>NC_047103.1:168724953-169462453 GCF_902500255.1 Thalassophryne amazonica
GTTGGGCCACGCAAAAGCTAAATGTTGACCAGTATTTTCCCTAACGTGAGACGAGAGACACGGGTTAACTGGGGGAGCATTAATCAGCGGTCAGAGTTTTTCATTAACGGTCGCGCTCACAAACACGTGGATGGCGACAAACAAAGCGGGTGAAATCATTCTTTTAGCATTGAAGACGTCTGAATAGCAGCCCGCTGGTTTCTCCTCTGTGCCTGTGATGATGAATACTATTTAAATACGGCAAGGCCACACCTCCTGGATCATTTGATGACAATTGATCGTGACATGCTAATTTTTCAAGGGTAATTTCCAAAATGTGCCTCACACATAACGTCTGAACTTATTAATACAAACGACGGGGCTTTGACTCGGTCGCCGCCCCCTCCTCACTTGCTCCCCCCCCACTCCTTTGGCATGCGACGTTGTTCGTCTGCTCCTGGCAATAATAAATCACGCCGTGACAAGCGGCGCACTCTTAACCTTGATGGACTGAGAATCAACGACCCCCTTCAAATAAAGCCTGATTACGCGATTGGCATCGATCATTGCTCTTGTCTTCTTCAATAAGGAGGTGCTTACTGCGGCGTTTTTGACCCCGACGTCTGAACCAAAAACAAGGACTGCACTTAAAAGAAACTAATTTCTTAAATGGTGACGTGCTGCGAGGCATCCACAAAAAGCTGCTTTCGGTTTTAGGTTTTATTTATTTATTTTTTAGCTTTATGTGGCTCACAGTGAAGTCTTTAAATTGAACAAACTTGAACTTCCACGCTGGGCTCTGATTGGCTGCCAGCTGCAGTTCATCTAATGTGAATACAGTCAGTCTGATGAGGGAAATCTTAAATTGAATATCAATTTCAAATATGGCAAAGTGGCCTGATTGGCTGAATACTTCCTTTTTCAGTGAGATAATCATTAGCGTCAAACTGTGAAGTGGAACAATAGCGAATCGCTGATTGTGTAAATGTCTGTGAATTTTAAAGATGCCTTCGGTAACTCAATATACGTTTGTCCTGCACTGACCTCTTTAATGAGTGAATGAATTCACCATGATATTGGTTTAAGGTGGGTGTCACTAAAGTACAAATTGTCAATTTGTGTGGGCCAGAAGTAAAAAAAAAAAAAATGGCGCAGGTCATGTCATCAATCCCTGTCTGCCTGCCTGCACACAGGCCTTATGATGTCACAAAGATCTTTAGATGCAACTTTAAAACCCATCTTCTTGTAGAAAAACGTGTTTGGACATTACTACTTCTGTGGAGGTGTACGCGCTGAGTGCATTTTTTTTGTTGAAGTTACAACATGGTCAGTGTTCTGTCAGATCAAACCCCTCATCAGCAAACTACTAATGAGATGACGATGAGGCTAAGGTAGGCAGCTAACTGTATAATGGGTAGTTTTAGTACAGAAACAGCATTAGTGAAGGTTACAAATGATCTTCTCATGGCCTCGGACAGTGGACTCATCTCTGTGCTTGTTCTGTTAGACCTCAGTGCTGCTTTTGATACTGTTGATCATAAAATTTTATTACAGAGATTAGAGCATGCCATAGGTATTAAAGGCACTGCGCTGCGGTGGTTTGAATCATATTTGTCTAATAGATTACAATTTGTTCATGTACATGGGGAATCTTCTTCACAGACTAAAGTTAATTATGGAGTTCCACAAGGTTCTGTGCTAGGACCAATTTTATTCACTTTATACATGCTTCCCTTAGGCAGTATTATTAGACGGTATTGCTTAAATTTTCATTGTTACGCAGATGATACCCAGCTTTATCTATCCATGAAGCCAGAGGACACACACCAATTAGCTAAACTGCAGGATTGTCTTACAGACATAAAGACATGGATGACCTCTAATTTCCTGCTTTTAAACTCACATAAAACTGAAGTTATTGTACTTGGCCCCACAAATCTTAGAAACATGGTGTCTAATCAGATCCTTACTCTGGATGGCATTACCCTGACCTCTAGTAATACTGTAAGAAATCTTGGAGTCATTTTTGATCAGGATATGTCATTCAAAGCGCATATTAAACAAATATGTAGGACTGCTTTTTTGCATTTACGCAATATCTTTAAAATTAGAAAGGTCTTGTCTCAGAGTGATGCTGAAAAACTAATTCATGCATTTATTTCCTCTAGGCTGGACTATTGTAATTCATTATTATCAGGTTGTCCTAAAAGTTCCCTAAAAAGCCTTCAGTTAATTCAAAATGCTGCAGCTAGAATACTAACGGGGACTAGAAGGAGAGAGCATATCTCACCCATATTGGCCTCTCTTCATTGGCTTCCTGTTAATTCTAGAATAGAATTTAAAATTCTTCTTCTTACTTATAAGGTTTTGAATAATCAGGTCCCATCTTATCTTAGGGACCTCGTAGTACCATAGAGCGCTTCGCTCTCAGACTGCAGGCTTACTTGTAGTTCCTAGGGTTTGTAAGAGTAGAATGGGAGGCAGAGCCTTCAGCTTTCAGGCTCCTCTCCTGTGGAACCAGCTCCCAATTCAGATCAGGGAGACAGACACCCTCTCTACTTTTAAGATTAGGCTTAAAACTTTCCTTTTTGCTAAAGCTTATAGTTAGGGTTGGATCAGGTGACCCTGAACCATCCCTTAGTTATGCTGCTATAGACTTAGACTGCTGGGGGGTTCCCATGATGCACTGTTTCTTTTTATTCACCTCTTTTTGCTCTGTATGCACCACTCTGCATTTAATCATTAGTGATTGATCTCTGCTCCCCTCCACAGCATGTCTTTTTCCTGGTTCTATCCCTCAGCCCCAACCAGTCCCAGCAGAAGACTGCCCCTCCCTGAGCCTGGTTCTGCTGGAGGTTTCTTCCTGTTAAAAGGGGGTTTTTCCTTCCCACTGTCGCCAAGTGCTTGCTCATAGGGGGTCGTTTTGACCGTTGGGGTTTTTCTGTGATTATTGTATGGCTTTTGCCTTGCAATATGAAGCGCCTTGGGGCAACTGTTTGTTGTGATTTGGCGCAAAATAAATTAAATTGATTTGATTTGATTTTTAAATACGAGGTCTATTAGATAATAAACCAACCCTTTTATTTTTTTTTTTAACTATATGGATTTGAATGATGTGCAATTACACCAATCATGCTTGAACCCTCGTGCCCATGCGTGAGTTTTTTCACGCGTGTCGGTGACATCATTTCCCTGTAGGCAGGCCTTGAGTGAGATGTGGTCCCGCCCTCTCGGCTGAATTCCTTTGTTTCACACGCTGCTCGAGACGGCGCGCGTTGCTTTATCAAAAATTTTTCTGGACCTGTGAGCAATATCCGAGTGGACACTATTCGAGAAATTAAGCTGGTTTTCGGTGAAAAGTTTAACGGCTGATGAGAGATTATGGGGTGTTTCTGTTGGTGTAAGGACTTCCCACGCAGCGGGACGTCGTGCAGCACTTCCAGGCGCCGTCGTCGGCCTATTTCGACCTGAAAACATCCTAATTTAAGGCTTAATTCACCCAGGATGTCGTGAGAGAACAGAGAAGATTCAGAAGAGGCCGGCATGAGGACTTTATGCGGACATTCCACTGTTTAAGGACATTTTGTAATGAAAGACGTGCACGCAAATTCGCCGAGTCGTTTCCGTGACGACTCGGAAAATCTGTGTGCACCGCGACAGGAAAAACACCTCCGTATTGAAAACCATTTGTAAAATTCAGGCGGCTTTTGATGGCTTTCAACAAGTGAGTAACTGAGAAATTGTTTAACAGTTTGGGCATGTTCCAACTTGCCCGTTAAGGTTTCCAACGGAGGTGTTTTTCCTGTCGCGACCCCCCGCAGTCGGGTCCGGCCTGACATGCGACTCTGCCCGCACGTTCTTTCATTACAAAATGTCCGTTAACAATGGAATGTCCGAATAAACTCCTCATGCCGACTTCTTCTGAATGTTCTGGACTTCCTGGATCAACAGAGCCTGAAATGTGGAAGTTTTCAACTTGAAACGGTGAGACGCTGCCGCCTCGAAGTGCAGATCGCCGTCAGGCCAAAATCTCTCATCAGCCGTTAAAATTTTTACCGAAAACCAGCTGAATTTATCGAATGGTGTCCACTCAGTTGTGCCTTACAGTTTTGAAAAAAATTTGATCAAACAAAGCAGCAGTCTCTGAGCCATTCCTAAACAATGAAAAAACGACGAGAGGGTGGCCGACTCCTCACTCAAAGACTGCCCACAGGCGAATAACGTAACCGACAGGCGTGAAAAAACTCTCGCATGCCCACGAGGGTTCAAGCATGTCTGATGAAATGACACGTGATTCAAATCCATATGGTTTTTGAAAAGAATAATAAGGTCGGATACTTTTCTAATAGACCTTGTACACTCTTTAGATTTTGTCTAGACATGAGCACATTTACCTCTGTACAGACCAGATCATAGATCACCAGACACTCCTAATGAGATTTTTCTGTTCAGTGGTGACAAGTAATGGTGTTTTTAGCTTACATCACACCATCACTTCATATAGCCCATTAGCCTAAAATCAGCACTCTGCCAATTAAATGAATTTTGTTCCTGAGTGAAAAAATTAACCCAAAACATCTAAAGCAACAGTTCAGGCTGAAAAATGTCAAACCTCCCCTTTAAATGTGAAATTCATAGTTTTTTATAGATGCACATTCTTGAAAAGTCCAGCAGGTGGCAGCACAGCATGAAATGTCTTACTTTTCTGTCAGATTGTGGAACAGTTTCTAAAATTCCGGTGTTCTGTAGGTTCCAGGGCCATGTTTCAAGGTTAGCAGTACACTGCAGGAACGACAGTATATGTCCCATATATGGCGCAGAGTTGGTTAAGATGCATCTCTCCAGAGTTTTAACTTGGACACCTCATGTGAAGATGCTCACCACATCCAGCAGGTGGCAGACATGTCTTTGGCACATTACATAGGATATTGCTTTTTAAAATGTATCTAGTGAGTCAAATGTGTTTTAAGTTGAAGACGTATAAAATGATCATGTTTATTGATTTTTGAAATATTGCTTATGTCTGTGATGAACAAACCTGTCTACCCACTCGTATAAAATGTTTACTGTAACACCCAAAACTGTAACCATTGCAGGGAGTAAGAGCGATTACTTTCAACAAGTATGTGTTAAAATATTCATAATAATCCTGTAAGTTGAACAGTTTTGCTTTTATTTACAGAGTGACAAGAAATCGTGACATGGCGAGACGTACAACAAAGGTGCACAAGCTCAGGAATGAAACCACGCATGCCGTAGACGCAAAGGTGTAGTGTATGTGCTTTGACCACTAAGGCATCAGTGCACACCGTGTTTGCCATTTAAATATAAAATACTTTTTGGCTTTTAATATCAGATGTCTAGAAACCAAACAAAAGACTTAAAAAAAAAAAACTTGAGGAGAAACATAAAGACAAACTGCTCCTGTTTTATTTTTGCTTTCATCTCATCCATCTGTCGAGCCGAGCCTCTCTCAAGTTGTCAGGGGACCCACGGGTGCTACCTTAGGTCCAGCACGCCGACCTGCCTGTCAGTGTTAGTCGCATCGGTTTGAATGCATCGTGACAGGTGCCAATCCCCTGTGCCTGATGATAACGCGTCTTCCAGCCAGCGGCTGGAGGTCATCGAAGCAGCCGCTGTTACAGATGCCAAACATTTGAAGTCGTAGTTTTAGAATAACAATAGTGCCGTTGTGTCTCGGTGAGAATCCTGAAATGTGTCTCCTACATTTCTTTGTGTTTGATTTATGGTTTCTGAGATTCAGTCTCAGGTTTAAATGTGTGTGCTCCATCTTTCCATGTTTACCTTCACTGCTGCCTGAAGCTTAAATGTAAAGCTGTGCTGTCCCCATGTGGGCCGCATGGACTTTGACGTGTAACTACTGGTTTTCAAAACCTGGTCGTCAGGGATCACTGACCTGCATGTTTTCCATCTTTCCATGCTTTCTTGATACCTGATTGAATGAGTCTGGTGACCACCTCTGGAGTACCTGGGTTAATGAGACCAAACGTGCAGATCCCTGAGGACCACGACTGAGAATCACTACAGCTGGTCAGGCTTTGGGCCACCAAGTATTTGCAACAAGAATTTCACTTGTGGAGCCAAGATATTTGTAATATGATGATCACAAGTCCTACAACTGCACTTGTTTTTGGTGACCTAATCATCATACAGAGGTCTAACGTGACAACCTCAGACTTAGTGAGCAAAATCACTGAGGAAGAGTCAAACAGGACCAAGTCAACACCAAAAAGAAGCACACATCATTAACTCATAATCAATAAGCTTGTTTGTGAATGAGCTACATGCTAGCCAGCCAAGGTAGCTGGATTGCCACCACCATTGTAGTCACTGGGCTGTTTAGAATTCAAGCGAATCCCCTCAGAAGACTATCAGGGTCATCTAATTATAGAGGCCTCGGCTAAACTCACAGAAGTCCACGTGGAATTTTCGATATATCACAAAGACCTGAGAATGCCTGAGATCTTCAAGATGAGCAGGTCATTGTGAGACATTTGGGCTACCTTACTCTGCCTCAACTAATGCTAAGCTCTCATTGGTGATATTTGATACCTGGGTGTGTATGCTTAAAATAAAAAAAGATTAGATACCCAGTCATTGTTGAAAAAGAGTGTAAACTGTGGTAAAAGTAAGATTTTGAAAAATTTATGATTAACTAGATGTAATTTGGGCCCTGTGACAGACTGGTGTCCTGTCCAGGGTGTACCTCGCCTCACGCGCTGTGAATGCTGGGATAGGCTCCAGCTCCCCCCACCCCCTCCCCGTGACCCTTAATTGGAGTAAGCGGTTGAAGATGAGTGAGAGCGTGGATGTAATTTGTGCCACTAGGGGGTAATATTTATGGCCGCTTCACACATAGTGCGAAGTTTGGACGATGTTTAGACAAAAATGGCGAAACAGCCCCAAACAGTTCGAAATTAGCAGACAAAACATCGCACCGACGGGCAAGCGTGCACGAACCCGGTGCAAGAGTTCATGCACGTGCCGGTGTCCGTTGAACAGGAACAGTGCCAGGTGCACAACATGGCGCCGCTTATGTGGGGAGAAATAAAAACCAGCTGGTACGTGTGGAACCACATCACGCTCCTTATGTGGAATAAATATAAAAAAGAAAAACACACCACCTGGGATGCGAACTCGCACCTTTCAAAACCTCTGATTTCCAGTCAGAGACTTCACCATTGAGTTACAGAGCTGTTCTTTGAAAGCTGCGGGAAGCTGCCTCATATCAGGAAGGACATGGAAGTATTACAAAAAAAAATTAAAATCACACACCATATAAAAACACCGCATTTATCAAGCGAGCAATACAAATATGATCCGTCTGTTCCTCTGGTGATGACCCACGGTCACAGACATACAGTCATGAAATGACATGAATGAGAAGCAGTGGGTTCTGTTCATAACCACATCTACTTGTCAGGTGCATCCAGTTGGCTACACCTGTGTTCTTCCTGACACGTGCGTCTTGTGGATGATGCGCCACAGCAGAGACACCGTGTCATCTAAAACAGAGCTCACGTGGGTGACGTGATGGTCAGATCGCCCACTGCATGTTCTGATCTGACAGTTTGTTTCAACCTGGGGGGCTGTCAATGTCTGCTCCGTGTGCGTGCTTGCTCGCTGCAGCTTGTCGTCACCACAGCGATATGTTTTTATTTATGTCCATGTAAATACAGCAATCAGACACGCGTGCCTCAGTGGACAATTTTTAGTCCATGACTGTCCAAACACAGGAAGTATTGTGTAGCTGGAATGTCCAGAATGACAGATCACCACAGCTGCTTCTGCCGGAAGCCACGCCTCCCGTGAGTGGAGTGCACACACCCACATGTCAGTGTGTGTGTTTGCAAAGTCACACTCATGTGGAACTTACATAAATTTCACAGCACTACAATAGTGGTCGTCTGCAGTCTGTTGTCGTGTGAAGAGTGTGACTGGCCACACATTTTGTAAGTGCCATGCAAGCAGTGTTAGGTGTTCGTGTGTGTCACCTGGAATTCGTCCGGCACCTGCCGCGAGAGGGTGCGATGGGTTCGCACAGTGCCTACTTTGTCTTTCAGCCGCTTATGTGCGCAAATAGTTGTAGTAACAGGTGTATGAGGCGTTAGCGGCAGAGACGACATTACACGGTTTGCACACGATTCCTGCGTCATGCGCACTAAGTCTGCACTTTGTCCAAACTTCGCACTATGCATGAAGGGGCCCTTACCAAAGGTCAAGGCATGTGAGCAGAGCAAGCATCTGGTTTAATACAGTTTAATTTACACTTTAATGTAAAATTTTAACTATTAGAGAAAAAATTACTCATAACCATCCCAAAGACGTATCGTTATCTTTGGCTGCTTTCAGTGATGCCGGTATTTGGTTAGACTCTTTCTCTCCGATTGTTCTGTCTGAGTTATTTTCATTAGTTACTTCATCCAAACCATCAACATGTCTGTTAGACCCCATTCCTACCAGGCTGCTCAAGGAAGCCCTACCATTATTTAATGCTTTGATCTTAAATATGATCAATCTATCTTTATTAGTTGGCTATGTACCACAGGCTTTTAAGGTGGCAGTAATTAAACCATTACTTAAAAAGCCATCACTTGACCCAGCTATCTTAGCTAATTATAGGCCAATGTCCAACCTTCCTTTTCTCTCAAAAATTCTTGAAAGGGTAGTTGTAAAACAGCTAACTGATCATCTGCAGAGGAATGGTCTATTTGAAGAGTTTCAGTCAGGTTTTAGAATTCATCATAGTACAGAAACAGCATTAGTGAAGGTTACAAATGATCTTCTTATGGCCTCAGACAGTGGACTCATCTCTGTGCTTGTTCTGTTAGACCTCAGTGCTGCTTTTGATACTGTTGACCATAAAATTTTATTACAGAGATTAGAGCATGCCATAGGTATTAAAGGCACTGCGCTGCGGTGGTTTGAATCATATTTATCTAATAGATTACAATTTGTTCATGTAAATGGGGAATCTTCTTTACAGACTAAGGAGTTATGGAGTTCCACAAGGTTCTGTGCTAGGACCAATTTTTTTCACTTTATACATGCTTCCCTTAGGCAGTATTATTAGACGGCATTGCTTAAATTTTCATTGTTACGCAGATGATACCCAGCTTTATCTATCCATGAAGCCAGAGGACACACACCAATTAGCTAAACTGCAGGATTGTCTTACAGACATAAAGACATGGATGACCTCTAATTTCCTGCTTTTAAACTCAGATAAAACTGAAGTTATTGTACTTGGCCCCACAAATCTTAGAAACATGGTGTCTAACCAGATCCTTACTCTGGATGGCATTACCCTGACCTCTAGTAATACTGTGAGAAATCTTGGAGTCATTTTTGATCAGGATATCAATCAATCAATCAATCAATTTTTTTTATATAGCGCCAAATCACAACAAACAGTTGCCCCAAGGCGCTTTATATTGTAAGGCAAGGCCATACAATAATTATGTAAAACCCCAACGGTCAAAACGACCCCCTGTGAGCAAGCACTTGGCTACAGTGGGAAGGAAAAACTCCCTTTTAACAGGAAGAAACCTCCAGCAGAACCAGGCTCAGGGAGGGGCAGTCTTCTGCTGGGACTGGTTGGGGCTGAGGGAGAGAACCAGGAAAAAGACATGCTGTGGAGGGGAGCAGAGATCGATCACTAATGATTAAATGCAGAGTGGTGCATACAGAGCAAAAAGAGAAAGAAACAGTGCCATTCAAATGTGTGTTCATATGTCATTCAAAGCGCATATTAAACAAATATGTAGGACTGCTTTTTTGCATTTACGCAATATCTCTAAAATTAGAAAGGTCTTGTCTCAGAGTGATGCTGAAAAACTAATTCATGCATTTATTTCCTCTAGGCTGGACTATTATAATTCATTATTATCAGGTTGTCCTAAAAGTTCCCTGAAAAGCCTTCAGTTAATTCAAAATGCTGCAGCTAGAGTACTAACGGGGACTAGAAGGAGAGAGCATATCTCACCCATATTGGCCTCTCTTCATTGGCTTCCTGTTAATTCTAGAATAGAATTTAAAATTCTTCTTCTTACTTATAAGGTTTTGAATAATCAGGTCCCATCTTATCTTAGGGACCTCATAGTACCATATCACCCCAATATAGTGCTTCGCTCTCAGACTGCAGGCTTACTTGTAGTTCCTAGGGTTTGTAAGAGTAGAATGGGAGGCAGAGCCTTCAGCTTTCAGGCTCCTCTCCTGTGGAACCAGCTCCCAATTCAGATCAGGGAGACAGACACCCTCTCTACTTTTAAGATTAAGCTTAAAATTTTCCTTTTTGCTAAAGCTTATAGTTAGGGCTGGATCAGGTGACCCTGAACCATCCCTTAGTTATGCTGCTATAGACTTAGACTGCTGGGGGGTTCCCATGATGCACTGAGTGTTTCTTTCTCTTTTTGCTCTGTATGCACCACTCTGCATTTAATCATTAGTGATTGATCTCTGCTCCCCTCCACAGCATGTCTTTTTCCTGGTTCTCTCCCTCAGCCCCAACCAGTCCCAGCAGAAGACTGCCCCTCCCTGAGCCTGGTTCTGCTGGAGGTTTCTTTCTGTTAAAAGGGAGTTTTTCCTTCCCACTGTCGCCAAGTGCTTGCTCACAGGGGGTCGTTTTGACCGTTGGGGTTTTTACGTAATTATTGTATGGCCTTGCCTTACAATATAAAGCGCCTTGGGGCAACTGTTTGTTGTGATTTGGCGCTATATAAATAAAATTGATTGAATTGATTGACTTTAACCTACCACGCAGATTGTTTTCTGTTTTGTAGTAAGCTATGAGTGATTCCATTGGAGCATGGTGAAAAGTGACCATAGTGGGCAGCAATCACGAGTGCAGCAGTCTGCAATGGCAATTCGCATGCGAACTTTGGGAGGTCTACAACTTTGTGAACGTGCAGCTCTGTCAGCGATGAATGGAGCAGTGCAACCACTCTGGCAAGGATATCGCAGAAGGTGGACATGTGGGTAGAACACGCTGTGATCTGGACCTACTGTTCTGTGAGTGGAAGCCTCATTGATTGGGTTTCATTAGGCACAGAACTCTTAGCCATGATGGTCGCAATTGTTTTCCATTTCATGGGTCCATGATCTTGTCCGTGTATGACAAATGGTTAATATGACCACTGGACCTTATAAGCACCTGGATACTTAGTTCCATCATCTTAGGGTGGCCAAAGCAGATGGCCACCCCTTGTGAATCTGGTCTGCTTGAGGTTTCTTCCTGTAACCAAAAAATGCCTGATGCAGATTTTCAAGACCACTGTTGCCAATGTGCTTGCTGTGGGAGTGGGTAAGATTAGACCTTACTCCCTGTGAAGCACCTTGGGCCGATTTGTGTCATGATCTAGCGCTGTATGAGTGAATTGAAGTCTCTGCTACAACTTAAATTCATTGAATCTTCAACATAAGGTAGTTTTTGTTGTGATCCGCCCCTTGTCTCTGGCTGATGTCCTGTTTGTTAAATGTTGTTGTCATTGGTCACCTTTTCTGTGTTTTATACTCTGGCCATTTTTGAGTCCTTTGGTTTTCTAGCACTCTTTGAGTTCTCCTTTTGTTAATGTACAGATATGGAGTACTTTATTTTGGGTTCTTTGTATGTTGATGTTCCACTGTGTTTGTCAGTCAGTGTCTGTGTTTTTAGGCATGGCCCCATCTCTTGGTGTTCCTCACAGGTGTTCCACCTTCCAATCATAGCACCTGTCACTCATCTACTCATCTCAGTCTTGCTGTTTAAGTTGCTCACTGTTTTGGTTGGTTGCTGGGTTATTTCCTTACATTCCCCATTCTGTGATGTTGCCCGTTGTGTGTTTGTTGCTCCCATTGTTGCTATTCCACCTGACATTCCCACTATAGACGACACACCTCCTTTCACCTGACTGTTTTGGACTGCGTCCCATTCCCGGGCCGTTAGAACAACTTTCTGGTAAAGAAGTTGCTTTTTTTTTAATCCACTGTCTGTCTGTTGTGTGTATTTTGGGTTCATTTAAGACAAATTGTGACAGTTTTGCAACATTAACAGATAATTTCAGCTTTGTGGAGAAGTTTTAGAAAACTGTGGGAGTACTGCGTAGACTGTATGGTGTAGCACAGTGTCATGGATTCTTCTGTACTTTTGTGTAATCAGCAATAATAGTAAGAAACACAAAATGTGCCTGCTATTTTAATAAATCTGTTCCGAGTTCTTCGTTTATGGAATGGGACCACAAACTGGGGCTCAAACTCTGCAGTGGCAGCCTGGCGAAAGTGCTGAAAATGGACAGCAGTATGGATGGTGGATATTTTCCTGAAATTTTGGGATCCTGAGTGATTTTCTAGTTTGACAGATCTTGTCTCCAAATATGCGCTTCAAAGTTGCATTTCTTCAAACTCTCTGCTTTAAAGTGAAGACTTGTGTTGCGTTGTACCTGCTGTTCTGCCGACCTGTAATTTGACTTGAGGCGGTTGTACTTGCAGAATAGGTGAGTTTTATTTCGAATTTCCACTTCAGACACACAGAGAATCTGAAGTCCGTTCTGGTCTCCTTCTTGTTTTCCTGCTCTGCGTTTCAGCAGATTTCCCTTCGGAAGCCTGGCCGCTCCTCCCACACACTGAAGATCAATTTGTCTTGCCGACAGGAATCCATATTTTTCTCATTGCAGGTACTGTTTCTTGCAAGACAGCCCACAATCCTCTGGCCTCCCGCCTCAGCCCACCTTACCATCACCTCGCCATCCTTCCCAACTTTCCATCCATCTCTCTGCCTCTGCAGCCCGACAGAAGTGGCTGATTCAGCTTTTAGCCTCCACGCACGGAGAGACTCTCAGACACCGTGCATGCACTTTGTGCACTCACATGCAAATAAAACCAGACCAGAAACAAACATCTCCTGCAACACAACTCTTACCTGATATCTTTAATGATTAGTCACATTTCACGCATTAATCAGCTGTAATCTGTGTGTATTTGGCGTTTTCCTTTGATAACATGATTCACTGAGTCGCCGAGTTGTGTTGTTGGATCCAATAAAGTGAACATTAGTGATGTTCCAGCCTATCGGACGATCAGGGTACTGCACCTTATTTATCAGAGGCCGCTGAGACACAAAGGAGTCAAAAGAGTAAAAGATGAAACAGGAGCTGTAAGAAAAAGTAGTAAGATTTGATTATTATATGATTTTAAATAAAAAAAGATCGTTATTGCAAAAGAAGCCACAAATTAATCAAAATGACTGAGGATTATTACTCGATGTACCTTTTATATGTGTCATATGTATTTAACTTATTTTTTTTTAAACGTTTAATGAATTCAGATACTTTTTAATTTGTTTATTTTTAGGTGTGTGTTGTAATGTGACAGAATCACGCTGAAGGTTCTGTGCTTGCGACAGGAAACACATTCTGATTTATTGAGAAATTTTAACTCCGAGCTGTCCGGTGACAGTTATAATAAAGTTTTACAAAATTGGAGTCCACCTGGGGTAAATTCAGTTGATTGGACATGATTTGGAAAGACACCTGTCTACATATAAGGTCCCACAGTTGACAGTCAGAGCACAAACCATGCATGAAGTTAAAGGAATTGTCTGTAGACCTTAGAGACAGGATTGTCTCGAGAAACAAATCTGGGGAAGGGTACAGAAACATTTCTGCTGCTTTGAAGGTCCCACTGAGCGCAGTGGCCTCCATCATCTGTAAATGGAAGAAGTTCAGATCCATCAGGAGTCTTCCTAGAGCTGGCTGCCCGTCTAAACTGAGCAATTGGAAGGACCTTAGTCAGGGAGGTGACCAGGAACCTGATGATCACTCTGTCAGAGCTCCAGCATTCCTTTGTGGAGAGAGGAGAACCTTCCAGAAGGACAACCATCTCTGCAGTAATCCACCAGTCAGGCCTGTATGGTAGCGTGGCCAGACGGAAGCCACTCCTTAGTAAAAGGCACATGGCAGCCCACCTGGAGTTTGACAAAAGGCACCTGAAGGACTCTCAGACCAAAAAAAAACAAAATTCTCTGGTCTGATGAGACAAATATTGAACTCTTTGGCATGAATGTCAGGAGTCATGTTTGGAGGAAACCAGGCACCATCCCTACAGTGAAGCATGGTGGTGGCAGCATCATGCTGTGGGGATGTTTTTCAGCAGCAGGAACTTGGAGACTAGTCAGGATTGAGGGAAAGATGAATACAGCAATGTACAAAGACATCCTGGATGAAAACCTGCTCCAGAGCGCCCTTGACCTCAGACTGGGGTCGACGGTTCATCTTTCAGCAGGACAATGACCCTAAGCACACAGCCAAGATATCAAAGAGTGTCTTCAGGACAACTCTGTGAATGTCCTTGAGTGGTCCAGCCAGAGCCCAGACCTGAATCTGATCAAACATCTCTGGAGAGATCTGAAAATGCCTGTGCACCGACAGTCCACATCCAACCTGATTGAGCTTGAGAGGTGCTGCAAAGAGGAACGGCCAAAACTGTCCAAAGATATGTGCACAAAGCTGGTGACATCATATTCAAGAAGACTTGAGGCTGTAACTGCTGCCAAAGGTGCATCAAGTATTAAGCAAAGGCTGTGAATACTTATGTACACGTGATTGCTTAGTTTTTGTTTATTATTATTTTGAATCAATTTGCAAAATTCGAAAAAAATGTGGTTGTCATTATGGGGTGTAAGGCTGTGACATAACAAAATGTAGAAAAAGTGAAGTGCTGTGAATACTTTCTGCATGCAGTGTATTTGCAATAAACAGTCAATACTGCAGTTAAACAGAATTTTCCTGAAATAATTTTGCCAAATTGTACAGGTTTTGAAACATGTCAGTAGCTTGTCTTTGTTGATGTAAAAGAAACAGACGTCGTTCATCCCATGTCCACAGGTTGAAGGTTCTAAACTGTTAATCTGGACTTTGATTCAACACTTTCTTAAGAATCAAAGATTATTGGTGTTTTAATTTTCCATCATATTTCTTAACACTTACTGTCAGCGGGACGCTGTCATTAATCTGAAAGATTTTACGTGAGTGTTGAGACAGGCCAGTGCACGCCTTTAAAACTGAAGCAGGGAGTTCTGAGAGAACATGACAGTTTGTTGGACTAAATTCTTCTGCTCTCACAGCTTTTATTTTGTGAACTGATCAAGACAATATTAATTAACTGTTTGAATGCGAGGAGCTGTAATATCACAGGTAACAAACTGAACTTCAAAGTCTTGTCCAATCAGGGTTTCTTATACTAAAGACACAACAAGAGCAATAAAATAAAAATGGATAAACTAACATGGAAAGCAAGGAAGGCTTTTTTGATGTTTTCGGAGTGCACTGGTTATTATTTGTTGTGCAGCAGAAACAATTTCTGATTCTGAGGCTGTTACATCAGGATGAAATTCAGTTAGTCAGACACAGTGTGCAGGCAGATTTCTTCACCTTGTGGAAAATACAGAATGTATCCAAAAACAGACAAACTAAAAGATTAAAAACTAAAAAGATTAAAAGATAAAAGACTAAAAGATAAGGTAAATGATGCTTCCTCAGTTATTGTGTTTGCAAGATAAGTGATGTCTGTTGCACACAAGCTCATCCTGTATGTGCTGCTCAGCTAATATCAGATACATCAAAGATGTTAGAGCTCACCAAATACTATCTGCTATGCAAAGTGTTACATCTGCAGTAGATGGTGTTTGGTGGAAACGAGTATCCAGTGCTTTGTCTGGTGTTCTCTTAATTAGAAGGGCATCAAACGAGGACAAACACATTGAAATTTGGACAAACCTGGATGGACCAGATCAGTTTAATAACAAGCGTTTGGACTTTGCATTGGCAAAACATTGATGTCTGCCCCCTGCTGGATGGTTAGTGAATGCTGGATTGATGATGGATTAAAAGCAAGCGGAGTTCCCACTGAGAGACACTGTTTCTACACAGGAAGTTAGTTTTGTTCAAATTTAGCATCAAAAGAAATGTAGTGAGGGATATGGACAAGCAAGGTACACAGGGAATAGGGTCTGTGAGAGAGAGAGCATCGCTGTTCGGGACGTGGAAGCTGCTGGTGCACCAGTGTCACTGTCCACAGTCAAGCCAGTTTTAAATGGCCATTGATATACACGGGCGTCTTCTCCTTAACCTTCACCAGCCACTGGAGTCCTCAAAACCAAGAAAAAAAAGCCCTTTTTCCAAAATCAACATTTTAAAACTCAGCTAAGATTTGCAACTTACCACATAGACAAAGATAATATCTTCTGGCAGAAAGTTTTACAGTCAGATTGAATTGTGTGGTCACAATGTTAACTGGTGATGTGCACAAAGTGGGTGGAATAACAAAGGAGGTCGTCTACCTCAGATTTCTTCAGCAAAGCCTCAAACTATTACCAAGACAGTCGAACCTTTCATGCAGTTTGGTGTTGCAACAATTCATTGTCTCCAAACACACCTCAAAGCTGGCTGTCGATGAATCGGCCCAACATTGTGCTGTTGGAGTGGCCTTCCCATAGTCCTGACATCAAACCTACGAAACGATCTGGACTTGGCTGAAATGTTCTCCATGTGCTCGAAAACAACAAATTTACAAAAATAAAACATAAGATTCTGTTGACATACACCATTAATCACCTTTAATTGCACTCTTGTCTATAAATCTGTTGAATTGAAAATCAAATAATGGTAATTCACCATAATTATTATTTTTTTTAAACTGTCACACTTTTGTAACATTACTTAACCTACTTTAGTGCAACATATAGCCTACCATAAATGTAAAAACAACTTCAACATGCTGTTCTTAAAACTGGGACAAGTGGACCCTTGGACTAGTGGGAAGTTCTGTTCAGATCAATGCATCAGCTTGTATGCTAACACACTTGAGCACGCGCGCACGCACACACACACACACACACACACTGGTTGCATGCAAACAGGCGAAGCCGTCCTCTTGCTCTTGTTCAATTTACAGTGTCAGACCGATGAACGCTGCTGGTCCCTGTGGCGGTTTTCCAAAGGTGTTCAATCACTCTGCAGCAAAACCTGAGGGGGAGAAAAAACACTCAGAGTGACTCTAAAGCGGGTAAAAGAAGAAAAACAGCAGCAGCTTGATATCAGCGAGGAAGCGGATGAGGGAGAGAGGCGTTTTACAACACATTTTTCTCTCACCGTTGTCTACCTTGGTCTGAGGAAAGACCGCCGGGCTCCCTCGTGGCCACCAGCACGATCGATACTACACAAGAGTTGAATTAGACCTCAAGTGCTGCAAACATCTACCTTGGCGGAGGCAGGGGCCGACCTGAACTCCCTTGAACATTTACTTTCTTTCCACTGAGTTAACCAATAACTGGATGAAATGAGAGGGAAAAGAGCAGCTGTCTTTCCTGTTTCTTATCTCTGCTTCTTCTTCTTTTTTTTTTTTTCCCCACCCTCTCCCTCCTTCACTTCCTCGCTTTCTACCATCGCTCTGGGCTCTCAAACTCCAAGTATCTGTTCTGCCTTAAAACACTCGCTTGAACAGACATGAAATGCACAATTAGCAGATATCCAGAAGAAATGGGACGTGCACACAGGCGCATGTGCAGGAATGCATGCATGTGTAAACTCTGCAGCACATTAATAAAAAAAAATAAAAAAAATCAGGCTTAATTTAATCATGTAGTCTCATTGACACTGGTTCACGCTTCATCAGCTCACAGCAGCAAACGTTACTCACTGCAGATAAACTCTGGGATACCGTTGCTTCAGTTTAGTCATTTTAATTTAATTTAGTCTGCATCATTTTTATTGCAAATAGAAAATATTTAATATCGCTGATACCTAATGTTGCAGGTTGCTGCTTTAAAATGAAGTCACGTTTAAAGTATTTTTCCCTCTCTTTAATTTTAGACAAGTAATAGAATATCACGATCTCAAGACTGTTTATTTCAAACGTGTCACTCTGTTGTACATTTTATTATATTATATATATTTTATCCCTCTATCTCCAAGATCAACAAACAGCAATGATTCTGTTAAATCTCTCTTACTGTGCGCACGCTGGACTCACCCTCCTCACCGTATGTGTGTCCTGCTTACAGTATACGTAGTATTTCTCTTGGTTTACTATGCCCAGGTATTTGCTTTAAGACTTCTGTTTGTACATTTAATTCTGACGTACTGCTTCACAGGTCTGTTGTCACTGCTGCTTATTAAAGAGCAGCACAACAGCACAGCACTTGTGAATAGAAATGCACAGGGTTCAAAAAGGTCAAATGATCAAGAATTTCAGTCAGAATGAAGCTGTAAATGCCACTTTTCAGCACTCTGCATGAACAAATGATTTTCTGTTTTTGATTAAATTTAACGGAACTTTTGCTAAAAAGAAATCACACAGAAGCAGCCCTTTTTACAGTTTGTTGTATTTCCATCTTTAAGAAATATTGTAGGTTGCGATAAATAAATAAACATGCAGATAAAAAGTGATGGACAACGTTTGCCTCCACTAACCAACAGAGGGATGCAGACCTTTGTGATGTCATAAAGTAAGGATGTTAGTGGTGACAACTACGTAGACAGGAAAATGTTGTCAAAGTGAGTGAGCCTGTGAGATGGATGGATGGACACGGAATCTTAAGATGCATTTAATACAAAAAAAAGTGTCCAAAGATATGTGATTTAATTTTGTCATAAATGTTAAATGTTTAGAAAATACATCATTCATAAATATTAATATTTAACAAACACTGTGAATCATACAGTGTGATAATATGCGTGAAGTGTGATGCTGACTCTGCTCGCTTTCATTCCTTCGGTAGGTTGGCAAGCTCGGTGTGCTGGCATCATCACACTGTCACCTGACTCCTGTGCACATGGCAGTGCGTCCGCTGCTGAATCAGGTGGGTGTGTGTTTTCTCTCTGCACGCCTGTGGCTGGATTTGGCTCACGATGGCTCAGTGTTGTGGATCAATAGGAGGCGCTCACTGCAGCTGATGGCCTCTCACACCTGATACTTTGCCCAAACTCCAACTCCCTCTGACTCCCTCTGACTCCCTCCTCTTTCAGGAGACACACTCCGACCTGGCAAGCGGCCAGTTACACCGAGCGAGGGGAATTACCCAGGGTGCCCCTGTTGTCGCAAGTGATATCTCCAAGGATTACAGGTACTTAGCTCCCATTATATCTGCTCTATTACCTGCCTGCCGCCTCTTCACACACACACACGCGCTTCCTTTGTGCTCGCGTCCCTTCGGCCCACTGACTAGATTACATTTCTCTCTGTACACACGGGAACGAGCTCAGGTGATCAGATGTCTTCACGTGGCTGTTGTCTTTCAACGCATATTAATGTGTCCACTTGGGGGCAGCATCACATGCTGGAAAGTCAGTTTTTTTGTGTGTTTTTGCGATGTAAGCGCGAATGCTTAATTTTATTGGTGCTTTTGTGATATAGGTTAGAAGGGTAGCACGCCTTTAAAAACTACACAGCTTTTTGGTATGTATGGACTACAGGAAACGTAAGTTGACACTCTCCAGTGATAACTTAAGAACTGTATCTACAGACTGTCATCCAGACTCTTCCTTTTATGGTTATAAACACAGACAATAGACTGTAATTGTGAAGATTCACACATAGACTGCTTATTGACTCTTTAGTCTTCACATCTGGACTGTGGTGAAGTGATGGTTGGAGCCCACAGATACGGTTTGCTTTCAAGTTAATGGACTAACGGGTAAACATAGAATGTTGATAATTTTGACATGTGGAAGTAAATGTTTTTGATTATAATGTCGGGACGACATTTTTCAAATGGAGGAGAGTGTGATAGGTTAGAAGAGTAGCGCGTCTTTAAAAACTACGCTCAGCACCAATAAATAGTGATTAGCTCTCTGCCAATAAATAATAACTCATAAGGTGATGTCATATTAAAAACAGGAGGGAATAGAAATAAAAAATAGTAAAGTGCTTAAAACATTAAAAAGGTTTGTAATAAATATACATTTACATAAAAGCCTTCAGAACAATATAAATACAGTTAAGAGTTGGTTAAAAGTATGTTATTCTTTATTTTTTCTAAATGTTTTGTAATTTTATTCAAAGGAATTGTGACCGCATTCTCAGAAATCGTCTAGTAATCGTGAGATCCTTTATTTTTGCAACTTGCAGTGTCTTCCCACACCACTGGAGGGATTTTGCGGGGTTTCTCCTCATTGCAATAAATCTCTGCCTGAGAGAAACAACCAGAAATAACTCTCGTGATTATTTCCTCATATTTTCAGAGGTACTGCATCACATTACCCCATATTCAGGGGTACAACATTTTCGGGTATTTTTGTGTGTAGTCACCTACTTTTATACCATTAATTTAAGAGAGAAAGTTTGTGATAACAGGAAGAAGATCCTTCTACATAGGTGATAAACCTAACGCTATGTCACATCAGCTGCTTCAGCGCGCACATCGAAACGCACCGCTGGAATGTGTGTTAAGCTTCTTTTATTTTCTCTGTTCCAGTGGTGCAGCTACATTCAAACTTCATTCTAGTTGAAAATAAAGTATTTTAAAGTCAGGCCGCTTCCTACAAGAAAACTCCGCTCACGTGATTGTACTTTTGATGTAGTCAGTATATAGTCCTCTTTACTGAGGACTACAGGTGAATTCTGGAACGGACGCGAACAGACTCTGCTGCAGGAACAAATCCAACGAGTGGCTCCACCCCACCCACCCTCCCCGACAGTGGACTGGACCCCTCCATGGACTCTCAGCAGATGTTATTGTGTTGTGTTCTGCATTCTAAACCTTTTTGTTATAGCATGGCCTAAGCAGAGGGTCACCCCTTTGAGTCTGGTCTGCTTCCTCAAATCATCAGAGGGAGTTTTTCTTTACCACTGTCGCCTGTGTGCTTGCTCTGGGTGGTTGGTAAGGTTAGACCTTACTTGTGTGAAGCACCTTGAGGAAGCTTTACAATTTGGTGCCATATAAACTAAAAAAATTGAATTCAATTGAAATTTAATTTATTGACATGCCCTTCATTTTGTGTAACTAATTATTATTATTATTATTTTTACCACATACGGTTGAAGGCTTTTGTCTCTCAGGTAAAATCTCTCGCTGTTTGAAACTTGCAGTGCAGCACAAAGATTTACAAGCTGCATTTATTATTTGTTATTAGTTTGTTTGGGGAATGACAAATGTAAATCATATGTTTGATCAGCAGGTTTTTACATCTCTTTTGAAGATTGTTGAGCTTGAACAATAAAATGTCAAATGTCTGAGAAAGCAGCAAAAGAGAATATTGTTGATTTCTATCATAGTGTTATCAATGACTAAATTACTGTATTTTCTGGAGTGCCAATCATGGGTTTGGTTTTTTTTTACGTTTGTGAGGTTCTGTTGCTGATATTTTAGTGTGACTGATGGGCGAGAAAATATGACCACAAGATCACACCATCTGCACGTGTGTCAAGCTGTTCCTGTATACGGAATGAAGTAATGTCATTCACGCCCTCTTGTACAAGAAGAAAGCAGCAGAATTGTCTTGGAGAATAGAGAATATAGAGAGAGTAAATTTAAGAAACAGTGCTTTCAAATGGGAAAAACTCCCACCCTGGATTAAAAAGAGCGAATGTAACATTTTATATTACTAGGAACAACATTTGCTTGGACTGTGTAAGACAACAACAACAGTTGTAAGAATCATGTGGTGAACTTGGAGGAAGCAGAAGCCGCTAATGTGAGGTACTGGCAAGTCTGTTATCTCTTACAAAAGAAGCACTTTACTCATGTTCTGTGCCTGGTAAAATAACATCAGTTAGCTTGTTAGCGCCGGAATGTTATCAATAAATAATATGCTGATCAAATAAATTTTGCTTCTTGTTGCATGAAGTAGTAGCACCATGTCTCAAAAATAAATGTGACATATATTGTGGTGTGACTCCAGAAAATACAGTAAATTCATTATTTCTAAAAATATGTCAAATTCACATTTTAAAGTAGAGATGACTTGGAATTGGAAAGTGTTAAACTTTGATGTGAATGTTCTAACAGTGGAGCCTCAATAGTGGTTCCTTTTCCAAACGCTTAAAAAGCATCTACTCTGGAGTGGCCAAAAATAGGGGAGGGCATGTGTAGCTCCTGAAATGCTATTACGCGTGCACAAGATATAGGCTCAGTAATAATGTGTCGCACATACAGTGTTACGTGAGACACAGACAAGGTTTTTGTCTGTCTACAAAATAATGGTGGCAAATCGGGTCCAGATCTACAACATTTAAAGGGCTGAGTTTGTGGATGATGTCACAGGAGCGCGTACGGCGTCAGTAGCCCGGGTTTAAAGACTGTGTGTGTCTGTTCAGGTAAACACACGGAACGTTTTCTCTCATACTTCACGCCAACACTGCTGCACACACACTTAGTGTTTGTGCACCACACCTGCTGCTCGTGCGCTCACTTTCTCTGCTCACTTAAACACATCATCGTCTGGCAGCCGCGCACTCGCTCGCTCACCCTCTCACGTCTGCATTCGCACACGTCGAGTCAGCGCACGCTCGACTCGCAGACGAGAGGTAAGCTGATCCCTCTGACAGACAGACGACTGGCAGCTTGGAGAGCCGACGGCACTGAGAAGGTAATTACCCGTGACAGACGTACCTGTGTGGGCTTCACCTCCTCCAACCTGCACTTATCACAGTTACCGTCTCACCGCACTCACTCAGGAGCTTTAATTGGAAGATTAAAGTGTTTTAGGCATCAATTTCACTTCCACTGCGATTTTATTTCCCTCTCGAGTGCAAAGTCTCTTTTCCACCACTGGTGGCGCTGTGCAGTCTTCTGGAAGTAACGCTGTCATGGAAAAGGAGGGAGGAGCTGATGTTACTCTGTAAAACATCGAACCGGCAGTTTATTCTTTATTTCTGAGGATGTTCAAGTAAGTTTTGGCTTTTCCTCCGAGTCGGTGTATCTCAACACGAACCCAGAATGAGCTCCTAAAACGAGCCATAACCAACACAAACAAAAACTACAACTTTCAAAGCAAAAACCCGCCGCTTTTCCTCTTTAGTCTCGACCAAATGAAGCAAATCTGAGTTGTGAAGATGATTTGAAGATAACAAACGGCGCGTTTAGTCCCCAAAATCAACAGAAATGTGCAACTTTCCTGGAAGTCACAGTTGGACTAAACTGATATTTGCACATAACAACTGTGTGCAGAAAGCATGCAAACACAGACCGACTGTTCCCACACACATTTACATACTGTTAATAATTTCACGTCTCTATTAACCAGGTGCTAAAGGGTCCCCGAGGTCGCCTTTCATCAGGAATCAACAACCTGTTCTAAACACCAGCTACCTTCCTTTTCTTTCCCCGTCAACTGCCGCCATCTGGCACCAGGCCACAAAAATAGACTCGAAGCATTACCAGCCATTAAATAAGGCTGCAAGCGCACAACAGCCCACCTGATTTTCATACCCTGCATTTCGTTGAACCCCCTCCTCTCTTCCTTTATCAGGACGCTATCAATAGCCAGACACCTGTTTCCTGCCAAGGCGAGCTCAGCCGTGTACAGCTGCACCTGTATGTGCTTACACAAGAGCCTCGAGAGGCGCGTTTGTGCAGATGGGACTGCACGGCTGATATCGGGCTCCGCTAATGCAATCACAGGAAGGACAGCGAACACTTGACGAGTGTGAAGCAAACCAACGGTGGAGGGAATTCACTCGACTCAAGTCAGGATATGGATGTTCAAAAGGAGCTCTTTCTGAAATGACTAATCAGATGATTAAGTGTGCACACGGGGAGTGATTTTATCAGACACTGACTGTATGACCTTAAAAATACACCACCAGATGATGCATGTAGGCGTGTATAGTAATTTTAAAAATAATTGCGCACACCAAAGCCCAAAATAACTTTTGTAAATGCGACTAAATAATAAAGTCCACCACTGCTCCTTTATCGATGAGTCTTCGTAACCTTAGAATGAGCACTTTGTTTCTGCACGGGAGTGCGGAACCTCATGGAGGCCGCCATGTTACACTGCCATGTAAGTACGGTAGCTCAGGAGGGACATATTTACTTTAACATTTCCCGTACACATGGTCTGCTGGTTGCTGCTGCAGGCTCATGAGTTTGCTAAATGGAAGCTCATACATATTACTTGTCACTAAAGAAGGCAATCCCAGGCACCAAAGAAGCGAAAGCATGAAAGGAAACAAAATCGTGACAAGTGATGTTAACATGCAATCTGCAACCTCACCACTAGGCTGTCAAACAGCTTTTAGACCACTTGAAACATGATGTAAAAGTGACCTTAAGATCCACACCAAAGAATAAAAAACCCATCCAGGGTTCTCACCAGGATTTTTGCACAGCATAGGGGGGAACTTAGCAGGGCATAGCCACGCAACAAGTGTTGCAGGTGCAAGTATTGTAGGAGGGTCCAGGGGCATCACCCCAAGAAACTTTGAAATTTATAAGCTTTTGAAACACTATTTCCTGCATTTTGAAGGGCCACTTTGTGTTGCTGAGACATTAAATAATGTGTGACATATCCTTAAAAAAACCAAAACAAAAACAAAACAAAAAAAAAACAGAAGAGCCCTATGCTGGTTAAATCACAGCATAGGGGACTCAGATTACAGCATAATGGACTCAGATCACAGCATAGGGGACTCAGATCACTGCATAGGGGAATCAGATCACAGCATAGGGGACTCAGATCACAGCATAGGGGACTCAGATCACTGCATAGGGGAACCGGATCACAGCATAGGGGACTCAGATCACAGCATAGTGGACTCAGATCACAGCATAGGGGACTCGGATCACAGCATAGGGGAACCGGATCACAGCATAGGGGACTCAGATCACAGCATAGTGGACTCAGATCACAGCATAGGGGACTCAGATCACTGCATAGGGGACCCAGATCACTGCATAGGGGACTCAGATCACAGCATAGGGGACTCAGATCACTGTATAGGGGAACCAGATCATAGCATAGGGGACTCAGATCACTGCATAGGGGACTCAGTTCACAGCATAGGGGAACCAGATCACAGCATAGGGGACTCAGATCACAGCATAGGGGACTCAGGTCACAGCATAGGGGACTCAGATCACAGCATAGGGGACTCACATCACAACACAGGGGACTCACATCACAGCATAGGAGACTCAGATCACAGCAGAGAGGACTCAGCTCACAGCATAGGGGACTCAGGTCACAGCATAGGGGATCCAGATCACTGTATAGGGCACTTAGGTCACAGCATCGGGGATCCAGATCACAGCATATGGGACTCAGATCACAGCATAGGGGACTCAGATCACTGCATAGGGGACTCAGATCACAGCATCGGGGATCCAGATCACAGCATCGGGGATCCAGATCACTGCATAGGGGACTCAGATCACAGCATCGGGGATCCAGATCACAGCATCGGGGATCCAGATCACAGCATAGGGGACTCAGATCACTGCATAGGGGACTTAGGTCACAGCATAGGGGACTCAGGTCATAGCATCGGGGATCCAGATCACAGCATAGGGGACTCAGATCACAGCATAGGGGACTCAGATCACAGCAATGGGGACTCAGATCACAGCAATGGGGACTCAGATCACAGCATAGGGGACTCAGCTCACAGCATAGGGGACTCAGCTCACAGTATAGGGGAATCAGATCACAGCATAGGGGACTCTGGTCACAGCATAGGGGACTCTGGTCACAGCATAGGGGACTCAGATTACAGCAGAGAGGACTCAGCTCACAGCATAGAGGACTCAGCTCACTGCATAGGGGAACCAGATCACTGCATAGGGGAACCAGATCACAGCATAGGGGACACAGATCACAGCATAGGGGACTCAGCTCACAGTATAGGGGACTCAGGTCACAGCATAGGGGACTCAGATCACTGCATAGGGGACTCACATCACAACACAGGGGACTCACATCACAGCATAGGAGACTCAGCTCACAGCAGAGAGGACTCAGCTCACAGCATAGGGGAATCAGCTCACAGCATAGGGGAATCAGCTCACAGCATAGGGGACTCAGATCACAGCATAGGGGACTCAGATCACAGCATAGGGGACTCAGATCACAGCATAGGGGATCCAGATCACTGCATAGGGGACTCAGATCACAGCATAGGGGACTCAGGTCACAGCATAGGGGATCCAGATCACTGTATAGGGCACTTAGGTCACAGCATCGGGGATCCAGATCACAGCATAGGGGACTCAGATCACTGCATTGGGGACTCAGATCACAGCATAGGGGACTCAGGTCACAGCATAGGGGATCCAGATCACTGTATAGGGCACTTAGGTCACAGCATCGGGGATCCAGATCACAGCATAGGGGACTCAGATCACTGCATCGGGGACTCATATCACTGCATAGGGGACTCAGATCACTGCATAGGGGATCCAGATGACAGCATAGGGGACTCAGATCACTGCATAGGGGACTCAGATCACTGCATAGGGGACTCAGATCACAGCATAGGGGACTCAGATCACTGCATAGGGGATCCAGATGACAGCATAGGGGACTCAGATCACAGCATAGGGGAACAGGATCACAGCATAGGGGAACCAGATCACAGCATAGGGGACTCAGATCACAGCATAGGGGAACCGGATCACAGCATAGTGGACTCAGATCACAGCATAGTGGACTCAGATCACAGCATAGTGGACTCAGATCACAGCATAGGGGACTCAGATCACAGCATAGGGGACTCAGATCACTGCATAGGGGACCCAGATGACAGCATAGGGGACTCAGATCACTGCATAGGGGACTCAGATCACTGCATAGGGGATCCAGATGACAGCATAGGGGACTCAGATCACAGCATAGGGGACTCAGATCACTGCATAGGGGATCCAGATGACAGCATAGGGGACTCAGATCACAGCATAGGGGACTCAGATCACTGCATAGGGGATCCAGATGACAGCATAGGGGACTCAGATCACAGCATAGGGGAACCAGATCACAGCATAGGGGACTCAGATCACAGCATAGTGGACTCAGATCACAGCATAGGGGAACCAGATCACAGCATAGGGGACTCAGATCACAGCATAGGGGACTCAGATCACTGCATAGGGGACTCAGATCACAGCATAGGGGACTCAGATCACTGCATAGGGGACTCACATCACAGCATAGGGGACTCAGATCACAGCATAGGGGACTCAGATCACTGCATAGGGGACTCACATCACAGCATAGGAGACTCAGATCACAGCAGAGAGGACTCAGCTCACAGCATAGGGGACTCAGCTCACAGCATAGGGGACTCAGATCACAGCATAGGGGACTCAGATCACAGCATAGGGGATCCAGATCACTGCATAGGGGACTCAGATCACTGCATAGGGGACTCAGGTCACAGCATAGGGGATCCAGATCACTGTATAGGGCACTTAGGTCACAGCATCTGGGATCCAGATCACAGCATAGGGGACTCAGATCACTGCATAGGGGACTCAGATCACTGCATAGGGGACTCAGATCACTGCATAGGGGACTCAGATCACTGCATAGGGGATCCAGATAACAGCATAGGGGACTCAGGTCACTGCATAGGGGACTCAGATCACTGCATAGGGGACTCAGATCACTGCATAGGGGACTCAGATCACAGCATAGGGGACTCAGATCACTGCATAGGGGATCCAGATGACAGCATAGGGGACTCAGATCACAGCATAGGGGAACAGGATCACAGCATAGGGGAACCAGATCACAGCACAGGGGACTCAGATCACAGCATAGGGGAACCGGATCACAGCATAGGGGACTCAGATCACAGCATAGTGGACTCAGATCACAGCATAGTGGACTCAGATCACAGCATAGGGGACTCAGATCACAGCAATGGGGACTCAGATCACAGCAATGGGGACTCAGATCACAGCATAGTGGACTCAGATCACAGCATAGTGGACTCAGATCACAGCATAGGGGACTCAGATCACAGCAATGGGGACTCAGATCACAGCAATGGGGACTCAGATCACAGCAATGGGGACTCAGATCACAGCATAGGGGACTCAGATCACAGCATAGGGGACTCACTCACAGCATAGGGGACTCAGCTCACAGCATAGAGGACTCAGCTCACAGCATAGAGGACTCAGCTCACAGCATAGGGGAATCAGCTCACAGCATAGGGGACTCAGATCACAGCATAGGGGATCCAGATCACAGCATAGGGGACTCAGATCACAGCATAGAGGACTCAGGTCACAGCATAGGGGATCCAGATCACTGTATAGGGCACTTAGGTCACAGCATCGGGGATCCAGATCACAGCATATGGGACTCAGATCACAGCATAGGGGACTCAGATCACTGCATAGGGGACTCAGGTCACAGCATCGGGGATCCAGATCACAGCATATGGGACTCAGATCACAGCATAGGGGACTCAGATCACTGCATAGGGGACTCAGGTCACAGCATCGGGGATCCAGATCACAGCATTGGGGATCCAGATCACAGCATAGGGGACTCAGATCACTGCATAGGGGACTTAGGTCACAGCATCGGGGATCGAGATCACAGCATAGGGGACTCAGGTCACTGCATAGGGGACTCAGGTCACAGCATCGGGGATCCAGATCACAACATAGGGACTCAGATCATTGCATAGGGGACTCAGATCACTGCATAGGGGACTCAGATCACTGCATAGGGGACTTAGGTCACAGCATCGGGGATCCAGATCACTGCATAGGGGACTTAGATCACAACATAGGGACTCAGATCACAGCATAGGGGACTCAGATCACTGCATAGGGGACTTAGGTCACAGCATTGGGGATCTAGGTCACAGCATAGGGGATCCAGATCACAGCATTGGGAATCCAGATCACAGCATAGGGGATGATCCAGATCACAGCATAGGGGATCCAGATCACAGCATAGGGGCCCCTGTGCTCAACTGCGCTGGCGAGAACCCTGCCGTCAATACCATCAGTGTTGTATACTCAACCAAATATAATGCGATAAGTTCTGAATGTTTGATGATGCACTCAAGTGTTTACATTTTTATGCTATTTTTGGCTGCACATGGCTCCTAGTGGTCACTACCTTTAACTTGGTATTAATAATTAAACGCAGAGGACAAATTACATTCTATGAATGTGCAAATCTTCTTGTAGAACAGGTTAAAATCTTAAGCTCCAGTGCTCTGGCAGAACAGTGTGCTTTAATCAGTGCCACTCTGCCTCCAGATAAACTTAGGTTCCTGCTGCAAAAAGAGGGGATGTCTGGCTCCGTAGACTTCACAGAACTCTCTGTGTCAAACTTGTGATTTTTGAGTTGTTTGACTTGACAGTGAAGTATTCAGCCGAGCCAATTATTCAGCCCGTCTTTTACTCCAAACAACACAAAAATCAACCAGCAAACTCCTAAATGTCAGCGACAAATGATGTAACGCAGCGGGGAAACCAGTCAGTCCGACTGTCATCCGCACAGTCATCCATCCATTATAGCAAACACAGAGCCAGACGTTGAGAAACAAACTGCAGAGTCAAGCATGGAAGGGCAGGTGATTAATGCCAACACAGTGTTTCCCTGTTCGTGGCCAAAGTGTTATTGATTTGATTTCGGAGGGGTGAGAAAAGGTTAGTGTTTGCCGGCTGTGGTCTGAGGTGATGGGAGGAGTAATGACCTCTCCCTCCTCTGGAGGAGCCACCTGAGCGCTCAACCAGGAAATGGAGACGATCCCCAGCCAGGCGCAGAGTCACGTCCTGTCCTTTACACCGCCTGTATGTGTGAAGTGGACGTCCCGCCGCTATCGAGTGCCACCTTCTCCACACCTAACAGCTGCCAGAATGTTTAAAACGCCACAATGGCAAAGGAAGGTCGGCACGCCGGAATTCCTCTCATACAGATAAAAGCTAAAGGTCACGGCTGCTTTGCATGGAATAACATTATCCTTTAATTTTGTTTTCTAATAAGCCACCTATTGACACAGTTGACTACTGCGTTTGATAGCGTAGTTACTAGTTAATTACCTCTAAGGGGTTATGTTTTTCTCTCGCGCTGCATCTAACGATTATTGTCATTATTAGTTGATCTGGTTGTTATTTTTTATGATTAGTCTTTAAATCTCTAAATGTCAGGAAATCATTAAAAAATGTATCCTTTCTCAGAGTCCAAAGAAGCGTCTTGGATGTTTAACAACACTGAAACCAGTCAAAACCAGTTTCAAATATCACCAGTAAGCCAGTTTATCATCAGGTGGTTTTAGATGAAAGCTGCTTTGAAAACAACCGTTTAAAACCAGTCAGAAGTAGTTTTCAAAATATTTGAATTCATTTAAACCGTTTTGATCTTTGGTGCAAAAGAGCTAAAAACTAGTTTACCTCTAAGCTAATCTTTATCTCTATTCACCGCTGACACTCTCCACGGAACCTCAAAGGTTTTCCAAGATGTGGAACAGGTTTTAAATTCTGACCTTCTGGCAGAAATGTGGAAAATATCACTGTGATTGAGTTTTATTTAAAAAAAACACACATTTTGCACAGATATAGTTTGATATACTACAATAAAAAATAGATATCACTGTGGTTGTTATGTCAAACAATGTCTGTGCAAAATTTTGTGTTTTTACCATAAAACACACTGTTATCTGTGAACACAGCTTTAAGCCGATGACCAACCGTTTGTGTCTTTTCATCACTATTTAAATCCTGTCTGTCCGTGTGTGCAACAGTTCAAAATTTTACATTTTTACTGGATGAATTTCTTTAGTTGATCTAAAGGTTGTCTGTTTCACTACTCTTCCAGCAGCCTTGGCCTGGTTTCCACCATACTTGGTATGTGGATGAAGGTCGAGCTACAAATTACTTTTAAAGGGTTAATTTTGGCAAAGCTCAAGGTCACTGGGGGGACATATGTCAAACTTTGTTTTTCAGTTAAATTTGCACCAAATGTGCACCAGCTGAGCCACACAGGGTATGCAGCCAGTACATTCTGAGTGCCAGTCCCAAGCCTGGACAAATGAGGGTTGTGTCAGGAAGGGCATCCAATGTAAAAAGTGCCAAAATTAAAGATGCAGATAACAAATCGAATTTCCATACCAGATCATTTGAGGCCCAGGTTAACAACCACCACCACCAGTGCGGTTGCCCAACAAGATGCCGGCAGAAATTGGGCAACTGATGGATGAAGAAGAAGAGGAGGAAAACGTGTTCAAAGACAGCAGGAGAAGAGAAAAATTAGAAGGGTGGAAGTGAGAGTCAGGACTTTGAATGTTGGCAGTCTGACTGGTAAAGGGAAAGAGCTGGCTGACATGATGGAGAGGAGAAAGGTAGACATACTGTGTGTGCAAGAGACCAAGTCGAAGGAAGTAAGAGCAGGAGCATAGGAGGTGGGTTCAAGTTGATGTATCATGATGAGGACAGGAAAGGAAATGGTGTTGGGGTCATTTTAAAGGAAGAGTGATGTTAAGAGTGTGTTGGAGGGGTGATGGTGAATATCATCAGTGCATATGCCCCACAGGTAGGTTGTGAGATGAAGAAGAGTGATGTTAAGAGTGTGTTGGAGGGGTGATGGTGAATATCATCAGTGCATATGCCCCACAGGTAGGTTGTGAGATGAAGGAGAACGAAGATTTCTGGAGTGTGTTAGATGAGGTGGTGAGGAGTGAACCCAAGCGTTAAAGAGAGTGGTGATAGAGCGGACTTCAATGAGCATGTTGGTGAAGGGAACAGAGGTGAGGAAGTAATGGGTAGATATGGTATCAAGGATAGGAATGTGGAAGGACAGATGGTAGTGGTATTTGCAAAAAGGATGGAGATGGCTGTGGTGAACACCTACCTTAGGAAACGGGAGGAGCACATAAGAGTGGAGGAAGGTGCACACAGGTGGACTACATTCTGTGTAGAATATGCAAGCTAAAAGAAATCAGAGACTGTAAGATGGTGGTAGGAGAGAGTGTAACTAGACAGCATAGGATGGTGGTTTGCAGGATGACTTTAGAGGTGAAGAAGAAGAGAGTGAGAGCTCAACAAAGGATCAGATGGTAGAAGCTGAAGGAGGAAGAAGTTTGTTGTGTGAAATTCAGTGAGCAGGTTAGAGAGGCACTGGATGGAGGGGAAGCAATTTTGGACAACTGGAAATGTATGTCAGACATGGTGAGGAAGACAGACAGGAAGGTACTGGGTGGGACATCTGGACAGTGGAAAGAAGACAAAGCATCAGGAGAAAGGTCAAGGAACTTGATTTTCAATCCAGGGCAAAATGTGGCACCCATTCTGGTGGATTCCAGAATCACCCTGGCAAGGTCAGCCAGAGGTCAATCATTTGGCTGAAGGTTGAGGTCATTGGGGTCAAATGTCAGATTGCAGTCGTGCTGACTGTCTTCATGCTCAGGATTCTGTTAAGTGCTTTGATTGATGTCAGTGTTGATGTTTTACACAGTTTTTTTGCTTCCAAAGTCGATGGTGCATTTGTTCCAGTAAAACCTGTTCACCTCCATTTATTTCTGCCCGTCACGTGCTCGGCCCTGTCAGGTTGCTACACTGTAAACACAGAAATTAAATAACTGCAAAGCCTAAAATAATTCAAATAAATGAGAGTGATCCAGAGGTCGCCTTCGTACATCAGGTACATGATGAGATCACACTCCCAGAGTGGAGTTAATTTTCCTTCCCCCTCGTTCTTATCCTCTCTGCGTTCTCTGTCATTTTCAGTGAAAAGGTGCCACAGCCATATGACAGTAATTAACAACTGACAAAAATATCCCCTCCCTTAACATGAGGTGGGAAATCGCAAAAGCCAGAGTTATTTTCTCATTAATTTATCAGGCCTGCTCTCTTTTACGCTCCAAGACGCCAGCCCGAGGTTTACGAGCATAACAAGGCGGCGCACCATTTGTTTGGACGCTTCCATACTTCAGCTCTCAGTTGTTGTATTTTACTTTTAACTAACGCATCTCTGTTCTCTGTAATTAATGCAAATATGGAGTTGAATTTGTTGGATTTAATGAGTGATGGGAAAAAGTTAAGTGTTACTAAAAACGCTCCCTGCATCAATCAGTCATTCATGCAAGTTTGGTCTAAAAAATAAAAAAACAAAAACGTTCAGAAGAAAAGAAACACAAGCTCACGTGACGTTATAGCGCCCCCCCAGCCCCCCGCCCTTTGTTCTTCTGAGCTGCAGCTCATCAAAGCGGGAGAATAGGTGCCATTACGCCTGCACGCTCAAAGCCACCTAAATGTGTGGAGCAGGTGGCGCACAATGCACTCTTGTTATTTGGTTCACGCAGTCAAGATGGCAGATTTCGTAATGCTTTCAAATGGCACATAACAGAGAAGCCTCGCAGGAATGCCAAAAACAGTTCCACCGGCAGCCAAAGAGGAGCAGCCGGCGGCGGGCCGTACCTTTTCAACAAAGACAAAGTAAGGACGTCGACACATGCACAGTGTCAGACAGCAAATCCATACTTTGTAACAACGCAGCACACGTGATGGATGACAAAAACCCCTTATTGACAGGAAAATAGCAAATTAATCAGTCGCACAGTTGGAAACTCCACATAAATCACAGGTGGAATTATTTCTGCTGTCTTAAAGGGGTCACATGATACACCTTCACCGCCAGCTGGTACGGGTCAGCGGGGGTTTTAAAAACTGATTTTTCAGTTTGTCGGCAAAAATATTCCTGGAGCACTGATGTGATTCATTCCAAATAGAAAATAGAGGAGGAATCTCTGCAGCATTCTGCCACAGACCGTGTGGGTGCGGCACACGGACTCAGTGGGCGTGTCTTCCAGAGCAGGCCAGAGCCCAGAAATGAGCTTGTATGACACGTGTCACAGAAGTCTAAAACAAGCTGTCTCTGCCCAATATTTTACTTGACTTGGGAGAGTTTCCTGCACGCAGAGAAAAAAAAGGACCTTGTAGCTTTTGTAACTACAAAAACGCTGGAACTGCCAAAGTTATTTTGCACAATGTGACCTGCTAAACAGGAAATATTAATTAAATTTTAATGCAAAAATAACAGAATCAACAGTTGTAGTTTCATAATTTACTGTTTAAAACTGAATGAACTGGTCTGTTACCATCCTTCCTAAGGTCAAATCAGGTCTGGGAGCATGCTGTATCCAAAACTACTCAGAGTCCTGGATGGCAACCACCCAGGCAGAAAACTAGCCCATCACCACTTCCCGAGACCAGCCATTATCTTCTGCAAGATCAAAATTGGGTGTTTCATTGAACTATTCTGGTTGCTGTGATCCTCAACATTGAGAGACCTACAAGCTGGAGAAATGCGCCACATGGCCAGAATGTGCTAGCTGACATTTCCTGACAGCGGAAGTGACGCTCCTCCGTTTCCCAGAGTAACCATTTGTTTGACACAAGTCATTCTCGTGACACCCCGAGAATCCTCCAAAGAGACATCGTTCAAAAGATGTCCAGTCACCACCTTAGACCCCTGGTTAGCATCTAAATCTCAGAACCATACAGCAAGACGCAAAGTACCCCAAAGAACCCTCAAGACCCTGGTCCTGGTCCTTCAGTATGAACTGTTCTTTTGAAATTGGTCATGAAAATGGTATATCGTTTATTTGTTTGTTGTACAGCAACAGAAGCATTGCCATGCTGCAAAAAGCCGGATTGTTTGAGCTTAAACGTGACTATGACAAGTGTCTACATTTTCTAGCTGATACGTTTCCTCCTTTAGAGTCCAAGCCTCATCATTTGTAATAATAAAGTGAAAATACAGAAATGTGTCGAAGCCTGAACCTCGACACCGAGTGCATCATAAGAAAGCAGGTGTCAGTTTCTTTATCGAGTACACTCAGGTCAAGTACAGCCTTGGCTCGGGACTGACACCGTGCATGGATCCAAGGACCTGCTGTCTAAGAGCTCTTCAATTTCTCACCATTAATTGTGCAAACACCACTATTGCCACAATCTACCCTTCAAAATCAAAAATATACAATCCCAGACTAATGGTCTGCTCTCAGTCGGGCCCTTGGCAAAGTCTCGCCGCTTTGTGGAGGGACTCGGCAGGGACTCATGTCTCATCCGGCCGTTCAAATAAGCCCACAGATGTCGAGAGGACTCCCCCCACCAACACCCCCGCGCACACACACACATGCGACCCACCTCCAACACTGTTTATAATGAAATCTTACACTTGGACGAGGAGAAGTGGACCGACCACCTGTGCATCCAATTGTTCAACGTTCGCAGGAGAGAAAAGAGAGTGAAGGGGCGGGTGTGTGTGTGTGTGTCTGTGGAGGAATCAAAGCTGCAGAGAAACACTCGCACAGAGCAGAATGACATGCAAACCGCTTAGGAAACTTCGGACAGAGAAGACGGGTAAAAGTTTCTTTGGGGCATTGTGGTATATGCAGTATGTGGCTCATTTAATGTGCGTAAGCCGGTTAGCTTACCAGGATACCAGTGACATTTTTAACTCATAACATCTATCTCCTCTCCATCAAAGTTCCTTCTGACTTTCTACTTGTCCAGTGATTTTGAGTCCAACAGGTCACATGTGTCTCTGTCCTCTGATATCATTGATATCATTGAAATCATTGAAATCATTGATCTCTGTACGTACCAGAGAAGCCTGCTTAAGTCATAAGTTTGTAAGTCACCTCAGAACTGCTGACATTTAAGGGAATTGTTATAAATGTTGGCCAAAATGGAGGCAGCTGTTGTATTAGCTAGTTTTGTGCAGTGTGATGTCATTTTTAGTCCTGTAGACCTACGGTCCATAGTACTAGTGCGCTGTTCAATTATTTTCTCAATAAGCGATCATAGAATGTCTGACATTTGGTACAAACAGTCCACGGGGGACTGTCTGGTCCTGGTAAGTTGTACTTTGTAAATGAATCTTTGTGGGCCCCTCAACATCCATAAGAGGGGGGTGGGGGGGGCATTTCTCCACACTGTTCGATTTATTTCAGAAAATTTGTTCAATAACGTTTTCTCTAATTTTGCATGAAGATTTCTTTTTTGGTGCCTGCTGACAGTCAAGGAAAGAAATGTCATTGTCCTTGAGCTGTTTAAAGCAACCCCCCCCCCCCCCCCCCCACAGAACCCCCCCAAAAGGGTCAAAATGACATTTTGCATATTTCTCAATGGAAAACTTGCTCAGTAACTTTTTTTTATAATTTTGCATGGAGATTCTTTGCATCAGTGTCAACCTCCAAAAAGATTTTGAATGAATGAATGAATTTATTGGGCACACACAGACTCAAAATAACAAGGTAAACTCACAAAGAAAACAATCAAACAACGTACCCATGCACCCGAAAGGGTGTAGGCAGAAGCAAAAGCTTATAAACGCCCCCCACCCCTAAACAAAAAAGTAAAAATGTGTATATATATATATATATATATATATATATATATATAATACATATAGTACCCATGAAACAAATATCAAAATATAAATTAATCACTGAACTCAAATTTCAGAACACAAATATGCAAACAGCAGTGCACCAAAAACAAAACAAAATCGATAAACCAAATTCAACAAGTAATTAAATGATTTTTGTAGAGCCTTTTAAAGCCAACCAAGTTACTGAGTGATTTTATGTTATCCAGGCACAAATTCCAAATATTAACACCTTTAACAGAAACACAATGACATTTTACAGTAGTTTGAATTTTTGATTTTTGAACTAATCATGTTCCTCGCAAATTATAAGTGGAGTCCCTCATTTAGAACTGGGCATGTTGTGGTAAAAGTTTTTTTTACTTTAAACATAATTGGTTTTATGCTACAATCACTCAGGTCCCAAAATTTTAAAATGTGTAAACAGACAAACAATTGATTTGTTGGCTCATAATATGGTTTATTACTAATAATTCTTATGGCTTTCTTTTGTAGTATAAAAATTGAATTTGTATTTGTTTTGTAGGTGGTTCCCCAAACTTCAATATAATAGGTCATGTACGGAACAAATAACGAATGATATAAGGTAACTAATGGATGTTGGGAGAGGAAGATCTTGACTCATGCTAATGGCCTCAATGGCTAATGTCTAGTAACCCCCCCCCCCCACCCCCCACACACACATACACACACACACACATACACACACACACACCCAGAAGGAGGGAGAGGCGCCATCCATTGATTTTCTCAAAAGCTATTCAATGAATATTTCAAAAATTTTGTATTATACCAAAAACTGGTACCCAGTTTGCTATTTTCTATATTTATAAGAAGTGTTGAAGAAGCCATTTTTTTTAACTGCAGTTTTTTTTGTTTGTTTGTTGTTTTTACAGTGCACTTTCACAGAGTTGCACTTCCAAGCTGTAGACTGGGGTTTGATACTAGGTGCATACTTCATGTTAATTTACAGGACTCACTCGCAGTAACCTCTGAAGGACTGGTGTCCCATCCACGGGGAGTCTCTCATCCTCCTGATGTTACAGAATCCTGATGGACCTCAGGACCCGTATGTAGGGCTTTGTATTTTGAACCATGCTATGCATCATTGGCAGGGGTTAATAACCCTGATCTTGGACTTCACCTGTCTTCAATGTGCACCTACTGCAAACACTGAAGATGAGTCAAGGCTGGTGTGTCCTAGGTCTTGATTGGATGAGGACACCTGACTTAGTCAGCGGTGGGCAGAACGGAGAGAGTCGGAGCTGCTTCTTGATGTCCGTCCGGACTGTATCTGAAACACGGGTTGAGGTCATTGGAATCTAGTCTTCGACTTTTGAGACATCTTGGAGAGTTCCAGTCAATTTTACCGAACGGTTTTCCAAATTCAGCATCAAAACAATACCCAGAGAGTCTCAGTAAAAGAACAAGGTGGCGAACAAGAAAGGAACAATGGCTTCTCTGAGATGAAGCAGGAGAAAGGGTGTAGAACGTAAAGATGCCAGCAGTGCAGAGAAACAAAACCACACATGTGCAGTCACACACCCACGCGCACACAAATCCAGGCAAGAAGGGAAGAGCAACTACTTAGAAATGAGCCCTGACATGGCTTGTCACAGTCACAGAGGCCTTGATCAGGATTTGCTCACAGGACCTCCTACTCAGCGCACACACACAAACACAAAAACCCAGGAAGGAGGGGGTGATTAAAAAAAAAAAGAGAGAGAAGCTGAGGGCCATGTTGGAGGAAAAGGGGAACCCGGCAACATCTGCAGTCTCCGTTGTTGATAGCATTGCTGCCAGCTTGGAGTCAGATCACAGGGCTGGAGATGCTGGAGTCTACCTCTTGGCCAGCCTCCCCCCTCCTCAGATCCGTACTTCCAAACCTCCTAGCTACCACCTGTTAGTTAATTTTCGGCAACGAAAAGGACACCGTGACACTGTGAAGTCAAACTCCTTTTCTTTCTCCTCTCTTTGTATCACTCGGAATCTTTCATTCCCTCTGCTGATTCCTTTCTCGGAGCTCCGGTACACCCACAAAGGACTTTTTCCGGACTTGGAAGGGTTCAGGGCAATTTTTCTTCCCTTTCATCCCCCCCGAGTTGGAGCTTTGATGTAAGAAGGCTCGAGTCACAGATCCTTGTCCATTTAACATCACAGAGCGTCCCTGAACTTGGGGCTTGGCACCACCCCACATGGCTAATGATTTGAGATACTTTAATTAGGCCATAATGTGTCTGAAGATGCATTTGCACCCACAGAATTCCAGCCCTTCCCGCACTAAAGAGATAAATAGATGAAATTTCAATGTAGCAGAGGTTTTAGAGGAACATTTTCTATCGTTTCATGTTTTCAGTGTTTACTAATGTGCTGCCGCAGGGCCTTATGTGGGCGTGGCTTACGGTGCATCACACAGGTTCAGGTGATGGATTGGTAAAAATTTCAAAATCATTTAAAAGCTTCAATGAATTGAATTTCATCATCTCTAAATAATATGGTGAAACAAGGCCGAAGGACTTCAGGGAGGCAAGATGAGCCGTTTTTTAACCTAAAGAAAATTCCAGCAAAATGTTTAACACATTTATCAAGTTTTGGAAGAAAGTATATTTAGCTCTTTGTCATTGTTCATGTGCTAAATAAAGTCTCACCTGATTATTCACAACTATAAGTTGTGCTTATCAAGAGAAATTGCTGTCCTTCGTACAGACGGGTGGACAGAAAACCTCTAAAACTCAAGAACCATAAAACGTTTAATATCGAAATTTTTTACGTAAATACTGGGAGGTCAAAAATCATGCATTTGACATTTATAAATGACTTTCACTTATTTATTTTTTACTGATTTTTAGGTTTCAAGTAGGAAATGTACTAGAAGTCTTGAAATGCTCACATCACCTGCTAGATGGCGACAAAAGCTGTTCAAATGTGCAGTGAGGTTTCGACTGTTTATTCATTTCTGAATTTTGGTGAAAATGAGATGAACTGACAGCCAAAAATCAACTTACAGTTGGGTCCTTGCCCTTATTGGCAACCAAATACGTTTGCTGCCAAAACGAACAGTTTGGCCACAACAAAATTCAGCACCAAATAACTTTAAATATGAGTTCAGGTTAGTGACACCAGGAGGCAGGATTCCATTACCGTCCATACCGCGCAATTTTAAGTTGTGAAATGAAAATGCGCTTCATGGAAAAAATGTATTAAAAAAACAAATATCGCATAAATGTTATTACACTCACATGAGGTAGTTTTTCAGGGGAATCGAAAAAAGCCCTATTTTGTAATGTTGCTATGTCAAACAGTTTTTCCGCACTTATAGGTCACACTATGCACAGGAAGTCACATGACTAAAACGCAGGGTGCGGTACAGTGGAAGAAGGAAGAGATCCTTATCAGAGATGACCTTATGAAATATTTGATTTGAAGCATCGTAGAAATCCTCAAATTTAATGGGACTTGCCCTTTATCATGAACGCCGGACTGGAAAGATCGTCATTATCAACACCACTTAATGGAAACGCTGGCATTTCATATTTGTATTTTGTCCACTTTCCAAAAATGTTGCGTCATTTTTTACAAATCTATAATGGAAACCCAACTGGTGATGCACTTGTCCATTCACGAGCAGCCTGAACTCGCCAACTCTTTAATTCAAATAAGCAGATGATCCCAGGTACTCACTAGTTTAGGATCAACCCGCGCATCACTGACTGACACTAGTCAACTGAAATGCACTCCCAAAAACAAAAACTTTGTCACTTTGACATAATTGAGGAAGCATTGTAGAGTCTATAAGCCCGTCTGACTCATTTGTATTGAGCGCCAACCACCACATGATGGCACTCTAGACTTGGAAATGGACCACCTGTCAAAAGTCCTTAAGAATTAATGACTTTTTCAGTGAACCGACTGAGATTGACAACCTTTTTATTGAAGTCATGCTTATCTCTGCAGACCAAATCTGAACCCATAAATGCCTTGTTCATAAAACAACAAATCTGCTGGAGGCTTTCAGCGACAGTTAGTCATGAACTTTAAGCAAGGCAGAAACGTCTACATGTTCACCTCCATGAACAGTGACATCTGACTCAGAAGCCGCCTCTCACGGGCCAGGATGAGACTTTTTACTCTGTAAATTTTAGGAGCTTAAAATCTGCCATTGTGGACATTTTAGGTCTCGGATCTTGAAATCAGCTCCATATTTGCGGCGTTTTTTTGCTGGTTCAACATGTTTTCCAGAATTTCGAAACTCTGATGATACAGTAAACATTTCAAGATATACAACCCCTGGCAAAAATTATGGAATCACCGGCCTTGGAGGATGTTCATTCAGTTGTTTAATTTTGTAGAAAAAAAGTAGATCACAGACTTAACACAAAACTAAAGTCATTTCAAATGGCAACTTTCTGGCTTTAAGAAACACTATAAGAAATCAGGAAAAAAAATTGTGGCAGTCAGTAACGGTTACTTTTTTAGACCAAGCAGAGGGAAAAAATATGGACTCACTCAATTCTGAGGAATAAATTATGGAATCACCCTGTAATTTTTCATCCCCAAAACTAACATCTGCATCACATCAGATCTGCTCGTTAGTCTGCATCTAAAAAGGAGTGATCACACCTTGGAGAGCTGTTGCACCAAGTGGACTGACATGAATCATGGCTCCAACACGAGAGATGTCAACTGAAACAAAGGAGAGGATTATCAAACTCTTAAAAGAGGGTAAATCATCACGCAATGTTGCAAAAGATGTTGGTTGTTCACAGTCAGCTGTGTCTAAACTCTGGACCAAATACAAACAACATGGGAAGGTTGTTAAAGGCAAACATACTGGTAGACCAAGGAAGACATCAAAGTGTCAAGACAAAAACTTAAAGCAATATGTCTCAAAAATCGAAAATGCACAACAAAACAAATGAGGAACGAATGGGAGGAAACTGGAGTCAACGTCTGTGACTGAACTGTAAGAAACCGCCTAAAGGAAATGGGATTTACATACAGAAAAGCTAAACGAAAGCCATCATTAACACCTAAACAGAAAAAAACAAGGTGACAATGGGCTAAGGAAAAGCAATCGTGGACTGTGGATGACTGGATGAAAGTCATATTCAGTGATGAATCTCGAATCTGCATTGGGCAAGGTGATGATGCTGGAACTTTTGTTTGGTGCCGTTCCAATGAGGTTTATAAAGATGACTGCCTGAAGAGAACATGTAAATTTCCACAGTCATTGATGATATGGGGCTGCATGTCAGGTAAAGGCACTGGGGAGATGGCTGTCATTACATCATCAATAAATGCACAAGTTTACGTTGATATTTTGGACACTTTTCTTATCCCATCAATTGAAAGGATGTTTGGGGATGATGAAATCATTTTTCAAGATGATAATGCATCTTGCCATAGAGCAAAAACTGTGAAAACATTCCTTGCAAAAAGACACATAGGGTCAATGTCATGGCCTGCAGATAGTCCGGATCTTAATGCAATTGAAAATCTTTGGTGGAAGTTGAAGAAAATGGTCCATGACAAGGCTCCAACCTGCAAAGCTGATCTGGCAACAGCAATCAGAGAAAGTTGGAGCCAGATTGATGAAGAGTACTGTTTGTCACTCATTAAGTCCATGCCTCAGAGACTGCAAGCTGTTATAAAAGCCAGAGGTGGTGCAACAAAATACTAGTGATGTGTTGGAGCGTTCTTTTGTTTTTCATGATTCCATATTTTTTTCCTCAGAATTGGGTGATTCCATATTTTTTCCCTCTGCTTGGTCTAAAAAAGTAACCGTTACTGACTGCCACAATTTTTTTTTCCTGATTTCTTATAGTGTTTCTTAAAGCCAGAAAGTTGCCATTTGAAATGACTTTAGTTTTGTGTCATGTCTGTGATCTGCTTTTTTTCTACAAAATTAAACAACTGAATGAACATCCTCCGAGGCCGGTGATTCCATAATTTTTGCCAGGGGTTGTAGAAACTGTAAATGAAAATGACATAAATATCTTTTCTATTCCCTCAGCGCTGAGAATAAAAGCTCAGCGCCCACCCTGGGTGCTGATTGGCAACCCGCCGGTCCATCCCCACCTCCTGAAAGTAACCGTCTATCTGCCATCGCCTCCTCAAGCAGGAGACACCTGCGCGCTGGATCAGGCATTTATTTTGGCACAGTTTGTTAGAAACCAGCAGGTGGTACGATGTCAGAAAAATAAACTGACAATTATTCGTTTGCGGTGGAAGGACAGATTTAATTAAACCATCAAAAAGCCCAAAGTCGACGTGTTTCTGTCACAGGAAGCAAAATCCAAACCTGCTGTCCCCTTCGCCGTGGAACAAGCTCACAAACGTGCTTGTGCGCTAACCTTGCGTCCGTGTGGATTTCCAGCAATAGATAGCGTACTTTATTGTGTCACCATTGATTTTTCTCCCCTTCACACCCCTCCCTCCTTTTAATAGAGGAGAGGATGGTTCAAAGACGCTACTTTGCCCAAAGCAAGCTTGAAATTCTTGCCTTTCAAAGCACTACTCCTTTGTTCTTACCATCTCCTGCCTCATCTGGTGCGGGCAAGAGAGAGACAAAAACTTCTGAAGGTACCAAAGGTAGTGCGTGAAATTCCCCCCATGTAGGTGTGTGAAGTTCTGATGGTTGTGTCCGAATAGGAATCAATACCGTTCCCCCCTTAAGCCTGAGGAGTCTGTGTGCAGGCAAAGACAAGGTATTTCCAGGCGCGGTATCAAAGAACGGCCTGTTCTTCACAGATTCAGCGCCAGGCAACTTTTTCCAAAGCTGGGCCGAACAAGAGCACAATAACTTCTGAAAAGTGTTCACACAACTCTGGTTGTTGCATCCAGCTTTGTGCTGTCGGCTCCAATACGACTTGTTCTCTCTCTCTATCTTTGTCTGGCTGTTGCGCTCTTGCTGGCTCTCTCTCTCTCTCTCTCTCTCTCTCTCTCTCTCTCTCTCTCTCTCTCTGTCTCACTCTCTGTCTCACTCTCTGTGAGGTGTTAAAAAGGAACCAACAGGGAATCTAGGCTCCATTATGCAGGTCTGTTCCTGTGCCGCCTCTTCGCACCTCATATTGCATTTTTGCCCGTCGAGATGCACACATGCACGCACGCTCAGTGGGAATTGAACTTTGGCTGTGTCTGCATATCTTGTGCCAGGTGTAAGGCTAAGAGGTGCCGAACTTCTTCTCCGCCACTTTAGGCTATACATGCATGTTGGTTTGGTGTAGAAAAGTGGTTGTGTGATCCGTTCTGCGCTGTGTGGGCGATGCTGCTGCTGTTTTGTTTTTTTTCCTTTTGAGCTTCTGGTGCTGTTTTGCAGAAAATGGATGCAGTAAAGATGCTACATGTAGCCTGGCATGTTGGATAATCGATACGTCTTGATGTTAAACTCGATTATCAGAGATTGACGTGATCATGCCGACAGAGAGACAAGGTTATATACAACTGATGCCCTCTCGTGTCTCAAACTAGAATGATTTTCAGAGCTCAAAGTTTAAACCTGATATAGGCTTCGGTGGTTGTGTTTGGAGAACGGCAAACTGAAACCAGGTAGCAGACCGGGACGAACTGGCGGTGCTAGGGTGGAGGAGGGAACGTCTTGTCGGCGATCAGTAAACAGCACGATGTGAGTCACAACTTTGAGGTTTTATGGGACATGCTTGTTTCCTATTCTTTGAGAGCTGATGACTAACGAGGAACACCTGCTTTTGTTTAGAGATCATTTGTGTTGCTAATGAATCGATTCTGAGTGAAAACTTGAATCCGAGTCTTCCGGATAGAACCTATGCTACACTGCATTAATTTTCAGCAGTGCGGGGACTACTTTGTTTGGAGCTTGCAGCACCAAATTGCAGTATTTGGTAAAAGGTCAGGTCATCAGAAGGTACTGAGTTCATATTTTTGCTTGTTTGGCATTTATATGTAAAGCTCTGGAGTCTTTGGTTATGGGCTCTGTGACTGCAGCCCAGACTAGGACCTGGAAGCTGGTTAATTTGGTGTTTAGGGTCCAAGACTGGTAATTTATTACTGCAAATGTTCATCTTGTTCTAAAAGTTCTTTCCACTTGTGAGGAGTTCAGACTGGCACCTGATGCAACAAAAAAGCTTCTGAAACAGTTATCAGATCAGGACCTGACATTGAAAACTTTAAAAACCCAGAAAAGCTTTAGCAAAGCTGAGCATCACTTTACTTCTATAGTCCAGTCTGCATGTTCTTTTTTTTTTTAGTTTAATCTAGTTGAGTTTAAAGCACACTGGAGAATTCACTGGAAGATGCACTTACAGCTTTAAACCCACACTGCGAGTGTGTTTCCCGTTTTCCCCAAGCTGCTTCGCCAGGAAATGAAAGTCGACATTGACCACCCTGCCCACATCCAAACATGCTTGTACGGCTCAACAGGAGCCGCGGTGGTCGTCTGACCCCCTGCATTCCTGCCATGAATAAAACATGGAGCCCCCACTACCTGTTTGTGCACAGGAAAGCAGCCAGCGAGCTTCTGAGGCCTGACCCTGCACACGCACACATGCAGCAGGCTCATGTGCACTGGCACGCCAACACATTTAGCTGCACATGCACACACGGCAAGCAAACAAAGCCCACACACATCCACTGTACCTCGGAGGCAAGGTTGGGGGTTGAAGTGAGCACTGGTGGCGATAAGGTGAGCAGCTGTGCCACGTCGTGGATGAAAGCCGAGCGTCTGGAGGCCGGCGCTGTGCGTCGGGAGGACTTTTGTGTGTTTACAGTCAATCTAACTCTGCGTGTTGCCAATCTAAGAAAAATGGCTTCGTGTCGGTGAATATATCTCCGTACACTACGAGGAGCGTGCGCTAGCTTTCCAGCTATGGTTGTAAAATAATTTTAGAGAAACCTTGAAAAAGTTGGTCCTGCCCCAGAATAGACACCGTGTGGGAGAAGATATTGATGGAGGGGTGGAGCAAGGATATTTTAAATGTTTTCTCATCTTAAAGAAGAAAATATCTTTGCAGCAAACAAGAAAGTGGTTGAACTTGAGTGATATTATCCACTGAGCTAACATACATCAATCCTTCAAGGCGTATAGTCTTGAGCCAGAATTCATATCTGGATCAGCTCCAAAATTCAGTGGAGTCTTCATGGCCTAATATCTATCTGTGGTGCAAATTTGGTAGAATCTGTGAAGTAGTTTTGAAGCAATCCTTCAAAGCATATATGAAGTGAAATCTTGATCCAGAATCCGGATCCAGATCATCTCCAAAATTCAGTGAAGTCTTTCATGGCCAAATATCTATCTGTGGTGCAAATTTGCTGATAATCCATGAAGTAGTTTTGGCGTAATCCTTCAAAGTGTATATAAAGTGAAGTCTTGATCCATAATCCGGATCCGGATCACCTCCAATATTTAATGGAGTCTTCCTTGCCCTAATATATATCTGTGGTGGAAATTTCATCAAAATCCGTGCAGTAGTTTTGATGTAATCTTGCTGACAGACAGACAAATAAATAAATAAACACACGATGATGATTTTATTATGTCCTTGGCGTACGTAATAATTATGCATGGAATTTTATCAGGCCTCTTCTTCAATTGTTTATTTGTGCGTGCTATAATTAGCTGCAGCTGTGTGCTACAAGTTGATGTTGTCCAATACGAAGTGGAAAAAGAAGTGTATATCGAGTCCACGTTTCTACACAGAGTGCTGAAAATACTCACCTACACAGAAGATACAATTCAATCCCATTTTTTCATGTAATTTGTGCATGAGATACATAATCCAATAAAGTTTTTTTTTCCAGTTGTCTGAGTGTCTCAGTTTCACTTTCCGTGAAATTGCACTTCACTTTTTGTTGTTGCCATGTCTGCTGACATGCCACACACAGTGTTTTTATATGTACGTGATTATTTAAAAGACATGTCTCCATCAAGTCATGGATAAAGATGGGAGTGCAAAGCAGGGTTGTGCACGTGCACAATTTCACAATGATTGAAGTTATTAATGGGTTCCGTGCGCACACAGTCACATCTAAACTTTAGACTCAGTTTCAAGAAAACTGGCTGATTAATTTTTGAGTAATCACCCGCGCAGACAACGAACAAGTGAGTGGATTCAGTAAATAAAAAATGCAAAGGGTGAGACGTGTTCATTTGCATGCATGTGCATGTTGGATGTGTGTTGTGGAGGAGCAGGTGGTGTTCACGTGTGCAGCAGCTCACCCCCCCCCCCCCCCCCCCCCCCCACTGCAATCAACCTGATTCCTTTTGGAAAGTGAAGTGCACTTGAGTTGACAAACTAACTCAGCTCCTCTGAATGAAGCATGAATGTGAAGCACGTTAGGATCGTGGGTAGGCGTAAACGTGTCGCACCGTTGATCTACGGGTTTGTTGGTTGAGTATGTACACAAACACGTGAGGCTTCAGGTGATGCTTTTATCCAGAATGAACAGTTAAACAAAGCAATGGACCTTTGAAATGCACCTGAATTTATGCTTTGTTAAACCTTTGAAAGACGGAATGCAATGAAATGAACATTATTGATTTAAATACCAAATAAATATTTGGCTTAAAACGGACCTGACTCGAGACTTGTAAGACTTGTAACTTGTAGAGATCTTCTCTTACCTCAGCAGAGACGTTCATCTCTCTGTGTCCTCGGCCTTTGAGACCGAGAGATGAGTGGGAGGAGCTTATGGAGTCATGAGTTATTTGGTAGATGTGGGCGATACCGGGAATTTTGGTATTGATCTGATACCAAGTAAATGCAGGCCCAGTATCGCCAATATCAATACTAATACCGATACTTTTTCATATTGAAGCTTCATAGATCCAAAGGATCCAAAAGACTTAGGATAGAATTTCGCCAAACATTGTACGTGACAACAAAATACTTTATTATCACAATCAACATTTTTGTTTAAAAAATATCACTCAACACAACTTAAAATCTCCTGAGGTAGAGGGCTGACAAGCCACAATACAAGGGTGTGCTGCTCCGTGTTGTGTGACACAGCGCAGCATTGCTCCTACAGACAGAGATTAGACTTTAATTAATCTGCGTGCAGTAGTCTGTGCATGCGGGAGAGAAAAAAGCTTGAGTATCGATCTTTTTACACGATAATCATTCAATATCAATACCATTGTTGGTATCGATATTATCGATATTAGGATTGATCCGCCCACCTCTATTATTTGGTGATGCTGGTATCTTTGTGGAAGAAAGAGGGTCTGAGTCTTCAAGGTCCTGGTGCTTCCTGTCTCACTGTATGGTTCTGAAGGATCTCACTGGATGTCTTCGGTACTGGGTTTCTTTGGAGGATCCTTGTGTTTCGCCAGAATGACATTTTGGCCATGTAATGCGTTTCTCTGGTCATGGTCTGCAATGTGGTTGTGTCAGTTTTGTGGACCTGAGCAACTGGTAAAGGTGCTGCAGTTGGTGACGTGATGACTGGTTGAAACCCAACATGACCAAAACTTCAACAAATTCAATTTATCGGACTGTGTTTGGATTTTTATGAACAGTTTTTTCTTCATCCACCACCTGACACTAAAATCCTACAAGGACTTTCAAGAGCACAACTGCCATAGCCCACATTGTGCTACCTTACAATCTTATATATATAACTATACGAGGTCTGTGATAAAAGTAACAGACCTTATTATTTTTTTCAAAAACCATATGGATTTGAATCACGTGTGATTACATCAGACATGGTTGAACCCTCGTGGGCATGCGAGAGTTTTTTCACGCCTGTCGATTACGTCATTTGCCTGTGGGCAGTCTTTGAGTGAGGAGTTGCCCACCCTCTTGTCGTTTTTTCATTGTTTAGGAATGGCTCAGAGACTGCTGCTTTGTTTGATCAAATTTTTTTCAAAACTGTAAGGCACAACTGAGTGGACACCATTCGATAAATTCAGCTGGTTTTCGGTAAAAATTTTAACGGCTGATGAGAGATTTTGGTCTGGTAGTGTCGCTTTAAGGACGGCCCACGGTGCCTGATGGCGATCTGCGCTTCGAGGCGGCAGCGTCTCGCCGTTTCAAGTTGAAAACTTCCACATTTCAGGCTCTGTTGATCCAGGAAGTCGTCAGAGAACAGAGAACTTTCAGAAGTCGGCATGAGGAGTTTATTCGGACATTCCATTGTTAACAGACATTTTGTAATGAAAGAACGTGCGGGCAGAGTCGCATGTCGGGCCGGACCCGACCGCGGGGGGTCGCGACAGGAAAAACACCTCCGTGTTGGAAACCTTAACGGGCAAGTTGGAACATGCCCAAGCTGTTAAACAATTTCTCAGTTACTCACTTGTTGAAAGCCATCAAAAGCCGCCTGAATTTTACAAATGGTTTTCAACACGGAGGTGTTTTTCCTGTCGCGACGCACACAGATTCGCCGAGGCGTCACGGAAACGACTCGGCGAATTTGCGCGCAGGTCTTTCATTAAAAAATGTCCTTAAACAGTGGAATGTCCGCATAAAGTCCTCATGCCGGCCTCTTCTGAATCTTCTCTGTTCTCTCAGGACGTCCTGGGTGAATTAAGCCTTAAATTAGGATGTTTTCAGGTCGAAACAGGCCGACGACGGCGCCTGGAAGCACTGCACGACGCCCCGCTCCGTGGGAAGTCCTTACAGCGACAGAAACACCCCATAATCTCTCATCAGCCGTTAAACTTCACCGAAAACCAGCTTAATTTCTCGAATAGTGTCCACTCGGATATCCCTCACAGGTCCAGAAAAAATGTTGATAAAGCAACGCGCGCCGTCTGCAGCGGCTATTCAAACAAAGAGATTCTGACGGGCGGGGTGGAGCACTCCTCACTCAAGGCCTGCCCACAGGCGAATGACGTCACCGACACGCGTGAAAAAACTCATGCATGCGCACGAGGGTTCAAGCATGTCTGACGTAAAAACATATGAATCAAATCCATTTATTTTTTGAAAAAAAATAAAAAGGACCGCTTTTTTCATCACAGACCTGTAATATATATATATATATATATATATATATATATATATATATATATATATATATATATATGCATTTGTTTCTTTGTGGATCAGATTTACTGAAAACACTTTTTTAAATATGGCAAACAAACTTATCAACAGTTTAAAAAAAAACAACTGAAAATTCTGCTGCCTCGAGCACAAGAACACTTTGTCAACTCTCTTGGAGTTTTTATGTAAAATATCCAACCAAAGATAACGGAGCGACATCTCGATGAAGCAGAAAGTTGTCCTTTCCTCCTTTTCCGAGTTGCTCCTGGTTTTCCCCGCACAGTGAAGCGACCTGTGCAGCACCTTACCCAGCCAGCTGGTGAAGGCGGCGGCGACAGCAGAGCAATCTGCTGCGAGCAGGTGTCGGATAATTGTCTCAGAGGCAGCGGCAGCAAAGTGCCAGCGTTACCTGAGTGGAAACTAACATCTTCATTTGCTGCTGCACTGTGGAGGCGGCGTGCTTCCAAACATGACACACAGAAGAGACTGATCCCAGAACAGCACGATGGCAAAAAACCGTCACAGCTACAGTGGGGACGGGATTTACACAGTAACGCTGTAATACGCTTTCGCTAGTTTATTTTTAGAAAAACAACACAAAAGGTGAACTGCAAGTTCATCTTTTGCTTCTTTTCTAGTTGAACAATAAAACAGCGTTTTCTACTCGACGTCACAGTTGTGCTCAGAAACAACGCTCTTCTAAAAAACTAAAAACCAAACTCGCTATTCTGAGAGAAGAACGCAACTCATTGCAAGGAGAGTTTTTCTCAAAGCATCATCATGCATGTGCAGTTTGTGAGACGCCATTTGTTTTGTTGCTGTCTGGGCATCAGTTTGATGTGCAGAATCCAGACATGATTTCAAGACATGAAATTAAAAAAATCACACCAATCGTCTCAAATAGCTCATTTGTAAGGTGAAAGTCATCAATATCAGCCCAGAGTTCATTTCTGTTGTCTGTCCAATAATCAGTACACTTTATTGCCGTTCTCCTTTTAGTGGTCATTGCTTTGCGCCTCATTCACGTCGTGTTTACATCCGCTTTTCCTTTAAGATGATGGATCAGACGTTGCTGGTTGGTGGCTGATGATGTCATTAGGAAGGCTTTATTTTAAATAGTTTTATATGGAGAGGAATCAGGTTCAAACCACCTTAAAAATGATTTCAGAGGCATTGTTACTGCTTTACATTGAAGTCACTCTCTAAAAAAGAACACAGTGCTCATCTTAGAAAAACTAAAACTTGAAATTGGGTCTTTTTAAAGTAATTCCAGACTTTTATGGTCAAATATTTTGTGGTTTTGTACATTTGATTTGCTCAGTCCTATACAAGGTTAATTGAGTTGAACAAACGCAAGGTTTTGGTGTCACCTTTATGAAATAAATGTTATTGTAGCTTCTTTATTTTATATTCATTCTACTCAGAAATATCTGTCCTAATTGCGACCTCAATTACGTGAAGTTTTTTTTTTTTTTTACTTATTTCACTAAAATCTGAATAAATTACATGTTGCAGTTCCCGTTTTATGATCAAAATCACTCACTCAGCATCACCTGCTTACTCCAATTAAGGGTCATGGTGGGCTGGAGCCTATCCCAGTCTGTCTCAGGGCGTGAGGTAGGGTTCACCCTGGACAGGACGCCAGTCTGTCACAGGGTTACATACATACAGACAAACAAACACATCCACAGCTACGGACAAGTTTCCAATCCACTTAACCTGCATGTCTTTGGATGTGGGAGGAAGCCGGAGCATCTGGAAGAAACCCACACAAACACGGGGAGAACACGCAAACTCCACACACAAAGGCCACAGGTGGGAATTGAACCCATGACCTCCTTGCTGTGAGGCAACAGTGCTAACCACTAAGCCACCGTGCTGCCCTATGATCAAAATGTTTATTTTAAAACCATTGTCAGTCAGTGTTCCACAGTTTTTTAAACGCTGAACAATTTTGTACCAACATTTTGTACATTAAAATACAAAAATTGCAAACACGCAAAAACCCTTTAATAATACAGATTTTTAAAATTTATTTAATTTTTTTTTTTTGCTAGTAGTTTACTATGTAACAAGGCTATGAACCACTCATTGTTCCGGGTTACAGAAGACGTGACTGACGTGGCTGTTAGTTATGATAATGACGATAACGGTGATCCTGAGATTGAGAAGTTGGTGAAGACAAGGATGATGAAGACGCTAGCGACGATGATTGTGATTATGAAATATGCATCAGTTGTGACAGATAAGGGCACCTGGACTAATGCTATGTCAAGGACTGAAATTTATTGACACTGGACTTGAAAACTCCAAGATTGTAGTGAACATGGAAGCAGTCCTTTGGTAGTTTCATAAACAGGCAGTTTGAGGAAAGAAACTGTCTGTGTGAAACTTCCATTTGGATTTAGGAATATGGAGGCAGTAAGGATGGTTTGCCTCCACGGAGATGGCAAATCTAGTTCTAGCCGTAAATAAGTGAAGAGGTGGTACAAGTGTCCTAAGTTCATCGGAGCACTTGCCATGAAATTATCTTGAGTCTAAACTACTGGTGAAAGCATCAACCGGGCAAAATTCCATGCAATAGATTTCCCAGTCAAGTACTGTATGTGCTAAAAGTGATTTAAAATTTAAAACCTTAAACATCAGTCAAAGCACTTTAAAACATGTTTAAACCAGATTATTACCCTTTAAACCACTCTAGAGGTCTCTAAAAATTAACTTAATTTAGTCTATATATTGAAAAACTAACTGGTTATAGATGAAGAATAGACTGGTGTCACCTGCTGCCGAGTCACAGCTGGTTAAGTGGTTTAGGTTAGAGATGATAAGATTTTGATTCAGTTTTATACAAACTAATCCCAAACTGGATTTAATGAGATTTAATGTGTTTATAGTGAAAACAATCTGGTTTGACCAGTTGGTTTTAAGTGCATTTAAAACCCTGAAAATGGGATTTAAAACAGTTGAAACCTGTTTTTGAACCTGTGTTTTAAATCGAGTGTTGATTAGCAGCACCGGGCGCCTCAGGTGAGTAAAGTGTAACAAATATGAACAGAAAACCACTTTCAGCTGGATAATTTACATTAGAATGTTTTTCTCTTTGGTCCTGTTGAAGCTGCGATTGAGGATTCGGACTTTCTGACTCGTTGTATAAATGTTTTTTGTGTGTATCTTTGTAAGTCGACTCTGTTTGAAGGCGTCTGCCTTATTATACCCGTGAAGCTCTCGTCTGCCGTTCACACATGGTTAGGGAGGAAGAATTCCACATGTGTGCCGTGCGATTTATTCAGGTACCGGCTCGCTGCTCCGCAGACTCTGACATTCCCTTTGTGTATTTAGAGGAAAGGGGGGTTCTGGCAGACCACGTTCAGTTTCTCTCCTTGTCAAGAGATCTTTGAAACGCAGCCGTCCGACCGTACCGGAGGAAGCAAAGTGCCTCTAATTTAACAGCTTCACTTTTCCCTTAACAACTTGTTGGAGAATGCCTTGTTATTGCAGCACAGGCTGATGATGATGATGGAAAACCCATGCCCTTCCTCTTCCTGCTCGTCCTCATTTACATCATTTTAAAATGAATCACTTGATTTCTGCTGCTGTTTTTGGCAGCAGACCTTCTCTTTGAAGTTCTGGTTTGTGGCTTCTCTGTGCAAAGCTGCAACCAGAAGTCACTTATACAAATTGTCTCCAACAAAGATTAAAAGATTTGAGCCTGTTTTCTCAACTTTTCTTTATTGTGTCAAGTGCACAATATGAAATCGTGTCCAGATATTTTCAGTGCAGATGCAGAAATGGTTGATGTCCAGCAGTTAGGTGTTGAAGGATCTGAGGAACACTAACAGAGGCAGGTACCCTGCAGGTAAACTGAGCTTATGGTGTCTGACGAGTGGAAAAGTCAGGGTATAAATACAGGTGCTGGTGGTGAGGAACAGGTGAAACCAATCAGCTCAGTGTCGTGGTGCCTGGAAGACACAGGAGGGGAGGGGAGAGAGCAGACCAAGACAGCACAACCCGTTTGATTCTAAATTAGAATTGGAATATTTAATTTGTGCTTAACCCTCTGGGGTCTGAGGGCATTTTTTGGACAGTTCACTCGCCTGGGATAAATGTTTTATTATTGCTGTTAACAGCTCTCCCTGCATCCCACAATCAAGTTTTATGTCTCTTTTTTTTCAGGACAACCTGTGCTTTCAGAATATATATGTTTTTGTTGTGTTTTATAAGTGTAATGAAGGTTTACAATCAAAAATAGGCAAGGAAAAAATAAAGCGAAAAATAATTTTCCACACACATTTATCCAAAACACACAGCAAACTATAATAAACAACTGTTTTGACACTTTATAAAGGTAATTTGAGGTCTTGTGTGAAAGACTGTACAACAAAAAGGTTCAAACAATAAACACAAATGCACATTTTGAACAATATAAACAAAATGGTCTATGTGTTTTGTTGTCCATTGATATGGTAACCAGTGCTTTACACAGCGAAAGCAACAGAGTTATCCAGTAACATTCACATGCAAACTAGTGGAGCAATCCCAATAGTTACACACTCTTTGTTTGACCACGTGAGATTGTCATCAGAGGCTCTCTGCTTTTGCTGATCGCTGTGCGTAATGGCGCAGGGCACACCGAGTATGTACTAATAGTATGTAATCATTGGAGCACCCAGGGGGCTATTCAAACGGGTAACACTAAATTCAAACTAGTAACACATCACTCCTGAAAACGATCTTTGGCTTGTCACATGAGGTAAATCTGCCCTACGATTGGATTTTGGAAAACCATGTGACGGTGAACCAATTCCGATTGGGCACTCACATTGCGCACATCATCACACAGCTTTTATGAGGAGAACAAAGATGGCCGATGGCTGGCTCGAAAGTCCGTGGAGTTAACTTTTCAGCAAACAAGAGAGTAAGTTTCTATCTCATATCATTAAAAAGTTATTTCTAATTTAGTAAAGCTTGGTCTTAGCCATCGTATGCAATGGCATCGGCCCCAGAGGGTTAAGTGAAATAACTTAAAAAAAAAAAAAAAAATTAAAAAAAAATTCCCCACAAAATTGAGGTAACACTTTACATGGCTATTTCTCCAGGACGATTTGTATAGCAAAATAAATAAATAAATAAACAAACAAATAAAAATCACACATTTATTAATGGTTATAATTCTAATAACTATGTCAGACTTTCACAGGAATCAAAGCACTATACAAAATAAACTAATAATAAGAGAATAAATCCCAATAATAAAAAGTACAAATTAAAATGGTGATATCACAGAAAAAGGTGTAACTGAAATTAGGGAATAACCCTGATGTGTCTGTGATTTGCAGGACGTTCATGCTGGATTTTATAGTCGCTAATTGAGCTTTACCGTAAAAATGTGTTGCTGGTAAAACGGATATTTGAAACTGTAATCCATCATGAACGTCCGCAAATCATCAGACACAACTGGATTATTCCCATTCTAATTCAATTCCATCGTTTGTACGGTTTATTTTTCTGTAAGTAAATCGGTCGGCAAATCGTTGTGAAAGGGTGTGGTCGGCTCGGCAAAACTTACCATCGCAACAGAGTCTTCATGCCAAACTGGAAATTCTGTGAGCAGACCCACAGATTTCTCCATCTCATCAGCTGCATAGAGTTAAATTCACAGTAAATCCATCAAGTAATCCAGTTAAATCCATTAAATCTGCGCATTTTGGCATCGTCGTTTTTTTATCGTCCACTAGTTTATGACGCTCTGAGTTGAAGGCGCCATTATGGACACCTGTGCAGCAACGCGGTCAGGGCGCAGAGTTATACATCAAATGTGAAACGGTCGATTGGTCAACTTGATATTTTATGGTCTGAAATCTCACGATTAACCAGCCAGATTCGCATAAAAATGTAATTGGATTAGAATATGGGTTTTTCCTCTTTAAGAGGCATTTAAGAGGTGTGACTTTACTGCGAAAAATATAGTAGTTAAGTTGCTTCAGCTCCATTAATCTTGTAGAGCACAAAGCAAAGCAAGTGTACTAAACCACTTAAGTAAACACTTTGTTCAACTTGAGTTAGTCTGACTCAAAATGTTTCCTGATGTGGACTTAGTCGTGCCTGAGGAGGAATTATTTGAAGAAGATCCATGTAAATTGTTGCTTTAATTGTTTTATTAGAGCTATGCATTCTTTTTAGAGTCTGTAAAGACTTTATGACATCATGGCTTTATGCCTCAATCTTGGTAGCAGCAGGTGAATTCGGGTCCTCCAGAGGTCCGTCTCCTCGGCTGCGTCCAGGCTCTCCTGGTGCTTTCCTGTGGTATGGTATGTGATCACTACCACGTGTTCTGGGCTAAAGCCGAGCTTTGTCCCAGTTGGACATGCCCATAAACACCCCCAGAGACGCCTGGTCCATCTGAGCCGATTTCTTTTAGAACGAAGGAGCTCCAGTTCCACTCTGACCTCTGTGTGGGCGTCAGAGCTCCTCATCTCGTTCTGGAAACATCTAGCTGCTTCTGTCCACACTCTCACCCGTTAACTCCCCAAATGACAACCGTGGGTGAAGACTGGATCATAAATCATTTTTTTCCAGGATTTTGATTCATTTATCATCTGCAGTGATCTTGATAATGCCTCTAAGTCACAGATATTCAATGACAAGATCATGTGATATCTTATGTCTTATTACTTATTATATTATATATACCTTTTTTCTTGAGCTGCTTGGGTGGGTAGGGAGAGTTCCCACCGGAAAAAAAGCTTTTTAACCTACCATCCCTGGTTCTCAAGACCAGGCACCTAAGTGGCTCTACTCTACTCTTTTCTACTCTCCTATTTTACTCTTCCTTTTTAGATATTTAGATAGACCTTTGTATACTGGCATAGTTCCACCTTAGAATTGCAATATAATATATATGATATACCTTACTGAATTTTCATGTGATATTAAGAAAAAAGGAAGTTGCTCGATTGTTTAAAAAATAAAAACTAGAGCATCATGCTCGTAGAGCACAAACCTCCAGCACAAGTTTCCAATTCCACAAATTTATACCTTGGAAAAGATTTTCAAGGTCAAAGTCCTGTTAGAAGTGAGTTTTCATAAGATAAACTATAATACAAAATATGGATGAAAAGCGCTTTTCAATGTTAAAATCAAATGTCCACTAAATCCGCAATACAGATCTTAGTCTGTTCATTCAGAGTGTCAGTTTATACCTCATTGTCACAATGAGAGTGACTGAGGCACTTTTGATTGAGATATAATTTAAAATGTACACCAAATGGGCTTTTCAATATTAAATTCAAATGTACACAAAATCCACAATCCGGATCAGATCCAGATCAAACTTTGTCAGGTGATAGTGAGTGCCAGTCTGAACCTCCCTTTCAAATATGAGAGTGATTGAGGCACTTTTGATTGAGCTATAATGTAAAATATACATTAAATGGCTGTGACCTTGAAAATTGAATCGGTTCTTGCCAGTCAGGATAAGAATCTTCAGTAAAAAGTTCATAACGGTATATGAAAAGTTGTGGGTTCCAGATTGTTTACAAACAAACAGAGGTGATAACATTACCTCTTCTACCGTCGTTGGCGGAGGTAATAAAAAGGACATCAAACATGCCATAATATTAAAATCCAGCTCTGTTTAGCTTGGGCAGATGTTCACACTGTCAACATGCTGCTCAAGGCGATAGCAATGAACTGAGCCCTGAATGTACCAGAATTCATTGCATCCATGAAAAAGATCCATTTATTTATTTATTTTTGAGGAACTAAATCTGTGGCTGCTGTCTCCAGCTTGAATCAAAAGTTCAAAGCTCGAACCATCATCTGCAGCAGAACTTTAAATCGCAGGTTTCTGCAACATGAGCTGGTTTAATAATATCTGCAGGATTGCTTTGAACCTCATCGTTTTTATTGTGCACGAACACGGTGGAAATTTCTGAACTCATGGGACCGCCCGTAGCATCGGTGCTCCCCACTAAGTGAGAATCGAGGCAGGCTCTATTTTTAAATCTCAAATACGAGTCGAGTCTTTTAAAGCTTCCCACGATGGCCATTGATCTCATGACCTCGCTCTCCTCGTGCCTCCCCCTGCTCCATTAAGAGCTGTGTCACGAGAGGAGCTACAGTCTTTCCATGTGGGGCCTCTGCTGTTTCAAATCCAGGGAGCACCCATCAGGCTTAAGTGTGCTGTTTACCCAGAAGCCCCTGTTGAGATCCATCTTTTACCCTGCGTCCTGCGGTTTGCAGCTCGTAGGCAGAACAGTGGAGGTCAACCCGACAACCTCTGACTGCATGTCTTATTTCTTTTCTACCATTTATGTTTCTTATAGATCCATTATAGAAACACATTAACGAGGTCAACAAACATCACTGCTGTAGCTGGTTAGTAGTTCTCAAAGTCCATCGTACCAAGTTTACTGTAAAGTAACTTAATTCATATGACACCACAGAGTCATCAAGAAAGAGAGGTTTGAAATCACTTTGGGCCCTATCTTGACAGTCTGAAGCACATAGACTACAACACATGACAACATGACCAGTATGATGGTTTTTCTACATCCAACATATGAATGCAGCGCAGGGGTTGTGTTTAGTCTCTGAATTAATCTTGGGTGTCTTCTAGGTGTAACATTAATTAGACCAAGCCTAGTGTCTGCTGTCATTCCCTTTCAGAGCAGCATCCACTTGAACCTGGCGTGTTGCTATTTCAATAGTGTTGGTGTGAGTTTGAGCAGATCATTTACTAGAGCAGCTGTCATTCACCAAAGCTCCCTGAGGTGAAACAGCTGAGTGTAAAAAAAAAAAAAAATTGCATAAACCAGTAATTAGGTGTTATTTTCTCTGTTAGCATTTTTTAAATTTTGTTAATCTTAGTTTTTCGAGCAGTTTTGTTTGTTTGATGATGAGCATGAGCATTCATTTGTGCCCCTGTTTTTACAAGTAGCGTGTGCTCTTCATGGAATCCATCTAAGTAACGTGTATCTGAATACTGTGCGTGTAACTGCTTTCTGCTACATCGTGATAGTAAAGCACCAACGCTGCGTCTGACCACAACTTCTTTAAAAACCAAGATGTCCATTGGTGTACAGATGACTGCAATACAATTTCTACTCAAACATGGGATCAATGTGTAAAAATGATGCCTGCGTCACATGCTAGCACTGCACTGCACTGTGCATCTTTGTGTGTTGGTACAATAAACAATCTCAATAACAGGAGATGCCACAAAAAAGGAAGATGACTTAATTTGACATTTTGAAATGTTTCTCTAAACAACATACAACACCCTAAACACACAACACTCCCTACAAACACACCACCTGCACACATAACCCCCAACATACAACATCCCAAACACACAACACTCCCTTCAAACACACCACCTGCACACATAACCCCCAACATACAACATCCGAAACACACAACACTCCCTACAAACACACCACCTGCACACATAACCCCCAATGTACAACACCCCAACCACACAACACTCCCTACAAACATATCATCTGCACACATAACCCCCAACATACAACATCCCAAACACACAACACTCCCTACAAACACAACACCTGCACACATAACCCCAACATACAACATCCCAAACACACAACACTCTACAAACACACCTGCACACATAACCCCCAACATACTACATCCCAAACACACAACACTCCCTACAAACACATCACCTGCACACATAACCCCCAACATACTACATCCCAAACACACAACACTCCCTACAAACACAACACCTGCACACATAACCCCCAACATACAACACCCCGAACACACAACACTCCCTACAAACACACCACCTGCACACATAACCCCCAACATACAACATCCCAAACACACAACACTCCCTACAAACACAACACCTGCACACATAACCCCCAACAACAACATCCCAAACACACAACACTCCCTACAAACACATCACCTGCACACATAACCCCCACATACAACATCCCAAACACACAACACTCCCTACAACACATCACCTGCACACATAACCCCCAACATACAACATCCCAAACACACAACACTCCCTACAAACACAACACCTGCACACATAACCCCCAACATACAACATCCCAAACACACATCCCTACAAACACACCACCTGCACACATAACCCCCAACATACAACATCCCAAACACACAACACTCCCTACAAACACATCACCTGCACACATAACCCCCAACATACAACATCCCAAACACACAACACTCCCTACAAACACATCACCTGCACACATAACCCCCAACATACTACATCCCAAACACACATCCCTACAAACACAACACCTGCACACATAACCCACAATGTACAACAACCCAAACACACAACACTCCCTACAACACACCTGCACACATAACCCCCAACATACTAAATCCCAAACACACAACACTCCCTACAAACACAACACCTGCACACATAACCCACAATGTACAACACCCCGAACACACAACACTCCCTACAAACACACCTGCACACATAACCCCCAACATACAACACCCTAAGCACACAACACTCCCTACGAACAGAACACCTGCACACATAACCCCCAACGTACAACACCCCAACCACACAACACTCCCTACAAACACAACACCTGCACACATAACCCCCAACATACAGCATCCCAAACACACAACACTCCCTACAAACACACCACCTGCACACATAGCCCCCAACGTACAACACCCTAAGCACACAACATTCCTCTTACAAACACACCACCTGCACACATAGCCCCCAATGTACAACACCCCAAACACACAACACTCCCTACAAACACACCACCTGCACACATAGCCCTCAATGTACAACACCCCAAACATACAACACTCCCTACAAACACATCACCTGCACACATAACCCCCAACATACAACACCCTAAGCACACAACACTCCCTACGAACAGAACACCTGCACACATAACCCCCAACGTACAACACCCCAACCACACAACACTCCCTACAAACACAACACCTGCACACATAACCCCCAACGTACAGCATCCCAAACACACAACACTCCCTACAAACACACCACCTGCACACATAACCCCCAACGCACAACACCCCAAAGGCACAACAGTTCTCCTACAAACACAACACCTGAACATATAATGCCTCCCCACTCATGCACACATCCTGCCCCACAACCCCCCCCCCCCCCCCCCCCACACACACACACACAACACCCACAGTCATAACATTGAATTGTACCCAGGTGTACATATTGTTAGTCCAGTCCCTTTCCCACAGAATCAACATCTTTACACGTTGTATAAATGTGACTAATTCCAAAATATTTTAATTCATTTTCAATGAAAATTGAGCACATCTCAACTGTTTAATTCCAGCTCTATTGTGGTTAAGGGGCAAAATGACAAAAATTGGATCTCTGTCAAAGTACTTGTGGACCTGACTGCATGTAGGTGGATTTTGGAATTGCTCCACCAAGGTCAAACAAAGCTCCATCAGTTGGGTCAAATCCTTTGGGTTCATTGGTCAGAATTCCACCAGGGGATGAGTTGTTGTTTAGCAGGAATTTCTCTCCTAAACAAAGTGACCACATCCTTATATTGATGTCGTATTTGCCCCTTTAACCCCACCAGCACTAATACCTAATTTCAAGTTTGATCACAGTGTTGAAGTCTCATATTTCAAAATGTTAAATTATAATATAATTTTGACTATGTTGTTGTAAAACCTTTCACCTTTGTCTTATTTTTAAAGTTAAATCATCAAGTATTTTCTTGTGAAAACGGGCTTCAGTCACATATTGAAACGTTTTTACAGTTTTTAACCTTCAAATGAAGGTCTTGTGTTTTTTGGGTTTTGGGTCCTCTGATCTCCAGCTTGATTTCCTTCTTTGTGGTGTTATGTAATGGTTATGGGTGGGTGTGGGGACGGGTAAGTGGAGGAAGAACAAACATCCAGAGATTTGATGAAACCATGTCTCGTATTCCCTCATTCGCCACAGTGTCGTTACGTCTGTTTGTAAATGTGTCGCTTCACCAGAGACCATAAAATTCTGCGTTGTTTTACACAGTCTTTTTTTATATGACAGGCTTTATTGTGCGTTATGTTGTAGCTCATTCCTCAGCACCATACAACAGCTAGCTGGTGTGTAATTACAACTCATAGCGAGCAGCCAGACGGAGCGATACGTGAATGGGAATCTGCAGGAGTGTTTGATTTATGACGCCTGGAGTCCCAATCTTCCAGCTCACCTTACCTTCAGGAGACGGCACCCAAACATGGCTGTGATTGGTGAGGCGGAGGGCGGCGCCCCGACACCTAAATTCATGATTTGGACTCTGAGTGGGTTAAAAGAGAACAAATATTGTTTGTGGCTCATGCGGAGGATAAACCTTCTAAATTTGAATCAAATGTAGTATCAGAATTTTGGACGCAGAGCAAGAATAAACCAACAAAAAAATCTGAATGAAATACAAAAAAAAAACGTGTCTCTGTGATAGATTTTAGTGAACAAATTGTATTCTTATGTACAGGATTGTTTTGCTGTAATAATTTAGATGCAGCTTGGTCCTTTGAGCTGTGTGTTCTTCTTTTACAGTGTAGAAACACATTATCACATCATGTTTTTTTTTATAAAACATGGTGGGAAATTGACTTATGGAAAGCTTGCAGCATGGTTCCCATTTTGAGTCCTTGGTGTCAGAAGGGGGATTAATGTGAAAATGTTCTATAGCTGCTTCAGGTTGGGTTAGCTTTAAGGCTTCAGTGTACTTCAGTGTTAGCTCATACGCACATTGTAGATCAGGTTCACCAAAACCTTGTTGTTTAATTCTTTCTACTTCACAAACTCAGGGTTGAGATGTGACAGTCTGCCCTCCCATAAAAGGAACACAAAAGGATTTTTTTGTCATTTCGAAATAGATTATTTTTTTTTTTTGTAAATAACTAAAAGCATCTAAGTAAAAATCGGAAAGTGTGTATATTCCACTCCAGACTTCCCTCAGATGTCGTGGCAATTCCTCGGTGGTGAGGAAGATTGTCTCTTGGTTGGTTCCTGAATTTGATGGTGGAATTCTACATCCAGAGTTGATATGCAGTCTCTTATGTGTGGTTTTCCTTAACGTGGGAATGCTGACAAAGACACAGTCCTTGACAGATCCTTAGCCTGGTCCGATGGCTGGGAAATCCCAGACCATCGGGATCTGAGGACTTGCTGCAGCCTTTATCCACCTTCACAGCTGTTGGGTTACAAACCATTACTTCCTTTGCCCGATCCGCCTTATTGTTTCACCAGAGCCGTCTCGTGTTCAGGGTTCCTGTTGGACCTCCCTGGCTACCCAATGGCCACAGAGCACACAAGATCCCCCCCCGTATTTTACCCCAACAGGCAATGCCCTACTTGATCGGTCACCGAGGTGTCGTGACGCAGACAAAGGGTTGGACTTAGACACCCATCCCTCAGATGTAATTCAGTCCAGACTGAACAGAAAACTGTTGGATTGTTGGTGCTTGGCGGAGGTGTGCGCTTTAATCAAGCCTCTGGTGTTTGTGCCGTTCTGAAGCTTTGTCAGTCGTGTGCACGTTTACAGATGTACTTTGTCAAATCGGCCCTACATCTGCTTTTGCACTTTAATTTCAGTTTAATTTGGAATATAGTTCTTTTCATAATTGAAGTATGATGACGGCGCCATAAGCTCGCCGGACGGCACAGCTGTGTGCCAGCGCGCTCGGCTGGAGATGAATCAGTGTGTTTAACCATTTGTTGTCGCTCTACCTTCACCACATTGAAACAAGTCGAGCACGTCAAAGCAATATGGTGTCATCTGCTCAGCGTTCTGCACAGGTGCCGCACGAGCAGCAAGATGAACTTTACAAAGCTGCAGCACATTGCGGCTCTGTGTGTGTGTGTGTGTGTGTGTGTGTGTGTGTGTGTGTGTGTGTGTGTGTGTGTGTGTGTGTGTGTGTGTGTGTGTGTGTGTGTGTGTGTGTTTGTGTGTTGGATTTTTGCAGCATTGCTTACAAACTACGAGATTTCCATGTTTTTGTTCTTTTGTTGCCTCTGTTTGCTGTTTAGAGTCACTGCAGCGGATCCAGTACCCCTCCTGATGCAACTCCAGTTTCACACAGGCCCTGGTCTTCCTCAGAGGTCTCCCATCCAAGTACTAGCTAGGACCGACCCTACTTAGCTTCTGAGATCTGACAGGATGAAAAATTGTCAAATTAAAAGCTTTTAATGTTATGGACAAATCTGCGTTTTTTAAAAATGGAGCCTGTTGCTGCCAAGACCCAAATTGCCATCTGTTGCAACGTCAACAACTTTTTAATTTTTTTTAAAGTTTCCTCTATCTTCCTGAACCTTGCCCTTTTCAAACCATAGACTTCCTGGTCACTACCCGCTGAAGAACAATGGCTTCAGGAGCAGCCATGTGGTTTCTCCCATGACATTAATTTTGGCAATGCACCTTTATCACAATTTGCCCCGATGAAAACAAAGATTATTATTGCTTTGTCACTCATAAAACGTGTGGCTCAGTTTACTCTTTGACTTCTTCCCGAGTTGTGTCCAAGAGAACCTAATCATCTCCGTCCATCTCTTCGGGCTGAACTTTGTCCCAGAGGGTTCATTTAAAAATCAGTTTCTGAGCTCTGTAGTAGTGCTGTAAGGACGGCAAATGTTTCACACCTAAAAATCACTTCAGGAAAGTCTGTCAGAGAAAACACACACACACACACATTTGTATATAAAAATAAAAGTGTGCAATCTTCAACCGTGACAAACTGAAGATATTTCCGTCTGATATTTGTCAGCTGTTTTGGAGCATGTTGTTAAAATACCTCCTGAGTTTTTTCTCTTTAGTGAACAATGGATATCAGACGACCCAGTAGTCCACTTGTACTCCATCTGGCTCCCACTGTGCCCTCAACATACACTAACTCTGCACTTCCACAACGATTTCCTTCCCTGCACTTTTAAGAGCGACACGGCGATTATACCATACCTCACAGTTGGCCTGAGTCGCTGTGCTTTTTGTGTGACTTAAGAGGTACAGATGGAGTCAAGTCAAACAGTCATTTCACTCTCCGCTGACTCTTTGGCCTTTGGATGAAATGTGCTCCTCGGCAGAACTGCCTCCTTCCGACTTGCTTCCTAGTCCACTTTCTAATACCAACAAAACTTGGTTGGAGCTTCTATATTGAAGAAGCTGGAACTTCTTCATACAGTTTGTTGTGTTTATCTTCATTAATGGTTGCATATTAAAATCTGAGCAAACATTTTCTATCATTAAGACTCAAGAGACTAGAAACTGTTAAACATTTATTCCATAGATAATCTTTGTTTTTTTTTTTTTTTACAAATGAATGTGTTTGAGGCTGGTTCTACTCCTGACAGCATCTGGGTACATCAAACTCAAATCCTGCTGTCGGAAGAAGGCATGAATGGGCCTACCTTTCTACCATTTCATTGAATGGCAGCTTTTCAAGTTTTTAGTGAAAAATAATTCTAAACTATTAGTATAAACTTGCAAGATACTGGCTTTGTGCATGAATTTTATATGTATTATATACATGCATACATGCAATTACTCCTTTTAGCCAAAATGCATATTTTTCCCTTGCTGCATTGTGGTGAACCTTGATTTGTTGTATTTTACACTTGTGGGTTGGTATTTTTGTAAGAACTTCTGTTCCAGCACACTTAATTTTAGTAAGAAGTTATTTGAGAAAATTGATTCTTATTATATTTAAAAAAAAAATTCCAGTACCTTAAAATACAACAAAAGAAAGAAATGTAACAATGAAATTACAGCTCAGGTGCACAGGGAACAATGGATGCTTCAAAACTGTTTGCAGACTTTTATTTTTGTTTTTTGTGATACTTTAAAAACAATATCCACTGTAAAAACAAACAAAACAACAACAAAACCTGTTATTTTACAGTAAACTCCTGGCAGCTGAAGTTGCTAGATTTATTGTTTTATTTTATAGTGCACCTACTGTAACATACAAACAGCACTGTGTCACTGTAAAATTACAAAAAGCAGCTGTGGTTGCAAGACTAATTTTGTGTGTGTGTATATATATATATATATATATACACACCCAAAACCACATATATAATGTGGTTTGGGATCCACATCTTGATTCTCCTTTTGTGAATGGGGCATGGCCGTCCTTGAAGCAGGGATACTCTGTGTGTGTGTTTATGTATGATTGTGTGTTTAACGTATTGGTCAGCTAAACTCATCTGTTTTATCCTGCTATAGCTCACTCGCTTCTAAACAGACTAAAGTAGCAGGAGGTGGTAAAATCACAAGTCAGAATTTCAATACATCCACTTGGGAAATGATTCACAATATTAATACCAGCATTTTGGCATCAAAATTAATCCTATATCTTGAAAATAACCCCCCACCCCTTGAATGTAACAAAGTATGGTCTATTCTCAATTATCTGGCTATTCCGCTATGTGTAAAGTTTGTCCATGCTCTTCAAAAACTTTATAAACACAGTTCTTTCACAGAGGTTTTATTTCAGTAACACTGTGTGAATAACAGAACTTAGGAGGAGGCCATGCTCTTCAGAAACTTTAAAAACATAAACCATTGTCAAAGATTTTATTTCAGTCACACTGTCTGAATAACTTAGGAGGAGGCCATGCTCTTCAAAAACTTTAAAAACAAACCATTGTCAAAGATTTTATTTCAGTCACACTGTGTGAATAACAGAACTTAGGAGGAGGCCATGCTCTTCAAAACTTCAAAAAAGGTTTTATCAAATTCTTTAGCCTGAGATCTTGTTTTTGGCTTGGCCATGACACTTGATTTACTACAACTTGCCATGCTGTGACTTTAAATTACATGTGTAATTGCATGATCACTGTAATAATATCAGTACTTATGTAGCTTTTGTGACTTCTCTAAAACAAGTACTACCAAGTCAGGAGCATTATATGTCGTAAACTTGAATGTTGTGTTCAATGGCGGGTTCATCAAAACTAATCATGAAGTCAAAACAATTACATTCTAATATTTCGAAAGATGTTACAATTACAGTATATATTGCAGTTTTCTTTTTTGCATGGGGTGGGGTTTTTTTTTTGTCATGGTAGACACCCACTTCCTATATGAAATATCTCCCAAATTACACAATACACAATCTCTGAAGTGGATGTAAGCATATTAGAACAAAAAAATATATTTTCTACTATTACCACCTCCTGCTACTAAAGACATATTTTCAAAACTCTTTGTATTGTCGCGCTTTGTACAAACACAGTAAAAATGTGTAATTTAACAGTGAACAGTCCTGTAATCTTTTTACAGTAATAAGCTGATGCATATTGCAGTAGGCGCACTGTAAAATAATAATACAGTAACAACATAAAGCTGTGACTCTTGCTGCCAGTAGTTGACTGTAAATTAACGGGCTAATTTTTTACAGCATGCACATTTTGCAAACACATGAATGCCACGCTTACTGACCACATCGCACAGCTCCCACACATATGCAGACGTCTCCAGGCTCTCTGCAGCTTGTGGGGATTGAATCTGACTGCAACAATTAAAGCTACACCTGAGTTTGCGTGCCTGACCCTGCCTCCTCTCTGAAATGACTCCTCATTGATTGGTAATGCTCTTTCCGGTGTAAGAGCCATTTAAAACGCCAGCCCCATTGACCCTGCACCGCTACGGGGAATTCTTATGACTCGATTGTTTAGACAAAGGTGAAATGTTTATTCCTATTAACCAGCTTTCACACAAGATACAGTATTGACCCGGGCTCACGTCTGATCGGCTGGATCACAAATTACAGCTGGTGTGTCCACGTCGCCGTTACCGAGGCCTCAGCGCCCAATGCGGGGGACATGCAAACACAACCTACGAAGGAAAAAAAAAATCAATGGAGCATAGTCACATGTTAGGTAAGTTGTCCCCAACGCTTGCTTTAGGGACAGACACAGTTGGTTAATAAGACCCCGAGCATCTCCAATCAATGCCAGCCTTTCAGTTCGCCGTTTTGAAATCAATAATGCAACACCGCTGACTTCCTGAAGAGGTGTCATCATTGGCCGAATGCACAGCAATTGTTGCACTTGGTTGTTGATTGTGTCCTTTTGTTTTTGGAACAAATACAGCGCGGGTGTAACAGTAATACATCCAGAGTCGATGTCCAGTGGACGCAATGCACAAAGGACAGAAACCTGAAGTCAGCTAACAAAACTCTAACAGATACTCTTCTGTGAAATGTACTTTTTAAAGTTCTTAAAATATATATTAATATATCTCAATTAAATACTTTAATTAAAGTAGCAAAAATTATCCATTTCTATAATAAATGTTCATTATTGTAGTTTATTTATAGATGCTAACCGTGTAAACCTCATATTTTTATTGAATTAGTTGTAAGTTAACTTGTCAGCTGTTCTTATTCATATAATTAACTGCTTAACTGTGAAATTCTCTTCAATTTATATGTATTTATTTTTTGCTGTTATTGTCCTGATGTGGATTTTTGTGTGAAAGGTCAGCAGTGCATTTGAACACTGTAAAATCAAACATGTTCAACTCAAAAATACGAGTGAAATTCCTTGTTAACAATGAATTTTTATTCAAGATAATATAAAGTCGTGTTAAAACAACAAATTATATTTTTTTCACTTAGAATTTTAAGCCCATCCTTTCTGGACAACATGTTAGATTTCACAGTGAATGAGTTATTACATGCCATGCAGCAGTGGTTCTCAAAGTGTGGTCCTTGGCCTCCTAATGGGCTGTGATAGTAGTGCAGTTGAGCTGTGAGCGCTTAAGTTAAGTCTGGCACCATGCGCTGATGATGCACATCCATGACACTACGTAACCACCTTGGGTCCTGGATGGCAACCATGCTGGCAAACAGCTGGTTCATTCCCACATCTAGAAAGTCACCATCTGTCTGCCGCAGCCAGATGGGCGTGTCCTTGTTCTTCTTGTTCTTCTCCACCTACTGGGATCCTCAATACTCAGACAGCAGTGCGCTGATCCTGCACAGTGAAACGCACCACATGGACAAAATGTCAAAGCTGCTCCCTCACGGTGCAAGTGTCGCGAGAGGTCATTAAAAATAACCAGTAAAAATGTAAATTTACAGTTTTGCAGTAGTTTAAAATTAAACAAAATATTCCATTATTTTAAAAAGGGAATCAGAAGTAATAAAACAAATCCACGGAGTTTGTGTTATTTTTAGTTCATCATCATCATACACACACACACACACACACACACACACACACACACACTTCATCTTAGTCTATGTTGATCAAACTTGTGATTAAAAGTTTGGATGAGTGTTCAGATGTCAAAGTGAGTGAGCTCATGAATTTGGGACTTTGATGTTGTGTTTGATGTTTGTTTCACCTAAATGCAGAAATGTATTGAGAAAATAAGTTTTGTTCCTTCTTGTTGAGAGAATCTATCAAATCAGAGCAGAAAAGGTTTTAATGAAGGTTTAAAATCAGTGTTGCCATAGTTACTTTGAAAAAGTAATCCAATTACTGATTACTGATTACTCCTTGAAAAAGTAACTTAGTTACTTTACTGATTACTCAATTGTAAAAGTAACTAAGTTAGATTACTAGTTACTTTTTTAGTTACTTCCCCAGCTGCCGACAACAACCCTCTGCCACCTCAACATGACAATGATACCTGTTTTGCCCAAACTCACTTTATAGTCACCCTTTCTTGACTTAAATGAAAATAAATACTTGTTTTTTAAAAAGTAAAATGAAGACCTCTTTCTTGACCTCATATTTAACTGTTGACAGCACTGTAACAGTAAAACTTGCTATTTCTAACCTACATTGTTTATACAGTGAGGAAAATAAGTATTTGAACACCCTGCGATTTTGCAAGTTCTCCCACTTAGAAATCATGGAGGGGTCTGAAATTTTCATCTTAGGTGCATGTCCACTGTGAGAGACATAATCTAAAAAAAAAAAAAAAAAAAGATCCGGAAATCACAATGTATGATTTTTTTAATACTTTATTTGTATGTTACTGCTGCAAATAAGTATTTGACCCCCTACCAACCAGCAAGAATTCTGTCTCTCACAGACCTGTTAATTTTTCTTTAAGAAGCCCTCTTATTCTGCACTCTTTACCTGTATTAATTGCACCTGTTTGAACTTGTTACCTGTATAAAAGACACCTGTTCACACACTCAATCAATCAAACTCCAACCTGTCCACCATAGCCAAGACCAAAGAGCTGTCTAAGGACACCAGGGGCAAAACTGTAGACCTGCACAAGGCTGGGATGGACTACAGGACAACAGGCAAGCAGCTTGGTAGAAGACAACAACTGTTATGATTATTTATTAGAAAGTGGAAGAAACACAAGATGACTGTCAGTCTCCCTCGGTCTGGGATTCCATGCAAGATCTCACTTTGTGGGGTAAGGATGATTCTGAGAAAGCTCAGAACTACACAGGAGGACCTGGTCAATGACCTGAAGAGAGCTGGGACCACAGTCACAAAGATTACATTAGTAACACATGATGCTGTCATGGTTTAAAATCCTGCAGGGCAGCAAGGTCCCCCTGTTCAAGCCAGCACATGTCCAGGTCCGTTTGAAGTTCACCAGTGACCATCTGGATGATCCAGAGGAGGCATGGGAGAAGGTCATGTGGTCAGATGAGACCAGAATAGAGCTTTTTGGAATCAACTTCACTTACCATGTTTAGAGGATGAGAACAACCGCAAGAAAACCATCCCAACCATGAAGCATGGGGGTGGAAACATCATACTCTGGGGTGCTCTTCTGCAAAGGGGACAGGACGACTGCACCATATTGAAGGGAGGATGGATGGGGTCATGTATTGCGAGATTTTGGCAAACAACCTCCTTCCCTCAGTAAGAGCATTGAAGATGGGTCATGGCTGGGTCTTCCAGCATGACAATGACCCCAAACACACAGCCAGGGCAACTAAGGAGGGGCTCTGTAAGAAGCATTTCAGGGTCCTGGAGTGGCCTGGCCAGTCTCCAGACCTGAACTCAATAGAAAATCTTTGGGGGGAGCTGAAACTCCAAACCTGAAAGATCTAGAGAAGATCTGTATGGAGGAGTGGACCAAAATCCCTGCTGCAGTGTGTGAAAACCTGGTGAAAAACTACAGGAAACATTTGACCTCTGTAATTGCAAACAAAGGCTACTGGACCAAATATTAACATTGATTTTCACAGGTGTTCAAATACTTATTTGCAGCAGTAACATACAAATAAAGTATTAAAAGATCATACATTGTGATTTCCATTTTTTTTTTTTTTTTTTTTTTAGATTATGTCTCACAGTGGACGTGCACCTAAGATGAAATTTTCAGACCCCTACATGATCTATACGTAAGTGGGAGAACTTGCAAAATCACAGGGTGTTCAAATACTTATTTTCCTCACTGTAAATGTAACTGTTAAATTCTTTCTAACATTTTTCTAACATTTAAATTCTCTCTAAACATTTTACTTGTCGAAATTATTATTATTATAAGTAGTATTAGTAGTTGTAGTTAAAAAAAAAAAAGGCTTCAAAACTGGACCTTTAATCTTGTTGTGGGGGGGCACATCCTTGCCCCACACCCCCATTCCATCTGGATTCGCCCCTGCTTTGGCGTTTGAGCACAAAGAATGGATAACATTTATTTATGCAGAAAACATGACCAGATTTACAGGTAAGAACGTTTTATTGCCTTTTCACATCATGTGGTCCTCAGAAAGAGAGTTTAGGTGCATTTGAGTGGAAAATAGTGTTAGTTGTTGACGCGTCGTGGAGGATCAGCTGTTTTTAGCGAGCAGATACAGAGCGGCTCAGCTCAGAATTCTAAATAAACCCCGACCCCCTGCCCACGGACCAAGTTTAATGCTGCTATCGACCCACAATGCAAAAATAATAGTAACGCACAGTGACTTTGAGAAGTAACTTTAATCTGATTACTGATTTGGAAAGATTAATGTGTTAGATTACTCATTACTAAAAAAAAAGTGGTTAGATTAGAGTAACGCGTTACTAAGTAACGCGTTACTAAGTAACGCGTTACTGGCATCACTGTTTAAAAGTGAAATGAAGGATCCATAACACTTGAAGGAACATGCAGAATGTTTGTGCTGTAAATGTGGTGAATGTTTCCTCGTGCTGTATTTGAATCCCCCCCGCCCTTTGGCCTCCCCTGTCGTATTGATGTGCGCCTCCCTGTGGAGTTTCCTGCACTACCAGGTATGACTAACTGCTATCTTGCTCCCGCCACTCTTTTGTCATTTATCTTGCTCGGCTATGCTGGCTGGCTGGCTGCACAGCACAACAGCGTGCGATGACAATAATTTGCACTGATCGGACCCTTCTGCCTTCCTTGCTGTTACAAATGGCGATCGATTATCATGCAGTAGTGCTATCGACTGTCTGCGCCTCCTGTGTGTGTGTGTGTTTGTGTGGGAGTGCGGCGGGGCCACGTTTGGGTTTGGAGTTGCTGAAGTGTGGGAGTACCTTCTGCAGCTTCACTCAGAAATGAATCTAAATACGTTTGTCTGTTCTGTGGGAACTCAGGGTCCATTTCCACAGAATCGGTAAAAAGAAAACCTTTTGGGTCCTTTGTTGGTGACGGGGGTGCATGAACTGTTCTAGGAGTTCACTTGGAGTTTTGGTCCCACTTTTAATTTGTGGTTAACTTTCAGGATTTATAGAACCCAGCAGGACTCCTGGGCTGGATTCCTGCAGCCTTTTCATGGATATGACTGATAATGTTGACTCACAAACCCAAACTATAACAGCACTTGATCTTGATCTTGATCTCTGCTCAACAATCCTCCAAATCTGCTGTTTAAATAAAAGAATCTCAGCAGCTGTACTTCCCAAATGTTCTATTTTTTTTCTTATTCATGATCATTGTATTAGTACTTGTGTAAGTAAATATGTTTACTTCCTGTTAAATGGTAATTAGACTAGTCATGCAAGCAATACATCAGGCCAAGTTTAAGGGAGTGAGCTGCTGCACGGTGCACCTCCTGCATTGCTCCAGAGGACCTCCTGCCTGGATGCGTTGCAGCCGCAGACTTTTTCAAAATCTTTCAAATGTACATTTGTGCAGTGCCACACCCCCTTGGACACCCACCACCATTTTCATGTATGTTCTCTCTCTTTGAATTTGCCCAGGAAGTTCTTCTTCAGCTGCCAAGATCCAGCTGCATCATGGGATAGCGTAGTGTCGTCCTTTTGCACCTTATAGAGGTAGTAAATCATCTGGACACCGTGTTTTCCAGACTATAAGTTGTGTTTTTCTACTAGTTTGTGAAGTCCTGTGACTTATATAACAAAGCAACTTGTATATAAAAAAAAGTGATGGTGCATAAAAATTATAGTTTGGCAACGATCAAATTGCCACAAGGGTTACATGTATTTTTTCTTTTAATTCTTGTAATGAGTTGATGATGGAGGCACATTTGTGTTGTGCCATCACTCATTTGCTTTGTTTGGGAATGCCCCAAATACAGCAACCCCATCAATGTGAGGCGTGTAGCAGGCAGAAAGACACTTTTGGAAAATGGGGTCTAGTTCATGTGTGCACATAACTGGTGCTCGTGCATGCTAAAAATTAATAATGCACAGCAGAAAACACTGAAGGAATCACTTTAACTACAAACGTTTGACATCACTTTCCTCATGAGAAGAGCTTCCCTCTGTGCATTATGTATTTTTAGCACACACCTGCACCTGAGCACCAGCTATGTGCATGCCTGGCCTAGTTCCATTTCCCTTTTCTTGTATTCTGTCATCAGTTCAGTGAAACAGAGAAAATGTGACGTCACAACTGCAGCGTGGTAGCTCAGAGAAACCACCCAATCGAAAACAAAAACACTGACGACTCGCCAGAAGTTTCAGCTGTGAAACTTTTTTCAGATGTGACGCTTCAGGTGTTTGCAGCTGGAAACGTGCACAATCTTAGGCTTCTGCACCTTTCTGTGTTTCAGCAGCAGTGTGACTTTGTGTCCCACAAACAGAGTGTGTATAATATTGATGACGGGGATATGTGGCGTTTAATCAGCGCTATTGACCCGCTCACATCGTTGCCTTGTGCAGCCATGGTGGAGGAGCGCTTAAAACAAGAGGGAGCGTTTGATTCCCCTGTCGGAGCTACATTAACAGTGCCCCGCCACTCCCCCACCCGGTCTCTGCTCCTCTTCCCACCTCTGCTGTAACTGCATTGTGCTTTCATTCAATCAATACTTTCAGCAATTGCTCAAATTAAAAGGAAAAAATGGGTTTGCTGAATCCTCACCCGGTGGCTTCCTGTGGACTCCTGGCGGTCGGTGTGACTTGCTGAGCACTTACGGGAAGTGGGGGAGAAAGGTGTTCGAAGGGCTGATTGATGGGCTGTCTCAGCACGGCGCTCTGCCGCACGGACTCCAACAGACTTCCAGCTCTTCGTTTTTCCTGATTCACACTTGTCATTATCAAAGATACACGGCGCAGTGTTCCCAAATGTGCACGACCATTTAGAAATGACAGTTCTCTGATCCCAGCCCAGTCTAGCCAAGTCCATCCCACAAAATCGGAAAATGTATTTTACTGCTGGTCAAAGGCACCAAAATATGGTTTGGACAGATTTCAAGGATATGTTTTCCCTCTTCCTCTATCTCTGCCTGTAACCTGGTCACCAGTCAGTAAATACCTTTTGAAGTCGAGGCAAGTTCAAAGCAGGTGTCAGTCAGGCTGTGGCAAAACGATCCCTTTCGCGTTCCAGTCATTTTACGTAATTGGTGCTGTCTACCTTCAAGGCTGAGCCGAAGGAGACCTGCCTTTATTTGTACAATGACAGGCAGGTTTGGTTTACAGAGGGTAATATGTTCCAGACCCCACAAACACACATATTTGTATATCAGACCCACAGCATCAGGTTGGCGTGTTACTGGCCCACTAACGCAGTTACGATGGTGTCAAGAGAGATACAAACATGGAGGACATGTTTGGTGCAAGAGGGTCAGCTGCTGGTTAATGTAAAAATGGTTATTTCAAAAGGTGGAATTGGTCAGGTTTAGTTTTTTGGGTTTTGTCCTTGTTGGGAAAATTTGATTGTGTTTCATAAATTTAGCCAAGAAAGTCAACCTTGTATATGTACGTTCTTGGATTGATTTGACCATTTTTGTAATTTGCAGGACATATACTCATTTCTTAACCTCTAGCAAATAATATATGGAATCTGTGGAAAATTCTTGGGCATTACGGATGCCCCAGTACCATCATCAGGCTTATCCATGAATTTCATGATGGAATGCAGGCTACAGTGTACATTGATGGTGATACATCAGAGCCATTTTCAGTATGTCACAGTGTTAAACAAGGCTGTGCACTCGCACCAACCCTGTTTGGTCTCCGCCTAGCTGCTCTTTTGGAAGTCTCTTCTGGCAAGGCATGTGAAGCTTAAAATGGAGTCTATTTACGATCAAGGACAAACAGCAATCTGTTCAAACTGGCCCGTCTTTGTGAAAAATCTCTGTGTCGTGAAATATGTGTGGAGGAACTCCTTTATGCTGATGACACTGCATTGGTGGCTCAATCTCTTGAAGACCTGCCAGCCATGTTGGATCGCTTTGTGGCAGCATCTGTAGCATTTGGCCTTACTATTAACATCAAGAAGACAGAGGTTCTCTACCAACCAGCACTTTGCACTTCTCCTTCAGATCGTGAGCTCTATATACATGACAGACCAGTCAAGTCAGTCAGCAATTCCACCTATTTGGGAAGTGTGATATCTTCAGATAATTCCATTGATTTCGAGATAACAAGACACATTCAGAGTGCTGCAAATACTTTTGGAGCTCTTGAGGAACAGGTGTGGTCTCAGAGAGGAATAAAGCTTGAAACCAAATGCAAGCTTTATAGAGTCTTTGTTCTTCCCTGTCTTCTTTACTCCACCGAGACAAACACTCTGTACAGAAGACATGTAAAGAAACTTACAACTGTCCAGCTCCATCACTTGAGAAACATCATGGGTCTATCCTGGCAAGATCGTATCTACAACGTCTAAGTTCTCCAAGGAGCTAATATGCAGAGTGTGAAGGCCTTGTTAGTCAAGAATCAGCTGCACTGGGCTGGTCATGTAGTGAGGATGTCAGATGATCAACTACCAAAAGCTGTCCTGTATGGTGAACTGACATCAGGTAAAGGAAACGTTGTGGACAAAAACTTCATTACAAAGATGTCCTGAAGCGCTACCTAATGACAGCAGAAATAGATGAAGGAACTTGGGAGAAGAACGCTAGAGATCGTGTTCTGTGGAAGAAGAGGGTTTCTGATGATGGTATCACTGATGAGTGGAAAATAAATGAAAAGTATATTGAAGGATGGAGAAAAAGGCACTCTGCAACATCAACATAAACTTAGCCTTTATCGGGAACGATGGGCAGCCAGAGAGAGAGAGAGAAGAGAGAGCACGTAATCTGAATACAAATGTAGGCACAGAGAGCAAAGGCGTTATGACTTGTATGTCAAAAAATACACAACGCACTCACCTTTTTTTTGTGTTTCCACACACTTGAGGCTTTGATGCCTGTTATGCTGAGAATATCATCTGTCTCCATCTGACCCTGTCCTCTGTCCATATGGGCTCAAAGCACGTCTAATCCTTTGTCTGAGCCACGTGTGTTTGTTGGTTCTTTGTACTACATGATGAACTATAGTGTTTCATGTGAAAAGTGCTTAAAAAATCTGACTTAGACTCTGGAACATAGCATCCCTTCAGACCCATCACTTAATCGTGGGTGTGTTTTGGCCATAACGTGGGTTGTCTTCTGTCACTGCCTTTAAGAGCAATATGTGCTGAATCTTAGTGTATTACTATTATAATGGCAAACTCTGAAGTAAAATGTTTTCTGGAAAGGAAAACAATCTGCATGCAGTGCATGCAAAATGTCAAAGTGCACAGCAAATTTTTCAGAGTAAAATGCACTCTACAGGGACTACAATGGATCCCACTCCAACAAGAGTTAAACTCTATTATAGTGTGAAATCATCTCTATGGTCTTGTCAAATCAAGTTATTTAACTGCAGTAAGAGTCATTCACAGCATGATAGAGCTGATTTAACACTGTGATAGTTTGTTTAACTCTCTTTGGAGTGGGACCAAATGTAGTTTCAGCAGAATTTATTTTGGTCTGCAAAATTCACTGTGTGCTCAGTGTTGTACGGGAACAGCATCCACCACAGCTACCTGAGGTGAAGCACTGGGACAAATCGCTTCTCCTTTGTGTTGAAAAGAGCCAGTTGAGGAGCCAGTCAGGTTGGTTCTGGAATGCCTGCCTTGGGGGTTTTCCATGAACATCCTACTGGTTGGAGATGCTCAAACTCTATGTACTGTCTGGCCTTTTAGCTTTGATCTCATTTTGGAATAAGAGTGTGTGTGTGTGTGTGTGTGTGTGTGTGTGTGTGTGTGTGTGTGTGTGTGTGTGTGTGTGTGTGTGTGTGTGTGTGTGTGTGTGTGTGTGTGTGTGTGTGTCCGTGTGTTCTCGTGGCTGTTAAGCGTACACTAAGCTCCACTCAGTAAATTTTGAAGGCTTGATGAATGTTTTTCTAAAAATCATCACAGAGGAGATTATTTATGTTCATTATTATTATTATTATTATAAAAGGACTGACACCTTTTAAGAAATTTTCTTGTGTGGAAATAAAACCTGCTGTTGGTGACTGAGCTCAGTCAGATGATTGAACCAAGCTAAATGATGTGGTGTCCTTATAAACCTTTCAGTCCACGTGTTTGGTTAAAACCTTATTTTTGTGCTCATAATTCCTCTGCCTGCTGAGCTGCAGAAACGTGTACAGACACACTCTGGAACATCCGTGCCTGATGATTCCATCCGCGCCATGTCAGTGCTTTAACAATGCTCGGTCTCAGCACCGCACGCCAGCATCCGGAGGAAAATGGCATCCCCAGTCAAAAGGCCCATTGTCTAACCCTCATAAATTGTACGTAACTTGATTACAATGAGACGATTATACCTTATTAGCACGGATATTATAGGGTCTTCTTACTGGGCCTCATTATGTAGCCTCACATCTGCGACTGAACATAAGTGCTTCCTTTTTACAGAGTAAACGTGTGACTTTACTGCAGCAGGAAAAAGGTGGCGAGTAGAAATCTGATCAGGATTCAAACAGTTCCCTTTGTGCCAGACAGGTGGATTATTCCATGCTGATATTTTTCTGCTTTTATCTAAGAATGTTGTCCACATCAATTTACAATGAACAAAACATGTTTTTAAATTTAGTTAAAGAAAAACAATAAAACTTTGCAATGAGTGCAGACTATACAGGTTTAGGCTGGGAAGATACTTATCTTTCGATATGATATGGATCACGATATCATGATTTTTAAGAAACACGATTCTACCACTATTAGAGTTCGATATTATAGTGTAATGTGATTGATGTTTGCTTCGTGTATCATGAGACCAGTGTTTCCCAGTCCTGGTCCTTGGGGCCCAGAGTACTGCACATTTCCTATTTGTCCCTAACAAATTAGAGCAGATGACCTGAGTCAGGTGTGTTTTGCTATTTAACACACTTAAGACGTTCTCACTCACTCACTCTTCAGCCGCTTATCCAAGATTGGGTCGTGGGGCACTGGATCCTATCCCAGCAGTCACAGGGCGTGAGGCCGGGTTCACCCCAGACAGGACACCAGTCTGTCACAGGGTCACATACAGACAAACAAACACAGTCACAACTACGGACAATTTAAAGTTTCCAGTCCACCTAACCTGCATGTCTTTTGGATGTGGGAGGAAGCCGGAGGACCCGGAGGGAACCCACTCAAACATGGGGAGAACATGCAAACTCCACACAGAAAGGCCACAGGTGGGATATCGATCCATGGACTTCTCGCTGCGAGGCAACGGTGCTAACCACTAAGCCACTGTGCTGCTATTCATTTTTCCCACCCCTATCACAGGTGTTGTCATGATCTTAATTTGAGTTTTAAAGCAAACAAACACAAGCTTGATTGCTGTAACTGGGGAAAACAGAATGCAACTAGAAGGGCACTCGGTGTGCATACTTCTGTTAAAACAAATTAAAATGGCAATAAGTCTTTTAAAATGTCATGGATTTGACCTTGTTGTGGCTCTGCCCCCAAATGTTGACAAAAAACAAGTTTCATTATAAATACACACACACCTACCTTGTGTCACTCCATACTGTATGATATCAACTACATACTCCCAAAAATTTTGGTTAATATTTTTAAATGTTTCTGAAATATAGCTATTGCTTTTTTTTTCTTTTTTTTTTTTTAAAGCATTTTTATCCCACTTTGAACCGCCACCAGTTTGCCGTTTTTCCCTGTAGAAATGTTGAATTTGGTGCCTGAGGCACAAACGTTACCTCCCGGCACATTTTCCAGGCTGAGAGTCGGACACGGCTGCCGGACCACGTGCACACTCAGCAAACCTCCCTGACATAAATAAAGGTTCTGCAAAAGTTCCAGATCATAGCTGTCGGTAATTACAGAAGCGGTTTGCAGCACATATGCGTTGTGCTGCATCGCCAACAACAACATTTTCCTCTTGTCAGCCTCCAGAATGAGAGCAACTGCCACATAATCTGTTTTTAATAGATGCTAATGCAGGAACACCTGTCAGTGCCGCAACAGCGTTTCCCCCCAATATAATCCTAAAGAGATTACATATGTTTGGAGCAGGTATTCCCGGATTAATCATTGACAGACTGAATTATGTTCTGCACCCGAATGTGTTTTGGTACCGTGTCCATGTAGAACGCGCCTGTGGTTGTAGTTTTAGTTAATTCTCTGCGTTGCTATTATAAGTTAGTCAGGAGATAGCAGACTTAAGTCTCAGCACCTTATTTCACTTTAATTTGCCAACGTGCAGACACAGTCAGGAGAAAGTGGTCCGTACCTCCGGCACTGAAAGGCTTAAAGCTTCACTTTGAGAAAAAAATTAAAGACGGCAAATTTTAGTGGCAAACACAACATATAATATACGACATATGTTGATGATGCAGTGCCAAAACAAGTAACATTAAATAAGTACAATTTAAAATGTTCCTTTTTTTAAGCCTTTAACTGAATGTGAACACATAATGAAGCCTTGGTGGTTCACATTTCATCATCATCTCTCCTGAAGGGTGTTCTTGGTCTAGCTAGCTGAAGGAACGGGACAACTGAAAGTCCAGGTATTTTTGAGCCCTTAAAATTCAGGGTTGGAGGATTTTTTTTTTTTTAGTTTGGAATTTCAATAGACTCCAGTACTTTAAATAAGGGATGACATAACACTTTGTTCATGTTGGATACAATACCGATACTGCAACATTCAGTATCTGATGATGCCAACACCAATCTGATATCTTTGTCCCTGTCAGCTCACCAACTGTAAACCAAATACTCCTCCTCCCTAAATGAGAATATATGTAGCTCACAGAATGACTCAGATGTGCAGTAGTGTGTGTGTGTGTGTGTGTGTGTGTGTGTGTGTGTGTGTGTGTGTGTGTGTGTGTGTGTGTGTGTGTGTGTGTGTGTGTGTGTGTGTGTGTGTGTGTTCAACCAATACCGATCCACAATCTCAGTTTGGGGCACCTCTACCTTAAAGTTAAGAGTCTATTTTGTTTGTATGTTCTTATCACAGAAGAGGTGAAATGATTAAATCAGTGTCATTGTCCGTATACATACGGACCCGCCGGGGTGAACCAGTGTCAGTATTTTGGATTTAAAAAAAAAAAAAAAACTTGGAAGTGTTGGCAGCAAGCACCACGACATACAGAGAAGGTGATGTTTTAGAAAAGTCAAAGTAACGGTCCCGCTGTCCGTGGTGCTGAAAGGGAGCATGAACACAGAATTCCTTCTGGCAGTTACATTAGTTCCTAATAATTAGTTCTTGTACTTTGTGTCTAATACACTGCTGTTTCCAGATGTTTGCATCATTACCCCACATGCCATTGAAGTGGTGAGCAGGGTGTTGTTTTCATTGCTGTGTGTGTGTGTGTGTGTGTGTGTGTGTGTGTGTGTGTGTGTGTGTGTGTGTGTGTGTGTGTGTGTGTGTGTGTGTGTGTGTGTGTGTGTGTGTGTGTGTGTGTGTGTGTGTGTATACAGCTCACATGTTAATTTCTGTTGGAACTGATTTGATATTGACATGCTGATTTAAAAAAAAGGCGGTCGGAGAGGGGCATCAAACACTACTTTTATTATAACTGGGATGTCTAAAACCTTTGCACAGTAGTTCATATATATATAATATATATATATGTAAACAACCAAGAAGCTGAGATGGGTGATCTAAAGTATATATTGATCATCAAAATATTTTTGTGATTGATTGGTATGAATAACTTTATCATGGACTCGCACACCAGTCAAACAGACAGATGTATATTTACTTCAGTATTTATATTGTGGTGTTTGAAGTGTCCAGAGTTTGCACCAGCTTTCTGATGGTTTTCATTTTTCTTTTAAATCCAAACTTTTGCATCCACCAGCGTCGCTCCACTTCTACATGACAGCCAAAGCTGTGAATGAGTGAAGCTCCATCTGACAGGCCACCCGGCGGGGTGACGGCATGGGGGGTGAGTATAGGTAGAAATGAGGAGGTGCAACTGGGGGGGTTCTGCTATTTCTGACGTTCTAAGGAGCTCATTAAGCGAAGGTGTGATCTGCACGCCTACACTAAGGTGATGCTACCGGCTTCCGCACCTTTGCCTGCCACGAGTCAATTTTATTCACTGTTAAAGGAGCAGGAGGAGGAGGAGCGCGAGCGTGAGAGCTGGTGTGTGTGGCGAGTGCTCGTAGCCATCAGGCCTTTTCTTTTTTCTTCCTGTGTTTCCCAGAAGACTCACCTCCACTTTCAATTGTCAGACTTGTTAGTGAGCCTGTCTGAAACTGGTGCTTGTCAGTTTATCAGTGGGATTGCACTTTATGTCTGTGGGATGATAATATTTTTACCTTGGTGGGGTTTTTTTTTTGCTCCTCTACCTCCTCCTGTCTTACTTTTGTCTCTTCTCAATTGACTTGAGAATCCAGTCTCGCCTCGCCATGCTATCCTTATTCCCAGCAGCGCGGCAATCACGCGCCAAGGAGACATTGACGGATGTCTTCTTCCATTCGCCGGAGAGCTGTCGCCCCGGACGACGCCGCAGATGACAACAAGCCACTGACACACACTGCTCCTGCTCGCATCTCTTGACACGAGCCTCCTGCTGCTGCTGCCGGTGCAGGCCACCACCAGGGAGGATGCTGGGATATGCTGCACCAATTCACCTATTACAGCTGGCTTTAGGAATGTGTCACGCACACACCTCGACTCACGCGCAGGCGCCTCCTGGATAAGCTGCTGCCAGAAGCAGCAGAGGAGGAAGGCCTCGTGTGCACGCAGCAGATGAATCGAAAGGAAGGAAAAATAAAGTGGCGAGCGTGTTGAGCGCGTTATTTGAGAGACAGCTGAGGAATGCACGTTGATATCTAAATCTACCTTCTTCCCACAAGCACATTGGAGCGTTTACTCACAAACTGCCAGGTAGACAACGAGACGTGAGCCGTCAAATGTTTTGTAGCTTGGCACCAAGAGTGTTAATCAGGTTTAAAGCACACCCAGGTATGCTATCTTCTGCTTTAGCGTGCACACGTTCCCCAACATTAATCCCTACTAAGCCTTTACAGTTAATCTAATTAATGACTTATTTCTCCTCTTGCCTGAACTTCACTGACTGTGACCACGTTTACCTCATGCATATTTAGGTTAGGTAGTTGCCCGTGAGGGCAGTTGTTAAGGTCACATGGTACTTCACAAGGTAGCTGGCACATTCTTTATGACATGTTTTAAGGTTAATGTAGTTTTGGTGTCTGATGGTTGATTGGTGTAGACATGAACTTTCACCTTGTGTCCCTGAGTTTTAGAAGTTATGTTTTTTGTCCAGAAGACTTCTCCAATGATCCAGTTACAGTCGTTAATGGCCAGTAAGCTGGTTTAGAACTTTAGAACTCTCCAGAGTGGGAGCGTCTTTACTGACCAGCCAATAGAATGGCTCAGGTGAAGAGTTTTGATGACTTTGCGCTGGAAGTCCTTTAGATGATTCGGTCATTGCTGGACTTCTCCATTAAGCATCCTTGATATTTAAAAAAACAAAAAAAAAAACAATAGAAACATCCAATTGTGTATAACTTCTACCTGGATGACCAAGAACCGTTTTTAGCAGGACAAAGTTGAAGAATTGTATTTATTTCTCTGCAACACTGGTTAGCCTCACGTCAGTGAAGGTTCTGGGTTCAGTTCCACTGGTTCCATTCTGCATGGACATTTCTCCATGGGTTTCTTCCCATCATCTATGCTGGTACATTGGGTATGAACTACAGACACAAAATTTGTGCTGGCATGTCGATCAAGCAACATAGTCATAAATAGGATTTCTGCTGCTCCACTCGTTCTGCTTGAGTTTTCAGGTTACAGCAATAGTTTGAGCTGCAGTTATGATGGTTTGACAACTATTAACTGTCGATTACTCATACTTAGTAGCTGTTGAACAGTAAATGGACTACACTTCACTATCCCATGATGCAACTGGATCCTGGGAAAATTCAATGAAGATAGTGGACATACATGAAAATGAATGACATCCAGTGCTAGTTCTGGATGGTACTGTACAAGTATAACTCCAGAACCATTTAAAAAAAGTCTTTTGTTGTGCAGTAGACGTTTCTGAGGCATACATGAGTATGTGCACGTGTCATCTGCAAACATTCATATCAATGGACTATTCAGATGACAGTGGGGTCCGAATTGTGTCCCTACTACTTGCTTGCTTACTTCTACTACATACCAGTGTTGTATAGTAATGAAGTAAAAATACTTCACTACTGTACTTAAGTATGTTTTGGGAGACTTTGTACTTTACTTGAGTTTTTTTAATTCAGCTTACTTTCACTTTTACTTCACTACATGTCCGACCTTAATTACATACTTCTACTCCGATACATTTCCTGTGTGCCATGCCGTTACTCATTACAAAACACACACACACACACGAAAAAAGTCGTGTTTTCACCCAGAGACACCACTGATTACTAGTGACTGCAACGAAGTCAGGCCAATTTGTCGTGAGGCATGTCCGATAGGCTTTTTTGCAGTTGCGCACTTGGGGAGTGTTTGTCAGGAAAATGATCATTTCTCTACATTGATTACAGACCTGCAACGAGTCTGTAATCAGCTTTTCTGCAGCGCGGCTTTGAACCTTGAACTAATCGAAGCAGTGATTTGCAGATTGAAGCAGTACTTCGATCTACGATTCGTGGATTCATTGTTTTATTTCACTTTATCCTAATTTTTCCCCGCTAAAACCCTGAAGAATATATGTCTGTGAGTAATATTTAATATTTTTATGTTAAACCGACCTGTTATGGTCTTCTGAAACAGTTGATAGATGTAGTTTAGAACTTAAAAACGGGACCAATGCTAACGCGTTAGCATGTCTATGGTGTTTTCTATGTTAAAGTTAGCATTAAGCTGTTCGCATCAGTACGTTTGTGTTGATTTGTTTTCTGTATAATTAATGGCTCAGCGCTTGTTGTCGTAAGAGTAAAATTGTAATTCTTTAAAATTATTTTTATTCATATATTATTAATAATAATAGCAACAACAATAATAGTCTACATAATAGACAATAATAGTCAATAATAAGACTAATAATGTTACAATACAATTTTAGAGAAAAAGACAAAAAGGACCTAATGAAACAAAACACAACAGAAAAGATAAAACCATGTAACAATGAAAATAAATAAATACATATAGAAATAAATAACTGTTTCCTGTGAACACCTAGTGAGTAGCCTACTCTCGTTTAGGTTTTGAAACCTTGTTTCTGAAGTGTTTTTGTGTGATGTGCACAATTTTCAGTATTTTGACTAATACTACCAGTCATTTACAAGCCGAGATAAACTTTTATAAAAAATTAAAAAAAATCAGTCCGTTTTTGATTATTAACATTTACTTGTACTTTTACTTTCAATACTTGAGTACATTTAGTTGTACCTTACTTGTCATACTTAAGTACAATAAATACTAGATACTTTAAGACTTTTACTTGAGTAGCTTCTCAATCAGTGACTTGAACTTCTACCAAAGTCATTTTTTTTAATGGGTAAGTGTGATTTTCCAGTACTTTATACAACACTGCTACATACTACAGTAACCTTTGAGTAGCATGTACTAAACAACATGAAGTATATACTTAAGTACTCGGATGCCGAGCATCTGGACTTGCTCGTGTCCCAGCCTGCTCCTGATGGATACCATGGGTCCCCACATAAACCGTGGTGAGATGACCCAGTGGCGTTGAGAGCAGCCTGCTATTTGTAGTGTTTAATGCATAACATGTTTGTTGTGTTTGTGTAATGCAGATCACATTATAGGTGCACAGGTGTACACCCTAAAACCCGTAGCCCGGTCTGTGCGCACCCCCTGAACATGGAACCTGAAATTTGGACCAGATGTCCCAAGTTCTGCAATAATGGTAATTTTTATTTTTAAAAATAGTTGTTGCACAAAATTTCTCTTGTCCTGGATTACCTGTCTCTCTTGTTCCAGATTATTCCATCCTGATCTTCACCTTTGTAATCTTTTTCGTACATTTTTTTTAATTTAAATTCTCTGATAGTAAGTGTCACCATAAAATGGAGCGACACGCTGCTGCAGAGCAAAATAGATTTTCAGTTCACATAAACACTATTATCTGTGGCAGGTTTCTTCCCTGGCTCCCTTCTTTGCAATTTCCACAAACAAACATTTTTCCCCGCTTTGTAGAAAATAGATCAAGAAGACACACAATTATCTCTAAAAACTGGAACAGATTTTTATTAAATTAACCTTATTAGTGCATTACGGTAAGCAAATGCCAAAAAAAGGAGTTCCTCATTTGCATTAAGATAGATTTTTCAGGTTGGCTGCACAATTTAATTAAAGAAAAGATTAAGAATCATTAACCAAGCTGCTCTACCTTGCAATAGCGACAGGCTTACATCTGACTCAGGTTAACAGAAACCCAGATGGCGGCTCTCTAACTGTTGAATCTCCGTAACCGAATCAGAATGATGCCATTACTTTGCAGTGGGGTTTTTTTTGGGGGGGGGGGGGGGGGGGGGTTGCAACACTTGCACATGGTGCAGCTGACGGCCAAGTTTCCTTTGAGGTCTCTGGATGACTTCACGGTTTGTCTGTTCAGGGTGACACAGGTGGCCTTAAAATCCAAATGGAATTGGTAAACAAATGAGAAGCCCATTTGTGACGCTTTGGATCCATTTTGGACAGTCATACCATCACCTGAAGCCATTTCAATGCAAATAATCTTGAGTAAATGTGGCAGCAAATAAGTTGCCTCTTTTTTATGCTATTGCTGTCAGCTGGCTGCAAATTTCAGAAGCAGATTGGTTTTGGATGTAATGTGTTTAAGTTTAAAACATAATCCTCAAATGCATTGTTAGTCATTATTATTTTAATATCGAGCCTCCAGTCTTTTACCTAATGTTGGTGCTGTCCTGGACCACCCATCAGATTTTGCGTGTTCTTTCAGTCTTGTGTTGTACTTTCTGCTTTGGTAGATTGGGTCACAACAGATGGTCATCCCCCTGAATCTGGTCTGCTTGAGGTTTCGTCCTGTAAAATAACAAGAAGCGCTAAGGACGGGTTTCCTGACCACTGCCCACCAACGTGATTGCTCATGGGGTTTGTCAGCTCAACTTAGAGGTGACTAATTATGGTTGGACATATTTTCTGCACATTTTGGCCAGATTCATGTTGAAGAAACAATTTCATTTTTTTGTTTTTCGGCCCAAGTTACGGGGCTCACTGCACACAGTCACATCTGTCGCCAACTTGTGTGTGATACTTTACTTTTTATTGCAGCAGCTTTAATGCTCAGCATGAAGACTCGTCAACTTTGTTCCTCCACTCTGAAGAATGCAGTTGGAATATGCAGGTGCATGCTGGGCTGTGGGTGGAGCAGCTTTAATGTGTGTGTGAGAGACTCGGGTTTGTGTAGTGCCGTGTAAAAAGGTGCAGTGTGGCTCTAGATATCTGCTTGTAGTCAACGTTTGGTCTGTACCAGGCTCCAGCTGCATCATGGGATCATGCCATGAGCTAGCAGGAGTATTTGGTTCACCTTTGATTATGATCCAAAGAACCACTTTTAGTGCTGTTTGGTGCCATTTTTGTTTTGGTGGCACCCTACAGATTGTAACGTACTGATTTTGCCTACTCTATAGTAAGTTAGTAGGATGTAGCCTTAGATGCTTGAATCAGCAAAAGTAAGCATTGTCCAAAATAAATCTAGCTACACAATTCTGCCCTAATAGAACCCAAGCTGATCCACAAATTGTTTGATATTAACATAAACAACTTATTGTTCTAGTACCAGCTGAGCTCGGTGGCCAGCATCCTTAGCCCAGTTGATACAGTGGAGCTGGACCTTAGTTACGTTGGCTTGTAGCATTTTGTGTGTGTGTGTGTATATTGATTAGTTCCACACTTCCAAGACACTAACCAAGGCAGGTCCCACTACTTTATCATATTTCCAGTCCCGCCTGTTTTGTTATGCAGTTGTCCTGGATGTAGACGAAGATCCAGACATTCATTGTCTTCTTGGATTAGGCCATCAGAAGTGTATCTCTATGTGGCGTAAGTCTCAGATTTGTAGAGACATTAATCTCACCAGTGGCATTGATGTCTCTGGGTCCTCCACCTTTGATACTGAGACGTTTCAGAAAAGCCGCTGGAGTTGTCATGATGCTGGATTTTGGTGATACTGATATCTTTTGCTGGAGAGTGAAGATCCAAGTCTTTAGAGTTCCTGGTGCTTCCTGTCTTACTGTGTGGTTGTCAGAAGCAGTGACCTAAGGTGATGACTGGATGTCTTTTGTACTGCGTGCCTTTGGCGGATCCATTTGCATTATGAGGGAAGGCCAGCCATGACATGTTAGCAGTGGGCGTGGTCCCTGCACATAAGCCGACATGGAAGTCCCTCAACAGTGATGACCTCAGGGCTCTCAGACCCTGGGTGCCCATGTTTCTCCAGGCTGGAGCAGACAGCTGGGGATCTCCCCGTTGTCTGCCTGGGTGGTTGCTATCCAGGGCCAAAGAAGGTTCCATAGTGTGGTCCCAGACCTGCCCTGAAGTTCTGCTGCCACACAGATGAACCATGTGGTCTTTAATATGATTACAGGAGTTTTCAAAGAACAATTTGCTGCTTTCATACACTTTTTGGTAACACCGGTGAGGGCGGGGGGGGAACTTTATTGACCAGAAACAAAGATTAAAACCTGAACGGTGACAGCAGCGACAAACCTTTGCTTGTGCTTTGATGTGCAAGAGAATAAGAATTAGTGTTGGGGTTTTTTTTTCCCTGATTTCTGCCGTGATGGAGCTCAGTCACAGGTCTGATGCACACAGAGAACAAGCCATGTGGAGAGGATTTGACAGCCCGCCCTGACCACCGTAGGGTTAAAGAATTTGGTATGCAAATTATTCGGGAAGGGATGTTGTTAAAAGTGTGTGTGTGTGTGGTGTGTGTGTGGTGTGTGTGTGTGTGTGTGTGTGTGTGTGTGTGTGTGAGAGAGAGGGAGAGAGAAGGGAAAAGAAGGGAGGTACACATCCAAAACCCTAATCCTCTTGCTTTCGCCAAAATGACAAATGCAGGAACTGAGGCATAAAAGAATCACTCATGTATGGCACACTTGAGTATTACTGCGAGGCACCTGCATTGGAATGAACAGATACAAATAAATACAAATAATGCAGGGGGGAGCGTTGGGGGGGGGGGGGGGATCACTAAGAAGCTTAAAAGAGTCTTCTGCGTTTGAATGCAATCAAGCGCCATTGAAAAGATACCAGTGTCTGGCAGGTGGAGGGAAACAGATGCGCCGGGGTTGGCAGCCTCGCCGGCGTACAGGTGTGGGGGGGTAAAAAAAAGAAAATGTGCCTGCTTCCTAATTACGTATTTAAATGCTTAATTTCTGTGTTTCAATATGATTGCTACCTTTCTGCTCCTATTTCCCCACGGAGCATACCGAGTATTTCTCAGGAGGCCTCGTCTCTGTGTTTCCTTTCCTTTCTTCTTCTCTCCTATTAAAAAAAAAATAATAATAAAATGAGACCAAAACAAATCTTTTCTTCGGGTTACTGTTGGATTCCTTCCCAAATCATTCCTGAATGATTAAAGCGAGGATGTCTTCGTTACTTGGTGGCAGGGCAGCAGAAAGGGGTTTCTTCTCTCTTTTTGGATTGGATCATATACTGGTAATGGGACGCACAATCAATGGCCGCGCATCAATGCCAAAAGCCCCCCTCCCCCCACCCCACATGCATGTCACCTCCTTTCAGTGCATCCAGATGGATCTTTATCTGGAGATGTATTGATGAAAATCGCTCCCCATCATTTGCTGGTCCTCCTTCCTTCCTCTACAGGCAAATGATAGGCTGGTGTACCTGCTGTAATTTGTACTCCAGCGCGTATTTCTATCCCGCTGTGCCGCAGCAGACTCACGATGACGATGCCGGTGACACTGCAGCCGATGAATCTTGCTATGTCGGTTATCGATTAATTTTCCTTTCATCTAATATGCCAAGTGCAGTTCATTTCAGCCTCTCAAATTGTGGTAATTTGCTCACTTTTCTTTGACATATGAAAACTGGTTCCATCCATCCATCCATTTTTCTACCCGCTTTTTAAAACTGGCTCCAACTGGTTTAAAACTAGGTTTCCAATTGGTTAAAACAGTTTCTGCACAGAGGATCATAGAACAGCATAAACTACTTAAACAGGTTTAAACAAGTGGGATTTTTAACTGTCTTTAAATGGATTTAATTCATCATTTAGTTGTTCAGTCAACACTTTAAATGTTTAAACGACATTTAATCAGATTATTTGGAAGTGTCATGTTTTTGAATTGTGAAGCACCAATACGACTGGTGTAAACGGCTGTTAAATGGGTTGTTAAACCAGTTGGGGTTTTTAAATTCTCCTTAAATGGCTCAAAATCATCAGTGAGTTGGTTCAAACCAATGTGTTAAATATTATAAACATTTAAAATGGTTTAATTATGTATTCTCAGTTTTTTAAACTGTTAAGAAAACAATAGCATACTTTGTGTAAACTGCTTTTAAATGGGTTTTAAAACCATTGGGGTGCTTAATTGTCCTTTAACGGCTCTAAATCATCAGTTAGTTTGGTTTAATTAACACATTAGATTTCTTAAACTGCATTTAAAATGGTTTAGTTATGGATCTTTGGTTTTAAACTGTTCAACAGCAGTAACCGACTGGTGTAAACTTCCTCTTCAGAATCAGAAGAATTTATTGCCATTGCCAGTGAACAGGATTCACAGACTAGGAATTTGCTTCGGTACAATGGTGCAACATTAAGAAGAGATAAAATGCTAAGATAAAATCTAACATATGTGTCAAAATAGGATAAAATATAAGATAAAAAAAAAAGAAATATGAAATATGAAAGGCTGTGTGCAACAGAAAAACAGAGAAACAGAAAAAACAGTGCAAGTACATTGTCTAAAGTGACCCGTGATAAAATGATAAAGTGACAGAGTGAAGCTTAAGGTGACTGAGTTATGAGGAGTTCATGAGTCTAATGGCAGAGGGGAAGAAACTGTTCTTATGGCGGGAGGTTCTGGTCCGGATGGACCATAGCCTCCTGCCCGAGTGGAGTGGTTTGAATAGACCGTGTGCAGGGTGGGAAGGGTCAGCTGTGATCCGACCTGCTCGGGCCCAGAGTCCTGGAGACGTGCAGGTCGTGGAGAGATGGAAGGCTACAGCCGATCACCTTCTCATGCAGAGGCCACATATGCGCTGCAGTCTGTTGTCTGTCCCTGGCTGTGGCCCCGGCGTACCACACCGTGATGGAGGAGCAGAGGATGGACTCAATGATGGCCGTGTAGAACTGCACCATCAGCTGGACAGGTCAGCTTGGCCTTCTTCAGCTGCCGCAGGAAGTACATCCTCTGCTGGGCCTTCTTGATGAGGGAGCTGATGGTTGACTCCCACTTGAGGTCCTGGGTGAATGGCGGTGCCGAGGAAAGCGGTGACAGACCACAGTGGTGATGGGGCTGTTGGTGGGGACGAGGGAGGGCGGGGGGGCTGTGGCTTTCCTGAAGTCCACGATCATCTCCACTGTTTTCTGGGCGTTGAGCTCCAAGTTGTTGCTGCTGCACCAGGTCACCAGCCGGTCCACCTCCCTCCTGTAGGCAGACTCATCCCCATCCGAAATGAGTCCGATGAGGATGGTGTCATCCGCAAACTTGATGAGCTTTACAGAGTCGTGGCTGGAGGTGCAGCAGTTAGTGTAGAGGGAGAAGAGCAGAGGGGAAAGGACACAGCCCTGTGGAGATCCTGTGCTGAGAGCCCGAGTGTTAGAGACATTTTTTCCCAGCCTCACACGCTGACTCCGGTCCGTCAGGAAGTCTGTGATCCACCTGCAGGTGGAGTTGGGGCACGTGGAGCAGAGAAAGCTTATCCTGGAGCAAAGCTGGAAGGATGGTGTTGAATGCAGAGCTGAAGTCCACAAACAGGATCCTAGCGTAGGTTCCTGGGAGTCCAGGTGCTGCAGGATGGGAGTGCAGGGCCAGGTTTATGGTGTCATCTACAGACCTGTTGGCTCTGTAGGCAAACTGCAGGGGGTCCAGGAGTGGGGGTCGGTGATGGACTTCAGGTGGTATAAAACCAGGCATTTGAAGGTCTTCATGACTACAGACGTGAGAGCCACAGGACGGTAGTCATTAAGTCCAGTGACTCGTTGGTTTCTTAAATGGGAGGTGTAAACTAGTGGGATCTCTAATTGTCTTTAAATGGCTGGAAATCATCACAATTGGCTCAAGCAACACATCAAACATTTTAAACCGGCATTAAATCCTTTTTATTTGTGGCTCGTCTGAATTTTAAATGGTAAAGCAACAATAACAGACTGGTGTAAACTTCTGTCAAATGGGTTTTAAAAGCAGTGGGTTTTTTAGTTGTCCTTAAATAACTCTAAAAATCAGTGAGTTGTTCAACACCAACACATTAAATGTCTTAATTTTCATTTAATCTGGTTTAATTTGGGATTATCTGTTTTTTAAAACTGATAAGCACCAATGAAATTGGTGGAAACTGCCTTTAAATTGTTTTTTAAAGTAGTAGGGTATTTACATGTCTTTATACCATGGTCAGTGAGAATTCCATGTCTAACTGGCGTGCATTATTTCATGTATACGCACACGTAGTTCGGACAGTTAAGTCACTGTACTATCACTCTGCTCTGGTTGTCACCATAGCAACGCGCAAATCAGTTGGCGCAGATCAGCTGTGTTTTGACAGGTGAATGACTGAAACGCGATAAAACATGGATTTCCAAGTGAATTTGAATATTTTTGGCCAATAAAACATTTGAGGAATGGGACGAGGAGGAGAGTAAACGAGAAGTACAGCAAAAGCAACGGCATAAAGATTTAACATCGGACGAACTGGACAAGATTGAAGACGGGAAAGAGAATGGTTGCCAAGGATGAAAATATCTTGAGACTGGCATGAATAGTCCCAAATACTTATGCATTTTTATCAAGTTCTGTTAACTTAAATAAATATTTGTGTGTTAGGTCACTGTGTGGGACCATGGTATAAGCGGGTTTTAAACAACTCGAAGCCATGCATTATACGTTGTTGTGTTTTAGACTCCTCGTCGTGCATTCAGACCGTATAATACACGGCTTCGAGTTGTTTTATGACTGTAAATCAGCAGTTTGTTGGTTCAGCCATCACATTAGGAAGTTCCTCTGCGTCTTCCTCTTTTTAATTTGGGGTCGTCGCAGCAGATCCGAGGTGGATCTGCGTGTTGATTCATCACAATTTTGACGCTGCATGCCCTTCTCAACCTAACTCCATATTAAAGAATGGGCAGGGGTGGGGTTTGAACTGGAACATTAATCATTTTAAAGTGTATTTAATGTGGTGTGATTGGGGATTTTCTGTTTAAAATTTTTTTGTTTCTGTTTAAAATGTTTTGTGTCATGGATCTTGCAGTAGTATATACTAATTCTAAACAGGTTTTGAACCAGTTGTTTTATGTTCATTTAAATGGCTATTGTGGTCTGGGGAATTGGCCTGGCTGCTATTTTGTTTTTCTGCCCTCCTTCCCATGCTTCCATTCAGCTGGACACCCTGAGCTGACCAGGCCTTCACCCCTCTCAAACACGGGTTCACCTCCACATGAGTTCTCATCCAGTCGGATCCGAGCTGCCAGTTCACGGTGGACGTCGATGCCTCCGATAGCGGGGCCGGGGCTGTACTTGCCCAGAGCGGGTCTGATAACAAATTACATCCATGTGCGTTCTTTTCTGCCAGGAACTGCTAGCTATTAAGGATGCCCTGGAGGAGTGGTGACACTGGTTGGAGGGTCGACACATCCGTTCATTGTCTGGACTGATAATCAAAATCCTGCCTATATTCAAATGTCAAGACACTCAAAGCCCGAAAAGCTATGTGGGCTATATTTTTGGTTGGTTTAATTTTGTCATCACCAACCGACTCAGATGCAAGAACACCAAACCAGACACCTTATCCAGCAGTTCACCCTGGATACAGACTCTGGTGCTCCAGAAAATATCATCTCCTCCTCAGTCATCAAAGGGGACCTCACCTGGGAGGTTGAACAACACATCCGCGACATGCAAATGCAACACCCGGACCCAAGTGGGGGACCCACCAGTTGTCTGTTTGTTCCACCCACCCGTCATCTCTCAGGTATTGCAATTATTCCACTCTACCAAACTCACATCACCTTGGAATAAACTGCACACTGGACATTGCGAAATTACACTTTTGGTGGCCTTCTAACTCCACGGACTACAGAGCATTTGTGTTATCCTGTTATGTTTGCTCAAGAGGAAAATCTTCATATCAACCCACCACTGGTTATCTCCGTCCACTGCCCATTAGTGCATCAGATAACAGAATATTGACAGTAGAATCGTTCAAATGGTGAAGAAAGCACCAAATTGGGTACAAATACACCTTAGACATTACTTTTTTGAAAAATACGACTGGCCACTTGAATTTTCAATAGACAGCCACATAGGGGTCAGTTGAGGAATTACACAGGGGTAAAAATTAAAAATGCTCCAATCATATTGAAAGCTATACCACATTATTTGTCTGATCATAAATAGTCCAAAAAGGTATAGTTTGGACTATCTGTGACTGAATGTTCTGGAGTTATGGGGTAAAAACAGCAAGAATGGTGACAAAGGTCAATTTCAGTTTGTACAGGGGTCAAAAATCTGATTTAATCCTGATTTAATTCTGATACTTCTTGATTTTTCTTTGGCTTCAAATAATATTTTAAATTGGTTTTAACAGGTTAAATTAAGGATGATGTACTGTCCATCCGGAAAGTATTCACAAGGCTTCACTTTTTCCACATTTTATGTTACTGCCTTATTCCAAAATGGATTAAATTCATTTTTCCCTAAAAAATTCTACTCACAACACCCCATAATGGCAACATGATTTTTTTTAATTGTTGCAAATCTATTGAAAATAAAAAAACTAAGGCTTCACAGTGCATAAGTATTTACACTCTTTGCTCAATACTTTGTTGATGCACCTTTGGCAGCAATTACAGCCTCAAGTCTTCTTGAATGTGATGCCACAAGCTTAGTGCAACTATCTTTGGGCAGTTTGGCCCATTTCTCATTGCAGCACCTCTCAAGCTCCATCAGGTTGGATGTGGAGCGTCGGTGCACAGACATTTTCAGATCTTTCCAGAGATGTTCAAACAGATTCAGGTCTGGGCTCTGACTGGGCCACTCAAGAACATTCACAGAGTTGTCCTGAAGCCACTTCTTTGATATCTTGGCTGTGTGCTTAGGGTCATTGTCCTGCTGAAAGATGAAGTGTTGCCCCAGTCTGAGGTCAAGCGCACTCTGGAGCAGGTTTCATCCAGGATGTCTCTGTACATTGCTGCATTCATCTTTCCCTCAATCCTGATTAGTCTCCCAGTTTCCTGCTGCTGAAAAACATCCCCACAGCATGATGCTGCCACCACCATGCTTCACTGTAGGGATGGTGCCTGGTTTCCTCCAAACATGACACCTGGCATTCACAGCAAAGAGTTCAATCTTTGTCTCATCAGACCAGAGAATTTTGTTTCTCCTGGTCTGAGAGTCTTTCAGGTGCCTTTTGTCAAACTCCAGGTGGGCTGCCATGTGCCTTTTACTAAGGAGTGGCTTCCGTCTGGCCACTCTACCATACAGGTCTGATTGGTGGATTGTTGCAGAGATGGTTGTCCTTCTGGAAGGTTCTCCTCTCTCTACAGAGGAATGCTGGAGCTCTAAAGGAGTGACCATCAGGTTCTTGGTCACCTCCCGGACTAAGGCCCTTCTCCCCCGATTACTCAGTTTAGACGGGCGGCCAGCTCTGCGAAGAGTCCTGATGGATCTGAATTTCTTCCATTTATGGAAGATTGAGGCCACTATGCTCATTGGGACCTTCAAAGCAGCAGAAATGTTTCTGTACCCTTCCATACAATCCTGTCCTTGAGGTATACAGACAGTTCCTTTGACTTCTTGCTTGGTTATGCTCTGACTGTCAACTGTGGGACCTTATATGTAGACAGGTGTGTGTCTTTCCAAATCATGTCCAATCAACTGAATTTACCCCAGGTGGACTCCAATTAAGCTGTAGAAACATCTCAAGGATGATCAGTGGAAACAGGAGGCACCTGAACTCAACTTTGAGCTTCATGGCAAAGACTGTGAATACTTATGTACATGTGATTTCTTGGGGTTATTATTATTATTATTATTAATAATAATAAATTTGAAAAACTGTCTCTCTGGATAAAGCACTTTTCTCACATTGTCATTTTGGGTTTTGTGTGTTGAATTTTTGAGGAAACAAATGAATCAATTTTGGAATAAGGCTATAACATAAGATGTGGAAAAAGTGCAGCGCTGTGAATACTTTCTGGAAGCATGGTATATCCATTGAGACTGAAAATGGTTTTGATTAAAAACTGTCTGATCACTGGTCTGGAGGGCTGGTAGGAGTAACTACTTTAATTATTGTAGTTCAGCAAGTCGTGTCCAGCGCCTGGATTTTTCATCATCTGGTAATTGGAGGATTGGTGATGGATCATCACAGAAAATAAAGTGTAGATATGGATGCCCTGCGATAGAGTGGTGGCCTGTCCAGGGTGAACCCCGCCTCTCACCCAGTGACTGGTGGGATAGGGTTCCAACCCCAGCATGCAACTTAACAGGCATAAGTGGGTTAAAAAAATGGTTGGATGGATTTGGTACGATGTGACTGAGAGTCTGGTGTTGCCGACTGAACGCCCCCCCTAAAAATCGGTCCCTTCAGGCTGGTACACCGGCACTCCCGGGTACCACGGACAGTTTGGATCTCTAATTGATCATCTTTAGCCACATTAGCTGCTGCTGCTAAAGACAGAATATTCAGTGACAAGATGATGTGGACATTTTCTTGATTTAAATTATCTTTTTCTTAAAGCCACTTTTGTCATAATACAGTAACTGTCAAGACCTCAAGTCACTGCAACCCTGAAAGTTGCCGTTTCACCGGAATTCATTTCAAGTTAGGGTGAAGTTCGTTTACTTTGATCCTGCATCATTTGTGTCTCAGTTTGGATGTCCTTCGTGTCCCTCACAATTTAGGGGGAACTGTTGTATTTGCTGGTGTTAGCACGGTGCACTGCACTGCAGTGCATGCTGGGAGCGGTCCAGGCCCACCGCGACGGCTCTCGTTGCAGGCCAACAGCTGCCTTTCCCAGGTGGCCTGACATTTGAGTCGCAGCCGGCCAGATTAGATGGAAGGTGTACGGAGAGGGACAGAAGGCAGGAGCATGGGGGAGGGCTGAAAGGGAAGGGGGAGAGGCACAACGATTAACTTAGTGCCAGGTTCTTGTGCGTGCGCGGTTGGAAGGCGGGGGAAACCCAGGGGACAACCTGAGCCCCTGGATTTGAGTCCAGATGGCTGGCCAGGACACCCCAGAGGAGCCCCTCTTATTGATTTTAGGAGGGAAAACAGAGAACCTGGCTTTGCTTTGGGCCCAGGCGAGCACCAACTGTACCCTACCAGACTGCATGGCTGCTCCTCTTCTTCCTTCCTTCCTCTTTTTCATCCTCGTCTCAGGTTATCTGTGCCGGCCCGAGGGGATAGCGAGCGGAGATGTGTGAAGAAGTGGGAAGATGAGAGCGAGATATGAATATAAGTCGACTGATTTAGCAGGTCGAATCTAAAGCAGGTCACACTTTTGCAGGTCTAATCCCCTTTTCTTTGTGGTCAAATTGTGCGCTGATATGAGACGGTATCGGCTCCGCCAAACCAAATAGAGCCTGAACGGTGCAGGTCTGTGTTAATACAAAGAGCTTCTGAGCGAGTGAGCAGCCGAGAGGAGACGTGCAAGATAAGATTTGTGGAAATACATGAAAGGGGACATGGTTATAAATATGTATGCAGCCCTTGGAGTGGAGCCCTTTTTGTTCACCTATTAGTAGAGTTTTTGTCATACAACAGAAGCATGTACAGCACTGCTGTCCAGTCAGTGGTTTCCCTCACGCACAAGACCTACTGTACAGTCAAAGCTGCATACTATGAATAATTTCCAGTAGCAATTGTGATGTGATTCCTGCAAATACATACGGTGAGTGTTACGATCTCAACTAATAAAGACATGTCCTGAAAAACTAACATCAAATTCCTGTCTTTTAATAGCAGTGATTCAGATTTAGTTATTGCAAAATCTCATAATTTATGGCAAAATTGTCTCAAAAAAGTGTTAAAGTGTGGCACTGTTTTAAAAGGTCAGGTGTTCAGAAAGCATCAATCATTTATAGTCAGCAAAACTGTTTTATTTGTAACTCGGGCTAATGAGTCTAATCAGCTGCTGTTTGTGCTTCTCTGATACCTTCAGAGCGACATGTTTGGATGTCTGTGTTGGCATGTTGCGTATTCCACTGGAGGGAGATGGTCTGGTCTGGGATTTATGCTTTTTCCCTCAGAGTTGAAGTTCTTTTTTTATGAAGGGGATTTTGGTTAATCCACTGTTAAGAGTAAATGGATGGAGATTACCATCATGAAATGTTAGAGGTATTTCCTAAGAAGCATCATCATCGCAGACATGCACGTCAGCTCTGGGTAGCGTGTGCTGGTGCCGCATTCACCATACCACGGAACTGATCAGGTCCTGGATGGCAACCACCCAGGCACACAAATGCCCCTCTTTACCTCTCCAGAGTAACCATCTGTCCTGCTGCAGCTAGGTGAAACGTGGGCGTGTCCTTGACCTTCTCCAGCCACATGGGCACAATGTCGTAGCTGATGTACCCTCATAATACAAGTGATTCAAGTGGTACCCAAGAACCCCCCAAAGAGACCTGGGACCAAAGACATGGTCACTGGTTAGAGTTTATGTTTGACAACAATACAGTGAGACGGGACACACCAGGACCCTAAAGACTTGGATCTTCATTCTCCTGCAAAGATATTGGCATCACCAAACATCTCTCGGTCCAGTCACCTCATGACTCCCATAGAGCTTCTCGAGCTTCTCTGGATCTGAAAGGCTGAAGACCCAGAGACATGAACGTCCCTGCTGAGATAACGTAAAGTTTCTACAAGTTCAACACTTTCACCACAGAGAGATACACTTCTGATGGCCAAGTCCAGGAAGTCCAGAACAACTGCACACCTGTATACTCTTTTTGTCCATCACCACCGATCCCCCTCCTGCAAAGGTGTCGGCATCAACCAACATCTAGTCCACTCACCTCATGACTCCATGAGGTCATATACGTCATCACCGGAGACGAACGCACATGAAACACTGAACCTCCCCTGGCGGCTTGTTTCTTCTCTGAAGTCTTCATGCACGTGAAGCTGAAACAAAAGACAGTCTGTGATGAGAAACGCTTTCCTTCCCGCTGCAGATGAAAGGGTGAAAATAAAACAAAGTCAGACACATCTGCTGATTGTGGGTTTTCCTCCAGAGGTCTGAACCCGGTTTCAGGTTTTAGCAGAGCTGTCACTCCCCCTTTTCCACAGTAACGCCTGTGAGTGATAAAACAATACGCACCTTTCAGCCAGCGTGCTCCCGCAGGAGTGAGTGGGCTTCAGTTATCACCATGCACTCTGAAACGCTTCTACAAACGCACACAGGACACACAAAACACACAACGGACACCAACAGGCGTCCGACAACTACAACAAAGAAAGAAAGCAAAAATCTGTCCAAAAAGAAAAAAAAAAAAAACCCTGTCCAAAAAAGAAAAAAAAACAAAACCTTGTGGATTCTTTCATCTGCACCAAAAACATGTTGAAAACTGATTTCCAACACGTGCAACAATCAGCGTGTGTCATTCACCAAAAACAAATAAACAAACATCAGGCGGGTCAATATCTGTGTTCACTTCTGTCAGAAACGCAGAAAACTGAAATGGAGCTCGGATGAAATCATGACAGTTGTTCAGAAACGGCTTATTTCTGCAGTTTTGATATTTACATTTCTGTCGGTGCACAATATGTGCTGTCATTATGTTTATGTCACATGTTTATTCTATGCCATTTATAAATAGCAAACAGATTTTAATTGCTTTTGTTTTAAACCAGTTTGAACGTCCTGCCTTTTTTGTCTATGGCTGATGCTGAAACCCTGATCCATGTGTTTATCTCTTCTAGATTGGACTACTGCAATGTTCTATTTTCTGGTTTACTGCAGTCCAGCATTAGGGGTCTCCAATTGGTTCAAAATGCTGCAGCTAGACTTTTGACACGAAGCAGAAAGTTTGACCACATTACACCCATTTTGGCGTCCCTTCACTGGCTTCCTGTCCAGTGAGATCAGATTTTAAGGTTCTGCTACTAGCCTGTAAAATTATTCATGGACTGGCACCTCCCTACCTAGCTGACCTAATTAAACCTTACATACCGTTCCGGGCTTTACGTTCTCAGGGTGCAGGACTACTTTCTGTCCCTAAGGTGAATAAGAAGTCGGCGGGTCACAGAGCTTTCTCTTATTGTGCCCCTGTTCTGTGGAATGAGCTCCCTACATCAATAAAACAGTCAGATTCTGTGGAGACTTTCAAGTCCAGACTTAAGATGCACTTATTTACCTTTTTCTATGGCTAACATACTGGCATAGTCTAGTTCTATGGTTTTTATTCTTTTATTCATTTTATTAGGAAATGGAGCGTGCCGCGGCCTCAACTTTATCTAAAGTCTGTGTCTTTTAGTGAAGTTTAGGGCTAGTGGCCGGCGATCACCTTAGTATTTCCTGTTTTTTTGTTGTTTAATGCTAACAAATTATAGTGTATTTCTTGTCTTTCTGATGCCTGGGTCTGTTTCGATATAAATGAAAATAAATTGAAATTGAAGTTGTAATGTTTGTTTAGTATATTTTCTTTTTCTGTCTGATATAAATAACTTTATGAGATACAAAGTGTATTAAAGCTGCAGTTTGTTGGTGAGGTTGCGGAGTGCATTGTGCAGTTGTTGGTCATGACACTTTCTCGTTACATCTTGGCTTCTTTGGTGACAAGGATTGATGTCCCCATTTCACGAAAAGGAGAGTTCTCAAATTTGTTAGCGTGCACTATTAACCAGTGGACTTAGTTTAGTGGACCAACCACTGATTACTCTTAGTTTTTTCTTTAAGTTTTCAAGTAGAATACAAAAAAGTGAGTGTTTATGTCCATTTTGGGCTGCTGTATTAACATGGTAGCATCCACGAGGGGCCCCACTCCCAAGTATATATGAAGGTCTCATTCGAACTCTATGTAAAAGAAATACCATATATACACACACATATATATATATATATATATATATATATATATATATATTATATAAAATCTACCACACATTTATAATTAGAATGACTATTTCTATCAGAAATTTCCTGGGAATCAAAGCACTAAACACAATAAACGGAATAATAAAGGAATAAATACCAATAACTAAAAGTGCATTACAACAGTGCCCCAGATTCCAAATTAAAGAGCTGATAATACAGAAAAAGATGAAACTTATACTCTAGTGCGACTTACCTCTTCAAGAGGCATTTTTTAAACAGGTGCGAGTTATATTCCAAAAAAACCCCAGCAATTGGTTGTTTCATTAATTACACATTAATTACCAAATTGTTCTGAATGCTTTATTCCATTTATGCAAATAAGAACCCCCTAAATCCTGCACACTGTAGATTTAATTTTGAGGATGAATATATTTTATATGTATAAATGTGTCCTGCGGTATCACATTGTGTATTAATTAGTTTTGGTGTCGTATGGCTGGAAAATGCAATGGTGTAATAAATATGTAGCATAAAAGAGTGTCATCAATAAAGTGATGTGGTGCAGTACGGTGGATCTTATACAGCAGTTACACAACAGAGGTGTGAAACGCAAAGTTCACTTTTTCTTCTTAAGAATTAAGATTCCCTGTGACCTTTGACCCAGCAATATGCGTCAAACAGCAGCATGACCTGAATCTTGACCAGCGTTATAATTTCTTCAGCGTTCATGAAGAGACGGAGGAGTTAACACGAGTTACGTGCATCATGCAGGGGAAACGTGCACCTCAGAGGTATGATTTACGCCGTCCTAAAAAGTGTGCAAACGCTCATTTTCTGCACAAAGGAAAAAGTAGAAGCAAAGTGTTATTTGAACTCTAATTGTGTTGAGCACACAAATGACAAGAACGAGAGTAACACTGGGAGCGTGCACGTGCTCTCACAATATCTGCGCGCTGGTTAAATGACGATAAGGCTCAGGTGGCTCATATTAACCTGAGAAAATATTTCCTCCCCGTAAAAGCGTTGGTGTTGCGGTGGCGGTGGGTAATTGAATTCTGGGCCGTCATACCTACCTCGAGTACAGGGCTTCATTGAGATTAATTACTCGCCCAGATCTCATACATACCGCGCCGAGATAGCAGCCATTTTAGCTCCATGGCGTGCAGGACAGCAACCTCAGCAACCTGAAGAAAGCAGGCGTCCAGACAAAAGCGGGAACCACACGGGCGCTGATGCTATCGCCGCGGTTGTTGTGTTACGATTAATTAATTTCAAGGTGATTATACATCACTGAGCATGCTACGGCGCTTTATTCCCTGCAGAAGAAGAAGAAAAAAGAAGGTTGTAGGCGGGTTGTGGTGGCGGCGGGTAGATAAGCCAAACAGTGCTGGAGGTGATATTCAAATGTTTCCAGGACTGACTAATAATAAAGGGTAGTAATCTAAATATTCATTTAGGAGCTTATGTGTATGTAATACACCTTGTACTGAAGCATGAAGTACAATAGTGTTTCGCCCCCAGCGGTGTTCAAAGCGCTGACCTATAAGTCTCCCGTCTGAGTGCACTGCTGCCACGTGCATGGTGACAAACAAGTAGCATGTGTGTGTCCCTGTTTAAAACCAAACAAACAAACCTGTCTGAATCCAGGCTTTAACAGTTTAGTTAGTGATCCAGCATCACTTTGCATCCTCACGTTTTTCCCTGCTCTGGTAGCAGCTCGTATAGCAGAAGTGCAGGTGATGGGTGTGTGAGTGAGTGAGTCCGTCCCAAACAGAATATAACTCAAATATGATGAATGCTGTCATGTTACAACTCCCCACATTAAACAAACAGATACTGCTGTTGAGTTCTTTGGATGCTGGGTAACTTTGGTGCACCAGAACAACTGTAAAAAGCCTGCGTAACATCCCATAGATGTTTCTGCCACCTACTGGATCAGTCCTCATCGTTGGCTAACAAGTTAAACCAGCAAAAGATGTGGGCAAATATGGGACGAATATGAACAGAAAGTAAACCATGGCAGCATGGTGGCTTAGTGGTTAGCACTGCTGCCTCACAGCAAGAAGGTCGTGGGATTGCTTCCCAGCCTTCCTGTGTGGAGTTTGCATGTTTTCCCCGTGTCTGTGTGGGTTTCCTCTGGTTTCCTGCCACAATCAAAACCATGCTTATTTAGGGTCTGATCCTTTCTCTGCTCCTAACCAAGGCAGCGTCGCTACACCTGGAGTTGGTCCCCGGCACCGGACTGTGGCTGCACACTGCCCCTAGTGGTTGGATTGTCTGACTGTAATTAGGACGGTTAAATGCAGCGGACAAATTTCATTGTATGTATGTACAATGACAATAAAGGCTCTATTCTATTCCAAAACCAGAATGGATAGAATGTGTGACAGGGGATGATGAGGTTTTTGTTAGTCCGGCAAATTAGTGATGTCAAACTGTAAACACTGTCATATGATGTTATGAAGCTTTTGTGAAACGAATGTTTCAAGACCGTTACATGTGCTAAACTGGCCCTCATTGGATCACCAAGTGCACCGGAGCATTTCTTCTGAATGATCAGCTCTTTATTTGGGGTTATTGTGCATTGTTGTAGTTTACTTTTACATCATTAAACGGGGTCGTCCTGGTGAGTGCAGCTTGGATCGTGTTTGTGCTCCATCGGGGTAAAAATGTGAAGCAGCAGCAGCGTTTGTTGTAGTTCTGGCTGAGAACACAGCCGGGCTCAGCTTTACTTTTGTTTTCACGCATGTTGCCAGGTCTGCACTTCATATGCCAGCCTGGTAGGAGGCGTGCCGGAGCCTTTTCATCACCTTTTTCTACTTTTTCTGGAACTGTTTCCTGTGGAATACGGGTGTAAGTGCTCTGATTCCTGGCAAAGCCCCACATAATTATTATTAATGTTGTGTTTTTTCCCCATTATATAAATTGCATTGGACTATAAGATGCACATAAAAAACGATACCCTGTAAGTAGCCAGTTAGCTTCTGTTTTCTATGCTGGTGTTTTTTCTAAATAAGTCATTTGCCGGTTTAATAAATTTTTTTTCTTGACTGAAAAGATGAGCCCTTAAAACATCTAAAATTCCAATGAAGCTTGTAATTTCCCAAAATTCTCCTTTAGCAGTAATTCCAGTAAGTTCCAGAAAACATTCCTCCCTGGATCTGGACTGTTTCTGAACTTTTTTTTTTTGAGGATTAGAGGTGGTCTCACACCCAAACCTCGTAGGTCTGTTTTATTTGGAGGCCAAAAAAAAGTTCCTCATTTGCATTAAGATAGATTTTTCAGGTTGGCTGCACAATTTAATTAAAGAAAAGATTAAGAATCATTAACCAAGCTGCTCTACCTTGCAATAGCGACAGGCTTACATCTGACTCAGGTTAACAGAAACCCAGATGGCGGCTCTCTAACTGTTGAATCTCCGTAACCGAATCAGAATGATGCCATTACTTTGCAGTGGGGGTTTTTTGGGGGGGGGGGGGGTTGCAACACTTGCACATGGTGCAGCTGACGGCCAAGTTTCCTTTGAGGTCTCTGGATGACTTCACGGTTTGTCTGTTCAGGGTGACACAGGTGGCCTTAAAATCCAAATGGAATTGGTAAACAAATGAGAAGCCCATTTGTGACGCTTTGGATCCATTTTGGACAGTCATACCATCACCTGAAGCCATTTCAATGCAAATAATCTTGAGTAAATGTGGCAGCAAATAGTTGCCTCTTTTTTATGCTATTGCTGTCAGCTGGCTGCAAATTTCAGAAGCAGATTGGTTTTGGATGTAATGTGTTTAAGTTTAAAACATAATCCTCAAATGCATTGTTAGTCATTATTATTTTAATATCGAGCCTCCAGTCTTTTACCTAATGTTGGTGCTGTCCTGGACCACCCATCAGATTTTGCGTGTTCTTTCAGTCTTGTGTTGTACTTTCTGCTTTGGTAGATTGGGTCACAACAGATGGTCATCCCCCTGAATCTGGTCTGCTTGAGGTTTCGTCCTGTAAAATAACAAGAAGCGCTAAGGACGGGTTTCCTGACCACTGCCCCCAACGTGATTGCTCATGGGGTTTGTCAGCTCAACTTAGAGGTGACTAATTATGGTTGGACATATTTTCTGCACATTTTGGCCAGATTCATGTTGAAGAAACAATTTCATTTTTTGTTTTTTCGGCCCAAGTTACGGGGCTCACTGCACACAGTCACATCTGTCGCCAACTTGTGTGTGATACTTTACTTTTTATTGCAGCAGCTTTAATGCTCAGCATGAAGACTCGTCAACTTTGTTCCTCCACTCTGAAGAATGCAGTTGGAATATGCAGGTGCATGCTGGGCTGTGGGTGGAGCAGCTTTAATGTGTGTGTGAGAGACTCGGGTTTGTGTAGTGCCGTGTAAAAAGGTGCAGTGTGGCTCTAGATATCTGCTTGTAGTCAACGTTTGGTCTGTACCAGGCTCCAGCTGCATCATGGGATCATGCCATGAGCTAGCAGGAGTATTTGGTTCACCTTTGATTATGATCCAAAGAACCACTTTTAGTGCTGTTTGGTGCCATTTTTGTTTTGGTGGCACCCTACAGATTGTAACGTACTGATTTTGCCTACTCTATAGTAAGTTAGTAGGATGTAGCCTTAGATGCTTGAATCAGCAAAAGTAAGCATTGTCCAAAATAAATCTAGCTACACAATTCTGCCCTAATAGAACCCAAGCTGATCCACAAATTGTTTGATATTAACATAAACAACTTATTGTTCTAGTACCAGCTGAGCTCGGTGGCCAGCATCCTTAGCCCAGTTGATACAGTGGAGCTGGACCTTAGTTACGTTGGCTTGTAGCAATTTTGTGTGTGTGTGTGTATATTGATTAGTTCCACACTTCCAAGACACTAACCAAGGAAGGTCACTACTTTATCATATTTTCCAGTCCCGCCTGTTTTGTTATGCAGTTGTCCTGGATGTAGACGAAGATCCAGACATTCATTGTCTTCTTGGATTAGGCCATCAGAAGTGTATCTCTATGTGGCGTAAGTCTCAGATTTGTAGAGGACATAATCTCACAGTGGCATTGATGTCTCTGGGTCCTCCACCTTTGATACTGAGACGTTTCAGAAAAGCCGCTGGAGTTGTCATGATGCTGGATTTTGGTGATACTGATATCTTTTGCTGGAGAGTGAAGATCCAAGTCTTTAGAGTTCCTGGTGCGTCCTAGTCTTACTGTGTGGTTGTCAGAAGGAGCAGTGACCTAAGGTGATACTAGGATTGTCTTTTGTACTGCGGTGCCTTTGGCGGATCCATTTGCATTATGAGGGAAGGCCAGCCATGACATGTTAGCAGTGGGCGTGGTCCCTGCACATAAGCCGACATGGAAGTCCCTCAACAGTGATGACCTCAGGGCTCTCAGCCCTGGGTGCCCATGTTTCTCCAGGCTGGAGCAGACAGCTGGGGATCTCCCCGTTGTCTGCCTGGGTGGTTGCTATCCAGGGCCAAAGAAGGTTCCATAGTGTGGTCCCAGACCTGCCCTGAAGTTCTGCTGCCACACAGATGAACCATGTGGTCTTTAATATGATTACAGGAGTTTTCAAAGAACAATTTGCTGCTTTCATACACTTTTTGGTAACACCGGTGAGGGCGGGGGGGGGAACTTTATTGACCAGAAACAAAGATTAAAACCTGAACGGTGACAGCAGCGACAAACCTTTGCTTGTGCTTTGATGTGCAAGAGAATAAGAATTAGTGTTGGGGTTTTTTTTTCCCTGATTTCTGCCGTGATGGAGCTCAGTCACAGGTCTGATGCACACAGAGAACAAGCCATGTGGAGAGGATTTGACAGCCCGCCCTGACCACCGTAGGGTTAAAGAATTTGGTATGCAAATTATTCGGGAAGGATGTTGTTAAAAGTGTGTGTGTGTGTGTGTGTGTGTGTGTGTGTGTGTGTGTGTGTGTGTGTGTGTGTGTGTGAGAGAGAGGGAGAGAGAAGGGAAAAGAAGGGAGGTACACATCCAAAACCCTAATCCTCTTGCTTTCGCCAAAATGACAAATGCAGGAACTGAGGCATAAAAGAATCACTCATGTATGGCACACTTGAGTATTACTGCGAGGCACCTGCATTGGAATGAACAGATACAAATAAATACAAAATAATGCAGGGGGGAGCGTTGGGGGGGGGGGGATCACTAAGAAGCTTAAAAGAGTCTTCTGCGTTTGAATGCAATCAAGCGCCATTGAAAAGATACCAGGTGTCTGGCAGGTGGAGGGAAACAGATGCGCCGGGGTTGGCAGCCTCGCCGGCGTACAGGTGTGGGGGGGTAAAAAAAGAAAATGTGCCTGCTTCCTAATTACGTATTTAAATGCTTAATTTCTGTGTTTCAATATTGATTGCTACCTTTCTGCTCCTATTTCCCCACGGAGCATACCGAGTATTTCTCAGGAGGCCTCGTCTCTGTGTTTCCTTTCCTTTCTTCTTCTCTCCTATTAAAAAAAAATAATAATAAAATGAGACCAAAACAAATCTTTTCTTCGGGTTACTGTTTGGATTCCTTCCCAAATCATTCCTGAATGATTAAAGCGAGGATGTCTTCGTTACTTGGTGGCAGGGCAGCAGAAAGGGGTTTCTTCTCTCTTTTTGGATTGGATCATATACTGGTAATGGGACGCACAATCAATGGCCGCGCATCAATGCCAAAAGCCCCCCTCCCCCCACCCCACATGCATGTCACCTCCTTTCAGTGCATCCAGATGGATCTTTATCTGGAGATGTATTGATGAAAATCGCTCCCCTCATTTGCTGGTCCTCCTTCCTTCCTCTACAGGCAAATGATAGGCTGGTGTACCTGCTGTAATTTGTACTCCAGCGCGTATTTCTATCCCGCTGTGCCGCAGCAGACTCACGATGACGATGCCGGTGACACTGCAGCCGATGAATCTTGCTATGTCGGTTATCGATTAATTTTCCTTTCATCTAAATATGCCAAGTGCAGTTCATTTCAGCCTCTCAAATGTGGTAATTTGCTCACTTTTCTTTGACATATGAAAACTGGTTCCATCCATCCATCCATTTTCTACCGCTTTTTAAAACTGGCTCCAACTGGTTTAAAACTAGTTCCAATTGGTTTAAAACAGTTCTGCACAGAGGATCATAGAACAGCATAAACTACTTAAACAGGTTTAAACAAGTGGGATTTTTAACTGTCTTTAAATGGATTTAATTCATCATTTAGTTGTTCAGTCAACACATTTAAATGTTTTAAACGACATTTAATCAGATTTAATTTGGAAGTGTCATGTTTTTGAATTGTGAAGCACCAATACGACTGGTGTAAACGGCTGTTAAATGGGTTTTAAACCAGTTGGGGTTTTTAAATTCTCCTTAAATGGCTCAAAATCATCAGTGAGTTGGTTCAACCAATGTGTTAAATATTATAAACATTTAAAATGGTTTAATTATGTATTCTCAGTTTTTTAAACTGTTAAGAAAACAATAGCATACTTTGTGTAAACTGCTTTTAAATGGGTTTTAAACCATTGGGGTGCTTAATTGTCCTTTAACGGCTCTAAATCATCAGTTAGTTGGTTTAATTAACACATTAGATTTCTTAAACTGCATTTAAAATGGTTTAGTTATGGATCTTTTGGTTTTAAACTGTTCAACAGCAGTAACCGACTGGTGTAAACTTCTCTTCAGAATCAGAAGAAGTTTATTGCCATTGCCAGTGAACAGGATTCACAGACTAGGAATTTGCTTCGGTACAATGGTGCAACATTAAGAAGAGATAAAATGCTAAGATAAAATCTAACATATGTGTCAAAATAGGATAAAATATAAGATAAAAAAAAAGAAATATGAAATATGAAAGGCTGTGTGCAACAGAAAAACAGAGAAACAGAAAAAACAGTGCAAGTACATTGTCTAAAGTGACCCGTGATAAAATGATAAAGTGACAGAGTGAAGCTTAAGGTGACTGAGTTATGAGGAGTTCATGAGTCTAATGGCAGAGGGGAAGAAACTGTTCTTATGGCGGGAGGTTCTGGTCCGGATGGACCATAGCCTCCTGCCCGAGTGGAGTGGTTTGAATAGACCGTGTGCAGGGTGGGAAGGGTCAGCTGTGATCCGACCTGCTCGGCCCAGAGTCCTGGAGACGTGCAGGTCGTGGAGAGATGGAAGGCTACAGCCGATCACCTTCTCAGCAGAGGCCACATTGCGCTGCAGTCTGTGTCTGTCCCTGGCTGTGGCCCCGGCGTACCACACCGTGATGGAGGAGCAGAGGATGGACTCAATGATGGCCGTGTAGAACTGCACCATCAGCTGGACAGGCAGCTTGGCCTTCTTCAGCTGCCGCAGGAAGTACATCCTCTGCTGGGCCTTCTTGATGAGGGAGCTGATGGTTGACTCCCACTTGAGGTCCTGGGTGATGGCGGTGCCGAGGAAGCGGTGACAGACCACAGTGGTGATGGGGCTGTTGGTGGGGACGAGGGAGGGCGGGGGGGCTGTGGCTTTCCTGAAGTCCACGATCATCTCCACTGTTTTCTGGGCGTTGAGCTCCAAGTTGTTGCTGCTGCACCAGGTCACCAGCCGGTCCACCTCCCTCCTGTAGGCAGACTCATCCCCATCCGAAATGAGTCCGATGAGGATGGTGTCATCCGCAAACTTGATGAGCTTTACAGAGTCGTGGCTGGAGGTGCAGCAGTTAGTGTAGAGGGAGAAGAGCAGAGGGGAAAGGACACAGCCCTGTGGAGATCCTGTGCTGAGAGCCCGAGTGTTAGAGACATTTTTTCCCAGCCTCACACGCTGACTCCGGTCCGTCAGGAAGTCTGTGATCCACCTGCAGGTGGAGTTGGGCACGTGGAGCAGAGAAAGCTTATCCTGGAGCAAAGCTGGAAGGATGGTGTTGAATGCAGAGCTGAAGTCCACAAACAGGATCCTAGCGTAGGTTCCTGGGGAGTCCAGGTGCTGCAGGATGGAGTGCAGGGCCAGGTTTATGGTGTCATCTACAGACCTGTTGGCTCTGTAGGCAAACTGCAGGGGGTCCAGGAGGGGGTCGGTGATGGACTTCAGGTGGGATAAAACCAGGCATTTGAAGGTCTTCATGACTACAGACGTGAGAGCCACAGGACGGTAGTCATTAAGTCCAGTGACGCGTTGGTTTCTTAAATGGGAGGTTAAACTAGTGGGATCTCTAATTGTCTTTAAATGGCTGGAAATCATCACAATTGGCTCAAGCAACACATCAAACATTTTAAACGGCATTAAATCCTTTTTATTTGTGGCTCGTCTGAATTTTAAATGGTAAAGCAACAATAACAGACTGGTGTAAACTTCTTTCAAATGGGTTTTAAAGCAGTGGGGTTTTTAGTTGTCCTTAAATAACTCTAAAAATCAGTGAGTTGTTCAACCAACACATTAAATGTCTTAATTTTCATTTAATCTGGTTTAATTTGGGATTATCTGTTTTTTAAACTGATAAGCACCAATGAAATTGGTGGAAACTGCCTTTAAATTGTTTTTTAAAGTAGTAGGGTATTTACATGTCTTTATACCATGGTCAGTGAGAATTCCATGTCTAACTGGCGTGCATTATTTTCATGTATACGCACACGTAGTTCGGACAGTTAAGTCACTGTACTATCACTCTGCTCTGGTTGTCACCATAGCAACGCGCAAATCAGTTGGCGCAGATCAGCTGTGTTTTGACAGGTGAATGACTGAAACGCGATAAAACATGGATTTCCAAGTGAATTTGAATATTTTTGGCCAATAAAACATTTGAGGAATGGGACGAGGAGGAGAGTAAACGAGAAGTACAGCAAAAGCAACGGCATAAAGATTTAACATCGGACGAACTGGACAAGATTGAAGACGGGAAAGAGAATGGTTGCCAAGGATGAAAATATCTTGAGACTGGCATGAAATAGTCCCAAATACTTATGCATTTTTATCAAGTTCTGTTAACTTAAATAAATATTTGTGTGTTAGGTCACTGTGTGGGACCATGGTATAAGCGGGTTAAACAACTCGAAGCCATGCATTATACGTTGTTGTGTTTTAGACTCCTCGTCGTGCATTCAGACCGTATAATACACGGCTTCGAGTTGTTTATGACTGTAAATCAGCAGTTTGTTGGTTCAGCCATCACATTAGGAAGTTCCTCTGCGTCTTCCTCTTTTTTAATTTGGGGTCGTCGCAGCAGATCCGAGGTGGATCTGCGTGTTGATTCATCACAATTTTGACGCTGCATGCCCTTCTCAACCTAACTCCATATTAAAGAATGGGCAGGGGTGGGGTTTGAACTGGAACATTAATCATTTTAAAGTGTATTTAATGTGGTGTGATTGGGGATTTTCTGTTTAAAATTTTTTTGTTTCTGTTTAAAATGTTTTGTGTCATGGATCTTGCAGTAGTATATACTAATTCTAAACAGGTTTTGAACCAGTTGTTTTATGTTCATTTAAATGGCTATTGTGGTCTGGGGAATTGGCCTGGCTGCTATTTTGTTTTTCTGCCCTCCTTCCCATGCTTCCATTCAGCTGGACACCCTGAGCTGACCAGGCCTTCACCCCTCTCAAACACGGGTTCACCTCCACATGAGTTCTCATCCAGTCGGATCCGAGCTGCCAGTTCACGGTGGACGTCGATGCCTCCGATAGCGGGGCCGGGGCTGTACTTGCCCAGAGCGGGTCTGATAACAAATTACATCCATGTGCGTTCTTTTCTGCCAGGAACTGCTAGCTATTAAGGATGCCCTGGAGGAGTGGTGACACTGGTTGGAGGGTCGACACATCCGTTCATTGTCTGGACTGATAATCAAAATCCTGCCTATATTCAAAATGTCAAGACACTCAAAGCCCGAAAAGCTATGTGGGCTATATTTTTGGTTGGTTTAATTTTGTCATCACCAACCGACTCAGATGCAAGAACACCAAACCAGACACCTTATCCCAGCAGTTCACCCTGGATACAGACTCTGGTGCTCCAGAAAATATCATCTCCTCCTCAGTCATCAAAGGGGACCTCACCTGGGAGGTTGAACAACACATCCGCGACATGCAAATGCAACACCCGGACCCAAGTGGGGGACCCACCAGTTGTCTGTTTGTTCCACCACCCGTCATCTCTCAGGTATTGCAATTATTCCACTCTACCAAACTCACATCACCTTGGAATAAACTGCACACTGGACATTGCGAAATTACACTTTTGGTGGCCTTCTAACTCCACGGACTACAGAGCATTTGTGTTATCCTGTTATGTTTGCTCAAGAGGAAAATCTTCATATCAACCCACCACTGGTTATCTCCGTCCACTGCCCATTAGTGCATCAGATAACAGAATATTGACAGTAGAATCGTTCAAATGGTGAAGAAAGCACCAAATTGGGTACAAATACACCTTAGACATTACTTTTTTGAAAATACGACTGGCCACTTGAATTTTCAATAGACAGCCACATAGGGGTCAGTTGAGGAATTACACAGGGGTAAAAATTAAAAATGCTCCAATCATATTGAAAGCTATACCACATTATTTGTCTGATCATAAATAGTCCAAAAAGGTATAGTTTGGACTATCTGTGACTGAATGTTCTGGAGTTATGGGGTAAAAACAGCAAGAATGGTGACAAAGGTCAATTTCAGTTTGTACAGGGGTCAAAAATCTGATTTAATCCTGATTTAATTCTGATACTTCTTGATTTTTCTTTGGCTTCAAATAATATTTTAAATTGGTTTTAACAGGTTAAATTAAGGATGATGTACTGTCCATCCGGAAAGTATTCACAAGGCTTCACTTTTTCCACATTTTATGTTACTGCCTTATTCCAAAATGGATTAAATTCATTTTTCCCTAAAAAATTCTACTCACAACACCCCATAATGGCAACATGATTTTTTTTAATTGTTGCAAATCTATTGAAAATAAAAAAACTAAGGCTTCACACGTGCATAAGTATTTACACTCTTTGCTCAATACTTTGTTGATGCACCTTTGGCAGCAATTACAGCCTCAAGTCTTCTTGAATGTGATGCCACAAGCTTAGTGCAACTATCTTTGGGCAGTTTGGCCCATTTCTCATTGCAGCACCTCTCAAGCTCCATCAGGTTGGATGTGGAGCGTCGGTGCACAGACATTTTCAGATCTTTCCAGAGATGTTCAAACAGATTCAGGTCTGGGCTCTGACTGGGCCACTCAAGAACATTCACAGAGTTGTCCTGAAGCCACTTCTTTGATATCTTGGCTGTGTGCTTAGGGTCATTGTCCTGCTGAAAGATGAAGTGTTGCCCCAGTCTGAGGTCAAGCGCACTCTGGAGCAGGTTTTCATCCAGGATGTCTCTGTACATTGCTGCATTCATCTTTCCCTCAATCCTGATTAGTCTCCCAGTTCCTGCTGCTGAAAAACATCCCCACAGCATGATGCTGCCACCACCATGCTTCACTGTAGGGATGGTGCCTGGTTTCCTCCAAACATGACACCTGGCATTCACAGCAAAGAGTTCAATCTTTGTCTCATCAGACCAGAGAATTTTGTTTCTCCTGGTCTGAGAGTCTTTCAGGTGCCTTTTGTCAAACTCCAGGTGGGCTGCCATGTGCCTTTTACTAAGGAGTGGCTTCCGTCTGGCCACTCTACCATACAGGTCTGATTGGTGGATTGTTGCAGAGATGGTTGTCCTTCTGGAAGGTTCTCCTCTCTCTACAGAGGAATGCTGGAGCTCTAAAGGAGTGACCATCAGGTTCTTGGTCACCTCCCTGACTAAGGCCCTTCTCCCCCGATTACTCAGTTTAGACGGGCGGCCAGCTCTGCGAAGAGTCCTGATGGATCTGAATTTCTTCCATTTATGGAAGATTGAGGCCACTATGCTCATTGGGACCTTCAAAGCAGCAGAAATGTTTCTGTACCCTTCCATACAATCCTGTCCTTGAGGTATACAGACAGTTCCTTTGACTTCTTGCTTGGTTTATGCTCTGACTGTCAACTGTGGGACCTTATATGTAGACAGGTGTGTGTCTTTCCAAATCATGTCCAATCAACTGAATTTACCCCAGGTGGACTCCAATTAAGCTGTAGAAACATCTCAAGGATGATCAGTGGAAACAGGAGGCACCTGAACTCAACTTTGAGCTTCATGGCAAAGACTGTGAATACTTATGTACATGTGATTTCTTGGGGTTATTATTATTATTATTATTAATAATAATAAATTTGAAAAACTGTCTCTCTGGATAAAGCACTTTTCTCACATTGTCATTTTGGGTTTTGTGTGTTGAATTTTTGAGGAAACAAATGAATCAATTTTGGAATAAGGCTATAACATAAGATGTGGAAAAAGTGCAGCGCTGTGAATACTTTCTGGAAGCATGGTATATCCATTGAGACTGAAAATGGTTTTGATTAAAAACTGTCTGATCACTGGTCTGGAGGGCTGGTAGGAGTAACTACTTTAATTATTGTAGTTCAGCAAGTCGTGTCCAGCGCCTGGATTTTTCATCATCTGGTAATTGGAGGATTGGTGATGGATCATCACAGAAAATAAAGTGTAGATATGGATGCCCTGCGATAGAGTGGTGGCCTGTCCAGGGTGAACCCCGCCTCTCACCCAGTGACTGGTGGGATAGGGTTCCAACCCCAGCATGCAACTTAACAGGCATAAGTGGGTTAAAAAAATGGTTGGATGGATTTGGTACGATGTGACTGAGAGTCTGGTGTTGCCGACTGAACGCCCCCCTAAAAATCGGTCCCTTCAGGCTGGTACACCGGCACTCCGGGTACCACGGACAGTTTGGATCTCTAATTGATCATCTTTAGCCACATTAGCTGCTGCTGCTAAAGACAGAATATTCAGTGACAAGATGATGTGGACATTTTCTTGATTTAAATTATCTTTTTTCTTAAAGCCACTTTTGTCATAATACAGTAACTGTCAAGACCTCAAGTCACTGCAACCCTGAAAGTTGCCGTTTCACCGGAATTCATTTCAAGTTAGGGTGAAGTTCGTTTACTTTGATCCTGCATCATTTGTGTCTCAGTTTGGATGTCCTTCGTGTCCCTCACAATTTAGGGGGAACTGTTGTATTTGCTGGTGTTAGCACGGTGCACTGCACTGCAGTGCATGCTGGGAGCGGTCCAGGCCCACCGCGACGGCTCTCGTTGCAGGCCAACAGCTGCCTTTCCCAGGTGGCCTGACATTTGAGTCGCAGCCGGCCAGATTAGATGGAAGGTGTACGGAGAGGGACAGAAGGCAGGAGCATGGGGGAGGGCTGAAAGGGAAGGGGGAGAGGCACAACGATTAACTTAGTGCCAGGTTCTTGTGCGTGCGCGGTTGGAAGGCGGGGAAACCCAGGGGACAACCTGAGCCCCTGGATTTGAGTCCAGATGGCTGGCCAGGACACCCCAGAGGAGCCCCTCTTATTGATTTAGGAGGGAAAACAGAGAACCTGGCTTTGCTTTGGGCCCAGGCGAGCACCAACTGTACCCTACCAGACCTGCATGGCTGCTCCTCTTCTTCCTTCCTTCCTCTTTTTCATCCTCGTCTCAGGTTATCTGTGCCGGCCCGAGGGGATAGCGAGCGGAGATGTGTGAAGAAGTGGGAAGAGAGAGCGAGATATGAATATAAGTCGACTGATTTAGCAGGTCGAATCTAAAGCAGGTCACACTTTTGCAGGTCTAATCCCCTTTTCTTTGTGGTCAAATTGTGCGCTGATATGAGACGGTATCGGCTCCGCCAAACCAAATAGAGCCTGAACGGTGCAGGTCTGTGTTAATACAAAGAGCTTCTGAGCGAGTGAGCAGCCGAGAGGAGACGTGCAAGATAAGATTTGTGGAAATACATGAAAGGGGACATGGTTATAAATATGTATGCAGCCCTTGGAGTGGAGCCCTTTTTGTTCACCTATTAGTAGAGTTTTTGTCATACAACAGAAGCATGTACAGCACTGCTGTCCAGTCAGTGGTTTCCCTCACGCACAAGACCTACTGTACAGTCAAAGCTGCATACTATGAATAATTTCCAGTAGCAATGTGGATGTGATTCCTGCAAATACATACGGTGAGTGTTACGATCTCAACTAATAAAGACATGTCCTGAAAACTAACATCAAATTCCTGTCTTTTAATAGCAGTGATTCAGATTTAGTTATTGCAAAATCTCATAATTTATGGCAAAATTGTCTCAAAAAAGTGTTAAAGTGTGGCACTGTTTTAAAAGGTCAGGTGTTCAGAAAGCATCAATCATTTATAGTCAGCAAACTGTTTTATTTGTAACTCGGGGCTAATGAGTCTAATCAGCTGCTGTTTGTGCTTCTCTGATACCTTCAGAGCGACATGTTTGGATGTCTGTGTTGGCATGTTGCGTATTCCACTGGAGGGAGATGGTTCTGGTCTGGGATTTATGCTTTTTCCCTCAGAGTTGAAGTTCTTTTTTTTATGAAGGGGATTTTGGTTAATCCACTGTTAAGAGTAAATGGATGGAGATTACCATCATGAAAATGTTAGAGGTATTTCCTAAGAAGCATCATCATCGCAGACATGCACGTCAGCTCTGGGTAGCGTGTGCTGGTGCCGCATTCACCATACCACGGAACTGATCCAGGTCCTGGATGGCAACCACCCAGGCACACAAATGCCCCATCTTTACCTCTCCAGAGTAACCATCTGTCTGCTGCAGCTAGGTGAAACGTGGGCGTGTCCTTGACCTTCTCCAGCCACATGGGCACAATGTCGTAGCTGATGTACCCTCATAATACAAGTGATTCAAGTGGTACCCAAGAACCCCCCAAAGAGACCTGGGACCAAAGACATGGTCACTGGTTAGAGTTTATGTTTGACAACAATACAGTGAGACGGGACACACCAGGACCCTAAAGACTTGGATCTTCATTCTCCTGCAAAGATATTGGCATCACCAAACATCTCTCGGTCCAGTCACCTCATGACTCCCATAGAGCTTCTCGAGCTTCTCTGGATCTGAAAGGCTGAAGACCCAGAGACATGAACGTCCCTGCTGAGATAACGTAAAGTTTCTACAAGTTCAACACTTTCACCACAGAGAGATACACTTCTGATGGCCAAGTCCAGGAAGTCCAGAACAACTGCACACCTGTATACTCTTTTTGTCCATCACCACCGATCCCCCTCCTGCAAAGGTGTCGGCATCAACCAACATCTAGTCCACTCACCTCATGACTCCATGAGGTCATATACGTCATCACCGGAGACGAACGCACATGAACACTGAACCTCCCCTGGCGGCTTGTTTCTTCTCTGAAGTCTTCATGCACGTGAAGCTGAAACAAAAGACAGTCTGTGATGAGAAACGCTTTCCTTCCCGCTGCAGATGAAAGGTGAAAATAAAACAAAGTCAGACACATCTGCTGATTGTGGGTTTTCCTCCAGAGGTCTGAACCCGGTTCAGGTTTTAGCAGAGCTGTCACTCCCCTTTTCCACAGTAACGCCTGTGAGTGATAAAACAATACGCACCTTTCAGCCAGCGTGCTCCCGCAGGAGTGAGTGGGCTTCAGTTATCACCATGCACTCTGAAACGCTTCTACAAACGCACACAGACACACAAAACACACAACGGACACCAACAGGCGTCCGACAACTACACAAAGAAAGAAAGCAAAAATCTGTCCAAAAAAGAAAAAAAAAAAACCCTGTCCAAAAAAGAAAAAAAAACAAAACCTTGTGGATTCTTTCATCTGCACCAAAAACATGTTGAAAACTGATTTCCAACACGTGCAACAATCAGCGTGTGTCATTCACCAAAAACAAATAAACAAACATCAGGCGGGTCAAATATCTGTGTTCACTTCTGTCAGAAACGCAGAAAACTGAAATGGAGCTCGGATGAAATCATGACAGTTGTTCAGAAACGGCTTATTTCTGCAGTTTTGATATTTACATTTCTGTCGGTGCACAATATGTGCTGTCATTATGTTTATGTCACATGTTTATTCTATGCCATTTATAAATAGCAAACAGATTTTAATTGCTTTTGTTTTAAACCAGTTTGAACGTCCTGCCTTTTTTGTCTATGGCTGATGCTGAAACCCTGATCCATGTGTTTATCTCTTCTAGATTGGACTACTGCAATGTTCTATTTTCTGGTTTACTGCAGTCCAGCATTAGGGGTCTCCAATTGGTTCAAAATGCTGCAGCTAGACTTTTGACACGAAGCAGAAAGTTTGACCACATTACACCCATTTTGGCGTCCCTTCACTGGCTTCCTGTCCCAGTGAGATCAGATTTTAAGGTTCTGCTACTAGCCTGTAAAATTATTCATGGACTGGCACCTCCCTACCTAGCTGACCTAATTAAACCTTACATACCGTTCCGGGCTTTACGTTCTCAGGGTGCAGGACTACTTTCTGTCCCTAAGGTGAATAAGAAGTCTGCGGGTCACAGAGCTTTCTCTTATTGTGCCCCTGTTCTGTGGAATGATCTCCCTACATCAATAAAACAGTCAGATTCTGTGGAGACTTTCAAGTCCAGACTTAAGATGCACTTATTTACCTTTTTCTATGGCTAACATACTGGCATAGTCTAGTTCTATGGTTTTTATTCTTTTAATTCATTTTATTAGGAAATGGAGCGTGCCGCGGCCTCAACTTTATCTAAAGTCTGTGTCTTTTAGTGAAGTTTAGGGCTAGTGGCCGGCGATCACCTTAGTATTTCCTGTTTTTCTTGTTGTTTAATGCTAACAAATTATAGTGTATTTCTTGTCTTTCTGATGCCTGGGTCTGTTTGCGATATAAATGAAAATAAATTGAAATTGAAGTTGTAATGTTTGTTTAGTATATTTTCTTTTTCTGTCTGATATAAATAACTTTATGAGATACAAAGTGTATTAAAGCTGCAGTTTGTTGGTGAGGTTGCGGAGTGCATTGTGCAGTTGTTGGTCATGACACTTTCTCGTTACATCTTGGCTTCTTTGGTGACAAGGATTGATGTCCCCATTTCACGAAAAGGAGAGTTCTCAAATTTGTTAGCGTGCACTATTAACCAGTGGACTTAGTTTAGTGGACCAACCACTGATTACTCTTAGTTTTTTCTTTAAGTTTTCAAGTAGAATACAAAAAAGTGAGTGTTTATGTCCATTTTGGGCTGCTGTATTAACATGGTAGCATCCACGAGGGGCCCCACTCCCAAGTATATATGAAGGTCTCATTCGAACTCTATGTAAAAGAAATACCATATATACACACACATATATATATATATATATATATATATATATATATATATATATATATATAAAATCTACCACACATTTATAATTAGAATGACTATTTCTATCAGAAATTTCCTGGGAATCAAAGCACTAAACACAATAAACGGAATAATAAAGGAATAAATACCAATAACTAAAAGTGCATTACAACAGTGCCCCAGATTCCAAATTAAAGAGCTGATAATACAGAAAAAGATGAAACTTATACTCTAGTGCGACTTACCTCTTCAAGAGGCATTTTTTAAACAGGTGCGAGTTATATTCCAAAAAAAACCCCAGCAATTGGTTGTTTCATTAATTACACATTAATTACCAAATTGTTCTGAATGCTTTATTCCATTTATGCAAATAAGAACCCCCTAAATCCTGCACACTGTAGATTTAATTTTGAGGATGAATATATTTATTATATGTATAAATGTGTCCTGCGGTATCACATTGTGTATTAATTAGTTTTGGTGTCGTATGGCTGGAAAATGCAATGGTGTAATAAATATGTAGCATAAAAGAGTGTCATCAATAAAGTGATGTGGTGCAGTACGGTGGATCTTATACAGCAGTTACACAACAGAGGTGTGAAACGCAAAGTTCACTTTTTCTTCTTAAGAATTAAGATTCCCTGTGACCTTTGACCCAGCAATATGCGTCAAACAGCAGCATGACCTGAATCTTGACCAGCGTTATAATTTCTTCAGCGTTCATGAAGAGACGGAGGAGTTAACACGAGTTACGTGCATCATGCAGGGGAAACGTGCACCTCAGAGGTATGATTTACGCCGTCCTAAAAAGTGTGCAAACGCTCATTTTCTGCACAAAGGAAAAAGTAGAAGCAAAGTGTTATTTGAACTCTAATTGTGTTGAGCACCACAAATGACAAGAACGAGAGTAACACTGGGAGCGTGCACGTGCTCTCACAATATCTGCGCGCTGGTTAAATGACGATAAGGCTCAGGTGGCTCATATTAACCTGAGAAAATATTTCCTCCCCGTAAAAGCGTTGGTGTTGCGGTGGCGGTGGGTAATTGAATTCTGGGCCGTCATACCTACCTCGAGTACAGGGCTTCATTGAGATTAATTACTCGCCCAGATCTCATACATACCGCGCCGAGATAGCAGCCATTTTAGCTCCATGGCGTGCAGGACAGCAACCTCAGCAACCTGAAGAAAGCAGGCGTCCAGACAAAAGCGGGAACCACACGGGCGCTGATGCTATCGCCGCGGTTGTTGTGTTACGATTAATTAATTTCAAGGTGATTATACATCACTGAGCATGCTACGGCGCTTTATTCCCTGCAGAAGAAGAAGAAAAAAGAAGGTTGTAGGCGGGTTGTGGTGGCGGCGGGTAGATAAGCCAAACAGTGCTGGAGGTGATATTCAAATGTTTCCAGGACTGACTAATAATAAAGGGTAGTAATCTAAATATTCATTTAGGAGCTTATGTGTATGTAATACACCTTGTACTGAAGCATGAAGTACAATAGTGTTTCGCCCCCAGCGGTGTTCAAAGCGCTGACCTATAAGTCTCCCGTCTGAGTGCACTGCTGCCACGTGCATGGTGACAAACAAGTAGCATGTGTGTGTCCCTGTTTAAAACCAAACAAACAAACCTGTCTGAATCCAGGCTTTAACAGTTTAGTTAGTGATCCAGCATCACTTTGCATCCTCACGTTTTTCCCTGCTCTGGTAGCAGCTCGTATAGCAGAAGTGCAGGTGAGTGGGTGTGTGAGTGAGTGAGTCCGTCCCAAACAGAATATAACTCAAATATGATGAATGCTGTCATGTTACAACTCCCCACATTAAACAAACAGATACTGCTGTTGAGTTCTTTGGATGCTGGGTAACTTTGGTGCACCAGAACAACTGTAAAAAGCCTGCGTAACATCCCATAGATGTTTCTGCCACCTACTGGATCAGTCCTCATCGTTGGCTAACAAGTTAAACCAGCAAAAGATGTGGGCAAATATGGGACGAATATGAACAGAAAGTAAACCATGGCAGCATGGTGGCTTAGTGGTTAGCACTGCTGCCTCACAGCAAGAAGGTCGTGGGATTGCTTCCCAGCCTTCCTGTGTGGAGTTTGCATGTTTTCCCCGTGTCTGTGTGGGTTTCCTCTGGTTTCCTGCCACAATCAAAACCATGCTTATTTAGGGTCTGATCCTTTCTCTGCTCCTAACCAAGGCAGCGTCGCTACACCTGGAGTTGGTCCCCGGCACCGGACTGTGGCTGCACACTGCCCCTAGTGGTTGGATTGTGTCTGACTGTAATTAGGACGGTTAAATGCAGCGGACAAATTTCATTGTATGTATGTACAATGACAATAAAGGCTCTATTCTATTCCAAAACCAGAATGGATAGAATGTGTGACAGGGGATGATGAGGTTTTTGTTAGTCCGGCAAATTAGTGATGTCAAACTGTAAACACTGTCATATGATGTTATGAAGCTTTTGTGAAACGAATGTTTCAAGACCGTTACATGTGCTAAACTGGCCCTCATTGGATCACCAAGTGCACCGGAGCATTTCTTCTGAATGATCAGCTCTTTATTTTGGGGTTATTGTGCATTGTTGTAGTTTACTTTTACATCATTAAACGGGGTCGTCCTGGTGAGTGCAGCTTGGATCGTGTTTGTGCTCCATCGGGGTAAAAATGTGAAGCAGCAGCAGCGTTTGTTGTAGTTCTGGCTGAGAACACAGCCGGGCTCAGCTTTACTTTTGTTTTCACGCATGTTGCCAGGTCTGCACTTCATATGCCAGCCTGGTAGGAGGCGTGCCGGAGCCTTTTCATCACCTTTTTCTACTTTTTCTGGAACTGTTTCCTGTGGAATACGGGTGTAAGTGCTCTGATTCCTGGCAAAGCCCCACATAATTATTATTAATGTGTGTGTTTTTTTCCCCATTATATAAATTGCATTGGACTATAAGATGCACATAAAAAACGATACCCTGTAAGTAGCCAGTTAGCTTCTGTTTTCTATGCTGGTGTTTGTGTTCTAAATAAGTCATTTGCCGGTTTAATAAATTTTTTTTCTTGACTGAAAAGATGAGCCCTTAAAACATCTAAAATTCCAATGAAGCTTGTAATTTCCCAAAATTCTCCTTTAGCAGTAATTCCAGTAAGTTCCAGAAAACATTCCTCCCTGGATCTGGACTGTTTCTGAACTTTTTTTTTTTTTGAGGATTAGAGGTGGTCTCACACCCAAACCTCGTAGGTCTGTTTTATTTTGGAGGTGGACTCGCAGAGGAATGCTCCGTATTATGGGACAAGGGACATGGAGGACAAGCTGTTGGACATTCCTGGTTTTCTGCTGTAGCTTTGACAACTTTGCAGGTATGTGATCAAAACTGTTTTTGATGTTGGAATCATCATTTTTGTTCCTTCAATACTGTCCCTTTGGAATGAACACTATTCAGTATTGATCAATATTCCCGTCGTGATTGATTTCTGGTTGAGGATCCACTTTAATTATTTGCTTGGCTGCTTTTTGCTGAGATGAACGTCGATACTCACATGCAGCCTCCATCCGTTCACGTGAACGTCTCATTTGTGACACTTTGGTAATTAAGGCAGAAAACAAGGTAAAGTATCTAAAAAAACAAAACAAACAAAAAAAAAAAGGCAGATTGTCCACTTTTTGTTTCAAAATTTCTTGCTGCAAGCTCAACATTAAATGCTGCAGTAAGCTTTCATTTGATCAAATATTTACTGTTTTGGAACTGAATATCTCCATGACATGACACTCCTTCAACACCAGTTGGTTCTGGGTTCTGACCCAGATTATAGTTCTGGTATGAAAAGATTCCACACATTCATAGAAATAGCAGCCTGATTAAGAACATACAGTAGAACTCGCATCACCACGATTGTAGCTCTCATTTTCTTAATAATTTTACACAGCTTTGATCAATTTGTTCATTTGATAAGCTTAATCACTAACTCAGCCACATGGGGTGTGCAGCCAGTACATGCTGAGTGCCGGTCCCAAGCCCGGATAAATGAGGAGGGTTGCATCAGGAAGGGCATCCGGCGTAAAACAAGCCAACCCAACTATGCAGACTCAGAATCGAATTCCCATACCGGATTGGTCGCGGCCCGGGTTAACAACGTCCGCCACCGGTGCTATTGCCCAACAGGGTGCCGCTGGAAATTGGGCTACTGCTGGGCGAAGACGACAAAGAAGAGGAGGAAAACGTTGCCACAAACAGCGGGAGAAGAAGAAAACTAGAAGGCTGGAAATGAGAGTGGGGACTTTGAATGTTGGTAGTATGACTGGTAAAGGGAGAGAGCTGGCTGATATGATGGAGAGGAGAAAGGTAGACATATTGTGTGTGCAAGATACCAAGTGGAAGGGACGTAAGAGCAGGAGCATCGGTGGTGGGTACAAGTTGTTGTACCATGGTGAGGACAGGAAGAGAAATGGTGTTGGGGTCATTTTAAAGGAAGAGTATGTTAAAAGTGTGTTGGAGGTTAAGCGAGTGTCTGACAGGATGATGAGTGTGAAGTTGGAAATTGAAGGGGTGATGATGAATATCATCAGTGCATATGCCCCACAGGTAGGTTGTGAGATGAAGGAGAAAGAAGATTTCTGGAGTGTGGTGGTGGAGAGTGTGCCCAAGCATGAAAGAGTGGTGATAGGAGCAGACTTCAGTGGGCATGTTGGTGAAGGGAACAGAGGTGATGAGGAAGTAATGGGTAGATATGGTATCAAGGATAGGAATGGGGAAGGACAGATGGTAGTTGATTTTGCAAAAAGGATGGAAATGGCTGTGGTGAATAGCTACTTTAAGAAAAGGGAGGGGCACACGGTAACATATAAGAGTGGAGGAAGGTGCACACAGGTGGACTACATTCTTTATAGGAGATGCAAGCTAAAAGAAATCACAGACTGTAAGGTGGTAGCAGGAGAGAGTGTCACTAGACAGCACAGGATGGTTGTTTGTAGGATGACTTTAGAGGTAAAGAAGAGAGTGAGAGCTCAACAAAGGATCAGATGGTGGAAGCTGAAGGAGGAAGACTGTTGAGAAAGAAGAAAGTAGACAGGAGTACAAGGAGATGTGGCGTAAGGCGAGAATAGAAGAGGCAAAAGCAAAGGAAAAGGCATATTGCGAGCTGTACAAGAAGTTGAATAGTAAGGAAGGAGAAAAGGACTTGTACCGGTTGGCCAGACAAAGGGACAGAGCTGGAAAGGATGTGCAGCAGGTTAGGGTGGTAAAAGATGTACATGGTAATGTGCTGACAAGTGAGGAGTTTGTGCTGAGAAGGTGGAGGGAATATTTTGAAGAGTTGATGAATAAAGAAAATGAGCGAGAGAAAAGGCTGGATGATGTGGTGAGAGTAAATCAGGAAGTAAAAGAGATTAGCAAGGAAGAAGTGAGGGCTGCTATGAAGAGGATGAAGAGTGGAAAGGCAGTTGGTCCAGATGACATTCCAATGGAGGCATGGAAATGTCTAGGAGAGATGGCAGTAGAGTTTCTAACCAGATTGTTTAATAAAATCTTGGAAAGTGAGAGGATGCCTGAGGAGTGGAGACGAAGTGTGCTGGTTCCTATTTTCAAGAACAAGGGTGATGTGCAGAGTTGCAGTAACTACAGAGGCATAAAGCTGATCAGCCACAGCATGAAGTTATGGGAAAGAGTAGTAGAAGCTAGGCTTAGAAAACAGGTGAAGATCTGTGAGCAGCAATATGATTTGTACAAGACATGACATGACATGTACAAGATATAGTGTGACAGCAGTGAGATGCGCAGTCGGAATGACAGACTCATTCAAGGTGGAGGTGGGATTACACCAAGGATCAGCTCTGAGTCCTTTCTTGTTTGCAGTGGTGATTGACAGGTTGACAGATGAGATCAGACAGGAGTCCCCATGGACTATGATGTTTGCAGATGACATTGTGATCTGTAGTGAGAGTAGAGAGCAAGTTGAGTCTAGTCTGGAGAGGTGGAGATATGCTCTGGAGAGAAGGGGAATGAAAGTCAGTAGAAGCAAGACTGAGTACATGTGTGTGAATGAGAGGGAGCCCAGTGGAATAGTGCAGTTACAAGGAGTAGAAGTGGTGAAAGTAGATGAGTTTAAATATTTGGGGTCAACTGTTCAAAGTAATGGAGAGTGTGGTAGAGAGGTGAAGAAGAGAGTGCAGGCAGGGTGGAGTGGGTGGAGAAAGGTGGCAGGAGTGATTTGTGACCGAAGAATATCAGCAAGAGTGAAGGGGAAAGTTTACAAAACAGTAGTGAGACCAGCTATGTTGTATGGTTTAGAGACAGTGGCACTAACAAAAAGACAGGAGGCAGAGCTGAAGATGTTGAGATTCTCTTTGGGAGTGACAAGAATGGACAAGATTAGGAATGAACATATCAGAGGGACAGCTCAGGTGGGACGGTTTGGAGACAAAGTCAGAGAGGCGAGATTGAGATGGTTTGGACATGTGCAGAGGAGGGACCCAGGGTATATAGGGAGAAGGATGCTGAGGATGGAGCCACCAGGCAGGAGGAGAAGAGGGAGACCAAAGAGGAGGTTCATGGATGTGCTGAGAGAGGACATGCAGGTGGTTGGTGTGACAGAGGAAGATACAGAGGACAGGGCGAGATGGAAACGATTGATCTGCTGTGGCGACCCCTAACGGGAACAGCCAAAAGATAAAGAAGATGATAAGATTAATCACTGAGAAAATAAAACAAATATACATACATGAACACAGTGCCATTAAAAATTTAACGAAAAAGATCACAGCATTAAAAACAAAAATCTAAATAAAATAATTACAATGTACAGGATGGCAATTAGAAAAAGAGCAAAAAAGAAACCCAAGAACACTAATCAACTGCGTCAAAATTAGTAATAAAATGAAGAAATATATGATTGCAAAAGGTCAAAACTGATAAGGAATTGGCAGAATCAAATTCAAAAGGTAGCTGGTTTCAAACTAGAACAATTTTTTGGAAAAAAAAATGACAATTTGTGAGATTCATTGTGATAAAAATTCCACTTAATTTTGAGGTGATCTGAAGAGAATCTGGTTCCAGGATGGTTTTGGTCGCTGCCATTAAATCGGCTGAATTTTTCTGTTCCCATGTCATAGGCCTCTTTTATGCATTTGAAAGAAAAGGTAATATGAGTTAAATCCTTCTGGTCGTATGTCATATTGTAGAACATCAGTGTCCACTCACTGTTCACCACTTTGATTGAACAGGTCTAGATCTTGGCCTTGAATGTGTTTCCTCTTGTGACATCGTTTTAATGTGATTTTTTGCACTCAGATTGTTTTTTTAAAGCCTAAATGTTGTTAATTTGCTCTGAGGCCACACAGTTCTTGAGACTCTTCTTCTGGATGGAGCCGTGATTAAGAAGCTCTGAGCCTGACCCAGAAAAAGTAGTTTGTGCTTCTCCAGCTTTTACATTCTGACAAACCAACATTTCTCAAGAATGTGTCAGGTTTTGACTCACTGGGTGCAATATTGAGAAAGGACAGAAAACCACACTCTATTTTTTCTGGGTCAGCCGTAGAACTTCTTAATTGCCCCTCGTAGGACCAGCAGGTCAGTTATGAGTCCTTGGTGGGATCTCGTTAGCTCACCCAGGTTTGTCTCCTTTTCATTTTGGCACCTGTTGTCTTTGTGGCCGGTGCCCTGTGCACGTCAGGTCCCCACAGCTGGTGCAGAAGATGGTGGATGAGCTGAGATAGTTCTACTTGGGGCTCCTTTTTTGAGTTGAGCATCAAAACTGTAAAAAATGTGTTGCCAGTTGTCACCAAAACAAATACGATGGTTTGATCTGTATATTTTCAGGTTAGTTCTGTTTTATATAGTGGGCTTGTTGTATGGGAACATGCACACTCACTTACTGCTTTCTGTCACATTTTTGTACATCACAAAACTTGTACGTCAAACTCCGTGTACGTTGTACTCTGTGTGCGTCACGATTTGTGTACGTCGTGCTCCGTGTGCGTTACGCTCCTTGTATGTCACACTCCATGTACATTGCACTCCGTGTGCATTGCGCTCCGTGTATGTCGCGCTCCGTGTATGTTGCACTCTGTGTGCGTCACGCTCCATGTATATCACACGCTGTGTACGTTGCACTCTGTGTGCGTCGTGATCCGTGTATGTAACACTCCATGTACGTCGCGCTTCATGTACGTCACGCTTCATGTATGTCGCGCTCCGTGTACGTTGTGCTCTGTGTACATCACGCTCTGTGTATGTTACGCTCCGTGTACGTTGTGCTCTGTGTACATCACGCTCTGTGTATGTCACGCTCCGTGTACGTTGCACTTTGTGCGCCTCGCGCTCCGTGTACATCACGCTCTGTGTATGTCACGCTCCGTGTATGTCGCGCTGTGTGTATGTTCTGCTTTGTGTACGTCTGCGCTCCGTGTACGTCTGCGCTCCGTGTACGTCATGCTCTGTGTACATCACGCTCCATGTATGTGACACTCCGTGTACGTTGCGCTCCGGGTACGTCATGCTCTGTGTACGTCACGCTCCGTGTATGTCGCGCTCCGTGTACGTTCCGCTCTGTGTATGTCAGAGCTCCGTGTACGTCAGCGTTCCGTGTACATCACACTCTGTGTACGTCACACTCCGTGTACGTTGCGCTCCATGTATGTCAGCGCTCCTTGTACGTCATGTTCTGTGTACATCACGCTCCGTGCATGTCGCGCTCGATAGCATTCCAGTTGTAACTGTGGTGTGAGTTACAGTGCGCTGTTGTTTGGTTCTCACAGTACATCTTTGTTTGAATACTTGAAGCAGTAGGTAACAGTTCCAACAAATCTCTCTTACGTCTCAGTTGGTGTACGTCGCGCTCTGTGTACATCACGCTCCATGTACGTCGCGCTCCATGTACGTTGCGCTCCATGTACGTTGCACTCCATGTACATCACGCTCCGTGTATGTCGCGCTCCGTGTACGTTGCGCTCCATGTACATCATGCTCTGTGTACGTCACGCTCCGTGTATGTCGCGCTCCGTGTACATTGCGCTCCGTGTACGTCAGCGCTCCTTGTACGTCACGCTCTGTGTGCATCACGCTCCATGTATGCCGTGCTCTGTGTACGTTGCGCTCCGTGTACGTCATGCTCTGTGTACATCACGCTCCGTGTATGTCGCGCTCGATAGCATTCCAGTTGTAACTGTGGTGTGAGTTAGAGTGCGCTGTTGTTTGGTTCTCACAGTACATCTTTGTTTGAATACTTGAAGCAGTAGGTAACAGTTCCAACAAATCTCTCTTATGTGGCTCAGTTGGTGCACGTCACGTTTTTGTGTACATCACATTTTTGCATATCTCGTATTGGACCAGAAATACGGACATGCCGCTGGAAGAGTGTTAGTTTAAAGAAGGAAGACTTGTCAAAGTTTGGTCCAAAAATCTTCAAAAAAAATTTTTTTTTTTTTTTTTTGCCCGCGGCGAGGTGATCTGAATGCTGAGTCAGCTGTGTCTCCACACTGAGCAGGTATTAAACTTCACAGGGTTAATACTCCAGACATTACCCTTTAAAACAGTATATTACATTACATATTTAAAGGTACTTCATTTTCTACCTTGTGGTGTCCAGAATCTCTACGTGTTCCCAAGCTACGAGCCGGTGACCACATAACCCAGGGTCCTGCTGTCCTCATGAAGACTCTGCTTCTTCTGGGTTGCTGACCAGGTCCAGACCGGACTGATTTGTAGATGATGCAGGAGTCTGTTTGTTGTTGTTATGAAGATAAATGTGACTGTTTTTAATAAAATTATGGGCACATTTGTATGTGAAGTAAAAAGGAAAAAAATGTCCGTAGTCTAGACCTGAGTCCAGATCCTTGTTTCCCTGGTGGTTGATGGAAGTCGACTGTAAACTGTTTGAGTCACTGGCTCACGAACAAATCCACCAAGCAGCTGATGTGGGTGAAATCATCATCAAAACCTCCTCTGTGGAGGTAACAAGCCTCCGTTGTTACAGAGGAAACATCAGTGGGTTCTTCAGGTGAAGATCCCGATGTGTACGTTTGACATCCTCACAGTCTCCGTGGACTCACTTTTCCTAAGTTAAGTCATGAAAGCTGTAAAACTTCTGCACATGAAAGGTGATTTCGTGCAGCACAGCGGTGCTCTGTGCAGCAGACTGGAGAAGAGAAGAGCGGCACTGCCTTCCTGCACTACAGTCGGAGGGCAATCAGGTTTGAGTTTAGAGGAAACGTAGAACGGCAGCCAAACACCTACGCAGGGGTCAACGAGAAGATCTGAGGCCCTGCGCTGCTCTCGCTTTAACCTCCAAACTCCCAACTGGTTTTTGCATAAATCAGCCAAAAAGAATGGAGGGAAATTGTTTCCCGAGCGCTGCGTGTGGGCGGGATGGGGGGGGTCACATGTCTCCAGATGGGTTCGGTGCAGAAGGAGATCGTGATGGCGAGCGGCGCACCTTTCCGTAAATCAGCCTGGAAGTAATCACACCTGCCTGGAGACACGATGTGGAACTGGCCGCCTCTCGCTCTCTTACACTTCTGCACAATTATCCTGCAGCTCTTTGGGTGTTTATTTATTTATCCAAAGTTCATGTACAGTGTGCGAGCACAAATTTTCTCCTGGAGGAGACGGAGCGGCTCAGCGGAGCGTGGCGGCTGAGCGCACCAGCAATGAGGACGGAAGAGAGGAGGAAAAGCAAACAATGGGAGAATGGGATGATTTAATTCCAAAACACATTTAGGGAAGATCAGACCGGGTCTGATTCCTCAATCAGGAATCAACGATGAACTGCCTTTGAGCAAGGCTTCCAATCTGGCCTTCATTTACCCCCATATGTTTTAACTGAGTCAACACGTCACTTTATTTCATAAATTGAGTAAAATTAGGACTGTTGCCTATTTTCATTTATTATTATTATTAACCATTATTTAATTCAGAAAATATCTAAAAATGCCTGTTGCAGATGATAGAGCCCAAATATGTTTTCACTTGTTTAAAATAGTAATAATTTGTCGTAAAATCATCAAAGCCGATTTCTCAGGTTTAACTGCAGTAAGTGTAGTTTTAAACCTGATTACTGTTGATTTGGAGCTGTGCATTCATTGATTCATTTTCTGCTTCTTGACCGGGTCGTGGTGCTAGATGACCAAGCAGCTCATCCCACACTTCCCTATCCTAGTCCTGTAACTCTTCCAGGGTGATCCTGAGGCATTCTTGGATGGGAAAATGGAGGGAAATGTAATCCCTCCGGAGTGTCCTGGGTCTTCCCTCAGGCCTTGTTCCAGTTGGATGTGCCAGGAGGACCTTCAGAGGGTGACGACCTAGATAGCTGTAAATTTTTTCTAAATATACAGCAGCAGCACAAACGCTCACCGGCCACTTTATTAGGTACACCTGTTAAATTGCATGATAACACAGTTAATCAGCCAATCACACGGCAGCAGCGTGATGCATTTAGTCATCTAGATGTGGTGAAGACGACTTTCTGAAGTTCAAACTGAGCATCAGAATGAGGAAGAAAGAACGTGACATGGTTGTTGGTACCAGATGGGCTGCTCAGAGTGTTTCAGAAACTGCTGATCTGCTAGGATTTACACCCACAACCATCTCCAGTGTTTATGGAGAATGGTCCAAAAAAGAGAAGATATCCAGTGAGCGGCAGTTGTGTGGATGAAAATGCCTTGTTGATGTCAGAGGTCAGAGTTGAATGAGCAGACTGGCTAAATGGGCAACTGCGTGATGCCGTCATGTCAGTATGGACCAACATCTCTGAGGACTGTTTCCAACACCTTGTTGAATCTGTGCCATGAAGAATTAAGGAATAAAAGTACAATAATAAATGCACTTTTCAGAAAGCAGGTACAGCACACCTGGACCTCTTAATGCTAATCATGAGTTATAGGCTGGCTTCAAACCTTTCCAGTGTTTTTTAAAAATGGATTAATTTGCTTTACGTGAGCCTGCTAACATCCAGCAGGCCAACAAATACAAATGAAGACTCTCTGTCTTCTACCAACTACACAGCAGCTCAAGATGTAATGTGATAAGTGTCGCTGCTCGTATCCACCTGACGGGTGTCATTTTCACGCTTGTTACATATTAAATGTACATGTACTCATCTGTGTAGTCAAGCGAGTTCCTCTCATTTGTCACTAGAAAGCCTTTGTGTGTTCACCTCCCTGAAACAGGTTTAACATCGAGCACTGGGGGCTGTGTGGGACATGTCGATACTATGATTCAGTTCAAAATGAAATTCTGAACAAATGTTTTCTTACCAAGAGAGTGCCTCAGAAAGTGGTAAAGACAGGAAAAAAAGAACATTATGGAAGTGTGTTGGCACTTATCTGGAGAGATCCCTATACTGTTCATCCGCTTTTGACCTGGTAACAAACCACAGAACATTTCCAACACAGAAGTGTAACACAATAATGTCACCAAAGTGACCATTATGTCAGAGAGATTTCTATAACTGTGAGACAAACTGCTCTCTGTGCATTCTCTCTCTCTCTCTCTCTCTCTCTCCTCTCTCTCTCTCTCTCTCTCTCTCTCTCTCTCTCTCTCCCCTCTCTCCTCTCTCTCCTCTCTCTCTCTCTCTCTCCTCTCTCTCTCCTCTCTCTCTCTCTCTCTCGCTCTCTCTCTCTCTCTCATTGTTTCTTATGAAGAATGAAGTGTGCACTGCACTCCCACTGACTTTTGATTTAATCTGTTGACTTCATAAATGTGGGCTGTCTGACAGTATTTTTTTAGTTAAGTTTAATTTTTTTTTTTAATTTTTGCTCCTTTTTGCTCCACGTCAACATTTGGGGAAGGTCTGTTGTACTTGCATTAATAGCAAATGTCCACCAGGTGGAGATAATGATCCATTTCAAGAGCCTTGAGTACGGGCTGCTGTGGGACACCACAGTCACCAACCTGTTACTTATAGTAGTAGATGTGGTAGTTGTAGCGTTATAGTAATAGATATCCAGATGTATTGGTAAATTTGTGCCATCCTACAGTTTTTGTTCTTGCTGTTGTTTGCCCCTTGCACTTCCTGCAACACGTGCACAACATTCCACCTACTTCTGGATTAATATATGGAATTATTCATAAATCTGTGCTGTAATGCAGGTGTGCAAGAGGTGCTGACGGGAACTGAGGAAGCAGTTTATGTGTGATCACAGGTTGAGTCAGGTCTTGGAGCATATACTTGTGCCATATCTCATGAAGCACACCTCACTAGGGAACTGTCTTGGGTTCTGAATGGCACTCACTCAGGAAGATGTCCAGTCCACCCCCACTTCATCCAGGTAACATCTATCTGCTGCAGCCAGGTAAAATGTGGGTGTGTCCTTGGCCTTTTCCAGCCACTGGGATCATCAACCTACATGCTGGGTCACACAGGGCCAGAATATCGTAGTTGACGTTCCCTCACAGTGCCGGTGATGAAGTGTGAACAGAGTGATACAGAAATTCTACCTAAAATAAACTTAAGTGTGAATTTTGGACCGCTGCCGTTGGCGGCTTGATTGTCTTCCATAAATATAAACAGCTGCCAGTTTCTCTACATTTGAAGCTTGAAATCCCCACATGTGACTCACAGATGTTGATCTTGTATTTGACCTCTCTGATGTTTGTTAGTTTAGCGGTTTGGTTTCAGTTTAGTTCTTAAGTCACATTTGTTTCATGCTTTTTCTTTGTTCCTTCTTCTTTGAACATTTTAATGGCCAAATTATATTTAATTCTGTATTCTTTGAAATCAGTTTGACCCTTTCTAGTGTCCCCAGATCAGGTGGCTTCTAATAGATAGGCCAGAGTTTGACTCAAGTTCTGTGCTAGATGGTAGTTCGATATGTATCATCCGCATCATCCCAGTCTACCCAGCAGCAAGCGGGTACTGGGAAAGGCCCGGAGCAGTAACCTGTAGTGGACTGCAGTCTGATCCAGGGGGACCTGTAGAGTCTCATCCACTTCACACAACAGTATCCAGGTATAAGTACCAGCCCGATGGGCCTCAGAACCTGTTTGAGGTTTATTATATGTAACACCTAAATAGATCCTTGCCATTTGATTGGTAGATTTTTTGTCAGGTGGCATTGATTATTTGTCCCATTGTACAGAAAGTTGTTGTTGTTGGCAGTTTCCTCGCTTGCGAGGATAGTGGGAAGGCCTTTTTTTTTTTAAGTTTATTTTCTACAAGCCCTCTGGTGGCTGAAAAGTCCGATGCGGGATGCACAAGACCTGTTACACTTGGGGCAAATGAACACTTGAGTAGGCTGGGGCTTGTGCTGCTGCCCGCTCTTTCTGTCTTTGACGCTTCTGGCGTGAGGCCTCACTTCTTTCTGCCTCAAACTTCAGGCTGGCGGATTTGATTCTGGAACGCCAGCTGAGTCTATCTGTAGCTAGATGCTGCCATGACTGATGCTGAATGCCTGCAAGGGAGACCTGTTTCTTCAGCTGGTCCTTATAGCGCTTTTTGGGGGCCCCTTGGTTTCGTCTCCCTTCCTTGAGCTCGCCAAAGAGAATTAATTTTGGTATGCATGTATCATCCATCCTGGCTACATGACCTGCCCAACAAAGCTGTTATTTGAGTATAATAGACTCCATGCTGGGCAATTTGGCTCTGGTAAGGATGTCCTCATTTGAGACGTGGTCCTGCCACTTGATCCCGAAGATGTTTCGGAGACAACGCTGATGAAAGCGTTCCAGTAATCTGATCTGCTGGCGATACAGAACCCAGGTTTCAGCTCCATACAGGAGGGTAGGGACCACAATGGATCTGTAGACCTACACTTTTGTGGAAAGGCGCAGTGCATGATTCTGCCAGACTTTCTTAGAGAGTCGACCAAAAGAACTGCTGGCCTTGGCAAGGCGACTGTCTAGGTCCTTGGCAACAGATGCGTTGTTTGAGATAACACTACTGAGATACGTGAAGTGCTCTACTGCATTCGGCTGGTACCCTCGATGTTGATTTGGGGTGGGGTATATGCTGTATGGGGGACCGGTTGATATAGCACTTCTGTCTTTCTCAGGCTGATGGTGAGGCCGAATGCTCTTGCTGCTTCAGCAAAACAGTTGACAATGTGCTGCAAGGCTTGCTCCATATGGGCGACGAGGGCGCAGTCATCTGCGAAGAGCAGCTCAATGATTAGCTGTTCTGTGATCTTAGTGTGGGACAGAAGGCGCCGCAAGTTAAACAGACTTCCGTCGGTTCTGAAGCGGATATAGATGCCGTCTGTCAAGTCTTCTTTGGCCTCACGAAGCATCATGCTGAAGAAGATGGAGAACAGAGTGGGCGCGAGGATGCAACCTTGTTTGATGCCATTTGAGATGGGGAAGCTGCCGGACAGAGTCCCGTTGTACTTCACTTGTCCCATCTGGCCTTCATGCAGCTGGCGGATGATGGTGAGGAGCTTTGGAGGGCAGCCAAGGCGTGCAAGAATCTTCCACAAACCCTCACGACTGACCGTGTCAAAAGCCTTGGTTAGGTCTATGAAGGCTGCATAAAGTGCCATGTTCTGTTCTCTGCACTTTTCCTGGATCTGTCTCAGGACGAAGATCATGTCGGTGGTTCCCCTGTTGGCCCGAAATCTGCACTGACTCTCAGGAGTATTTTCATGCGCTATGGTAGGGTAAGCCTGTTGAGCAGCACTCGAGCCAAAATCTTACCTGCTATTGAGAGGAGAGTGATGCCCCGGTAATTAGAACAGTCGGACTTGTCGCCTTTGTTCTTGTACAGGGAGACAATGACCACATCCCGAAGGTCATGTGGAACCATTCCCTTTTCCCAGCAACTGGAGAAGAGAATCTGAAGCTTGTCGAGGACTGCCTCGCCTCCATTTTGGTACACCTCTGCTGGGATGCCATCTATGCCAGGAGACTTCCCTGGATTCAGCTGCGTGGTGGCCTTTCGGATCTCTTCAAGTGTTGGGGGTCATCAAGTTACCATTTCACCTCCACCTGGGGAATCTTCTTGATTGATGACTCTTGCACAGTGTGCTTGTCACTGAAGAGGTTTTCAAAGTGTTCTGACCAACGCTGCATAATGGTTTCCTTGTCCGTCAGAAGGGAAAAAACAGAAAGTAGTCATTGTATGATTTACATTATTTTCTGTGCAATTTGGTTCCATTTATTGTTCAGTATATGATGTAGCACATGGACGTTTCATTGACTGTAATTGGTTTAGATGTCATAAAAAACAAATAATGAATGTTTTCCAGGTATGGAAAACACTCATTATTTGTATACTACTACCAGTACTACTTCTGCTACTACAACTCATTTTGTTTCCTGTGTAAAAGGTGCTGTACAAATAGTTTTTTTATAGTGCTGAAAAATTCATATTTCCTTAGAGTATAAACTGTTTTTAATTAGTTTAGGAAGTCCTGTGATTTATACTCAGAAAGTTTTGCATTCATTACTACTAATAATAGTATAATAATTAAAAAATAAATGCAAATAATAGAAAACTATCTTAAAATAATGCACAAAAATCCCAAATTAAAGTACTGATAATGATGGAAAAAGGCGGCTGATACACTGACTTATATGATATATATTTTTCCATCTTCAAGATGCATTTTTTGACATTTGCAACTTATTCTCTTGAAAATACTTTAGTATTTGTCGAGTGAAAATCCAGGACCGTGTGACGAGCAGAGGGACTGTGGGAGGAAAAAAGCTTTGTGTTGTTGTTGTTGTGAACTGACGGTTTGTGGTGAGAAGCAGGTAAAGGAGCCTGGAAGCTAATTAGAGGTGGTATCAGAGCGGCAGCAGCAGGACCTGAGCTACTTTGATTCAGCACGTTGCCGCTTGTTGCTGTGACAGCTCAGATAAGTGCTGTTTGCCTTTCAGTTGTTGCTTTCTTTTCCAGCCGGTGCTGCACACGTGCACGGTGTATTTACTCACATTTATTGTTATGGATAAGACGCGGATTGAGGAGCGGTCCAGTATCTGACTGAACCCAGCATGAAATAATCAGAAGCAGTTCCAAAAAGAAAACACCTTTATTTTTATCCCTTTGTGCTATACATGAAATACTAAATAATTTAAGTTCTGGTGAGGTGAAAAGGCGGCGCGCTCTCTCAGCGTCTCAATAGTCGGAGTCCAAACGTTCAGGAGTTCCGCCAACACCCCCCCCCAGGTGACTTTCCCAGACTGTACTCTGCGAAGGAGGAACAGAGATAAGATTATTCAACACTTATTACTACGAAATATTGTTTAGAGGCAAACTTATCAGGCTACATGTTTAGGTCTGGTTGCAAACTTAGTTCAAAGAGGCTGCTGCTCACAGCTAGTGGAGGATCATTAATCCGCATGCCACTGCCGTGAGGAGCACGCCAAACAATTCCACCAATAATTACTTATAGCTGTGTATAAACGCCAATTTACATTCACTGATAAACCCTTTCAGAATATTCACCTCTGTCCATGGTGCTGACAACGTTTGCCTCTCACCCTCGTCCTCCTTCACAGGCGCGATGTCAGACTCTGAAATGCCCCTCAGCGTCCCCACACGTCGTCACAAGGTCGTATTCTCCGGCAATCTTATCCAACTCACTGCTGTTTAAATGTAGTTCTTCATCACTACATTGGTACCAGCTGGAAGTCCTCAGATCTGCACGTGAACATCACAGGTGTCGTGGATTGTCCTGATAGAGAGCTGCATGAGAATGCAACAGGTGCAGCCAATCATCGTAACAGAGAGAGAGACTCTTCTGCGCAAATCACCTGGGAAGGAAAATATACACAAAACAACCCAACCTGTCCAGCCAAACCCCCCCCAACACACAACCATTTATTTTACAACAGAGTGTCAACACACCGACAGCGAAAAAGGAAGAAACGGAGAGACTGCGGCTGCATGGTGCAATCATAGACTTCAGAAGAGACGCAGAACAGACCGGAATGTTTCCATCTGATGGATTATTTGCTCAGAAATAAGACAACCTGTGGATGTTAAGTGATTTGTAACAAGATGATCCCGCTGAACTTGATCCTCAGCTAATCTTGATGTTTGAGGAGGAATGAAACAGGCTGTGGTTGTATTATACGAGTATTCTGGCAGACAAATTATTTTCTAGGGATTCCCTCTGGTGGCAAGAATATAAGTGTGGACACATATTAATAATACATGGTCACATGACCAGGTGGGCACCACCTCCAATGAATGGCCAAGAAGTCTTACGGTGATGGCCTACAGCAGGGGCGCCCAAATTCCTTCTGATGAAAGGCCAAAAATTAATCTAGATGGATAAATAAAATTCAGTGTACATTACATTATAAGTATTTTGTACAAAAAGAACATCTAAACTTCAAAACTAAATGTCAGTGTAAGGAAAAGACTTCTTTGTAACCTGCTTGCTGTATTTTATTATTATGCAGATTGCAGAGATAATAAAACGTCCACATGATTCTTTTCATTCAACATCTTTCAAAGGAAGTACACCTTCCTGACACAGTTGAAAATGGTTGTATTGTTCCCTTTTATGTTGGAAAAATTAAAGTTTTAATTGAAAATTTGATGAAAATGGCAACACAGTAACGAATCAGTGTTGGATACTGTCTTTACAACATTTAAGTTACACAACACAAAATGCACCCAGACAGACAGCACAACATTCTTCAGTGACATAGTGATGGCAGAACGAGGCCTCATGAAGAATTTGATGTTTTTCTGAATTCACTAGATGGCAGTGTTCACAAAAAAAAAATAGTACCAAGGAAAGTAAATCTCATTGACCATCACAGAAACTCCACAGTGCCCCACAATTTCCACATGTAAAATAGTGGTCAGATATGGAACTGCAGCAAGCCCTCAAATACTATCACAGAGGGTGGGTGCCAGGCACCCGAAGCCATAGGACCCACAATGCAGACTACCAGACTAGGCTTGGGTGTAAAAGAAGTCATGGTCTTTAATTCAGGTCCGGTACACAGGTGATCAGTCAGTGTAACAGAAGCACAAACGGGGCCAGGCAAAAACGCAGCCATGGTTAAGCAGGGTTCAGAGGCACGAGCAGACACAAACATCAGAGAGAGCTAAAAGGTGCAGTCAAAAATACAAAGCAGGATCTGGGTACACGGCAAAGCAAAAACGGGACTGGATACAGAGCTGGTGAGTGTGCAAAGACAACAGATGAGTAGGGGTGTGGCGGCTGGGAGGAGATTAAATAGGGTGGAGTTAAGGTGCACGTGTAGGTGAATGATCTATAAAGGAGGCGTAGCTGGAAGACAGCGATAGTGCTAGAGAGTGAGGGAGGAGAACACAAGGTGGAGTGATGTAAGACACAAGGATGAATGAACGGGTGTAAGAGCGTGAGTGGAAGAGAACACAAAGCAGAAAGGTCACAGTGAGAGACAAAGACACAATGCAGGTGCAGTGATGTGGAGTGAGAACACAATCAGATGTGTTTGAGGAAAACGGAGAACAAAGATCACACAGACTATAACACAGCTATGAACAAGAACTTGAATCAGGCATGAACATGAGAACTAAAAAGTGAAGATAACATTGAACATAGAAGATAAACTACCTAAGAACTGATCAGAGAAATAATAGGAAAATAAACACTAAGACAAAACTAAACTGGACGACTGAAGAATACAATAAGAGATACCAGATGACAAAACAAACAGACTAAATAATTAACAGAAAACAAAACCCGATACTACAGCATAACTGATATTACAAATGAGCTGAGCAAAATAAACAAGTGATAAACAAATGATCCACAATGAAAACAAACCGGCTGAACAAAACTAGAACGGAACTGAACAATGGCTAAAGGATGAAAAGTAAGAAAGAAACAAAGTGACAAAGCAAAACAGACTAATACAGTAGTGTTCAGAATAATAGTAGTGCTGTGACTAAAAAGATTAATCCAGGTTTTGAGTATATTTCTTATTGTTACATGGGAAACAAGGTACCAGTAGATTCAGTAGATTCTCACAAATCCAACAAGACCAAGCATTCATGATATGCACACTCTTAAGACTATGAAATTGGGCTATTAGTAAAAAAAAGTAGAAAAGGGGGTGTTCACAATAATAGTAGTGTGGCATTCAGTCAGTGAGTTCATCAGTTTTATGGAACAAACAGGTGTGAATCAGGTGTCCCCTATTTAAGGATGAAGCCAGCACCTGTTGAACATGCTTTTCTCTTTGAAAGACTGAGGAAAATGGGACATTCAAGACATTGTTCAGAAGAACAGCATAGTTTGATTAAAAAGTTGATTGGAGAGGGGAAAACCTATACGCAGGTGCAAAAAATTATAGGCTGTTCATCTACAATGATCTCCAATGCTTTAAAATGGACAAAAAAAAAAATAAAAAGAGACGCGTGGAAGAAAACAGAAAACAACCATCAAAATGGATAGAAGAATAACCAGAATGGCAAAGGCTCACCCACTGATCAGCTCCAGGATGATCAAAGACAGTCTGGAGTTACCTGTAAGTGCTGTGACAGTTAGAAGATGCCTGTGTGAAGCTAATTTATTTGCAAGAATCCCCCGCAAAGTCCCTCTGTTAAATAAAAGACGTGCAGAAGAGGTTAAAATTGCCAAAGAACACATCAACTGGCCTAAAGAGAAATGGAGGAATATTTTGTGGACTGATGAGAATAAAATTGTTCTTTTTGTGTCCAAGGGCTGCAGACAGTTTGTGAGACGACCCCCAAACTCTGAATTCAAGCCACAGTTCACAGTGAAGACAGTGAAGCATGGTGGTGCAAGAATCATGATATGGGCATGTTTCTCTTACTATGGTGTTGGGCCTATATATCGCATACCAGGTATCATGGATCAGTTTGGATATGTCAAAATACTTGAAGAGGTCATGTTGCCTTGTGCTGAAGAGGACATGCCCTTGAAATGGGTGTTTCAACAAGACAATGACCCAAAGCACACTAGTAAACCAGCAAAATCCTGGTTCCAAACCATCAAAATTAATGCCTCGCAGATGTGAAGAAATCATGAAAAACTGTGGTTATACAACTAAATACTAGTTTAGTGATTCACAGGATTGCTAAAAAAGCAGTTTGAACATAACAGTTTTGAGTTTGTAGCGTCAACAGCAGATGCTACTATTATTGTGAACACCCCCTTTCTACTTTTTTTTACTAATAGCCCAATTTCATAGCCTTAAGAGTGTGCATATCATGAATGCTTGGTCTTGTTGGATTTGTGAGAATCTACTGAATCTACTGGTACCTTGTTTCCCATGTAACAATAAGAAATATACTCAAAACCAGGATTAATCTTTTAGTCCCGTAGCACTACTATTATTCTGAACAATACTGTAAATCAAAGCTGGAGCAGATGCTCATAAAAGCAAAGAGGGAAAAATCGAATCAAAGCCCCGATCAGGGCCAAATCATGACAAATACTGCCGTTGGTGAAGAAATTTAAATACCTATTCAGTTCCTGAAGTTAAGCGCAGGTTTTTTAAGGACCGATGATTTTTATAACTCATGTTTCATCCAAAACACTCCCTGTGCCCGACGTTGCGCTCGGATTACTGTGTACACAACAAAGTGGATTTGGACACGCCCCAAATGCAGCCAGTGCACTAAGATGGTCAAACTCGGACCCTGAAACGGTTTGGTGCAGGTTTATGTATTAATTGCCTCCTTACAACAGTTCCCTGTGCAGCTTTTTAACATTGTCTGCCCTCCATGATTTTCCCACAGCAGAGCAGTGCCGCTGGCGTCAGTCGACTGTGGCACCTTCATCCTCAACAAAGAATCCCTGCAATTAAGGAGGCCGAAAGCTCTCCTCCTCTTTCACCTCATTTTTTGCCCGATTCAGACTCTTTCCAGCGCATCCAGCAGACACCTTAAGTGGCGCTAAGTGATCAAAGAGGGGAGAGCATATTGAATAACGCAATTAGGCCACCGCTGAGAGAAGAGAGGAGCAAAGAGAGGGACTGTGAACAGATAATGGCTTGTAAACAGAGGGCATTACACAGCGATTATTCAGATCTAGACCTGACACCGGATGCACCGAGTCCTATTAGCAGAGTCACACCCAGACCAGAGACAGTTACGGAATGGATTTTTCTTCACCCCGCCTACAAATCGGTTCCTCTGTTCCTCTGCTGAGCTGAAGAACTGAAAGTCTTATTTGAACTATACTAGTGTATACTAAGGTATATCTAAATATCTAAAAAAGGAAGAGTAGAATAGAGTAGAGCCACTTAGGTGCTTGGTCTTGAGAACCAGGGATGGTAGGTTTTTGGTCTAAAAATAAATCACACATTTTATTAAACCTCTGTCTATGGTTGTTCATTGTACTCCTAAGGGTTTGGCTAGTTTCTCCTACGTATTGGATGCCACATTTTTTTTGCAGCTAATCAAGTAAATTCTATTTTTTGTGTTGCATGTCATTTCTGTTTCATGTGAGCTAACCTTGTACTGTCTACCTGTGGTGTTACTCCTGAAGTTATTCCCTTCGACTATGTATTTGCAGGTTTTACTATTACCGCATTTACTAACTTTAGTGTCCTGTATAGCATCGATCACATCCCTTCCTACCAAGGTAGAGTTTGGGGATGTAACATCATAATCACAGGACGAGTTGGAAATTAGAGGTCTACCCTCCTTTAAGCGACTAGGGTATGAGCCCATCACATTGATATGCTGGGCTAGTGACCGCCCCCTATTATACGTAGCCATCATGATATTTAAACCCTTGTTTAAGGGACTAGGATAAGAGTCCATCACCTTGGTTTTAGGGCTAGTGACCGCCCCCTATTATACGTAATAATAATAATACATACGTTTTATATAGCGCTTTTCATGACACTCAAAGACGCTTTACAGGTCAAAACATGTAGACAGTACAAACACACAGTATAAGGATAGGCAGGACAAAGGTAGGGAGAAACAACAGTACAATGAAAGACAACAAAGGGCAACAACAACAACAGATCTGGAGGGAGGACATGGTGGTGGTTGATGGAACTGGAGAAGCAAGCCTTAAGTGTTATACGTGGTCTGGAAAAGGTGGGTCTTAAGATGGCGTTTGAAGGATGGCAGTGAGTCAGACTCTCGGATGGCCAGGGGAAGGGAGTTCCAGAGGGTGGGGGCGGCAATGGAGAGGTCTTGATGGTGGGGGTGAGGAGGTTGGCATCCGAGGAGTGTAGATGGCGAGGAGGAGAGTGGCGGTGTAGGAGATCGGTGAGATACGGGGGGGTGAGATTATTTAGGGCTTTGTAAGTGATGAGGAGAATCTTGAAATGTATACGCTGTTTTATGGGAAGCCAGTGGAGTTGACGGAGGATGGGGTAAAGTGTTCTCTGGAGGGGGAGCGGTTAAGCAGCCGGGCAGCAGAGTTTTGGACATATTGCAGTTTTTGAAGAACATTTGAGGGGAGGCCATACAGGATGCTATTGCAGTAGTCGCGTCTGGAGGTGATAAAAGCATGAATTAGTGTTTCAGCAGCTGAGGGCAAAAGGGTTGCTCGAAGGCGTGCTATGTTGCGGAGGGGAAAAAAGATGTTTTGGTGAGTGTGTTTATGTGTGACTTGAATGAGAGTGCAGAGTCCATGTAGATTCCAAGGTTGCTGACCAGGGGAGGGGGAACAGAGTGACCATCGATGGAGAGTGAGAAATTCTGAGAGGTGTGGAGGATGGATTTTGGGCTGAAGATGAATGATTTCCGTTTTATCGCTGATGAGTTTGAGGAAGTTTTGACTCATCCAGGTTTTAATGTCAGTGATGCAGTTTGGTGAGGGTGGAAAAGGATTGCAGGAGTGGTTTTGGTCTGAGTGGTGTCCCAAAAAATGAGGTGGGCTTCATAGTAATTGGCAAGCTTCTGGGGAAAAACCTGGTCTTGTTAGGAGAGACGGCATCCATCCCACTTTGGATGGAGCAGCTCTCATCTCTAGAAATCTGGCCAATTTCTATAATCCTCCAAACCGTGACCTATCCAGGGTTGGGACCAGGAAGCAGAGTTGTACTCTTACACACCTCTCTGCAGCTTCTCTCCCCCTGCCATCCCCCAATACCCCATCCCCGTAGAGATGGGTGCCTGCTCCCAGACCACCAATAACCAGTAAAAATCTATTTAAGCATAAAAATTCAAAAAGGAAAAAAATAATTATAGCACCAGCACTGCACCACAGACTAAAACAGTTAATGTGCTTTATTAAACATTAGATCTTTGTCTTCTAAGTCCCTGTTTGTAAATAATATAATAATTGATCAACATATTGATTTATTCTGCCTTACAGAAACCTGGTTACAGCAGGATGAATATGTTAGTTTAAATGAGTCAACACCCCCGAGTCACACTGTCAGAATGCTCGAAGCACGGGTCGAGGAGGAGGATTAGCAGCAATCTTCCACTCCAGCTTATTAATTAATCAAAAACCCAGACAGAGCTTATTGCAAGCTTGACTCAGTCTTGTCCATCCAAATGGAAGTCTCAAAAACCAGTTTTATTTGTTATTATCTATCGTCCACCTAGGCGTGACTGTGAGTTTCTTTGTGATTTTTCAGACCTTTGTCTGACTTAGTGCTTAGCTCAGATAGATAATTTTAGTGGGTGATTTTAACATCCACATAGATGCTGAGAATGACAGTCTCAACACTCCATTTAATCTATTATTAGACTCAGTTGGCTTCACTCAAAATGTAAATGAGCCCACCCACCACTTTAACCACTTAACAGTATTCCCTGAAAACCCCTTTTTGTCTGATCATTTCTTAATAACATTTACATTTACTTTAATGGACTACCCAGCAGTGGGGAATAAGTTTCATTACAGTAGAAGTCTTTCTGAAGTGCTGTAACTAGGTTTAAGGATATGATTCCTTCTTTGTTATGTTCTTCAATGCCATATACCGACACAGTGCAGAGTAGCTACCTAAACTCTGTGAGTGAGATAGATTATCTCGTCAATAGCTTTACATCCTCACTGAGCACAACTTTGGATGTTGTAGCTCCTCTGAAAAAGAGAGCCTTAAATCAGAAGTGCCTGACTCCTTGGTATAACCCACAAACTCGCAGCTTAAAGCAGATAACCCGTAAGATGGAGAGGAAATGGCATCTCACTAATTTAGAAGATCTTCATTTAGCCTGGAAAAAGAGTGTGGTTACTCTATTAAAAAAAAGCCCTCCGTAAAGCTAGGACATCTTACTATTCATCACTAATTGAAGAAAATAAGACAACCCCAGGTTTCTTTTCAGCACTGTAGCCAGGCTGACAAAGAGTCAGAGCTCTATTGAGCCGAGTATTCCTTTAACTTTAACTAGTAATGACTTCATGACTTTCTTTGCAAATAAAATTTTTAACTATTAGAGAAAAAATTATTCATAACCATCCCAAAGACATATCTTTATGTTCGGCTGCTTTCAATAATGCTGGTATTTGGTTAGACTCTTTCTCTCCGATTGTTCTGTCTGAGTTATTTTCATTAGTCACTTCCTCCAAACCATCAACATGTCTATTAGACCCCATTCCTACCAGGCTGCTCAAGGAAGCCTACCATTAATTATACTTCGATCTTAAATATGATCATCTATCTTTATTATTTGGCTATGTACCACAGGCTTTTAAGGTAGCAGTAATTAACCATTACTTAAAAAGCCATCACTTGACCCAGCTATCTTAGCTATTATAGGCAATCTCCAACCTTCCTTTTCTCTCAAAAATTCTTGAAAGGGTAAGTTGTAAAACAGCTAACTGATCATCTGCAGAGGAATGGTCTATTTGAAGAGTTTCAGTCAGGTTTCAGAATTCATCATAGTACAGAAACGGCATTAGTGAAGGTTACAAATGATCTTATGGCCTCAGACAGTGGACTCATCTCTGTGCTCGTCCTGTTAGACCTCAGTGCTGCTTTTGATACTGTTGAATATAAAAGCTTTATTACAGAGATTAGAGCATGCCATAGGTATTAAAGGCACTGCGCTGCAGTGGTTTGAATCATATTTATCTAATAGATTACAAATTGTTCATGTAAATGGGGAGTCTTCGTCATGGACTAAGGTTAATTATGGAGTTCCACAAGGTTCTGTGCTAGGACTGATTTTATTCACTTTATACATGCTTCCCTTAGGCAGTATACAGCATTGCTTAAATTTTCATTGTTACGCAGATGATACCCAGCTTTATCTATCCATGAAGCCAGAGGACACACACCAATTAGTTAAACTGCAGGAATGTCTTTCAGACATAAAGACATGGATGACGTCTAATTTCCTGCTTTTAAATTCAGATAAAACTGAAGTTATTGTACTTGGCCCCACAAATCTTAGAAACATGGTGTCTAACCAGATCCTTACTCTGGATGGCATTACCCTGACCTCCAGTAATACTGTGAGAAATCTTGGAGTCATTTTTGATCAGGATATGTCCTTCAATGTGCATATTAAGCAAATATGTAGGACTGCTTTTTTTGCATTTGTGCAGTAGTCTCTAAAATTAGAAAGGTCTTGTCTCAGAGTGATGGCTGAAAAACTAATTCATGCATTTATTTCTTCTAGGCTGGACTATTGTAATTCATTATTATCAGGTTGTCCTAAAAGTTCCCTGAAAGCCTTCAGTTAATTCAAAATGCTGCAGCTAGAGTACTGACAGGGACTAGAAGGAGAGAGCATATCTCACCCATATTGGCTTCTCTTCATTGGCTTCCTGTTAATTCCAGAATAGAATTTAAAATTCTTATTATTACTTATAAGGTTTGAATAATCAGTCCCATCTTATCTTAGTGAGCTCATAGTACCATATCACCCCAATAGAGCGCTTCGCTCTCAGACTGCAGGCTTACTTGTAGTTCTAGGGTTTGTAACAGTAGAATGGGAGGCAGAGCCTTCAGCTTCAGGCTCCTCGCCTGTGGAACCAGCTCCCAATTCGGATCAGGAGACAGAACACCCTCTCTACGTATTAAGATTAAACTTAAAACTTTCCTTTATGCTAAAGCTTATAGTTGAGGGCTGGATCAGGTGACCCTGAACCATCCCTTAGTTATTCTGCTATAGACTTAGACTGCTGGGGGGTTCCCATGATGCACTGAGTGTTTCTTTCTCTTTTTGCTCCTGTATGCACCACTCTGCATTTAATCATTCATGATTGATCTCCTGCTCTTCTTCACAGCATGTCTTTTTCCTGGTTGTCTCCCTCAGTCCCAGCCAGTCCCAGCAGAAGACTTGCCCCTCCCGAGCCTGATTCTGCTGGAGGTTTCTTCCTGTTAAAAGGGAGTTTTTCCTTCCCACTGTCACCAAGTGCTTGCGCATAGGGGGTCGTTTTGACCGTGGGGGTTTTTCTGTAATTATTGTATGGCTTTTGCCTTACAATATAAGCGCCTTGGGGCAACTGTTTATGATATGGCGCTATATAAATAAAATTGATTTGAATTGATTTGAGTGTCATCTGCGTAACAGTGGAAGTTGAGTCCATGGCGGTGGATGATGTGGCCAAGTGGTAGCATGTAGATGATGAAGACAACAGGGCCAAGAACTAAACCTTGTGGAACTCCATGTAGGACAGGGGCGGTAGAGGATTTTTGGTGGTTTATGGCGATGTAGTGGGATCTGTCAGAGAGGTATGACTTGAACCAGGAGAGGGCGGTGTCAGTGATGCCAATGGATTTCAGATGGTTGAAGAGAATGGAATGGTTGACTGTATCAAAGGCAGCGCTGAGGTAGAGGAGGAGGAGGATGGTGAGGGTTCCAGAGTCAGAAGATAGTAAGAGGTCATTTGTTACTTTGAGGAGAGCCGTTTCGGTGCTGTGATGGGTTCTGAAGCCGGATCGGAATGTTTCATATAGGTCATTGGTGAGGAGATGTTTATTTAGTTGTGTTGCGACAACTCTTTCCAGTAATTTTCAGAGGAATGTGAGGTTGGAGTCTGAAATTATTGGGGTCATCAGGGTCGAGGCCAGGTTTTTTTTAGGAGAGGAGTGATTGCAGTGAGCTTAAGTGGTGGGGGGACTATGCCAGAGGTAAGGGAGGAGTTGATGGTGTCAGTGATGAGTGGAGCGAAGGGGGTGAGGCAGGCTTTGACGAGATCAGATGGCATGGGATCCAGGGGGGAGGTGGATGACTTCATGGCTGAGAGTATTTTGGAAAGGTCTGCTGTAGTTATGGGTGAGAAACGTGAGAGCTGGTGAATGGAGGGGTAGGAAAGTGTGGGTTCTGAAACAGGGGTGCTGGCATTAACGGATGCAAGCTGATTGTGGATGTTGTCTATGTCTGTGTTTGAAGTAAAAAATGACATGAGGCGTCACATTTATCCTGAGTGAATGATGCCGGAGTAATAAGCAGAACGGGCTTTGTTGAGTGCTAATTTGTAGTGCAGCATGTGGTCTTGGTAGGCTTGGGCGTGGATTGTGAGGCCATCTTTTTTTTGCAAAGTCGTTCTAGTTGTCTGAGTTGTTTTTTGAGATTGTGGAGTTCCAGGGTGAACCAGGAACAGAGTGAGTGAAGGTGACTGTTTTGGTCTTCAGAGGTGCCAGTTTATTGAGGGAGGTAGAAAGAGTATTGTTGTAGATATTGACCAGGTCCATGGGGGTTGGATGTGGAGGAGGGGTGAGACTGGAAAGAGTGTTGGCTATACAGATGGAGAGATTGACAGGGCAGACAGATTTAAGGTTGTGAAAGGTAATTTTGCAGCTTAGTTTTGGTTTTGGGGCAGGAATGTTGATGTCACATGTGATGGCCAGGTTATCAGATATGAGCGTCCAAGCTGGAGATGTTATGGATGTGTAGGCCAGTGGAACAGACCATGTCGAGGATATTATTTATTTATTTATTTATTTATTTATTTATTTATTTAATCCTTTATTTAGACAGGAAAATCTCTTGAGACTTAATGTCTCATTTACAAGAGAGATCTCCCAACCCATAACCATATGTCCATGGTTATGGGTTGGGAAGTTGATGTGTTGAGTGAAATTACAGCAGTTGAGTAGGTCCAGAAAGTTTATTGCATTTTTGCAGTCCAGAGAATCAATATAGAGGTTGAAGTCACCGAGGAGTAGAACAGTTGATGAATTGAGAAAAGTGAGGTGATAAAGTCAGAAAGATCTGATAGAAAAGATGGGTTGGGTTGGGGGGGCGGTAGATGACTGCATTCATGAGTGGTTTAGGTCCGGGTAGTTTGAAGGCCAGATGTTCAAAAGATGGGGCAGCATGGAATGGTCAAGGTAGGAATATCAGTTAGGGGTGTTTGGTTGAGTGAAAAATAGTCCTGGGGTTTTTGCCATGTTTCATTAAGGCACAGAAGGTCAAGTTGTTTATCAGTGATGAAATCGTTTAATATGAGGCTTTATTGTTGAGTGATCTTGTGTTGAAGAGGACAATTCTTAGTGGCTTTTGTTGTGAAGTAGGTGGAGCGGAAGTTGGGATTTGACGGAGGTTGAAAACGTTTACGCAGGATGTGTTCGGATGACGTGTATTGTTGTGATGACGCGGTGAGGAAGTGTGGGATCCGGTGTGTGAGGTGTGCTGAGTCCATAGTGCTGGAATTTAATTTTCTGCAGTGGAGAAGTATGTAAACCTATGGCAAGAGCCTCGGTGATTCTAACAGAGTTAGCGAAGAAGTCCAAATTACGGAGTGTGGCAAGGAGTTGGGTGGAGGGGAGGCAGTTTAGGAACAATTGTCGGAGTTGCGTCGTTGTGTAGCGAAGTGACATGTAGCCATCATGATATTTAAACCCTTGTTTAAGGGGACTAGGGTAAGAGTCCATCACTTGGTTTTAGGGCTAGTGACCGTCCCATCTTATAAGTAGCTGTCATTATATTGTAACTTATGTATAAGGGACAGGGTGAGATGAACATGGTGAAATTAACAACGATATATGGAAATATGTCAGTAACCAATCTTTCACAATGTATATAAAAAAAATAAAAACATTAAAAATGTGTCCTTAACTGTTCAGAACAAGACCAACTCAAGGAAAAAAATCTCTTTCACAGATGTATTAAACAAATAATAATAATTGCAGTATTTCTGCACTGATGTTATGAAATAAATTAAAATTTGAGGAAAAGCAACATTCACAATACCTTAGGTTGATTTTATTTATTTATTATTTTTACAGACAATGATGGAGCCTTATTTTTCCCCCATTCTGTTCAGTAATTTCAAATCTTTCTTCAGTTACAAGTTACATAATTAGCATCATCACAAAAGTTAATCCAAGGATCTTGTTGTGTGGGCCGCTGAAGAGGAGGTACTGCTGGCCCACCACCAGAGGGCGCCCTGCCTGAAGTGCGGGCTTCAGGCACGAGAGGGCGCTGCCGCCTCACAGGAACAGCCGGGGGTGACAGCTGTCATTCATCAACTCCTGACAGTGGTCACCTATTACCATCTCATCAACCACTCCATAAAGGCCGGACGACATCTCCACCCCGCTGCCGAGATATCACCTACCATAGGAGTACCAGATCCGACAACCGGAGATGGTGGCCACCTGGGACTCGGGACTTGGCGGCTCCAGTATCTTCCGGGTTCGGTGGCAGTGGAAATCGTGTGGGATTCGGTTCCTGTCTGGACAGACGTCTTCTATCCTCGAGCCTGCCCACACGCCACCTCTGTGGATTGACTACATATAAATTCTGTATTCATCTGTTTTTCGTTGTGCACATTCACAACAGTAAAGTATTGTATTTTGGCTCATTCATTGTCCATTCATTTACGCCCCCTGTTGTGGGTCCGTGTTACTACACTTTCACAACAGGATATCTCGGCCAACGTCATGGATCCCGAGGGCGTCAACCATCTGTTGGACAGCCAATGGAAGAGCAGGGTGCACAGCGTCAGCAGGATGCGTGGATGGTGAGTTGCAGCAAATCCTCACCGCCTTTACTGCTCAGTTGGATCTAATGACCGAGCAGAACGTCATCCTCAACCGCAGGATGGAGGCTCTCACTGCGCAGGTGGAAGCACGCGCTCAGGGCGCTGCTGCAGCTTCTCCTCCTGCTGACCCGGTGCCAAATATACACGTTCCAATGGCCATTCAACGACCCCCCCCACCATCCCCTGAAGCATACATAAGTCCCCCAGAGCCGACGGAGGTTGTGTGGAGACTGCGCCTGACTTTTAATGCAGTGTTCGCTCGTCTTTGCACAGCGTCCCGTGATGTACGCGTTCAGACGCCAGTAGGGTGGCTTATGTAATTAATTTCCTTCGAGGTGAGGCACGCGATTGGGCTACAGTGCTTTGGGAGCAGAATTCCCGGCTCCTTACCCACTTATACTGGGTTTGTGAGGGAGTTCAGAACGGTTTTTGATCACCCTAACAGAGGCGAGACTGCATCAACCGTGCTGCTGTCTATGAGACAGGGGCGTCGGAGCGCAGCTGAATATGCAGTCGACTTCCGCATCGCGGCAGCGAGGTCCGGCTGGAATACGACTGCGCTCCGCGCCGCCTTCATAAACGGACTGTTGTCGGTCCTGAAGGAGCACCTGGTGGCCAAGGAGGAACCGCAGGATTTGGACGGACTTATCGATCTAGTTATACGTTTAGACAATCGATTAGAAGAACACCATCGAGAGCGAGACGAAGGACGTGGCGCTCTGTGTGGCTACAGCTCCCCCTGCTGATGATGCTATGGACACGAGCAGGGCCAAATTAAGATCATCTAACAGACAGAGGAGACTGGCCCGCGGGGAGTGCTTTTTCTGTGGCTCAAGTGAGCATCAGCAGAGAGACTGCCCCAAGCGGTTAAACACGAACGCCCGCCCTTAGAAACTAGGTTAAGGGTGGGCCAAGACATTCACGTGTTACATACACGTATTTCTACAGTTATGATCCTTCAAGCCCCAGCACTGGTGGACACGGGGTCAGAAGGGAATCTGCTGGACAGCAGATGGGCAAGGGAGGTAGGGCTCCCTCTGGTGGCACTTCCTTCACCTTTGAAGGTTCGGGCACTAGATGGCACCCTTCTTCCTTTAATCACACACAAGACACAACCAGTAGTTCTGGTGGTGTCTGGGAAACATCGGGAGGAGATTGAGTTTTTTGTTACTCCTTCTACCTCCCACGTGATTTTGGGCTCTCCGTGGATGGTAAAACACAATCCCCGGATTGATTGGCCATCTGAGGTTGTGGCTCAGTGGAGTGAAACCTGCCACTGGGAGTGTTTAGGATCCTCGGTTCCCCACGGTTTAATTGCTAATGAGGAGGTTAAAGTCCCCCCCAATCTGATGGCGGTGCCGGTTGAGTACCACGACCTTGCAGACGTCTTCAGCAAAGATCTGGCACTCGCCCTTCCCTGCACCGTCCGTACGATTGTGCCATTGATTTGATACCGGGCGCTGAGTACCCGTCCAGCAGGCTATACAACTTCTCACGTCCTGAGCGCGAATCAGTGGAGACCTACATCCGGGACTCATTAGCTGCCGGGCTGATCCGGAACTCCACCTCCCCGATGGGTGCTGGTTTCTTTTTTGTGGGCAAGAAAGACGGCGGACTCCGTCCATGCATTGACTACAGAGGGCTGAACGAGATCACGGTTCACAACCTATACCCATTACCTCTGTTGGATTCAGTGTTCACGCCCCTGCATGGAGCCAAAATATTCACCAAATTAGATGCGTATCACCTGGTTCGGATCCGGAAAGGAGACGAGTGGAAGACGCTATTTAACACCCTGTTAGGTCACTTTGAGTACCTGGTCATGCCTTTCGGCCTCACTAACGCCCCCGCAATGTTCCAAGCTTTGGTAAACGACGTCTTGCGGGACTTCCTGCACCGATTTCTCTTCGTATATCTGGACGATATACTCATTTTTTTCCCCGGACCCTGAGACTCATGTCCAGCATGTATGTCAGGTCCTGCAGCGGTTGTTGGAGAACCGGCTGTTTGTGAAGGGCGAGAAGTGCGAGTTGACCCCGGCAGAGCGGAACTATGACGTCGGCAATCTGGAACTTCTTGCGGTGAAGGAGGCTCTTGAGGAGTGGAGACACCTGTTGGAGGGAGCTTCGGAGCCGTTCACGGTTTTCACAGACCATCGGAACCTGGAGTATATCAGGACCGCCAAGCGGCTGAACCCCAGGCAAGCCCGCTGGTCATTGTTCTTCGGGCGTTTTGACTTCCGGATCACCTATCGTCCCAGGACCAAGAACCAAAGGTCGGATGCCCTGTCCCGGGTACATCAAATCAAATCAATTTTATTTATATAGCGCCAAATCACAACAAACAGTTGCCCCAAGGCGCTTTATATGTAAGGCAAGGCCATACAATAATTACGGAAAAAACCCCAACGGTCAAAACAACCCCCTGTGAGCAAGCACTTGGCAACAGTGGGAAGGAAAAACTCCCTTTTAACAGTAAGAAACCTCCAGCAGAACCAGGCTCAGGGAAGGACCGTGGCAGTGGTCCGGCAGCGCTTCTGGTGGACGTCCATGGAAGCCGCCGTCCGGGACTACGTTCAGGCCTGTACCACCTGTGCCAGGGGCAAGGCAGACCACTCCAAAACTCAAGGACTTCTGCAACCGCTCTCGGTGCCTCGTCGCCCCTGGTCCCACATTGGCCTGGACTTTGTCACGGGGCATGACGACCATCCTCATGGTAGTGGACCGTTTCTCCAAGGCGGCCCACATCGTGGCCCTCCCAAAGCTCCCAACGGTCCAGGAGACAGCCGACCTCCTGGTCCACCACGTCGTGCGTCTGCATGGGATACCAACTGACATTGTCTAGGATCGTGGTCCTCAGTTCTCCTCACAGGTCTGGAGGAGCTTCTGCAGAGAACTGGGGGCCACCGCGAGCCTCTCGTCCGGGTATCACCCACAGACCAACGGACAGGCAGAGCGGGCCAACCAAGAACTAGAACAAGCCTTGCACTGTGTGACGTCCGCGCACCCGATGGCCTGGAGTGACCATCTGGCCTGGATCGAGTACGCACATAACATCCAGGTGTCCTCTGCCACCGGCCTCTCCCCGTTTGAAGTGTGTTTGGGGTACCAGCCCCCATTGTTTCCCGTGGTGGAGGGAGAGGTCGGTGTGCCCTCGGTCCAGGCCCACCTGTGGAGGTGCCATCGGGTGTGGCGTACCGCCCGTTCTGCCTTGTTGAAGGCCCGGATGAGGGCTAAGGCCCATGCAGACCGCTGGCGTTCTCCGGCCCCTGCATACCGGCCCGGGCAGGAGGTGTGGCTTTCAACTAAGGACATCCCCCTCCAAGTGGACTCCCCTAAGTTGAAGGACAGGTACATTGGACCGTTTAAAATCGTCAAGACCCTCAGCCCTGCCGCAGTGAAGCTCCAGCTCCCGGCTTCACTGCGGATCCACCCTGTTTTTCATGTCTCCAGGGTTAAACCACACCACACCTCACCCCTCTGTGCTCCCGGACCGGCGCCGCCTCCTGCCCGGATCATCGACGGGGAGCCCGCGTGGACAGTACGCCGGCTCCTGGACGAAAGGGTCAGGGGTTCCAGTATCTGCTGGACTTGGAGGGGTATGGACCCGAAGAACGCTTCTGGGTGAAGAGGAGCTTCATCCTGGACCCGGCCCTCCTGGCCAACTTCTACAAACCCGACACTCCGACAAGCGTTGAGGGGGGGGTCCTGTTGTGTGTGCCGCTGAAGAGGAGGTACTGCTGGCCCACCACCAGAGGGCGCCCTGCCTGAAGTGCGGGCTTCAGGCATGAGAGGGCGCTGCCGCCTCATAGGAACAGCCGGGGGTGACAGCTGTCATTCATCAACTCCTGACAGCTGTCACATATTACCATCTCATCAACCACTCCATAAAGGCCGGACGACATCTCCACCCCGCTGCCGAGATATCACCTACCATAGGAGTACCAGATCCGACACCCGGAGACGGTGGCCACCTGGGGACTCAGGACTTGGCGGCTCCAGTATCTTCCGGGTTCGGTGGCAGTGGAAATTGTGTGGGATTCAGTTCCTGTCTGGACAGACGTCTTCTATCCTCAAGCCTGCCCACACGCCACCTCTGTGGATTGACTACATATAAATTCCGTATTCCTCTGTATTTCGTTGTGCACATTCACAACAGTAAAGTGTTGTATTTTGGCTCATTCATTGTCCATTCATTTACGCCCCCTGTTGTGGGTCCGTGTTACTACACTTTCACAACAGATCTGGCTTTTTGTGCTCCTGAAATATGACAAAAAGTTCGTAATCATTGTTTGAAAGTACGCCATCAGATTGGCTGCAAATAACTCTTGATGCCCATAAATTCTGCTGTTATGCACAATTTCCTGATGTCATGGAATTTCACAGAATTAAAGACAGTTTGGCTTTTGATTTTATAATCTTTTACGTGCGATGCTCTTCTCAAACTCTCATTCTAGTTCATTTTCTGTACATAATCTGTCTGTCGTCAGTCCTATCGTCAGGATGAGCTCATCACTAGAGCTGCTCAGTCATGTTCTAGTCATGACGTTATCGGTTACTTTATATATTTGATGATTCATCTCGAAGGTGTTGTCGCCAAAACTTTAAAACCATTCCTGCAGGAACTGCTCAAAAACATCAATAGAACATGAAAGATGACAGTTTGCTTTATATGCAGATGATATTTATCTTCTACTATTCTCACCATATGAATGCAGACTTGAAAAGACTGCATAGTTCCTTGAAAATTCCCAGAATGTAATGATTTTTTCCCACCAAACATACATTGTTTTTTGCATGAAAACCAACACTGCGCCGCTTCACGTGTGATTAACACCAGCAGGCAGTGATGCTGCTTGGGTATCTAAAATCTTATTTTACGGCTCGCTTTGTAAATGTTTTCATCCATGTTGCTAACGGACGCTGGTTCCAGCCCAGTTGGCTGTTCTGTGGTGTTCCAGCCAAAGCTGATAGTTAATCTTTGTTAAACTAAAAGAGTATCAAAAAATTATCCATCAGGCCGTGTAAAAATGAACAAATATTCAGAATCAAAATATCTGCGGTGATTGACAGAAAACGTGAGGCTGCCTAAAGACCCTCATGTGGTCCTTCCTGTCTTCCTGTCTTTGACGTACTTGAGGAAGTGGTAGTTTCCTCCTCCTCCCCCACCTGCTAAATGACTGGGGTCAAATATTCAAAATGTAATTATCACTGAGGACGGCAGCGATCACTACTTGACCGTTGTACCTGACATTAACCCCAGTCTCAGCTAACAGGGGGCCCCCGCTGCCCCGGGGAACCACGTGCTAATTTGAAGCAGAGTTTCCAGTGGGGGAGTTCGGGTGGGATAATTGTGGAGATGTAATCGGGATCAGCGCACTGGGATCTCGTTATGCATCTGCTGTCTGGCTAAGACCCACCGCACCTGAGTCCAGCCGGCAGAGCTGAAGCTACTGCGGCACTGTAGGCTTTAAAGCTTGACGGGTGCAGCGGGAGGTCGCTGCTGGCACACGTTCATGAGTCAAAAGGTAGGTAGGAGTTGGGCTACCGAGATGTAGACCTGGATTTGATTCCCAGTCACGCTGCCCGTCTGTGTCCTTGGAGAAAACACTTCGGCTGCATTGTCACAGTCCATCCAGCTGTAAATGGGTACCAGCAATGGCTGGGGAAGTAACCTGCAGCGAGCTGAAGTCCCCTGCAGGGGGAGTCGTAGACTCACTCGTTTCACGCGACGGAAACCAAAGACAAGCACCTCTGAACCTATATGTGGCATAGATGTAAAGACTGAATTTAAAGTGAAATATGAGCACAATCCCTGTTTATAAATCTACTGTAATGTAGCCAAAATTTCCCAAACTAAAAATAAATAAATATGTTTTAGTAAAATCTGCATGTTGATTTGACATGTTTTTCATCTGCTGCCCTTCCTAGTGCAACTCCACATTACATGGACAATGGGCAGGGGTGGACTTGAACCGGGAACCTTCTGATCGCAGAGCAAGCACACTAACTATTCATAGCACATTCAGCGATTGTTGTTTTAAATAAATTCTTTGATTCTGAGGACATGCCCTGACTCTGACATCGCTCTTTATCTAAATAATATCTCATCGCCTGTTATTGCAGAGAAGGATTTTTTATTTTTTATTTTCCAAATTAGATGCTGCATTCACACCAGAAGAAATCTGGGCCAGGATCCAGGCCACGCCGAATGCCAAGTGTTCAGGTCTCGATGGATTCCCAGTAGAATTCTTTAAAATTTTTGGCCTCGCATTCATCCAGTTTTTACACCTGCTATTAACAGCATCTCATCAGGGGACAGGCCACCGTCTTGGAAATGTTCCTCTATTTCTTTTCTCCTTAAAAACCTGAACTCCTCATCCTATAGAGCTGTTAGTCTCATTAAGATAGAAGACAAAATAGGTAAAAAAAAAAAAAAGTTCTGGGTTGGAAAAAGTGCTTCCTAAAATTAGGTGGATAAAACATGTTGTGAAATCAAGGTTTGGCTCTGACAATGAATACGTGCTGGATCGTGTCCAGAGAAATGCACCACGTGACCACAATCCCGTAGCTGATGTTCCCTCACAATGCAAGTACTCCTCCTCATCCTAGTCTCCCTAAGTAACTGCTCATACAGTAGTGTTCAGAATAATAGTAGTGCTATGTGACTAAAAAGATTAATCCAGGTTTTGAGTATATTTCTTATTGTTAGATGGGAAACAAGGTACCAGTAGATTCAGTAGATTCTCACAAATCCAACAAGACCAAGCATTCATGATATGCACACTCTTAAGGCTATGAAATTGGGCTATTAGTAAAAAAAAAAAGTAGAAAAGGGGGTGTTCACAATAATAGTAGCATCTGCTGTTGATGCTACAAACTCAAAACTGTTATGTTCAAAGTGCTTTTTTTTTTAGCAATCCTGTGAATCACTGAACTAGTATTTAGTTGTACATGCCCATATCATGATGCTTGCACCACCATGCTTCACTGTCTTCACTGTGAACTGTGGCTTGAATTCAGAGTTTGGGGGTCGTCTCACAAACTGTCTGCGGCCCTTGGATCCAAAAAAAAAAAACAATTTTACTCTCATCAGTCCACAAAATATTCCTCCATTTCTCTTTAGGCCAGCTAATGTGTTCTTTGGCAAATTGTAACCTCTTCTGCACGTCTTTTATTTCACAGAGGGACTTTGCGGGGTATTCTTGCAAATAACGTAGCTTCACACAGGCATCTTCTAACTGTCACAGCACTTACAGGTAACTCCAGACTGTCTTTGATCATCCTGGAGCTGATCAATGGTGATCCTTTGCCATTCTGGTTATTTCTTCTATCCATTTTGATGGTTGTTTTCCGTTTTATTCCACGCGTCTCTGGTTTTTTGGTCCATTTTAAAGCATTGGAGATCATTGTAGATGAACAACCTATAATTTTTTGCACCTGCGTATAAGTTTTCCCCTCTCCAATCAACTTTTTAATCAAACTACACTGTTCTTCTGAACAATGTCTTGAACGTCCCATTTTCCTCAGGCTTTCAAAGAGAAAAGCATGTTCAACAGGTGCTGGCTTCATCCTTAAATAGGGGACACCTGATTCACACCTGTTTGTTCCACAAAATTGACAAACTCACTGACTGAATGCCACACTACTATTATTGTGAACACCCCCTTTTCTACTTTTTTACTAATAGCCCAGTTTCATAGCCTTAAGAGTGTGCATATCATGAATGCTTGGTCTTGTTGGATTTGTGAGAATCTACTGAATCTACTGGTACCTTGTTTCCCATGTAACAATAAGAAATATACTCAAAACCTGGATTAATCTTTTTAGTCACATAACACTACTATTATTCTGAACACTACTGTATGACTCAAACTCATTCCAGCATTCATCAGTCCCAAGGTCCATCTGAAGAGAGTGAGTACCAAAGACATCCAGCTGCTGCCTTGGGTCATTGGTTTAAGTCTCATAACCGTACTGTAACACAGGAAACAGCAACACCCTAAAGACTTGTACCTTCGTTCTTGGACTTTTGTACTACTTCAGTGTCTCTGTAAGCTCTTCCCAGGTGTCCTTCATATGGTGGTAGTACACTTGAAGCTCATTGGTGTCGTGTTTACCTCCAGATTGTGTAGCTGAAGCAGATGAGACTCGACGACTCCTCCTGAACAGGTCACCAGTCCACCACAGGTTGTGTCCACAGCCAAGACGGGTACCCATTCACAGCCGGGTGGACTGGGACAATGCACTCTGAAGACTGAAGCACCAATGTGATGGGCCTCAGGGCCCGCACTGAACTTCTTCTGTTTATGGAGACCAAATTCTTACCCTCTGTTACGTTCAGTAAACTTCAAAGTGATCTTGGTGTTTTTTTTTTTTAGGGAGAATCCGTGCTATAAAACTGAACATTTGTCTTGGATCTGTTATTTCTTTCAAAACATCCCCTGTTGTTTGAGGTTTACTGCTGGTCCACTCTGTGCAGACCTGGTCCCATCAGATCTCTGAGGTTAAGTGGAGTAGGTCCTGGTTAGTCAGTGACTGGGAGAACACTGGGGCTGTGGAGGTCCTGAGGGGGACAGAAAGAGACTCAACAGATTAGTCAGAAGCAGTGATGCCGGTAACGCGTTACTTAGTAACGCGTTACTCTAATCTGACCACTTTTTTTTTAGTAACGAGTAATCTAACGCGTTAATCTTTCCAAAACAGTAATCAGATTAAAGTTCCTTCTCCATGTCACTGTGCGTTACTATTATTTTTCATTGTGGGTCGATAGCAGCATTAAACTTGGTCCGTGGGCAGGAGGTCGGGGTTCGACTGAACTGCCCACTTTAAGCGAGCTGTGAGCTTTTCATCCACGGTTTTTTGCAGCTGCTCGACTCGTCCTCACATCTTAAAGCGCGGTGATCAGCACACCTGCACTGAGCAGGTGAGACATTTTTATACTTTTTTCCCTCCTTGATTTAGAATTCTGAGCTGAGCCACTCCGTATCGTCTCGTTAAAAACAGCTGATCCTCCGCGACGCGTCAACAACTAACACTATTTTCCACTCAAATGCACCTAAACTCTCTTTCTGAGGACCACATGATGTGAAAACGCAATAAAACTTTCTTACCTGTAAATCTGGTCCTGTTTTCTGCATATATAAATGTCATCCATTCTTTGTGCTCAAACGCCAAAGCAGGGGCGAATCCAGATGGAATGGGGGCGTGGGGCAGGGATGTGCCCCCCCACAACACCCCTAGATTAAAGGTCCAGTTTTGAAGCCGTTTTTTTACTACAACTACTAATATTGCTTAAAATAATAATAATTTCGACAAGTAAAATGTTTAGAGAGAATTTAAATGTTAGAAAAATGTTAGAATTTAATAGTTACATTTATAAAAAATGTAGGTTTGAAATTGCAAGTTTTACTGTTACAGTGCTGTCAACAGTTAAATATGAGGTCAAGAAAGAGGTCTTTATTTTACTTTTTATAAAACAAGTATTTATTTTCATTGAAGTCAAGAAAGGGTGACTATAAAGTGAGTTTTGGCAAAACAGGTATCATTGTCATGTTGACATGGGTTGTTGTCGGCAGCTGGGGAAAGTAACTAAGAAAGTAACTAGTAATCTAACTTAGTTACTTTTACAATTGAGTAATCAGTAAAGTAACTAAGTTACTTTTTCAAGGAGTAATCAGTAATCAGTAATTGGATTACTTTTTCAAAGTAACTGTGGCAACACTGGTCAGAAGGGCATCAATTATGGACAACCCCTCTTACCCCTTACATGAGACTGTGGGAGACTTAAGCAGCTCCTTCAGTAATAGACTGCTGCGCCCTCTGTGCAAAACAGAGTGCCCCTGCAGGTCATTTGTTCCAACTGCAGTCAGACTGTATAATACCGCAAAATGTTTTTAGCACCAGAACCACCTGCCGATTTTGCACTATTAACTACGTCTTCCGCCACCTTTTGTGCTTTATTACATGCACACCTGTGCAGTTTTACCATATCTGTACCTACTTATACATATATATTTACTCACTTATATTCTATTTTTCATGTAATCTGTTCACATAAGTATTTATGCACCCACCAGCAAACATCACAATATAATTTAGTCACCTTTCTTTCATGTAAATATTTTTCTTTTCTCTACTACTGTACAACTTTTGCAACTGCAACAAGTGATTTTCCCCACTGTGGGATCAATAAAGTTAATAATCAGTAATTAATTAATTTAATTAAAGTCTTATCTTACTGAGGAACATCAGCGGCTGTTTCTCCAGGTACAGTTGGAGTTGCGTCAGAAGTGTAAAAACTGTTCCAAAACACTGATTTGGATCTCTACAGATGGGCTGTGGCAGTCACGTGTGAAAGTCAGTTTGTTTCAACCACAAACCGATTTACAGTTTTACTGATCATCATCTGAAGATGAAGTCATGGTGGTGAACTGGTTTACGGATCATCAGGACTCATTACGGTTTCAGTTTTGATTCCTCAACATGCTGTCCTAGGTTTTTTTTTTTCTTTAATCCCCCTGTTTCATTAATAACGTAGATCAGATAGTCAGTTATCAATAATATAATTATTAAAAATGTACTGCTGTTCTTCAGGGATGTGAGAAAATATTTAAATATTCCTTTTGATATTTATGTTTTCTCTCCTTTGGCCCTGAATCCTGACCTCCACTAACTGATTTATTCATCTCTTAATTTCATTTTTTTTCTCTTTTTATTTATTATTTTTGTTTTCTTACTTTGATGTGTGGATACAAACTTGTTGAAATTGATAAAAAATATAGTTTAAACATTATGTACTTGATATGCAGAGCAGGTAGCTCAGTGGGATAAGGTGTTGGATGACTAATACCTTGACCTGGGTTTGATTCCTGTCACACTGTCCGCATAGTCCCAGTCCAGGAAGTGCCCTGTGGTGTCCTGTCCAGTGGGTGTTATTGACTCTCGGTGTCAAAGTCCAACCTCTCATTGAGTAGCGGATTGTCTGTTTGGGTGAAATGCGGCGTGGACCTTATGAGCCTCATGGCCGCTACAGTAACCAGGAAGACCCAAACAGAAACCCTGAGCATGAGAGTCCTAACGTGAAACAAGAATCCTCAGCAGTGGATTAGGTGGAGGAGGTGATGGCTTCTAACACAACAGCTGTGCAGAAGGACTTCAGGCCCAAGGTGTGCAACGACATTTCCACGTTAAACCCTAACCCAGGATGTAGATATCCCATCTGGAAATCAACCAAGAGACCATCTTCCTCGCACTGGAGGGATTACCACGATGAATGATTCAACGGATTCTAAAGGGATAAGCGCTGGCACCAGTGGGCCTCGGATCCTGTGTAGGATTTACATCTTCTACTCTATATCCTGATGTAAGTCCAGCGTTTGTCGCAATGTCTTTTGAGGACCTCGACCCTGTTCTTGCACGATCGCCTCTACACGTGACTCCCGCTGGCTCGCTGTGCCGGTGTGATGAGTAAAACCAGCTCAGGAAGCAGCCTCCTGGTTATCTTTAATTCATGTGATTTAATATGCAGGAGAAGCTGTTAGGTGCTGTCACTAAGCCCTCATTCAAGTCGGTTCAAATTCGAGCAAATTGAGGGCGAGGTCGGACAGAGCGCCGGCTGCAGAAGCATTATCCTCCAGCTGAGCGGCGAGCGGCAGGTGCAGCAGGTGCAACGGGTTTGTTAATCCTCACGGCTGCTTCAAGATAAAGTAATAAACTGTGAAAACAGGCTGCTCTTTTTTTCTTTTTTCTACAAACCTTCTTGACGGACGCAAACGCCAATCCACAGTTTTAGCTTTGACCTGTCAGATCTATATCTGGAAAAGGGTTTAAGTTGAAACAGTCAACCTTATTTATTTAACAACTAGTAACCCGGATTCCAGCACAGCACGGCATTCAGGTGTTGATTAGGGTTGTTTCTTTGGATGTGAACACAGTGAGACGGATGGAAGCACATGCATTGTTTTTATTTTTACGTAATTATTGTATGGCCTTGCCTTACAATATAAAGCGCCTTGGGGCAACTGTTTGTCGTGATTTGGCGCTATATAAATAAAAATTGATTGATTATTCCTGTGTGTTCTTCCATCAGGCCAGTGAGGAACAAAATAACTCAGAGAGTTTTAATTTGATTTTGACCCAGCTTGGTGGAATGCACCAGACTCATCCAATGACAAGGTGGTCTGAGTTTGAGAAATATTTGATCAAAGTCAAGGTCACAGGCAAAGGTCAAATTTTCTTCTGATTGCTTATTAATTTACACACTGATTTTAAATGTATTTTTTTGCCACACATCTGGCTCCAGATTATGGTGACAGCAGACCAAGCAGCTTATCCCATACTTTCCTAGCCTCAACCATGCCCTTGAGCTCTTCCTGGGATATCTCTGTGATAATAAGCCATCTGGGGAGGTGATGGTCAAGGGGTCACAGTGGCGGCTTTGTGACCAGAAGATCCTCTGTTCAAATCTCTGTTAGACTGGAAAATCACTCAGTTCCCCTGGGCACGGTCCTTAATCCCCAAATTGGTCCCAGTGTGTAGTGAGTGCCTAGCATGACATCGGTGTGTGTCTGTGAATGGGTGAATGTGAGGCATCATTGTAAAGTGGTTTCATCATAAAAGTGTTGTTTAAATGCAGCCCATTTCCCATTTTTTTTATCTTGGAGATGTAATCCCTTCCAGCATGTCCTGTGTCTTCCCCAGGGCCTCCACGCAGTTGGACGTGCCTGGAAGACCTTCCTAGGGAGACAACTAGGGGGCATCCTCTCCAGAGGCCTGAATCACCTCAGCTGGCTCCTTTGGATGTGAAGAAGCAGTGGCTCTGCTCCGAGCTCCTCCTAGATTATCCAGCTTCTCACCCTGTCCCTGAGTGTAGGCCCAGATACCCGACAGAGGAACCTCACTCCCACCACTTTTATCTGTGACCTTGTTCTTTTGGTCACCACCTGAAGCTCATGACCACAGGTGAGGATAAGGAGTGTAAATCGACAGCACTATCCTTAAATATTGTGGACATTCAGAATGAATATTCCAAGGAATTGTTTAAGGATCCACAGTCGCATGAATATAGTCTCTCCATCATCAAGAGCCATGTGACCTTTGCTCAGGGTGTCTTTGAAAGCTCAGAATCAAGGTCACAGGTGATGAACTCAGACAGTTCAGTTCCCATATAAATGAAACATGGTGGAGGGGTTTTCAAGACAGTTTTTGTGGATCAGTTGCTGAGTTAAGAATTTTCTGGCCTGTTTGGCAGAAATAGTTGAACTATTGCTGCTTGAAGGTTTAAGAGCAGCTGTTCTCAGAATCAGAAGAATCAGAAGAAGTTTATTGCCATTGCCAGTGAACAGGATTCACAGACTAGGAATTTGCTTCGGTACAATGGTGCAACATTAAGAAGAGATAAAATGCTAAGATAAAATATGACATATGTGTCAAAATAAGATAAAATATAAGATAAAAAAAGAAATATGAAATATGAAAGGCTGTGTGCAACAGAGAAACAGAAAAAACAGTGCGGTGGGAGGAGTGCAATTAAAAACCAAAGTACATTGTCTAAAGTGACCCGTGATAAAATGATAAAGTGACAGAGTGAAGCTTAAGGTGACTGAGTTATGAGGAGTTCATGAGTCTAACGGCAGAGGGGAAGAAACTGTTCTTATGGCGGGAGGTTCTGGTCTGGATGGACCGTAGCCTCCTGCCCGAGGGGAGTGGTTTGAATAGACCATGTGCAGGGTGAGAAGGGTCAGCTGTGATCTGACCTGCTCGGCCCAGAGTCCTGGAGACGTGCAGGTCGTGGAGAGATGGAAGGCTACAGCCGATCACCTTCTCAGCAGAGGCCACAATGCGCTGCAGTCTGTGTCTGTCCCTGGCTGTGGCCCCGGTGTACCCCGATGTAGAACTGCACCATCAGCTGGACAGGCAGCTTGGCCTTCTTCAGCTGCCACAGGAAGTACATCCTCTGCTGGGCCTTCTTGATGAAGGAGCTGATGGTTGACTCCCACTTGAGGTCCTGGGTGATGGCGGTGCCGAGGAAGCGGTGACAGACCACAGTGGTGATGGGGCTGTTGGTGGGGGCGAGGGAGGGCGGGGGGGGGGTTGTGGGGGGTAACTTCAAAAATACAACACTTCTTCAAGCGTTTTCTGATTCTTGTTGCAGTCTGGGTCCAGGGAGTCTCTGTTTAAGATGTTTTTTATGGTATTTTTGTAATTTCTGACCCATGGCAGCAGGTCTTTGTCCATTTGAATCGATGCTGCAGTCCGAGCTGTATTTAATTTTTTCCTGTATGGAATCCTTGTGTTACATATTTCTGCCTTTTCTACTCAGTCTTCTTTCTCTGTCTGGAATGGTCACAGCAGATGGTTACCCCACTGAGTCTGGACTGCTGGAGGTTTTTTCCCAGTTAAAGGGAGTTTTTTTTTCTTCATCACTGTCACCGGTGTGGTTGTTTAACTCTTATGGAACCAGAAACATGACAAAACATCGATGTGGAGTCACCAGCGAGTCCATGGACCCGCGAGGGTTTCATCAGTGGTGAAGTCTATACCAGGAGTCTGCAATCACTGCTGATTACTCACATTTGGTGTTTCCTACCTTGTGATTGGCTGAGCACACCTGACTCAGTGGGTGGAGCCAGGAGAGCTGGAGCCGTGTTGGAGACCCCTGGTGGAGCCCGTACTCTGTGTGTAGCTCCTTGATATTTGTTGTAATTTTGTACTCCATGAATAAATGTAATTGGTGGTTAATTTGATATCATCTTGATTTTTATTTGTCTATTTTGAGGCAGGATTAGTGTTTTTTCTTTCTTAGTGGTTACACAAATTTTCAGCGGTTTCCTGGTTCGTGGACATTAAAATGTCTTTCTGTCCGCCAGTAACTTTACATTGAATCTTCCGTAGTTAGTCATGGGGGTAACGGGGCTGATAGTCTGCAGGTTTTTGATGCGACTGCTTGGCTCAGTCCACGATGTGTTCATGTACCACTTCCTTCCCTCATGTCAAAGTGATGACGTCAAATGAAAACTTTTGAGTACGCGCATGAAAAAGCACCTCATTGACGTGCCGCACCTGCGTGAATCTATGGTGATATGCGGGTTATGTAATGTGTGTGTGTGTCATTGTGAGCAGGCGTGCGTGTGCGTGCACGTGCGTGTTCACAGAGGAAATCACCATTTCAATATAGCGCTGATTAAGCTTCCCATTTAGCGTTTTGAAAGTACACAGGAACCTTTTCTTGGCAGGTTGCCTCCTGCAGCCGGCTGGTGCCAAGCTCTTTGAAACCCAATCAGTTTTCACTTCTCAGATCACTATCCCTTTCTTTTTCTCCCCTTGCTTCATTCCTCCGAGATCGGCAGCTCGCGTTGCAGGCTCAGTGAGAAAAGAAAAAGCGGCACGCTGGTTGGTCATCCATCAACACAGCCAATTGGGCGTTGGATCAACACCTACTAAGTCCAGCGTACACCTGTTACGAGCCTGTAAGGTGCAACGAGCTGCAGAAAATCCAACAATTCACGACTGACTGAGCCTGTAAATAATCATATTTTCACTGGCACCCTGGACGCTGCACAACATTATGACTTTTTAAATTGGATCGTGTTCAGTGTCTCCAGCATTTAAGATGCACAAAAAAACATTAAAACCATCAAAGGTCAGTTCGTTGGTAACGTTACACTCTAAACGTATGCTGACGAAGTGATCATTTTAATTAACTGTCAATCTGGTTTCACATCATGTCAACCACCCGCGTTAGCGTAATGGTGGTTTCGTTTTTCCAACATGCCTCTTCCATCTTTCATATGATCTATGGTCTTGACATTAGTTGGTTTTACTTCAGGGTCTTTTTTTTCCACCCCAAAAGGATTGCAAGGCAAATGTGAGTGCAGAATCATTTTTATATTATTTAAGCCAACTTAAAGCCTGTTTTTCACTTCTTCCTGGAAGCAGTTTGAACCCTTAGAGGGTCTGTGATGAACCAGGATCATGGTTTTGATTTAAAATTTTGATGTAACTGTGGCTAAATTTTGAACATATTCAGAAACTGTGAATTTTAGTAATCTGTGGCGTGACATCACCAGGAGCATTTCCCAACATCACAATTGTGTTGAAGTTTGTCTGCAGGCGTGCCACAGTTGTTTTTTGCACATTATGTGCTGCAAGCCTGGTGCAGTATGTCGTCACATTGTGCACCTTTTACACTCGTGGGTAACTACGTTTCTCATGTGCCAGTTTGTCTTGGTTCCAGACAGGTGAAGATCTTCCCAGAAGGAAAGTGATAACAGTTTATAGGGAAAAGTGCTTCACTTCTTGTTTTCTGCTGCCCATTATTTATTTTTATTAGCATCCACGAGAACCCGAGCACCAGTTCTGCGCACATCTGGTTATAGACAGTGAGCTTCTAGAGTGCATATCAAAGTGAGAACAGCGCTCAAGTTGATCACTTTATTCTTATTGGGTGGGGTTAAATTTGGACTCTGTCTGACCTCCTTGGCACTCTTCCATAACTTCCACAGGAATGAACCTTCTGTGAATGGCTGAAATAATTTTGCACTTGTTGTTTTATTACTATTTTTGTTAGTGCCAGGGTCAAGGTTAGCTGTAGTACCATATTTTCTGGAGTATAAGTCACAAATTATTTCTATATTATCAGCTCTTTAATTTGTGATTGTTGTGTATTGTTGTCATGTACTTTTTATTGTTGCCATTTTATTGTTTATTGTTAAAGTTTATTTAGTTTAGTGCTTTGATTCCCGAGAAAGTCTGATATATGTGATTTTAAAGTATATAAGTCGCACCAGAGTAAGTTTTTCTCTAGTTTGGGACGTCCTGCAGGAAGTCCTACAAAGGCCCTGAAGCCGGTTGGTCGCTGGGTATCAGGGTGAGGGATGAAGGTTCGAGTGAATTTTTCTGACATTCAGAAAATTTCATTCAGGATTTATGCTGATGTGAAGGTTTGCTGGTCGATTGTAGCTGGTTTAAACAGCATGTTCTAGGACGTGTGCAACGTGGACCTGCAACTGCAACAACTGAAATAATTCATTTTGCAGCATTTTAAAGTGGAAAAAAATGTCGAACATCAGGAGAAACATGGAATTTGACCGCAGTGACCAGAGGAATTAGAGAAAGAGCTTCTGACGTCAGTATCAACACGTATAAGCTCGGTGCTCCATTTCAACCCTGAAAATCTCCCGGTCCAATCCATCAAAACAAGAGTCCTGTGGACATAAAACCTCCCTCTCTGCCTGTATTTGTCTTCTTAATTAATTACTTCACATGCCATAGTATGGTTTTCAAATGATAGATGATGGAAAATTATAGCTGCGGTATCTCGGGCACAGCCGGCAGTAGATTTGTGCAGTCAGCGTCCCGCCTGCAGTACCTGAGTAGATCTGGCAGATTGCCTGAGCTCCCACACAGGACAGATTTGATTTTTAGCCTGTAAGAGGCTTTAAAAAAATATTTCTAATGCCAGATTTAGTAGGTAAGCACAATCTGTCATGTTCACCTATCCAGCAAGGACATGTAATGGAACTGCAACTAAATCCAGACTTTAGAGTGCTGAGCTGCTTTAATGCTCGGGATGTGCAGGTTTATGGTTTTGGATCACTTTTATAAATCTAACACAATGCTAAAATACCCTCAGCCATATGAGCATTGTCTTCTTTATGATTTGCAGTTGTTTATTTGGCATCTCAGTGCAAACTCTATATGTGTGTGTGTGTGTGTGTGTGTGTGTGTGTGTGTGTGTGTGTGTGTGTGTGTGTGTGTGTGTGTGTGTGTGTGTAGTAGTAGAACAGAATGTGACATTTTAACCTCTTAAAATGCTTCTTAAAATAGGTCAAGGTTAGCCATCTTTGAACTTGTCCAAGATCTGTGTCCCAAGAATGTTCCCTGTGAATTTGAAACCTCTGACATTAATAAGACTGGACTTATGCTGAGCACAGACAGACGGACAGACAGATGGATACAAAGCCTTCATAACACCCGATGGCCATATTTGATGGCCTCAGGTAAAAATGTAAAAACCGGGAGAGTACAAACAGAGTTTAGAGCTTCTTCTCGTTTTCTCTTCAGAGGTCTCTGTTTTGGAAAGCTCAATTTAATTAAAATTTTATTTAACTGATATCGCACCAAATCACAACAAAGTTGCCTCAAGGCACTTCACACAAGTAAGGTTAGACCTTACCAACCCCCAGAGCAAGAACACAGGTGACAGTGGTAAGAAAAAACTGATTTGAGGAAGAAACCTCAAGCAGACCAGACTCAAAGCGGTGACCGACCCTCGGCTTGGGCCATGCTCCAGACACAGTTGACAAGACAAATATACAAGAAAGTTTGGGAGTCCAGGCCGGTGCACGGGATGGGGGGCCTGCAGAAGAAAACACCCATTCCCACTTCTGGATGGAGCCGCACCTCAAACAGAAACAGAATCAGGCATCAGAAAGACAACAAATACAGTATAATTTGTCAGCATTAATCAACAAGAAAAACAGAAGAAATACTAAGGTGATCGCCGGCCACTAGCCCTAAGCTTCACTAAAAGACCCAGAATTTAACTAAAGTTGCGGCCGCGGCACGCTCCGTTTCCTAATAAAATGAATTTAAAAGTGTAAAAAGCATAGTAACGTACTATGCCAGTATGCCAGCCATACGAAAGGGAAAGTAAGTGTGTCTTAAGTCTGGACTTGAAAGTCTCTACAGAATCTGACTGTTTTATTGACACAGGGAGATCATTCCTCAGAACAGGGGCAGGATAAGAGAAAGCTCTGTGACCCACAGACTTCTTATTCACCCTAGGGACACAAAGTAGTCCTGCACCCTGAGAACGCAGAGCCCGGGCCGGTACGTAGGGTTTAATTAGGTCAGCTCGGTAGGGAGGTGCCAGTCTGTGAACATTTTATAGGTTAGTAGCAGAACCTTAAAATCTGATCTCACTGGGACAGGAAGCCAGTGAAGAGATGCCAAAATGGGTGTAATGTGGTCAAACTTTCTGCTTCCTGTCAAAGGTCTGGCAGCAGCATTTAGAACCAATTGAAGAGCCCTAATGCTGGACTGAGGTAAACCAGAACATTGCAGTAGTCCAATCTAGAGGAGACAAATGCATGAATCAGGGTTTCAGCATCAGCCATAGACAGGATGGGATGAATCTTAGCTACATTTCGCAGGTGGAAGAAAGCAGTCCTCATAATATCTCTAGTGTGGAGGTCAAAGGACAATGTACAATCAAAAATAACCCAAGGTTCCTCACTTTGTCAGTGTGATGTATGACACATGACCCTAGGCTAAGCATTAGCTGGTCAAATTGATGCCAGTGTCTCACTGGACCAAGAACCATCATTTCAGTCTTATCAGAGTTTAAAAGTAGGAAATTGCTGGAGATCCATCTTTTCACTGATGCAAGGCAATCCTCTAAGGATTTTATGTGGATGAGATTACCAGCAGTTATCAGCATGTATAATTGAGTATCATCAGCATGGCAATGAAAGGTAATCCCAAAACACTGCAATATGTGACCAAGGGGTGCTATATAAAAGGAGAAAAGCAGGGGGCCTAAGACAGGCCCCTGTGGAATCACATGTCTCCAAGGTTAGAAGTAGTGTTATTGTACAAGACAGTGAGAGCGACTGGTCAGGTATGACGTCAACCGTGCAAGGGCACTCCAGTAATCCTAAAATGATTCTCCAGCCTGTCAAGTAGAATATGGTGATCCATGGTATCAAACGCAGCACTGAGATCTAACAGCAGCAGAACCGTAGTGGTGTCTGAATCCATTGTAAGCAGAAGATCATTCACTACTTCAGTGAGAGCCGTCTCTGTGGAATGATATTTTCTAAAAGCAGACTACAGTGGTTCAAAAAGGTGCCGTGACACCACTTTTTCCAGAATTTTAGAGCAAAATGATAGATTTGATATCAGCCTATAGTTTTTCAATACACTAGGGTCAGGATTAGGTTTCTTAAGTAATGGTTTAATAACTTCAGATTTGAAACATTTAGGAACGGATCAAGTTAAAGAAAGATTAATCATTTCCAGCACAGTCGGCCCAAGAGTGGGCCACAGGTCCTTAAACAGTTTTGTTGGTATAGGATCAAATAAACAGGTTGTGCTTTTTGTAAACATCACGATTTTCGTCAGCATGTCTAGAGAGATACTATCAAATTCTGTAAATCTAGGTAATACCTCAGTAATGGCATCCACCTCAATAGCAGGGTGTAGTGGCTGGGTTAAGGCATGCTGGGATATGTTTAACCTAATGTCTTCTATTTTCTTCTCAAAGTAATCTAAGAAATCGTGTGCTGTAAAAGGAGAGCGAACTACAGGTGGTTGTCCATGAATTAGTGTTGCCACCATGTTGAACAAGAACTTTGAGTTTTGCTTGTTTTTGTTGATTAAATCAGAGTAATAGGTCCGCTTTGTAGCCAGTAATACATGCTTATAGTATAAGATAGCATCACGCCACTCAAGGTAGAATACTTCTAATTTTGAACTACGCCATTTTTGTTCTAGACCTCTAGCCTTATGCTTAAAGTGTAGGTGACATGATATTTAATGTTCTTTTTTTTTTTTTTTTTTTAGTATTTAAGTCTAAAATTAAACCACAGTTTGAAATTTATCCTTTCCTGGTGCACAGTTACTGAAGAGATAAATATTTGGATTTTGAACTGCGTGGCACTAAAATCAGGAACTTCCTGGTGAGTCCCGAAATTGGAAGAGGACATGATATTGGTGCCGGAACCATTATCTTAATACTCCCATTAATTTATGGATTTTTACAGGCTACTAACAGCTCGGTTTCCACCGGGTAGTCCAGGTCAGAGCTGCACCGTGTTTTCGGTGTCAGAATGGTTCATTCTCACTGGCAGAATCCTTTTGATTGGCAGGTGGAACACTTATATTGACCAGCATGTACACACAGTGTCTGCGGCTTCTCCACTCGTCACGGCGGCAGAACTGAGTATTTTCAACTCATTTTATTTTATTGTTTTGTGGATGGTGTCTCCCTTAGAGATAGGGTGAGAAGTTCGGCCATCCATGGGGAGCTCGGAGTAGAGCTGCTGCTCATTCACGTTGAAAGGAGCCAGCTGAGGTGGTTTGGGTATCTGGTAAGGATGCCTCCTGGGTGCCTCCCTAGGGAGGTGTTCCAGGCACGTCCATCTGGGAGGAGAACCCAGGGAAGACCCAGGACTAGGTGGAGAGTTTATTTTGCCACACTGGCCTGGGAATGCCTCGGGATCCCCCAGTCAGAGGTGGTCAATGTGGCACTCTCTCATCTGATGAGTGTTATTCTACTAATGTACAGTACACTAACTGTATTCAAGAAGGAAACAATATTTTTTTTTAAATAGCTGATATTTTCAGTCCCTTGGGTCATTTATCAGATGTGAAATGTATGTACCTGTTTCTAAGAAAAAAAAGAGTCCAAGTCTTCCAACCATACGGTAAAACAGGAAACACCAGGACCCAGAAAAACCTCGATCGTCGTCCTCCTGCAAAGCATCAACATCGGAAAACACCTCCGTCCAGCTCCGAGCCTCTGTGTAGACCGCTTGTCGTTTTGGGTGCTGAGCTCACCTGGTGGCAGGTCCATGTTACTTCTTCTGGACATGAGGAGGACAACTCTGCTTTTTCCCCATGGTGTTGGTGTGAAGTCTCCTTCAGATCCTTTTAAAGTATGAAGTGGGCACCAACCTGAGGAGCGAATGGACTTCTGATCCGTGTTTCAATAAACAAACAAATCAACATGAGTCTGCCTGGTTCTTATTTTTGATCATTGGTAGCGCCTCGGGTCAGGTTTTTAATCCTGATCTGGGCCTTTGATTCAGGGTGCTGTCCGGTGTTAATAATGCAAACGTGTTCGCGGGTGGTATGGCTTCTGCCTCGGGCTTCGTCTCCTTGCCCATCCTCCTGAAGACTGCCACTTCCTTGCTACGATGTCAAAACGATGCTGACTGGAAACATTCAAAGTTGGAGCAGGTCTGGACGTGAAGACGTGAAGACGGTGACCGGAGCCTGGAAATGAAAAGGAGACAAAGTCCTCCAACAAAACAGGTGAAACACAGAAGCTTATTTGTAAAAATTAAATCTTAAAGTCTTTAATCTTTTAGCCCCTCCTGCCTCCATGTTTCCTCCTCCTGAAACAGAAAATGAAATCCATCCCGTGCCGTCGACTCTCCTCCGTGTTGAAAAAACAGAGACGCATCATCAAAAATTAATTACTCCCTCACCTCCTCCTTCCTCCTCATTTCCATAAGATTCTTTTAAAAAAATGTAAAATTCATTTAAAGTAAGTGGTGACGTTGTCTTTGAAGATCACGACAACTAACGCGGATCAAAGCAGCGCTTCTGTATGGATGAGAGTCTGATTAGCATAATGAAATTAACCGAGAGACAAGAATCTCTAATAGGTGCAACCAAAAAAAAAAAAAACATTAACAATATTTTAGGAGAGTGAGGTTTCAATACAACAGTTACACTTTGATGATCATGTTTTTTCATATTCAGTGTTTAGCTTAGATTTTTTCCCCCTATTTTTTCTTTTTAACTTGATACAAATTCTTTTATTTCTTTTTTTTTTTCGTAAATCAGGTCAGAAAGTCAGTTGGACTCACTGACACATTTACGGTTTTACGGTGATAAATGCAAATCTGACACATTTACTAACACAAACATTTAAAACTGCGATGCCTTTAGTGTCTGTGTTACAAAAGGTTCTTTTTTGGTACTTAGTTGTATTATTGGCTTCAAGGCAAAAAAAACAAAACAAAACCCTCAAGGATACTTATTATAAGAAAAGGAAACCTGAAAAGTAAGAAAAACAAGTCATTTCATCAAAGCAGCACTTAAATTTTAAACGCTTCATGTGTCTGTTTCTTCATTTGAGTGTTTTAATGTTGATCTCTGGTCAGAAAATTGTACCATTTGAACTCATTTAACAATTCGCTATTATTAATTAGTAATCATCTTTTTGTCCTCCCATTAAAGAAGATATCACGAAAAAGTGGAATAATGCCCAAATTTTAACATGCACTTTTATTTTTTAGTCCAAACTGTATGAAACCCAAAAAATTAAAATGATCCTTACTAAAGAGAGAAAAATCAGCCAAGTCTCACATTTGAGAAACTGGAAACAGAAAACATTTGACTGTTTGTTTTCTTGATGTATAACTGACACACGTTATAGTCATTTTAATGAATTGTTTTTGCGAGTCACAAACATCACGTTGACTGAAACATTTCAAACTGTAACTTCAAAAAAGCCCTCACTGTTTTTTAATGTGAGTGATGGTTCTGGATCATTTGGAAGAAATAAGATTAATTTGAGAGTGGTGTGTGTGTGTGTGTGTGTGTGTGTGTGTGTGTGTGTGTGTGTGTGTGTGTGTGTGTGTGTGTGTGTGTGTGTGTGTGTGTGTGTGTGTGTGTGTGTGTGTAAAATCCTTCAAGCTAAAAAATTTCCCAAAATGCGCAGATTCCTTTTTACCAGATAAGATCTGTTAAGTTATGTCTCCCACGTTTCCATATTAAGTTATGTAAAATAACAATTCCTGTATATTAGTTTTTATTCAGTTCTTCACCACTTCACATTCATCAGCTTCCAGAATGACTAACTGGAATAATTAATGTTTTTTGGGGAGGAACCTTTAATGACTTCTTATTTTACTTCTCGATGTTCCTGATTTAGCTGATTTGTAGGTTTTAATTTTTAATTGTTTTAATTGTTGGTTTTTATTTTATTTATTTTTTTTTATTGTTTTTATAGTTATATTGTGGCCTTTTAAAGCATTTTCATTTCATCTTCTACTTGGCTACTTTGTAAATGAAATCTCAACCTCATTGTGCCCCTGAGTTCAAATAAAAGATAAATGACTGACTGAATGAATGAATAAATGTTAGCACCTACTTGTAGAACCATTGCCTTATTGTGTTTAGCTATAAATAAATAGGCCGAACGTCTGAGGCTGTGGGGCTCCATTAGCCAGGTTCCTCCTCAGGAACCATTTGGAGTAGTTCCTTGGTCCCAGCTGATCCGTCTGTCATACAGAATTATAAGAACCTTAAGAACATCCAAGACTTGACATCATTGAGGAATGAGGTCCAAATTAACATCCAGGAGCTAAAGACCTTTTGTTCTGAAGCACCATCAGACCTGATGGAGTTGGCGCTATCAGACAGAAATGTGACATCTTCAGACCCTTCACAGAGTGTTCTATCACCGCGACGAAAAGGCCATTAAAGAAAGATCTAAAGAAATCCTTTGACCTGGTCATCGATTGTAAACTTTTGTTTAGTCTTTTTTTAATTTTTTTTTATGTAGATGGTTGTCATCATCGTCGTGGTAATATCTCAGTGGAGAAGATGATGGTCTCTTGATTGATGGTGGACATGGAGATGGCTGAACAGGCCCAGTCAGACACTGCGCATAGTTGCTGCAGGAAGCTTCTGCTGACCTGGATTGTGCTCTGTCTCTTCCCTTTGTCTCCTCTTCTCCTCTGTGTTTTCCTCCTCATTTTTGTTTTTGAAGACTTCCACTCCTGTGGGGATCTTTGCTCACCAGCTGGCTCGGCTCCTCACATGTTCCTTCCAGGTCTTCCAGTTGATGGAACAGCTCTTCGTTGTAAGCTCTTGAGTTTTCTTCTGCCCTCCTCTAGACAGTTTTTTTCTTCACTCAGCTGGGAGTGAAAGATCTGCTTAGGAAGTCGGTCATCATCTGTCCTAACCACATGACCCACCCACTGAAGCTGGTTCTTGATGACACACTTGATGCTCTGGAGCTTGATGCTGGTATGCTGGTCTTCCCACCTGAGGCGAGGGTACTCCTTAGGCAGCGTTGGTGGAACCACTTGAAGGTCTTCAGGTTGATGTGAAGACCAGCTTGATGTAGGCTTCATCGAAGGCTTCAAAGATCTTCTGAAGACTTTCTTCCGTAAAGGATGATAGGTGCTGGGAAAAAAAAACAAGTTTATAACATTATTATTGATAGTTTTCTTTCATGAAAAATAATTTTCACAATAAAATGAGAGATTATTGACCAACATCGTCCAAAACCACCCTCTCTTTCACTCTTACTCATCCGCTGGAATGCTCTGAATTCATTCTCTGACCACAATTCTGACACATTCCCACAGGATTTTGCAACCTGGATCAATGATTTGTGTGTGTGTGGAGGGGGTGGTCTGGGATCCCAGACCATCGGAATCATCCATGTGCCAAAGAACACTTGACTTTATTGGCTGCCATTCCATATTCTAAGGTGTTGATGATCTTATCTTTCAGTGGATTATTGATCCGGACATCTGGATCTGGATCATCCCAGTTACCACTCGCTTGTTCCCAAAACTAAAATGTACAGCCAGGGCTGATTTAAAAATAAAAATAGAAACAAACCAGTTTTCCTCCCAGTACACACAAAAAAGGAACATGTTTCCCAGTTTTGGGAGAGGAGATGTGGAAGTGTGTGAAGGAGTCCTTTGTGTTTACTTGGCTCCCTTGGCGTGGGTGTCGGGTGGGATCCCCTCTCGTCAGCGTGCAAATCAGCTGTAATTGAAATAAAATTACATCAGCGCAGCCACGATCGTTATCTGTGGTTAGTTAACAGCACCTCCCTCTCTCAGGGAGGAGGAGGAGGCGGACAACGAGGTTCAGTGACCCAGATTTAGTCTCAAACCATAAATAATCAGCAGGCCTCCACACGGAAAATAAAACACTTCTCATGTACCTTCAAAGTTTAATCCACACGCAAGAGGCTTCAGACGAATCACAAGAAACCTGTCGCCTGTCTGTTTGGTCGTAGTTTTTCAATTAATTGCCCAACTACTAACCCAAAAAAACACAAGAACAAAAGTTTCAAAAATGACACGTCTTCAATATTAATGTTGTCACGCAGCTGAAGCCGGAAAACTTTCAGTTTGTCATCAGATAAAGAAGAAACAGGAAATCCACACTTGGAACCAGGAAGCTTTGATCAGTGATCTCAGCGATTATTAAAGCAGCGTGTGAAAGAACGGAGCGCGGCGCCACGTGCACGTCCACCAGAATGCCGAGATAATCATCACGCAGATGAAAAATGGACCCACATTGAATTTAATCTTTTATCCTTATTGCTGAACTTAGATCCTGATTGGTGACCTTTGACCACGAGTCTGATCTTTGATCTTGATGGTTGAACCTGCATCCTGATCACTGAACTTTGGTCCTAATTACTGGACTTAGATCCTGATTGCTGTCCTTGGATCACAATTACTAACCTTTGACCCTGAATCTGATCTTTGATCCCAGTCTCTGAACTGGCATCCCTGACATCACTGAACTTTGTCCCAGATTCCTAAAGATAAATCCTGATTGCTGACATTTGACTCTGATCTGATCTTTGATCTCTACGGCTGAACTTACTACCTGATCATTGAACTTTGGTCATAATTACCGAACTTAGATCCTGATTGGTGACCTTTGACCATGAGTCTGATCTTTGATGTCACTCGCTGAATTGGCATCACTGAACTTTGGTCCTGATTCCTAAAGCTAAATCCTGATTGCTGATGTTTGACCCTGAATCAGATCTTTGATCCCGATGGTTGAACCTGCATCCTGATCACGTGAACTTTGGTCCTAATTACTGGAATTAGATCCTGATTGCTGTCCTTGGATCACAATTACTGACCTTTGACCCTGAATCTGATCTTTGATCCCAATCTCTGAACTGACATCCCTGACATCACTGACTTTGTCCCAGATTCCTAAAGATAAATCCTGATTGCTGACATTTGACTCTGAATCTGATCTTTGATCCCAATCTCTGAACTGACATCCCTGACATCAAGATAAATCCTGATTGCTGACATTTGACACTGAATCTGATCTTTGATCCCAATGGCTGAATGTACTACCTGATCATTGAACTTTGGTCCGAATTACTGGACTTAGATCCTGATAGATGAACTTAGATCCTGATTGGTTTTCTTTGACCATGAGTCTGATCTTTGATCCCAATCACTGAATTGACATCACTGAACTTTGGTCCTACTTACTGGATTTAAATCCTGATTGCTGTCCTTGGATCATAATGCTGAGCTTTGACCCTGAATCTGAGCTTTGATCCTTATTACTGAACTGACATCCCTGACAGCACTGAACTTTGATCCTGATTCATGACGATAACTCCTGATTGCTGACGTTTGACCCCTGAATCACATCTTTAATCTGGATGGCTGAGTTTACCACCTGATCATTGAACTTTGGTCCTAATTCCTGACCTCACATGCTAATTAGTCTCCTTTGATCCACCTCTTGATCTGGAGCTGTACCATACTTAATGGGTTTGTGACTGGCCCATGCCCCGCCCCTCCACCAGTTTTGTATTAACCTGCAATAATTAGTTTTTGGTTAATCTGACTAATTACTAAACAACAAAGTGATGTGGGTAAAGTCCTGCATTCCCTGGAGGAGTTGAGTAGACTCTCGTCCTCTGATGGTGTGTTTTTTAGTGCTGGCCTGTTTTTATCGGTTTAGTCGTTCTGCTCCTCATTGGTTCCTCTCTGAGTTGTAACTGTGACTAATCAGTTTTCTTAATTTCTTTGGAGATAAACAGCAGAGTTCACATCAACAGCTCACGTTATGTGTTTTTTTGTTTTTTGTTTTTTGTTTTTTTACGGTATTTGCCTGCTGTGGCATGCGTTTTTAAGATCATTATTCTCTGGCGGCCGCTGTGACACTGCCATTCCCATGCCTGTCAATTCTTCCTCAGATCCCCAGGCATTTCAGCGCGCCTCTCTCCCTCCTCTGCGCCGCCTCAGTATGTATCCAAAAGTTCCCCTGACCTATGTGGGAGTGGATATTTTGGACGGCATCCCTGGCTGGCTGGCTCGCACATTCATTAGCCCGGCCTCACCAGTGTTACATGTTGTTGTCTTTCATTCGTCTCATTTTTCACTCCCCGTTTCCAGCCTCCTTCCACTGGTGAACGCATTGCTGCGAGCGCTTCTGCGCTGTAATAACGCCGCGTGTCACATGGCGGCGGCGGTGCAGAGCGACTAGTTTGAGTTGGATGAAGTTGGTGTGACAGTGTTCCTGGAAGCCATGCGTGATGTCCGAGCAGATAAACTTGTATAATTGATGTTGGAGAAGAAGCAGCCTGTAAACACAGCACCTTGTTATCAGACGTGCACTTCACAGACGGGTTTTGCTGGAGGTCAAAGCAGAGTAAAAGTCTGTTTGTGGCCAAGTCATTATTTACTGTTGATTCAACACCGGGAAGTTTTCTCAGGAAAGACTTTCACATTACAGCCCAGCAGAGGAAATAATGACCTGTAGGTGCTCAGCTGTTTCAAGGAAATTGCTGCTCCTTTCCTTTGGTTCTCTTTCTTTTTTCTTTTTTGAATTATACTCCAAAGCTGCTGCCGTTTCCTCTGACATCCCGACTTGTTACATCACTGGGAACGTTTGCTGCTTTTTCTCCACAACATGTGAGCGTTTTCTCACCTTTGTTTCCTCTCTGTTCCCGACTGACAGGTTTGCATTCTTCTTGTTTAAGTTTGTTCGGCTCCACAAATGTGGATTTTCATGTCTGGATTGACGAGTCCATCTCCTGCAGTTTCTTACCGTGATAACTCATAAACATGGACTCTTGTGATTTTGTGACTCGCCAAATTAAAAGGGCGTGTAATGAGGACAGTTCAGGTCTGGAACCTTAGACCAGTGTCACGACAGTTCTTCATGATACCATCACCAAATGTAGTGGATTTTTGTGATGGTCACCTCTCGCTGACTGATGTATTTCAAATAGCAGTCTACGCCTAACCCCAACGTGGCAGGTCCACAAAAATAACAGCCCGGTCTCACGGCAGTTTCTGATCTATTAGATGGTGAATCCATCACTAGAATCTACTACACTTCATGAGGGTATCACGATCTTATAGGTTGGATCACTTTACGTGATGCCATCATGAGCTGCTGTGAGACTCCATTGTCCAGGCCGACAATCAGTCCAGATAACACCAATGAAAAGGCTTTCTGCCGCCTGATTCTGCTTTTTTTCTCTCTGTTTGAGGTGCAGCTCCATTCAGAAGTGGGAGTGGTGTCTTCTTCTGCAGGCCTCCCGTCCTGTGCACCAGCATGGACTCCCAAAAGTTCCTGCATTTTTGTATTGTCAAGTGTCAGTAACATGGCCTGAGCATTGGGCCACTTCTTTGAGTCTGGTCTGCTTGAGGTTTCTTCCTCAAATCATCAGAGGGAGTTTTTGTTTTACGGCTGTCGCCTGTGTTCTTGCTCTAGGGGTCGGTGAGGTTAGACCTTAGTTGTGTGAAACACCTTCAGGCAACTTTGTTGCGATTTGGTGCTATATCAATGAAATGAAATGAAAAATACTCCGGCATGCCTCCTGTCAGGCTGTATCGAATACAGACCTGGCAACTGTCTGGCTTATAAAGCACATACCTGGCAGCCTGCTTGAAAATGAAAGTAAAGCTTCGCCTGGTCAGAACTGCAGCAAACGCTGCTGTTGCTTCAAAGTTTACCCCGATGGAACACAATCAAAAAGGCATCAAGCTGTACTCACCAGGACGACCCCGTTTAAGACGTTTGAACATGATTGAAGCTATGAACACCTGGAAGTGTCCGCGTAATGAGGCCAGTTTGGCGAATCGGGATGAAATTTTTGAACAGCTTGAAAATTTCACCCCGATTTCAAAACTGGTGCTGATGATGGTTGTAACTACGGTGGATACCAGGTTTGTTCAAGACTGACAAAAGATGGATCAAGAATTTACTGTGATGCTTCAAAATGTGGCTCGATTTGCTGTTCAGGATGAAACGGGAAAGATCGTTATCCCGCAGACCTATCTGCCACTCTGGCCATGTGTGGGATTGCTGCAGGGAATAATCCTGTCATCACATGCATGATGGACATTAGGAGCAAGTGTGGTTAAAGTCAAGTAGTTCTCACACAGAAGGCGTGTGCATGTCGAGTGATTGCCAACCATTGGCTGTACTCACCGGCATGTGGCCGCTGCTTCCTGGACAGTGTCTTGTCAACTTTTTTTTAAAAATTTGTTCCATGGATTTGGAGTTTCTGAACAACCCGGTGCCTTTCCAGTCACTCACACAGACGGCATGTGCGTGGCGTGTAAGGGGCAAGTGTGCGATGAGTGAAGTTGAGCATGACGGCAGCCACGTGGAGGATAGTGGTGAAGTCTACACGTGCCTCTAAATGCCACAAACACGCCGCCTGTGTGAGAGGCGCATTCATGTGGCTTCAAATGAGCTTGTTTGTCAGTTTTATAACTTCCAAAGCCGAGGTCTGTTGACCGCTTGTCATGAGAATCAAACATAATTTTACTAAACTTCAAACATTTGTTGCGATTTATTATCATGTTTTGGTTTGCATGCATTTATATTTCAATACTATTTGTTGATTTTGCCTTTTAATTTTAACTTGAATCGCATAACTGGACACTTTTATAGTATAAATGAACTCTGTTAGTGTTGATTTAACACTACAGTGAAGTTGATTCGACTGGGGGTTGTGAGCACCTACAGCTAGTGTTAATTTAACACTCTCTAGTCACTCAGTAGTTACAGGTGTGGATGTGATACCTTTGAGATCTGTGGAGTGATTTGAAGTGGAAATGGCTCTTTGGATGTATTTGAGGGTTTAAACTGTCGGAAGTGATGTAATTTATTCCACTGTGTCTTTGTTCCGTCCTTCTTCTTCCTCTCCCCTCAGTGGAATCAGACCAAAGACTCAGGAGAAGAAAGTCGAGGCATCGTTAGAAGTGAAGAGGATTCAGGGCCCAAGGCAGCTAATCAACGCCTTACTCGTGCTGCGCCGACTTAAATCCACTTTTCGTGACGCTCTGAGATGTTTCTTTTACGATCTTTGAATTTTCTCCCATGAGACCCTTAAAATATTTAAAATATTTGCGTTACCTGATGGCGGCGGGTAATGCACACGTTGGCATTTCTGACGCACTGTCAGTCACTCAGTGACACGTCTGGATGTCAGACGCACCGAGGACATGGGTTTTCTTCAAAATGAATAAACATGCATAATTCCACAGATCAGGGAGAAGATGAAGGAATTCAGAGGGAATTTTCAACACACTATAAAGTATTAAAATCCAAGTCGGCCTCTTTTTTTTGTTTTCTTCTTTATAATCTCACACCACTCTGCCTTCACCTTTCCGCCGGGTGCACGAGCGTGCGAGCGTGCATCTCTGATGTGTTTTCACACTCGCTCCTCTGAAACACACAAACCATTAGGACAAAATATTTACTTTTCACTTCTCGCCACTTTGATATTCTCTTTGATTTCTCTTCTTATCCGTGTGTAGAAGTTTAAGAAATCTGCAGAATTTATGTGATTTTTCCCGCCTTTGTACATCTTCGGCAAACAGGGCGGGAAAAAAAAAAGACAGCGTGTGTTAACAGACAGCCGCCGAGCAAAGGCAACAGAGGGAAGCCAGGATTGACATGTTTTTTTATTTTGACAGTGCTCGGCCCTCCCTGCCCGTGCTTTATGATCATAAATAGTGCATGTTGTTTATTAGGAGGCTGCTGCCATCTTTCCCAGCTCGCGAGTGTGTTGCTCTCTGGTGTTAGCAGACAATTTGCCAGTACACATGTGAGACATTATTAGCGTTTCCCTTTCATCCTGTGCCCCCCCCCCCCCCCCTCTCTCTCTCTCTCTCTCTCTTGCGCGTGCGCTGCCTTTTTGCAGCCCATGCAAAGCACTCTGGGATAGGTTGTACTCCCTGATTCTGCACGCTACTCGTCATGCAGCTAAATTTGATGGGAAAAGCGCGTAATTTGCCTCTTCTTAGATTAAATCTAACTAATGTGATTATGAGGCGCAGACACAGGAGTATATGAGAGCATACGTGCACACAAAAGCCACCATGATGACACAATTTCAAGATGTTTCACGTTGCTGAGGATGGAGGGGGTGGTGGTGGTGGTGGGTTCGGTTCCTTTAATGCTGCGTGGAGCAACATCTGGCTCCAATTACCCGCTGTGAGGTAGGTGCTCCATTATGAAAAGGAAACACGAAGGATTTCCTCTCTTAAAATACATCTTATCCCTTAATTCCTGCCTAAATTACCACTTAAGCACGGCCTGTAATTCGTAAGCTCCGGTAGCCCTCAGTGGAGGCAGGAAAACTAAACTCTGCATCACCTTGACCGTGGAGGTAGCCGTCCTTGAAGAACAGCAGCAGAGAGTGACAAAGCGAGGCAGAGATCTGTGGTGTGGTCGCACCTCTCCTCCCCTCAGATTGCACCCGGCTGGAGTGGGGCGAGGTGAGGAGGGATAGAGTGGTCGATGGAGCCCTTCTAAAAGGATGGGGTGGGTTTGAGGACTTTGGGCTCTCAGGGGATAGATTTGCAAGTGGAGATAGTCTGAGTCACCTCTCCCTGACACTGACGCCAAGGGCCCGGGGCGAGCAGTCAGCCTGTGGTCGAGGCAAACCCCCATAACCTCCATGCGCTCACTGTCTCTCAGAAAGTACAGGTTGTGCCAGAGGTGATTTACAGCCGGGATCTGTGGCTGCTGTGGAGAGAGCACCCGTGTCCGCTCAAACATTCCCACTCGGTTTCCTGTGTCTCACGGTGCGTTCCCGCTCAGGGGGGCGTGTCTATGTGTGACGTTAAACGAGATGAGGGCTGCTCGAGACGGGCCAGCGTAGTGGTGCAAGCGGTGAGCTAACGTGCTTCCAACAAAACAAAACCTGCACCCATTCTTAGTGCTGTGTCAGGAAGTGCACCTGAAATAAAACGTGCACCAAATCAACATATCGCATCCGCTGTGGCCGTCCCAGCAAAAGGGGAGGAACAAAAAGAAAAACTGCTGGAGATGGCAGATGTGTGTCAAAGTAAAACTCTACCCCAGAATCCACATAATGATCCAAATCAACACCAACTTTCTAAATCTGACAGAGTTTGATCACTGTACAGTCGACGGAAACGTTTTTAAGCTGTCCCACTAATAAATAAACCAACAATCCCAGTAAGTCCTGATAAATTTAGCATTTCATTGTTTTTTAATCCAGCGTTGTCATAACGTTATATTTCTATGGTTTAACAAGCTCCACATGACTGTCATGGGACCTGTAATAGAGAAAAAAATGTTTCCGTCATTTTTCAAATCACCTCATGAAATATTAATATCTAAACATGTTTTCATGAAGCAGACTTTCAGTTTTATTGTTCAATTTGCGTAATTTGGAAGGTAATGAAAACCCGCCTACCTACAGTATATGGTAAACTGAACAACTTTAATAAAAATACTTTTAAGTTTATTTATTTGTATCATGAACATAAATATCTTGTGGAGTTACTTTATCCTTTAAAGCAGACAGGAGCTTTTAAATGACACATTTTTTTGCCACTTTTTCACAGTTTGTGTTTATGCACTGCTACATGGTTTTACTCTGTTAATCACTTTTATGGCTCACGTGGCATCAACAGAGATCGACCTCTGACCCCATAACTCACTCAGTATGTCTTCGAAGCATTTTTTTTATTCCTACTTGATTACAGTTGATTAGTTACATTTGGTTTTTGAGCTATTAACAAACATTGCAGTCTTACTTTGTTGTAAAAAGTGTTAATTAACTTATGAATCATGAAAACACCTCAGTTCTTCTTCTTTCTTCAACTGGTAGAAACTTGTATTTCAGCAAGTAGTCCATGTGCCAGTTGACAACTTGGACCTAATCAGTACCACTTAAGGGGACTAAACAACACTTTACAGTCCAGCCTCTGTGTACCATGACCTACACCAAAGTGTATGGTGGCCATCCAGGGTGGTAGCTGTAGAGAGGTAGAGATCAATGAAGAATTACACAGGGGTCAAATCTGAAAAATTATTCAATCGTGTAAGTATAACACATGATTTGTCTGATCATAAAGAGTCCAAAAAGGTGTCACTTGAACTATCTATAACTGAATGTGATGGTCGTATGGGACAGCAAAAACTGGTGGCAAAGGTCAGCTTCAGTTTGTACAGGGGTCATAGGTTAAAGTTTCTCCAATTTTGATAAAACGTGAGGAAAATTATTGGTGGAGCTTCTACAATTAATTAATTTAATAGTTTTGACTGTGCTGGATGTTTGGTCTCCAAAATAAAGGTCAGATAAGGTTGACGTCCACTGGATTCTATGACATGTGACGTGTTACCCTGTAACTGGATAACTAAACATGACGGAGGGTGCAAATTATTCCTTTCTCTCTTAACTCTCTTAACCAGTAATTTTCAGAACTTTTTACCAAAATTAAGGTAACTTAACTTTTGACCCCTGTACAAACTGAAATTGACCTTTGTCACCATTTTCTTTTTCCTGTTTTTATCACATAACTCCAGAACATTCAGTCATAGTTGGTCCAAACTATACCACTTTGGAATCCCTATGATCGAACAAATAATGTGGTATACTTATCAATATGACTGCAGCATTTTTTAAATTTTGATCCTTTCTTCATGGCCCCCTACTTGGTTACAGCTGCCAACCTGGGATGGTCACCATACATTGTTTTGTAGGCCATTGTACACTTAGGCTGGATTGTAAGTGTTCTTTAGTCCCTTAAGTGGTTGTAACGTTCAGTATTAATTGATGAATCCTCTTGAAACTTGGACAAACTGAGCCAAAAGTAAAAACAATTTGATGGAAGAAATAAACTTTAAAACATATTTGAGTCCTAGCTTTATGCTGTAAAAAAATACAATTTTTTTTCCCCATTTCAACAAATGATAGAGATTTAAGTCACTAAGACATTTCCTTCCAAAGTTGAATGCCTCGAATTTTAATCTTAAAATAACAATAATGTTAGTTTCTTTTTTACTTACATTTCAGGCATTGTTTGTTTATTTTTAAATCAAAATTGATATGTTTTAAAGATGCGTGATTGTGAAATAAAGGTTCCAGTTCTGTATGAGGGGAAATGTATGTGAGAAGTGCAGCTTTGTGCTGTATATTTAAACATAAAACCACCCGTTATGACTCTGACCTGGAGATATAACTCATAGTTTTATGTTGCTTGGTGTCAGTGCATGTAAAAAATAAAAAGTGTGAAATGTTCGGCTCCCTGAGCAACACAGACGGTGGGTGAGATAACTTTTTTCCTTAAATAGCTGCCGTTTTTCAGAAGGAGGAAAACTAAACGTAACCCTGGAGCGATGCTGCCCGCCTGGAGCCGATCTCCAAACCAAAAGTGTCAAAGGCTCTGTTAATATTTTTCCAACCTGGAATTTACTGACCCAAGAGTCCTGACTGGGCAGGTATTGGCACACCGCAGCTGATTTCACAAGGGTTCGGGTGGATTTTTAATTTGTGGAAACATCAAGTCTGGACCTTTAGTCCAGCAACCACGAGGGAACATTGACTCCAGCAATCTGCCCGAACCATGTTATTAAGTGGTAATTCAAACAACTCATTTGTTTTATTGGGAATAAGAAAACACCAGACTCTTGAGTGCTGCTCTTCCAGTGTTGCATAACCTGCATCCCATCAAGTGTACTTTGGTCAGAAGCTCACATGAACAGTTTTACTCCCAAACACCTTTACTTTGCAGTTTGTTACACTTTATATGCATCCTGTGAGTTTAATATTTCTGTTATTCCATGTTTTTAAGAGGTCTGTATATGTTTCCTAATCCTGGTCCTCGGGGCCCAAAGTACTGCACGTTTTCCATTTGTCTCCAAACTAATCAGAGAAAATCAACTCTGTCAGGTGTGTTCAGCCAATCAACAGCTGGCTGAGCTAATCGGCTCAGATTAGTTCTGAGACCGATGGAAAATGTGCAGTACTTTGGGCCCTGAGGACCAGGATTAGGAAACACCTATATAAAATAATGTGTGAAGGCTGTCGGAAACATAGAATATTTAAAATCGTAGCATTAAATGTTTGTTTTTCCCAATAGTGGGTCAACAAAAATTGGATTGATTTCAGAATATTCCAATTCATCATGGACACCCTCCCAGACCAGGGTTTCCAAGGTATGGACAAGAAGTCAAACCATGACCTTCTGGGTTGCATATATGTAGCTTTCAGTGATTTGCCGGACTCAGCCTTCAGCAGTGTGTCTGTATGTGGGGAAAGTTTCAAGCTTGAGTCACTTGGCCGTGACATTCTGGGTCCATTCTAGTGGATGAAGTGAGGTACATTGTGTGACATAATCTCTGTCGAATGAAGTGGGTCACAGATGGGCAGCGTGACTGGGATCCTAACCCAGGTGTACATATAGGTAGCCCAAGTCCTTACCCACTGAGCTACCCGTGCTGATGGGTCTTTATGCAAGTGAGCGTTTACTTCAGACTCAGATTATACATTTTATTCATTCATTCAATTTCTGCCAGAGACCAAGTAGTTCAATCTACAGGTCCCTATCCTCAGCCAAGTCCTCTAACCCTTCCGGCGGGGATCTAGAGGTGTTGTCAATCCATCTGGGAAACACATTCCCTCCAGCATGTCCTGGGTGTTCCCCAGGGCCTCCTCCCAGTAGGGCATGCTTGGAAGACCTCCATAGGGAGATGAGTGGGGGCATCATCACCATTTGATGTGACGAAGTAGCAGTCCCTCTGAGCCCCTCCCAGATATTCGAGTTTCTCATCCTGTCTCTGAATGGAGGCTCAGATATCTGAAGGAGTATCCGTGTCCTTGTTTTTATGGTCACTTCCCTAAGCTCATGAACACAGGTGAGGATAGGAGTGGAAACCTATTGGTAAATCAAGACCTTCTGGCTCAGCTCTTTCTTCACCATGAAGATCCAGTACAGTATCCACAAGACCCCCCCATGAACAAGACCCCGAGATACTAGAACTCCTACACTTGGGGCGATAACTTTCCCTTAGCCTAGAGGGGACAGTCCACTGTTTTCCGACAGAGGTCCATTATCTCAGATTTGGAGGTGTTGATTCATCCCAGTCACTTAACACGTGGCCTCAAACCTGCTCAGTGCACATCAGAGGTCACCATCTGATGAAACCAAGAGAATCACATCATCTGCAAAAAGCAGAGATGTAGTTCTAAGGTCACAAAAATGGACACCCTTCAGTCCCTGACTGCACCTTGAAATCCTTTCCATGAACACCATGTTTGTTGTATTGTGAGAAAACATCAGTTATGACATTTTGCCCATAGAGCACTTTTTCTGACCTTTTCTGCGAGACTGGCCAGGCCCAAGGAACTCCCACCCATCACCTGTCTGTCTGTGGCACATAGATGGATACTTCCAGGAAACACACTTCAGGTCTGCATGGTTAAGGTTAGAAACAACCACGTTCCTGGACCTGACCAAAGAGTGCTCAAAATTTCCCCCAAAGAAAATCCTCTGGCTCAAACGTCAGCTTTAAAAATGAAGAGCTCAGAGCTCTTTCTCGTTAAAATGGTCTTTTAAATCACTTGTGAAACTCACTTTTATGGACTTGTTTTTATGTGATGATGTTTTATTAACCTGTCCTGATGTCTGTCTTTTTATGTGATGCTTATTTATCCTTTGCTTTTATGCACGTTTGTTTTGTTTGTACATTACTCATTTTTTTAGTGCTTCTTTGATTCGTTGCTGCACTTTAGCTGTGTTTGAAATCCATCATGGTTCATATATTATATATATATATATATATATATATATATATAAAAGATGTGGCTTGTCCAACTTGATGTTTCCATTTTTGGTAAACTTTAAATTTTCAGTCCAGTAAATACAACACCTTGAATAAGGTGGCTGTGCTGGTGAGAGTGCTCAGAGAACAACAAATTGTTTTTTCCAAAAGTTTGTCAGAGTAAAGGCTGCTGTGTAGATGGACCCCTGGTTGGTCTCTGTAAATTATATAACATTCCATGGGTAAAGTGTCTTCAGACGAAGACTTGTGATTTGGTACTTGACATACTCACTCACTCAATCAGTCACTCACCATGCTGCCCTACTTCACAAGCTCTTGCTCTAAAACCTGACAAGATGGCTTTACTTAAAAAAGAAACGTGTCAACCGATTGCCTGGAAAAAGATAAGTAAAGGACAAGTACTTGTTTTGTGTAAAATATCATGGTTACAGTGTAGTTTGGAGTTAAATATCATGTTTACACTGAAATTTTATCTACATTTGCACACTCGACCTTTGCATAGAACAGGTAGCTCAGTTGTGAACGGAGTTGGACTGCCAATATAGACCTGGGGGTTCTTCTCAGTCACCCTACTTGTTCATGTCATCAGACATGGGGCCAAATACAAAAGTATTTTTATTTGAAAATACTTAAATACATTTTCGGAGTATTTGTATTTCAAATACATCGCCGACCCCAAGTATTTCCAAATACTTTTTCAAATTCTTTTCAAACTTGGGAATCTCTGTGACACAGTGTTGAGACAGTGATATGCGGGTTATGTAATGTGTGTGTGTCATTGTGAGCAGGCGTGCGTGTGCGTGCACGTGCGTGTTCACAGAGGAAATCACCATTTCAATATAGCGCTGATTAAGCTTCCCATTTAGCGTTTTGAAAGTACACAGGAACCTTTTCTTGGCAGGTTGCCTCCTGCAGCCGGCTGGTGCCAAGCTCTTTGAAACCCAATCAGTTTTCACTTCTCAGATCACTATCCCTTTCTTTTTCTCCCCTTGCTTCATTCCTCCGAGATCGGCAGCTCGCGTTGCAGGCTCAGTGAGAAAAGAAAAAGCGGCACGCTGGTTGGTCATCCATCACACAGCCAATTGGGCGTTGGATCAACACCTACTAAGTCCAGCGTACACCTGTTACGAGCCTGTAAGGTGCAACGAGCTGCAGAAAATCCAACAATTCACGACTGACTGAGCCTGTAAATAATCATATTTTCACTGGCACCCTGGACGCTGCACAACATTATGACTTTTTAAATTGGATCGTGTTCAGTGTCTCCAGCATTTAAGATGCACAAAAAACATTAAAACCATCAAAGGTCAGTTCGTTGGTAACGTTACACTCTAAACGTATGCTGACGAAGTGATCATTTTAATTAACTGTCAATCTGGTTTCACATCATGTCAACCACCCGCGTTAGCGTAATGGTGGTTTCGTTTTTCCAACATGCCTCTTCCATCTTTCATATGATCTATGGTCTTGACATTAGTTGGTTTTACTTCAGGGTCTTTTTTTCCACCCCAAAAGGATTGCAAGGCAAATGTGAGTGCAGAATCATTTTTATATTATTTAAGCCAACTTAAAGCCTGTTTTTCACTTCTTCCTGGAAGCAGTTTGAACCCTTAGAGGGTCTGTGATGAACCAGGATCATGGTTTTGATTTAAAATTTTGATGTAACTGTGGCTAAATTTTGAACATATTCAGAAACTGTGAATTTTAGTAATCTGTGGCGTGACATCACCAGGAGCATTTCCCAACATCACAATTGTGTTGAAGTTTGTCTGCAGGCGTGCCACAGTTGTTTTTTGCACATTATGTGCTGCAAGCCTGGTGCAGTATGTCGTCACATTGTGCACCTTTTACACTCGTGGGTAACTACGTTTCTCATGTGCCAGTTTGTCTTGGTTCCAGACAGGTGAAGATCTTCCCAGAAGGAAAGTGATAACAGTTTATAGGGAAAAGTGCTTCACTTCTTGTTTTCTGCTGCCCATTATTTTTTTATTAGCATCCACGAGAACCCGAGCACCAGTTCTGCGCACATCTGGTTATAGACAGTGAGCTTCTAGAGTGCATATCAAAGTGAGAACAGCGCTCAAGTTGATCACTTTATTCTTATTGGGTGGGGTTAAATTTGGACTCTGTCTGACCTCCTTGGCACTCTTCCATAACTTCCACAGGAATGAACCTTCTGTGAATGGCTGAAATAATTTTGCACTTGTTGTTTTATTACTATTTTTGTTAGTGCCAGGGTCAAGGTTAGCTGTAGTACCATATTTTCTGGAGTATAAGTCACAAATTATTTCTATATCAGCTCTTTAATTTGTGATTGTTGTGTATTGTTGTCATGTACTTTTTATTGTTGCCATTTTATTGTTTATTGTTAAAGTTTATTTAGTTTAGTGCTTTGATTCCCGAGAAAGTCTGATATATGATTTTAAAGTATATAAGTCGCACCAGAGTAAGTTTTTCTCTAGTTTGGGACGTCCTGCAGGAAGTCCTACAAAGGCCCTGAAGCCGGTTGGTCGCTGGGTATCAGGGTGAGGGATGAAGGTTCGAGTGAATTTTTCTGACATTCAGAAAATTTCATTCAGGATTTATGCTGATGTGAAGGTTTGCTGGTCGATTGTAGCTGGTTTAAACAGCATGTTCTAGGACGTGTGCAACGTGGACCTGCAACTGCAACAACTGAAATAATTCATTTTGCAGCATTTTAAAGTGGAAAAAAATGTCGAACATCAGGAGAAACATGGAATTTGACCGCAGTGACCAGAGGAATTAGAGAAAGAGCTTCTGACGTCAGTATCAACACGTATAAGCTCGGTGCTCCATTTCAACCCTGAAAATCTCCCGGTCCAATCCATCAAAACAAGAGTCCTGTGGACATAAAACCTCCCTCTCTGCCTGTATTTGTCTTCTTAATTAATTACTTCACATGCCATAGTATGGTTTTCAAATGATAGATGATGGAAAATTATAGCTGCGGTATCTCGGGCACAGCCGGCAGTAGATTGTGCAGTCAGCGTCCCGCCTGCAGTACCTGAGTAGATCTGGCAGATTGCCTGAGCTCCCACACAGGACAGATTTGATTTTTAGCCTGTAGAGGCTTTAAAAAAATATTTCTAATGCAGATTTAGTAGGTAAGCACAATCTGTCAGTTCACCTATCCAGCAGGAATGTAATGGAACTGCAACTAATCCAGACTTAGAGTGCTGAGCCTGCTTTAATGCTCGGATGTGCAGGTTTATGGTTTTGGATCACTTTTATAAATCTAACACAATGCTAAAATACCCTCAGCCATATGAGCATTGTCTTCTTTATGATTTGCAGGTTGTTTATTTGGCATCTCAGTGCAAACTCTATATGTGTGTGTGTGTGTGTGTGTTGTGTGTGTGTGTGTGTGTGTGTGGTGTGTGTGTGTGTGTGTGTGTGGTGTGTAGTAGTAGAACAGAATGTGACATTTTAACCTCTTAAAATGCTTCTTAAAATAGGTCAAGGTTAGCCATCTTTGAACTTGTCCAAGATCTGTTCCCAAGAATGTTCCCTGTGAATTTGAAACCTCTGGACATTAAAAGACTGGACTTATGCTGAGCACAGACAGACGGACAGACAGATGGATACAAAGCCTTCATAACACCCGATGGCCATATTTGATGGCCTCAGGTAAAAATGTAAAAACCGGGAGAGTACAAACAGAGTTTAGAGCTTCTTCTCGTTTTCTCTTCAGAGGTCTCTGTTTTGGAAAGCTCAATTTAATTAAAATTTTATTTAACTGATATCGCACCAAATCACAACAAAGTTGCCTCAGGCACTTCACACAAGTAAGGTTAGACCTTACCAACCCCCCAGAGCAAGAACACAGGTGACAGTGGTAAGAAAAAACTGATTTGAGGAAGAAACCTCAGCAGACCAGACTCAAAGCGGTGACCGACCCTCGGCTTGGGCCATGCTCCAGACACAGTTGACAAGACAAATATACAAGAAAGTTTGGAGTCCAGGCCGGTGCACGGGATGGGGGGCCTGCAGAAGAAAACACCCATTCCCACTTCTGGATGGAGCCGGCCACCTCAAACAGAAACAGAATCAGGCATCAGAAAGACAACAAATACAGTATAATTTGTCAGCATTAATCAACAAGAAAAACAGAAGAAATACTAAGTGATCGCCGGCCACTAGCCCTAAGCTTCACTAAAAGACCCAGAATTTAACTAAAGTTGCGGCCGCGGCACGCTCCGTTTCCTAATAAAATGATTTAAAAGTGTAAAAAGCATAGTAACTTACTATGCCAGTATGCCAGCCATACGAAAGGGAAAGTAAGTGTGTCTTAAGTCTGGACTTGAAAGTCTCTACAGAATCTGACTGTTTTATTGACACAGGGAGATCATTCCTCAGAACAGGGGCAGGATAAGAGAAAGCTCTGTGACCCACAGACTTCTTATTCACCCTAGGGACACAAAGTAGTCCTGCACCCTGAGAACGCAGAGCCCGGCCGGTACGTAGGGTTTAATTAGGTCAGCTCGGTAGGGAGGTGCCAGTCTGTGAACATTTTATAGTTAGTAGCAGAACCTTAAAATCTGATCTCACTGGGACAGGAAGCCAGTGAAGAGATGCCAAAATGGGTGTAATGTGGTCAAACTTTCTGCTTCCTGTCAAAGGTCTGGCAGCAGCATTTAGAACCAATTGAAGAGCCCTAATGCTGGACTGAGGTAAACCAGAACATTGCAGTAGTCCAATCTAGAGGAGACAAATGCATGAATCAGGGTTTCAGCATCAGCCATAGACAGGATGGGATGAATCTTAGCTACATTTCGCAGGTGGAAGAAAGCAGTCCTCATAATATCTCTAGTGTGGAGGTCAAAGGACAATGTACAATCAAAAATAACCCAAGGTTCCTCACTTTGTCAGTGTGATGTATGACACATGACCCTAGGCTAAGCATTAGCTGGTCAAATTGATGCCAGTGTCTCACTGGACCAAGAACCATCATTTCAGTCTTATCAGAGTTTAAAAGTAGGAAATTGCTGGAGATCCATCTTTTCACTGATGCAAGGCAATCCTCTAAGGATTTATGTGATGAGATTACCAGCAGTTATCAGCATGTATAATTGAGTATCATCAGCATGGCAATGAAAGGTAATCCAAAAACACTGCAATATGTGACCAAGGGGTGCTATATAAAGGAGAAAAGCAGGGGGCCTAAGACAGGCCCCTGTGGAATCACATGTCTCCAAGGTTAGAAGTAGTGTTATTGTACAAGACAGTGAGAGCGACTGGTCAGGTATGACGTCAACCGTGCAAGGGCACTCCAGTAATCCTAAAATGATTCTCCAGCCTGTCAAGTAGAATATGGTGATCCATGGTATCAAACGCAGCACTGAGATCTAACAGCAGCAGAACCGTAGTGGTGTCTGAATCCATTGTAAGCAGAAGATCATTCACTACTTCAGTGAGAGCCGTCTCTGTGGAATGATATTTTCTAAAAGCAGACTACAGTGGTTCAAAAAGGTGCCGTGACACCACTTTTTCCAGAATTTTAGAGCAAAATGATAGATTTGATATCAGCCGTATAGTTTTTCAATACACTAGGGTCAGGATTAGGTTTCTTAAGTAATGGTTTAATAACTTCAGATTTGAAACATTTAGGAACGGATCAAGTTAAAGAAAGATTAATCATTTCCAGCACAGTCGGCCCAAGAGTGGGCCACAGGTCCTTAAAACAGTTTTGTTGGTATAGGATCAAATAAACAGGTTGTGCTTTTTGTAAACATCACGATTTTCGTCAGCATGTCTAGAGAGATACTATCAAATTCTGTAAATCTAGGTAATACCTCAGTAATGGCATCCACCTCAATAGCAGGGTGTAGTGGCTGGGTTAAGGCATGCTGGGATATGTTTAACCTAATGTCTTCTATTTTCTTCTCAAAGTAATCTAAGAATCGTGTGCTGTAAAAGGAGAGCGAACTACAGGTGGTTGTCCATGAATTAGTGTTGCCACCATGTTGAACAAGAACTTTGAGTTTTGCTTGTTTTTGTTGATTAATCAGAGTAATAGGTCCGCTTTGTAGCCAGTAATACATGCTTATAGTATAAGATAGCATCACGCCACTCAAGGTAGAATACTTCTAATTTTGAACTACGCCATTTTTGTTCTAGACCTCTAGCCTTATGCTTAAAGTGTAGGTGACATGATATTTAATGTTCTTTTTTTTTTTTTTTTTTTTAGTATTTAAGTCTAAAATTAAACCACAGTTTGAAATTTATCCTTTCCTGGTGCACAGTTACTGAAGAGATAAATATTTGGATTTTGAACTGCGTGGCACTAAAAATCAGGAACTTCCTGGTGAGTCCCGAAATTGGAAGAGGACATGATATTGGTGCCGGAACCATTATCTTAATACTCCCATTAATTTATGGATTTTTACAGGCTACTAACAGCTCGGTTTCCACCGGGTAGTCCAGGTCAGAGCTGCACCGTGTTTTCGGTGTCAGAATGGTTCATTCTCACTGGCAGAATCCTTTTGATTGGCAGGTGGAACACTTATATTGACCAGCATGTACACACAGTGTCTGCGGCTTCTCCACTCGTCACGGCGGCAGAACTGAGTATTTTCAACTCATTTTATTTTATTGTTTTGTGGATGGTGTCTCCCTTAGAGATAGGGTGAGAAGTTCGGCCATCCATGGGGAGCTCGGAGTAGAGCTGCTGCTCATTCACGTTGAAAGGAGCCAGCTGAGGTGGTTTGGGTATCTGGTAAGGATGCCTCCTGGGTGCCTCCCTAGGGAGGTGTTCCAGGCACGTCCATCTGGGAGGAGAACCCAGGGAAGACCCAGGACTAGGTGGAGAGTTTATTTTGCCACACTGGCCTGGGAATGCCTCGGGATCCCCCAGTCAGAGGTGGTCAATGTGGCACTCTCTCATCTGATGAGTGTTATTCTACTAATGTACAGTACACTAACTGTATTCAAGAAGGAAACAATATTTTTTTTAAATAGCTGATATTTTCAGTCCCTTGGGTCATTTATCAGATGTGAAATGTATGTACCTGTTTCTAAGAAAAAAAAGAGTCCAAGTCTTCCAACCATACGGTAAAACAGGAAACACCAGGACCCAGAAAAACCTCGATCGTCGTCCTCCTGCAAAGCATCAACATCGGAAAACACCTCCGTCCAGCTCCGAGCCTCTGTGTAGACCGCTTGTCGTTTTGGGTGCTGAGCTCACCTGGTGGCAGGTCCATGTTACTTCTTCTGGACATGAGGAGGACAACTCTGCTTTTTCCCCATGGTGTTGGTGTGAAGTCTCCTTCAGATCCTTTTAAAGTATGAAGTGGGCACCAACCTGAGGAGCGAATGGACTTCTGATCCGTGTTTCAATAAACAAACAAATCAACATGAGTCTGCCTGGTTCTTATTTTTGATCATTGGTAGCGCCTCGGGTCAGGTTTTTAATCCTGATCTGGGCCTTTGATTCAGGGTGCTGTCCGGTGTTAATAATGCAAACGTGTTCGCGGGTGGTATGGCTTCTGCCTCGGGCTTCGTCTCCTTGCCCATCCTCCTGAAGACTGCCACTTCCTTGCTACGATGTCAAAACGATGCTGACTGGAAACATTCAAAGTTGGAGCAGGTCTGGACGTGAAGACGTGAAGACGGTGACCGGAGCCTGGAAATGAAAAGGAGACAAAGTCCTCCAACAAAACAGGTGAAACACAGAAGCTTATTTGTAAAAATTAAATCTTAAAGTCTTTAATCTTTTAGCCCCTCCTGCCTCCATGTTTCCTCCTCCTGAAACAGAAAATGAAATCCATCCCGTGCCGTCGACTCTCCTCCGTGTTGAAAAAACAGAGACGCATCATCAAAAATTAATTACTCCCTCACCTCCTCCTTCCTCCTCATTTCCATAAGATTCTTTTTAAAAAATGTAAAATTCATTTAAAGTAAGTGGTGACGTTGTCTTTGAAGATCACGACAACTAACGCGGATCAAAGCAGCGCTTCTGTATGGATGAGAGTCTGATTAGCATAATGAAATTAACCGAGAGACAAGAATCTCTAATAGGTGCAACCAAAAAAAAAAAAACATTAACAATATTTTAGGAGAGTGAGGTTTCAATACAACAGTTACACTTTGATGATCATGTTTTTTCATATTCAGTGTTTAGCTTAGATTTTTTCCCCCTATTTTTTCTTTTTAACTTGATACAAATTCTTTTATTTCTTTTTTTTTTTCGTAAATCAGGTCAGAAAGTCAGTTGGACTCACTGACACATTTACGGTTTTACGGTGATAAATGCAAATCTGACACATTTACTAACACAAACATTTAATAACTGCGATGCCTTTAGTGTCTGTGTTACAAAAGGTTCTTTTTTGGTACTTAGTTGTATTATTGGCTTCAAGGCAAAAAAAACAAAACAAAACCCTCAAGGATACTTATTATAAGAAAAGGAAACCTGAAAAGTAAGAAAAACAAGTCATTTCATCAAAGCAGCACTTAAATTTTAAAACGCTTCATGTGTCTGTTTCTTCATTTGAGTGTTTTAATGTTGATCTCTGGTCAGAAAATTGTACCATTTGAACTCATTTAACAATTCGCTATTATTAATTAGTAATCATCTTTTTGTCCTCCCATTAAAGAAGATATCACGAAAAAGTGGAATAATGCCCAAATTTTAACATGCACTTTTATTTTTTAGTCCAAACTGTATGAAACCCAAAAAATTAAAATGATCCTTACTAAAGAGAGAAAAATCAGCCAAGTCTCACATTTGAGAAACTGGAAACAGAAAACATTTGACTGTTTGTTTTCTTGATGTATAACTGACACACGTTATAGTCATTTTAAATGAATTGTTTTTGCGAGTCACAAACATCACGTTGACTGAAACATTTCAAACTGTAACTTCAAAAAAGCCCTCACTGTTTTTTAATGTGAGTGATGGTTCTGGATCATTTGGAAGAAATAAGATTAATTTGAGAGTGTGTGTGTGTGTGTGTGTGTGTGTGTGTGTGTGTGTGTGTGTGTGTGTGTGTGTGTGTGTGTGTGTGTGTGTGTGTGTGTGTGTGTGTGTGTGTGTGTGTGTGTAAAATCCTTCAAGCTAAAAAATTTCCCAAAATGCGCAGATTCCTTTTTACCAGATAAGATCTGTTAAGTTTATGTCTCCCACGTTTCCATGTTAAGTTATGTAAAATAACAATTCCTGTATATTAGTTTTTATTCAGTTCTTCACCACTTCACATTCATCAGCTTCCAGAATGACTAACTGGAATAATTAATGTTTTTTGGGGAGGAACCTTTAATGACTTCTTATTTTACTTCTCGATGTTCCTGATTTAGCTGATTTGTAGGTTTTAATTTTTAATTGTTTTAATTGTTGGTTTTTATTTTATTTATTTTTTTTATTGTTTTATAGTTATATTGTGGCCTTTTAAAGCATTTCATTTCATCTTCTACTTGGCTACTTTGTAAATGAAATCTCAACCTCATTGTGCCCCTGAGTTCAAATAAAAGATAAATGACTGACTGAATGAATGAATAAATGTTAGCACCTACTTGTAGAACCATTGCCTTATTGTGTTTAGCTATAAATAAATAGGCCGAACGTCTGAGGCTGTGGGGCTCCATTAGCCAGGTTCCTCCTCAGGAACCATTTGGAGTAGTTCCTTGGTCCCAGCTGATCCGTCTGTCATACAGAATTATAAGAACCTTAAGAACATCCAAGACTTGACATCATTGAGGAATGAGGTCCAAATTAACATCCAGGAGCTAAAGACCTTTTGTTCTGAAGCACCATCAGACCTGATGGAGTTGGCGCTATCAGACAGAAATGTGACATCTTCAGACCCTTCACAGAGTGTTCTATCACCGCGACGAAAAGGCCATTAAAGAAAGATCTAAAGAAATCCTTTGACCTGGTCATCGATTGTAAACTTTTGTTTAGTCTTTTTTTAATTTTTTTTTATGTAGATGGTTGTCATCATCGTCGTGGTAATATCTCAGTGGAGAAGATGATGGTCTCTTGATTGATGGTGGACATGGAGATGGCTGAACAGGCCCAGTCAGACACTGCGCATGGTTGCTGCAGGAAGCTTCTGCTGACCTGGATTGTGCTCTGTCTCTTCCCTTTGTCTCCTCTTCTCCTCTGTGTTTTCCTCCTCATTTTGTTTTTGAAGACTTCCACTCCTGTGGGGATCTTTGCTCACCAGCTGGCTCGGCTCCTCACATGTTCCTTCCAGGTCTTCCAGTTGATGGAACAGCTCTTCGTTGTAGCTCTTGAGTTTTCTTCTGCCCTCCTCTAGACAGTTTTTCTTCACTCAGCTGGGAGTGAAAGATCTGCTTAGGAAGTCGGTCATCATCTGTCCTAACCACATGACCCACCCACTGAAGCTGGTTCTTGATGACACACTTGATGCTCTGGAGCTTGATGCTGGTATGCTGGTCTTCCCACCTGAGGCGAGGGTACTCCTTAGGCAGCGTTGGTGGAACCACTTGAAGGTCTTCAGGTTGATGTGAAGACCAAGCTTGATGTAGGCTTCATCGAAGGCTTCAAAGATCTTCTGAAGACTTTCTTCCGTAAAGGATGATATGTTGCTGGAAAAAAAAACAAGTTTATAACATTATTATTGATAGTTTCTTTCATGAAAAATAATTTTTCACAATAAAATGAGAGATTATTGACCAACATCGTCCAAAACCACCTGCTCTTTCACTCTTACTCATCCGCTGGAATGCTCTGAATTCATTCTCTGACCACAATTCTGACACATTCCCACAGGATTTTGCAAACCTGGATCAATGATTTGTGTGTGTGTGGAGGGGGTGGTCTGGGATCCCAGACCAATCGGAATCATCCATGTGCCAAAGAACACTTGACTTTATTGGCTGCATTCCATATTCTAAGGTGTTGATGATCTTATCTTTCAGTGGATATGATTCCGGACTCTGGATCTGGATCATCCCAGTTATCCACTCGCTTGTTCCCAAAACTAAAATGTACAGCCAGGCTGATTTAAAAAATAAAAATAGAAACAAACCAGTTTTCTCCCAGTACACACAAAAAAGGAACATGTTTCCCAGTTTTGGGAGAGGAGATGTGGAAGTGTGTGAAGGAGTCTTTGTGTTTACTTGGCTCCTTGGCGTGGGTGTCGGGTGGATCCCCCTCTCGTCCGCGTGCAAATCAGCTGTAATTGAAATAAATTACATCAGCGCAGCCACGTCGTTATCTGTGGTTAGTTAACAGCACCTCCCTCTCTCAGGGAGGAGGAGGAGGCGGACAACGAGGTTCCAGTGACCCAGATTTAGTCTCAAACCATAAATAATCAGCAGGCCTCCACACGGAAAATAAAACACTTCTCATGTACCTTCAAAGTTTAATCCACACGCAAGAGGCTTCAGACGAATCACAAGAAACCTGTCGCCTGTCTGTTTGGTCGTTAGTTTTTCAATTAATTGCCCAACTACTAACCCAAAAAAACACAAGAACAAAAGTTAAAAAATGACACGTCTTCAATATTAATGTTGTCACGCAGCTGAAAGCCGGAAAACTTTCAGTTTGTCATCAGATAAAAGAAGAAACAGGAAATCCACACTTGGAACCAGGAAGCTTTGATCAGTGATCTCAGCGATTATTAAAGCAGCGTGTGAAAGAACGGAGCGCGGCGCCACGTGCACGTCCACCAGAATGCCGAGATAATCATCACGCAGATGAAAAATGGACCCACATTGAATTTAATCTTTTATCCTTATTGCTGAACTTAGATCCTGATTGGTGACCTTTGACCACGAGTCTGATCTTTGATCTTGATGGTTGAACCTGCATCCTGATCACTGAACTTTGGTCCTAATTACTGGACTTAGATCCTGATTGCTGTCCTTGGATCACAATTACTAACCTTTGACCCTGAATCTGATCTTTGATCCCAGTCTCTGAACTGGCATCCCTGACATCACTGAACTTTGTCCCAGATTCCTAAAGATAAATCCTGATTGCTGACATTTGACTCTGAATCTGATCTTTGATCTCTACGGCTGAACTTACTACCTGATCATTGAACTTTGGTCATAATTACCGAACTTAGATCCTGATTGGTGACCTTTGACCATGAGTCTGATCTTTGATGTCACTCGCTGAATTGGCATCACTGAACTTTGGTCCTGATTCCTAAAGCTAAATCCTGATTGCTGATGTTTGACCCTGAATCAGATCTTTGATCCCGATGGTTGAACCTGCATCCTGATCACTGAACTTTGGTCCTAATTACTGGAATTAGATCCTGATTGCTGTCCTTGGATCACAATTACTGACCTTTGACCCTGAATCTGATCTTTGATCCCAATCTCTGAACTGACATCCCTGACATCACTGAACTTTGTCCCAGATTCCTAAAGATAAATCCTGATTGCTGACATTTGACTCTGAATCTGATCTTTGATCCCAATCTCTGAACTGACATCCCTGACATCAAGATAAATCCTGATTGCTGACATTTGACACTGAATCTGATCTTTGATCCCAATGGCTGAATTTACTACCTGATCATTGAACTTTGGTCCGAATTACTGGACTTAGATCCTGATAGATGAACTTAGATCCTGATTGGTTTTCTTTGACCATGAGTCTGATCTTTGATCCCAATCACTGAATTGACATCACTGAACTTTGGTCCTACTTACTGGATTTAAATCCTGATTGCTGTCCTTGGATCATAATTGCTGAGCTTTGACCCTGAATCTGAGCTTTGATCCTTATTACTGAACTGACATCCCTGACAGCACTGAACTTTGATCCTGATTCATGACGATAACTCCTGATTGCTGACGTTTGACCCCTGAATCACATCTTTAATCTGGATGGCTGAGTTTACCACCTGATCATTGAACTTTGGTCCTAATTCCTGACCTCACATGCTAATTAGTCTCCTTTGATCCACCTCTTGATCTGGAGCTGTACCATAACTTAATGGGTTTGTGACTGGCCCATGCCCCGCCCCTCCACCAGTTTGTATTAACCTGCAATAATTAGTTTTTGGTTAATCTGACTAATTACTAAACAAACAAAGTGATGTGGGTAAAGTCCTGCATTCCCTGGAGGAGGTTGAGTAGACTCTCGTCCTCTGATGGTGTGTTTTTAGTGCTGGCCTGTTTTTATCGGTTTAGTCGTTCTGGCTCCTCATTGGTTCCTCTCTGAGTTGTAACTGTGACTAATCAGTTTTCTTAATTTCTTTGGAGATAAACAGCAGAGTTCACATCAACAGCTCACGTTATGTGGTTTTTTGTTTTGTTTTGTTTTTTTACGGTATTGCCTGCTGTGGCAGCGTTTTAAGATCATTATTCTCTGGCGGCCGCTGTGACACTGCCATTCCCATGCCCTGTCAAATTCTTTCCTCAGATCCCAGGCATTTCAGCGCTCCTCTCCCTCCTCTGCGCCGCTCAGGATGTATCCAAAAGTCCCCTGACCTATGTGGGAGTGGATATTTTGGACGGCATCCCTGGCTGGCTGGCTCGCACATTCATTAGCCCGGCCTCACCAGTGTTTACATGTTGTTGTCATTTCATTCGTCTCATTTTTCCTCCCCGTTTCCAGCCTCCTTCCACTGGTGAACGCATTGCTGCGAGCGTCTGCCGGCTGTAATAACGCCGCGTGTCACATGGCGGCGGCGGTGCAGAGCGACTAGTTTGAGTTGGATGAAGTTGGTGTGACAGTGTTCCTGGAAGCCATGCGTGATGTCCGAGCAGATAAACTTGTATAATTGATGTTGGAGAAGAAGCAGCCTGTAAACACAGCACCTTGTTATCAGACGTGCACGTTCACAGACGGGTTTTGCTGGAGGTCAAAGCAGAGTAAAAGTCTGTTTGTGGCCAAGTCATTATTTACTGTTGATTCAACACCGGGAAGTTTTCTCAGGAAAGACTTTCACATTACAGCCCAGCAGAGGAAATAATGACCTGTAGGTGCTCAGCTGTTTCAAGGAAATTGCTGCTCCTTTCCTTTGGTTCTCTTTCTTTTTTCTTTTTTGAATTATACTCCAAAGCTGCTGCCGTTTCCTCTGACATCCCGACTTGTTACATCACTGGGAACGTTTGCTGCTTTTTCTCCACAACATGTGAGCGTTTTCTCACCTTTGTTTCCTCTCTGTTCCCGACTGACAGGTTTGCATTCTTCTTGTTTAAGTTTGTTCGGCTCCACAAATGTGGATTTTCATGTCTGGATTGACGAGTCCATCTCCTGCAGTTTCTTACCGTGATAACTCATAAACATGGACTCTTGTGATTTTGTGACTCGCCAAATTAAAAGGGCGTGTAATGAGGACAGTTCAGGTCTGGAACCTTAGACCAGTGTCACGACAGTTCTTCGCGATACCATCACCAAATGTAGTGGATTTTTGTGATGGTCACCTCTCGCTGACTGATGTATTTCAAATAGCAGTCTACGCCTAACCCCAACGTGGCAGGTCCACAAAAATAACAGCCCGGTCTCATTGCAGTTTCTGATCTATTAGATGGTGAATCCATCACTAGAATCTACTACACTTCATGAGGGTATCACGATCTTATAGGTTGGATCACTTTACGTGATGCCATCATGAGCTGCTGTGAGACTCCATTGTCCAGGCCGACAATCAGTCCAGATAACACCAATGAAAAGGCTTTCTGCCGCCTGATTCTGCTTTTTTTTCTCTCTGTTTGAGGTGCAGCTCCATTCAGAAGTGGGAGTGGTGTCTTCTTCTGCAGGCCTCCCGTCCTGTGCACCAGCATGGACTCCCAAAAGTTCCTGCATTTTTGTATTGTCAAGTGTCAGTAACATGGCCTGAGCATTGGGCCACTTCTTTGAGTCTGGTCTGCTTGAGGTTTCTTCCTCAAATCATCAGAGGGAGTTTTTGTTTTACGGCTGTCGCCTGTGTTCTTGCTCTAGGGGTCGGTGAGGTTAGACCTTAGTTGTGTGAAACACCTTCAGGCAACTTTGTTGCGATTTGGTGCTATATCAATGAAATGAAATGAAAAATACTCCGGCATGCCTCCTGTCAGGCTGGCGTATCGAATACAGACCTGGCAACTGTCTGGCTTATAAAGCACATACCTGGCAGCCTGCTTGAAAATGAAAGTAAAGCTTCGCCTGGTCAGAACTGCAGCAAACGCTGCTGTTGCTTCAAAGTTTACCCCGATGGAACACAATCAAAAAGGCATCAAGCTGTACTCACCAGGACGACCCCGTTTAAGACGTTTGAACATGATTGAAGCTATGAACACCTGGAAGTGTCCGCGTAATGAGGCCAGTTTGGCGAATCGGGATGAAATTTTTGAACAGCTTGAAAATTTCACCCCGATTTCAAAACTGGTGCTGATGATGGTTGTAACTACGGTGGATACCAGGTTTGTTCAAGACTGACAAAAGATGGATCAAGAATTTACTGTGATGCTTCAAAATGTGGCTCGATTTGCTGTTCAGGATGAAACGGGAAAGATCGTTATCCCGCAGACCTATCTGCCATCTGCTGGCCATGTGTGGGATTGCTGCAGGGAATAATCCTGTCATCACATGCATGATGGACATTAGGAGCAAGTGTGGTTAAAGTCAAGTAGTTCTCACACAGAAGGCGTGTGCATGTCGAGTGATTGCCAACCATTGGCTGTACTCACCGGCATGTGGCCGCTGCTTCCTGGACAGTGTCTTGTCAACTTTTTTTTAAAAATTTGTTCCATGGATTTGGAGTTTCTGAACAACCCGGTGCCTTTCCAGTCACTCACACAGACGGCATGTGCGTGGCGTGTAAGGGGCAAGTGTGCGATGAGTGAAGTTGAGCATGACGGCAGCCACGTGGAGGATAGTGGTGAAGTCTACACGTGCCTCTAAATGCCACAAACACGCCGCCTGTGTGAGAGGCGCATTCATGTGGCTTCAAATGAGCTTGTTTGTCAGTTTTATAACTTCCAAAGCCGAGGTCTGTTGACCGCTTGTCATGAGAATCAAACATAATTTTACTAAACTTCAAACATTTGTTGCGATTTATTATCATGTTTTGGTTTGCATGCATTTATATTTCAATACTATTTGTTGATTTTGCCTTTTAATTTTAACTTGAATCGCATAACTGGACACTTTTATAGTATAAATGAACTCTGTTAGTGTTGATTTAACACTACAGTGAAGTTGATTCGACTGGGGGTTGTGAGCACCTACAGCTAGTGTTAATTTAACACTCTCTAGTCACTCAGTAGTTACAGGTGTGACTGATGTGATACCTTTGAGATCTGTGGAGTGATTTGAAGTGGAAATGGCTCTTTGGATGTATTTGAGGGTTTTAAACTGTCGGAAGTGATGTAATTTATTCCACTGTGTCTTTGTTCCGTCCTTCTTCTTCCTCTCCCCTCAGTGGAATCAGACCAAAGACTCAGGAGAAGAAAGTCGAGGCATCGTTAGAAGTGAAGAGGATTCAGGGCCCAAGGCAGCTAATCAACGCCTTACTCGTGCTGCGCCGACTTAAATCCACTTTTCGTGACGCTCTGAGATGTTTCTTTTACGATCTTTGAATTTTCTCCCATGAGACCCTTAAAATATTTAAAATATTTGCGTTACCTGCTGATGGCGGCGGTGTAATGCACACGTTGGCATTTCTGACGCACTGTCAGTCACTCAGTGACACGTCTGGATGTCAGACGCACCGAGGACATGGGTTTTCTTCAAAATGAATAAACATGCATAATTCCACAGATCAGGGAGAAGATGAAGGAATTCAGAGGGAATTTTCAACACACTATAAAGTATTAAAATCCAAGTCGGCCTCTTTTTTTTGTTTTCTTCTTTATAATCTCACACCACTCTGCCTTCACCTTTCCGCCGGGTGCACGAGCGTGCGAGCGTGCATCTCTGATGTGTTTTCACACTCGCTCCTCTGAAACACACAAACCATTAGGACAAAATATTTACTTTTCACTTCTCGCCACTTTGATATTCTCTTTGATTTCTCTCTTCTTATCCGTGTGTAGAAGTTTAAGAAATCTGCAGAATTTATGTGATTTTTCCCGCCTTTGTACATCTTCGGCAAACAGGGCGGGAAAAAAAAAAGACAGCGTGTGTTAACAGACAGCCGCCGAGCAAAGGCAACAGAGGGAAGCCAGGATTGACATGTTTTTTTATTTTGACAGTGCTCGGCCCTCCCTGCCCGTGCTTTATGATCATAAATAGTGCATGTTGTTTATTAGGAGGCTGCTGCCATCTTTCCCAGCTCGCGAGTGTGTTGCTCTCTGGTGTTAGCAGACAATTTGCCAGTACACATGTGAGACATTATTAGCGTTTCCCTTTCATCCTGTGCCCCCCCCCCCCCCCCCCCTCTCTCTCTCTCTCTCTCTCTCTTGCGCGTGCGCTGCCTTTTTGCAGCCCATGCAAAGCACTCTGGGATAGGTTGTACTCCCTGATTCTGCACGCTACTCGTCATGCAGCTAAATTTGATGGGAAAAGCGCGTAATTTGCCTCTTCTTAGATTAAATCTAACTAATGTGATTATGAGGCGCAGACACAGGAGTATATGAGAGCATACGTGCACACAAAAGCCACCATGATGACACAATTTCAAGATGTTTCACGTTGCTGAGGATGGAGGGGGTGGTGGTGGTGGTGTGTTCGGTTCCTTTAATGCTGCGTGGAGCAACATCTGGCTCCAATTACCCGCTGTGAGGTAGGTGCTCCATTATGAAAAGGAAACACGAAGGATTTCCTCTCTTAAAATACATCTTATCCCTTAATTCCTGCCTAAATTACCACTTAAGCACGGCCTGTAATTCGTAAGCTCCGGTAGCCCTCAGTGGAGGCAGGAAAACTAAACTCTGCATCACCTTGACCGTGGAGGTAGCCGTCCTTGAAGAACAGCAGCAGAGAGTGACAAAGCGAGGCAGAGATCTGTGGTGTGGTCGCACCTCTCCTCCCCTCAGATTGCACCCGGCTGGAGTGGGGAGCGAGGTGAGGAGGGATAGAGTGGTCGATGGAGCCCTTCTAAAAGGATGGGGTGGGTTTGAGGACTTTGGGCTCTCAGGGGATAGATTTGCAAGTGGAGATAGTCTGAGTCACCTCTCCCTGACACTGACGCCAAGGGCCCGGGGCGAGCAGTCAGCCTGTGGTCGAGGCAAACCCCCATAACCTCCATGCGCTCACTGTCTCTCAGAAAGTACAGGTTGTGCCAGAGGTGATTTACAGCCGGGATCTGTGGCTGCTGTGGAGAGAGCACCCGTGTCCGCTCAAACATTCCCACTCGGTTTCCTGTGTCTCACGGTGCGTTCCCGCTCAGGGGGGCGTGTCTATGTGTGACGTTAAACGAGATGAGGGCTGCTCGAGACGGGCCAGCGTAGTGGTGCAAGCGGTGAGCTAACGTGCTTCCAACAAAACAAAACCTGCACCCATTCTTAGTGCTGTGTCAGGAAGTGCACCTGAAATAAAACGTGCACCAAATCAACATATCGCATCCGCTGTGGCCGTCCCAGCAAAAGGGGAGGAACAAAAAGAAAAACTGCTGGAGATGGCAGATGTGTGTCAAAGTAAAACTCTACCCCAGAATCCACATAATGATCCAAATCAACACCAACTTTCTAAATCTGACAGAGTTTGATCACTGTACAGTCGACGGAAACGTTTTTAAGCTGTCCCACTAATAAATAAACCAACAATCCCAGTAAGTCCTGATAAATATTAGCATTTCATTGTTTTTTAATCCAGCGTTGTCATAACGTTATATTTCTATGGTTTAACAAGCTCCACATGACTGTCATGGGACCTGTAATAGAGAAAAAAATGTTTCCGTCATTTTTCAAATCACCTCATGAAATATTAATATCTAAACATGTTTTCATGAAGCAGACTTTCAGTTTTATTGTTCAATTTGCGTAATTTGGAAGGTAATGAAAACCCGCCTACCTACAGTATATGGTAAACTGAACAACTTTAATAAAAATACTTTTAAGTTTATTTATTTGTATCATGAACATAAATATCTTGTGGAGTTACTTTATCCTTTAAAGCAGACAGGAGCTTTTAAATGACACATTTTTTTGCCACTTTTTCACAGTTTGTGTTTTATGCACTGCTACATGGTTTTACTCTGTTAATCACTTTTATGGCTCACGTGGCATCAACAGAGATCGACCTCTGACCCCATAACTCACTCAGTATGTCTTCGAAGCATTTTTTTTATTCCTACTTGATTACAGTTGATTAGTTACATTTGGTTTTTGAGCTATTAACAAACATTGCAGTCTTACTTTGTTGTAAAAAGTGTTAATTAACTTATGAATCATGAAAACACCTCAGTTCTTCTTCTTTCTTCAACTGGTAGAAACTTGTATTTCAGCAAGTAGTCCATGTGCCAGTTGACAACTTGGACCTAATCAGTACCACTTAAGGGGACTAAACAACACTTTACAGTCCAGCCTCTGTGTACCATGACCTACACCAAAGTGTATGGTGGCCATCCAGGGTGGTAGCTGTAGAGAGGTAGAGATCAATGAAGAATTACACAGGGGTCAAATCTGAAAAATTATTCAATCGTGTAAGTATAACACATGATTTGTCTGATCATAAAGAGTCCAAAAAGGTGTCACTTGAACTATCTATAACTGAATGTGATGGTCGTATGGGACAGCAAAAACTGGTGGCAAAGGTCAGCTTCAGTTTGTACAGGGGTCATAGGTTAAAGTTTCTCCAATTTTGATAAAACGTGAGGAAAATTATTGGTGGAGCTTCTACAATTAATTAATTTAATAGTTTTGACTGTGCTGGATGTTTGGTCTCCAAAATAAAGGTCAGATAAGGTTGACGTCCACTGGATTCTATGACATGTGACGTGTTACCCTGTAACTGGATAACTAAACATGACGGAGGGTGCAAATTATTCCTTTCTCTCTTAACTCTCTTAACCAGTAATTTTCAGAACTTTTTACCAAAATTAAGGTAACTTAACTTTTGACCCCTGTACAAACTGAAATTGACCTTTGTCACCATTTTCTTTTTCCTGTTTTTATCACATAACTCCAGAACATTCAGTCATAGTTGGTCCAAACTATACCACTTTGGAATCCCTATGATCGAACAAATAATGTGGTATACTTATCAATATGACTGCAGCATTTTTTAAATTTTGATCCTTTCTTCATGGCCCCCTACTTGGTTACAGCTGCCAACCTGGGATGGTCACCATACATTGTTTTGTAGGCCATTGTACACTTAGGCTGGATTGTAAGTGTTCTTTAGTCCCTTAAGTGGTTGTAACGTTCAGTATTAATTGATGAATCCTCTTGAAACTTGGACAAACTGAGCCAAAAGTAAAAACAATTTGATGGAAGAAATAAACTTTAAAACATATTTGAGTCCTAGCTTTATGCTGTAAAAAAATACAATTTTTTTTCCCCATTTCAACAAATGATAGAGATTTAAGTCACTAAGACATTTCCTTCCAAAGTTGAATGCCTCGAATTTTAATCTTAAAATAACAATAATGTTAAATAGTTTCTTTTTTACTTACATTTCAGGCATTGTTTGTTTATTTTTAAATCAAAATTGATATGTTTTAAAGATGCGTGATTGTGAAATAAAGGTTCCAGTTCTGTATGAGGGGAAATGTATGTGAGAAGTGCAGCTTTGTGCTGTATATTTAAACATAAAACCACCCGTTATGACTCTGACCTGGAGATATAACTCATAGTTTTATGTTGCTTGGTGTCAGTGCATGTAAAAAATAAAAAGTGTGAAATGTTCGGCTCCCTGAGCAACACAGACGGTGGGTGAGATAACTTTTTTCCTTAAATAGCTGCCGTTTTTCAGAGGGAGGAAAACTAAACGTAACCCTGGAGCGATGCTGCCCGCCTGGAGCCGATCTCCAAACCAAAAGTGTCAAAGGCTCTGTTAATATTTTTCCAACCTGGAATTTACTGACCCAAGAGTCCTGACTGGGCAGGTATTGGCACACCGCAGCTGATTTCACAAGGGTTCGGGTGGATTTTTAATTTGTGGAAACATCAAGTCTGGACCTTTAGTCCAGCAACCACGAGGGAACATTGACTCCAGCAATCTGCCCGAACCATGTTATTAAGTGGTAATTCAAACAACTCATTTGTTTTATTGGGAATAAGAAAACACCAGACTCTTGAGTGCTGCTCTTCCAGTGTTGCATAACCTGCATCCCATCAAGTGTACTTTGGTCAGAAGCTCACATGAACAGTTTTACTCCCAAACACCTTTACTTTGCAGTTTGTTACACTTTATATGCATCCTGTGAGTTTAATATTTCTGTTATTCCATGTTTTTAAGAGGTCTGTATATGTTTCCTAATCCTGGTCCTCGGGGCCCAAAGTACTGCACGTTTTCCATTTGTCTCCAAACTAATCAGAGAAAATCAACTCTGTCAGGTGTGTTCAGCCAATCAACAGCTGGCTGAGCTAATCGGCTCAGATTAGTTCTGAGACCGATGGAAAATGTGCAGTACTTTGGGCCCTGAGGACCAGGATTAGGAAACACCTATATAAAATAATGTGTGAAGGCTGTCGGAAACATAGAATATTTAAAATCGTAGCATTAAATGTTTGTTTTTCCCAATAGTGGGTCAACAAAAATTGGATTGATTTCAGAATATTCCAATTCATCATGGACACCCTCCCAGACCAGGGTTTCCAAGGTATGGACAAGAAGTCAAACCATGACCTTCTGGGTTGCATATATGTAGCTTTCAGTGATTTGCCGGACTCAGCCTTCAGCAGTGTGTCTGTATGTGGGGAAAGTTTCAAGCTTGAGTCACTTGGCCGTGACATTCTGGGTCCATTCTAGTGGATGAAGTGAGGTACATTGTGTGACATAATCTCTGTCGAATGAAGTGGGTCACAGATGGGCAGCGTGACTGGGATCCTAACCCAGGTGTACATATAGGTAGCCCAAGTCCTTACCCACTGAGCTACCCGTGCTGATGGGTCTTTATGCAAGTGAGCGTTTACTTCAGACTCAGATTATACATTTTATATTCATTCATTCAATTTCTGCCAGAGACCAAGTAGTTCAATCTACAGGTCCCTATCCTCAGCCAAGTCCTCTAACCCTTCCGGCGGGGATCTAGAGGTGTTGTCAATCCATCTGGGAAACACATTCCCTCCAGCATGTCCTGGGTGTTCCCCAGGGCCTCCTCCCAGTAGGGCATGCTTGGAAGACCTCCATAGGGAGATGAGTGGGGGCATCATCACCATTTGATGTGACGAAGTAGCAGTCCTACTCTGAGCCCCTCCCAGATATTCGAGTTTCTCATCCTGTCTCTGAATGGAGGCTCAGATATCTGAAGGAGTATCCGTGTCCTTGTTTTTATGGTCACTTCCCTAAGCTCATGAACACAGGTGAGGATAGGAGTGGAAACCTATTGGTAAATCAAGACCTTCTGGCTCAGCTCTTTCTTCACCATGAAGATCCAGTACAGTATCCACAAGACCCCCCCATGAACAAGACCCCGAGATACTAGAACTCCTACACTTGGGGCGATAACTTTCCCTTAGCCTAGAGGGGACAGTCCACTGTTTTCCGACAGAGGTCCATTATCTCAGATTTGGAGGTGTTGATTCTCATCCCAGTCACTTAACACGTGGCCTCAAACCTGCTCAGTGCACATCAGAGGTCACCATCTGATGAAACCAAGAGAATCACATCATCTGCAAAAAGCAGAGATGTAGTTCTAAGGTCACAAAAATGGACACCCTTCAGTCCCTGACTGCACCTTGAAATCCTTTCCATGAACACCATGTTTGTTGTATTGTGAGAAAACATCAGTTATGACATTTTGCCCATAGAGCACTTTTTCTGACCTTTTCTGCGAGACTGGCCAGGCCCAAGGAACTCCCACCCATCACCTGTCTGTCTGTGGCACATAGATGGATACTTCCAGGAAACACACTTCAGGTCTGCATGGTTAAGGTTAGAAACAACCACGTTCCTGGACCTGACCAAAGAGTGCTCAAAATTTCCCCCAAAGAAAATCCTCTGGCTCAAACGTCAGCTTTAAAAATGAAGAGCTCAGAGCTCTTTCTCGTTAAAATGGTCTTTTAAATCACTTGTGAAACTCACTTTTATGGACTTGTTTTTATGTGATGATGTTTTATTAACCTGTCCTGATGTCTGTCTTTTTATGTGATGCTTATTTATCCTTTGCTTTTATGCACGTTTGTTTTGTTTGTACATTACTCATTTTTTTAGTGCTTCTTTGATTTGTTGCTGCACTTTAGCTGTGTTTGAAATCCATCATGGTTCATATATATATATATATATATATATATATATATATATATATAAAAGATGTGGCTTGTCCAACTTGATGTTTCCATTTTTGGTAAACTTTAAATTTTCAGTCCAGTAAATACAACACCTTGAATAAGGTGGCTGTGCTGGTGAGAGTGCTCAGAGAACAACAAATTGTTTTTTCCAAAAGTTTGTCAGAGTAAAGGCTGCTGTGTAGATGGACCCCTGGTTGGTCTCTGTAAATTATATAACATTCCATGGGTAAAGTGTCTTCAGACGAAGACTTGTGATTTGGTACTTGACATACTCACTCACTCAATCAGTCACTCACCATGCTGCCCTACTTCACAAGCTCTTGCTCTAAAACCTGACAAGATGGCTTTACTTAAAAAAGAAACGTGTCAACCGATTGCCTGGAAAAAGATAAGTAAAGGACAAGTACTTGTTTTGTGTAAAATATCATGGTTACAGTGTAGTTTTGGAGTTAAATATCATGTTTACACTGAAATTTTATCTACATTCTGCACACTCGGACCTTTGCATAGAACAGGTAGCTCAGTTGTGAACGGAGTTGGACTGCCAATATATAGACCTGGGGGTTCTTCTCAGTCACCCTACTTGTTCATGTCATCAGACATGGGGCCAAATACAAAAGTATTTTTATTTGAAAATACTTAAATACATTTTTCGGAGTATTTGTATTTCAAATACATCGCCGACCCCAAGTATTTCCAAATACTTTTTCAAATTCTTTTCAAACTTGGGAATCTCTGTGACACAGTGTTGAGACACACCAGATATGACATTTTATTATTGTTTTGTGATATGGCGGATACTGGCTGACTGACTGGTGGTTGGCTCTCACTGCGGTATTGTATCACTTCCTGTTCAGGAGCACAGCGGTGTTTTACTGTATCTGTTAGCTGTTTAATCTGCGCAGTTAACGATTTGTTTCACAGTGTAATCTTCACGTGCCTTAACTAAAGCACTCCCTCTGCTGAATCACCTCTAAATTATTTACACATTATTCACTTTGTGTGTTTTTAGGAATCCGCTAGCTTAGCGCAGCTACTAGCTCTTAGCCGGTTTAGCATGGCGGCTTCTCCTGTCTCTCCCGCACTTTTCTGCTCTGGGTGTGAAATGTTTAGTTATTCCTCGGCCTCCTTTAGCAGTAATGGTACTTGTAATAAGTGTAGCTTATTCGTAGCTTTGGAGGCCAGGCTGGGCGAATTGGAGACTCGGCTCTGCACCGTGGAAAATTCTACAGCTAGCCAGGCCCCTGTAGTCGGTGCAGACCAAGGTAGCCTAGCCGCCGTTAGTTCCCTTCCAGCAGATCTCGAGCAGCCGGGAAAGCAGGCCGACTGGGTGACCGTGAGGAGGAAGCGTAGTCCTAAATAGAAGCCCCGAGGATCAAACTCTGGTTATTGGCGACTCTGTTTTGAGAAATGTGAAGTTAGCGACACCAGCAACCATAGTCAATTGTCTTCCGGGGACCAGAGCAGGCGACATTGAAGGAAATTTGAAACTGCTGGCTAAGGCTAAGCGTAAATTTGGTAAGATTGTAATTCACGTCGGCAGTAATGACACCCGGTTACGTCAGTCAGAGGTCACTAAAATTAACATTGAATCGGTGTGTAACTTTGCAAAAACAATGTCGGACTCTGTAGTTTTCTCTGGGCCCCTCCCCAATCGGACCGGGAGTGACATGTTTAGCCGCACGTTCTCCCTGAATTGCTGGCTGTCTGAGTGGTGTCCAAAAAATGAGGTGGGCTTCATAGATAATTGGCAAAGCTTCTGGGGAAAACCTGGTCTTGTTAGGAGAGACGGCATCCATCCCACTTTGGATGGAGCAGCTCTCATTTCTAGAAATCTGGCCAATTTTCTTAAATCCTCCAAACCGTGACTATCCAGGGTTGGGACCAGGAAGCAGAGTTGTAGTCTTACACACCTCTCTGCAGCTTCTCTCCCCCTGCCATCCCCTCATTACCCCATCCCAATAGAGACGGTGCCTGCTCCCAGACCACCAATAACCAGCAAAAATCTATTTAAGCATAAAAATTCAAAAAGAAAAAATAATATAGCACCTTCAACTGCACCACAGACTAAAACAGTTAAATGTGGTCTATTAAACATTAGGTCTCAAACCCAGACAGAGCTTTAATTCATTTGAAAGCTTGACTCTTAGTCTTGTCCATCCAAATTGAAAGTCCCAAAAACCAGTTTTATTTGTTATTATCTATCGTCCTCCTGGTTGTTACTGTGAGTTTCTCTGTGAATTTTCAGACCTTTTGTCTGACTTAGTGCTTAACTCAGATAAGATAATTATAGTGGGCGATTTTAACATCCACACAGATGCTGAGAATGACAGCCTCAACACTGCATTTAATCTATTATTAGACTCAATTGGCTTTGCTCAAAATGTAAATGAGTCCACCCACCACTTTAATCATATCTTAGATCTTGTTCTGACTTATGGTATGGAAATTGAAGACTTAACAGTATTCCCTGAAAACTCCCTTCTGTTTGATCATTTCTGAATAACATTTACATTTACTCTGATGGACTACCCAGCAGTGGGGAATAAGTTTCATTACACTAGAAGTCTTTCAGAAAGCGCTGTAACTAGGTTTAAGGATATGATTCCTTCTTTATGTTCTCCAATGCCATATACCAACACAGTGCAGAGTAGCTACCTAAACTCTGTGAGTGAGATAGAGTATCTCGTCAATAGTTTTACATCCTCATTGAAGACAACTTTGGATGCTGTAGCTCCTCTGAAAAAGAGAGCTTTAAATCAGAAGTGCCTGACTCCGTGGTATAACTCACAAACTCGCAGCTTAAAGCAGATAACCCATACGTTGGAGAGGAAATGGCGTCTCACTAATTTAGAAGATCTTCACTTAGCCTGGAAAAAGAGTCTGTTGCTCTATGAAAAAGCCCTCCGTAAAGCTAGGACATCTTACTACTCATCACTAATTGAAGAAAATAAGAACAACCCCAGGTTTCTTTTCAGCACTGTAGCCAGGCTGACAAAGAGTCAGAGCTCTATTGAGCCGAGTATTCCTTTAACTTTAACTAGTAATGACTTCATGACTTTCTTTGCTAATAAAATTCTAACTATTAGAGAAAAAATTACTCATAACCATCCCAAAGACATATCGTTATCTTTGGCTGCTTTCAGTGATGCCGGTATTTGGTTAGACTCTTTCTCTCCGATTGTTCTGAGTTATTTTCATTAGTTACTTCCTCCAAACCATCAACATGTCTGTTAGACCCCATTCCTACCAGGCTGCTCAAGGAAGCCCTACCATTAATTAATGCTTCGATCTTAAATATGATCAATCTATCTTTATTAGTTGGCTATGTACCACAGGCTTTTAAGGTGGCAGTAATTAAACCATTACTTAAAAAGCCATCACTTGACCCAGCTATCTTAGCTAATTACAGGCCAATCTCCAACCTTCCTTTTCTCTCAAACATTCTTGAAAGGGTAGTTGTAAAACAGCTAACTGATCATCTGCAGAGGAATGGTCTATTTGAAGAATTTCAGTCAGGTTTTAGAATCCATCATAGTACAGAAACAGCATTAGTGAAGGTTACAAATGATCTTCTTATGGCCTCAGACAGTGGACTCATCTCTGTGCTTGTTCTGTTAGACCTCAGTGCTGCTTTTGATACTGTTGACCATAAAATTTTATTACAGAGATTAGAGCATGCCATAGGTATTAAAGGCACTGCGCTGCAGTGGTTTGAATCATATTTATCTAATAGATTACAATTTGTTCATGTAAATGGGGAATCTTCTTCACAGACTAAGGTTAATTATGGAGTTCCACAAGGTTCTGTGCTAGGACCAATTTTATTCACTTTATACATGTTTCCCTTAGGCAGTATTATTAGACAGCATTGCTTAAATTTTCATTGTTATGCAGATGATACCCAGCTTTATCTATCCATGAAGCCAGAGGACACACACCAATTAGCTAAACTGCAGGATTGTCTTACAGACATAAAGACATGGATGACCTCTAATTTCCTGCTTTTAAACTCAGATAAAACTGAAGTTATTGTACTTGGCCCCACAAATTTTAGAAACATGGTGTCTAACCAGATCCTTACTCTGGATGGCATTACCCTGACCTCTAGTAATACTGTGAGAAATCTTGGAGTCATTTTTGATCAGGATATGTCATTCAATGCGCATATTAAACAAATATGTAGGACTGCTTTTTTGCATTTGCGCAATATCTCTAAAATTAGAAAGATCTTGTCTCAGAGTGATGCTGAAAAACTAATTCATGCATTTATTTCCTCTAGGCTGGACTATTGTAATTCATTATTATCAGGTTGTCCTAAAAGTTCCCTGAAAAGCCTTCAGTTAAATCAAAATGCTGCAGCTAGAGTACTGACAGGGACTAGAAGGAGAGAGCATATCTCACCCATATTGGCCTCTCTTCATTGGCTTCCTGTTAATTCTAGAATAGAATTTAAAATTCTTCTTCTTACTTATAAGGTTTTGAATAATCAGGTCCCATCTTATCTTCGGGACCTCATAGTACCATATCACCCCAATAGAGCGCTTTGCTCTCAGACTGCAGGCTTACTTGTAGTTCCTAGGGTTTGTAAGAGTAGAATGGGAGGCAGAGCCTTCAGCTTTCAGGCTCCTCTCCTGTGGAACCAGCTCCCAATTCAGATCAGGGAGACAGACACCCTCTCTACTTTTAAGATTAGGCTTAAAACTTTCCTTTTTGCTAAAGCTTATAGTTAGGGCTGGATCAGGTGACCCTGAACCATCCCTTAGTTATGCTGCTATAGACTTAGACTGCTGGGGGGTTCCCATGATGCACTGAGTGTTTCTTTCTCTTTTTGCTCTGTATGCACCACTCTGCATTTAATCATTAGTGATTGATCTCTGCTCCCCTCCACAGCATGTCTTTTTCCTGGTTCTCTCCCTCAGCCCTAACCAGTCCCAGCAGAAGACTGCCCCTCCCTGAGCCTGGTTCTGCTGGAAGTTTCTTCCTGTTAAAAGGGAGTTTTTCCTTCCCACTGTCACCAAGTGCTTGCTCACAGGGGGTCGTTTTGACCGTTGGGGTTTTTCCGTAATTATTGTATGGCCTTGCCTTACAATATAAAGCGCCTTGGGGCAACTGTTTGTTGTGATTTGGTGCTATATAAATAAAATTGATTTGATTTGATTTGATACAAAAGGATGCAATATTGATGGAAACAGAATTTTGTGATAGTTTGATTATTGCCTGTGATATTATAATAGTGAATTTGTGATAAAACATTCAATCCTTTACTTATCAGTAGTATTTGGTCATGCTATTTTCACAATAAATTGTCACCGGTTTATCAGTTTTTGTGTTGATTTGTTGTTTATAGTTCATAGAAAGTATTTGTATTTGAAATACTCAAAATCTAAAGTATACAATGTAATACAATACAATGTAAAGTATTTGACCCCATGTCTGCATGTTGTTGGATCATCATCTGCATTGTCTCAGTCCACCCAGCATTTAATGGGTACTGGCCTCGGTTGGGGAGGTAAGCTGTGATGGACTGGTGTCCTTTCTAGGGAGTGGCATGGACTTGCATTTCCTTCACTCTGTGGTATAACAGTACCAATGGGCTTTAGCGCCTCTCTAGGACTTACTTCTTCTTAAACTTTACACATATCCTGAGGAAAATCAGACTGCAAATAACCCCCAGATGACTGATTATCCACGTTGGTCTGATTCAGTACAAATCCAGATTTAGACTGTTCGTGGACGGTGTACTCTCACAGTACTTGAAGTTGTCTGTTAAATTCCATCATTTATTGGCTTGAAACTTCACCACGGTTTATGAAGATGAGGAGGATCACTTGCATTGTGAAGGAGTATCAGCTTTGACATTTTGGACACGTGTTGAGGACCCCGGTCACTGGAGAAGGCCAAGGACACGCTTCATCTGGTTGTGGCAGATAGATGGTTAGAGATGTGGGAATGGAGTGGTTGTCTGCTTGGGTGGTTGGCATCCAGGACCCAAAGTGGTTCTGTGGTGTCTTGGATGTGGCAAAGCGTTGCACAAAAACATGATCCCAGACTCGACCGTTTATGAAAAAAAAACACGATTTCATGCACTGAAAGAGATATTTCATAATGACACTTTTAATGTCTGAGGTTAATATTTATGGTTTAGTTTCAAGAAAAGTTTCACTTTGAATAGATTTAAATTGGACTGAACTTTGCAACATTTAGAAATCACTGATTTTTATGTTAATTCTGGACGTTGCACCCATGTTGCAGATTACTTCAGCATCAGAATTACAGAAATTCTGTTCATCCCCAAAGTTTAATTCAGGCACGTTTGAAGTTTTATCATAAGCTAAACTTTCCCTGAAGTGGATTAATGTTCCAGTTCAGCCCGCGCAGATACGCCGATATCGAGGAGGAAAGACAGTGCAGCATTCTGGGAGTCTTTTAGTCTAATTCCACACAAACACAGTGAGGAAAACAGACGGTTTGTGAAGGCAGTCATCCATCAAACACTGAGGAGAATGTCCAGTTGGTGGCTCCAGCAGGCTTAGAATAGCCTTTTGTTCAAACACCTTTAATAATTAAACACCTACTCAGCCCCTCGGGCTTCACAAGATTGAAGACTTTCGCATGGAAGCCAAAAAAAAAAAAAAAAATCTCCTTTTGCAGCCCTGTGCTGTTGTAACCTGGAGAGCTCAGCAGCGATGAGGTGCACCGTATCACCTAATGCCTTTTCCTTTTGCAGAACAAACCCCTCTGACTGCTTCAGCACACTCATAAAACACAATCGATACCTGGAATACATCTGTCGCTGCACGTTTCCTGCACTGTCTAAATCAGACCTGCAGGGCGGCGATCAGGTTTTAGATTTCCTCACTGACTTATCCTTCTGTCAATCAGTTCCTCAGGTTATCTCCTCAGCCAGAGCTGGGATCCATTTGCTGGCCGGTAGGTAGACTGAGACAATGCAAGTATACACACACACACACACACACACACACACACACACACACACACACACACACACACACACACACACACACACACACACACACACACACACACACACACACACACACACACACACACACACACACACACACACACACACACACACACACACACACACACACACACACACAAGTAGGGTGACCGGGAATCACCCGCTGCCGCAGGGTTGACGGTGTGAAATACTTCCGGGTATTAGTGCAGCAAATAAATGAAACGATACTTCACATGGTGATACAAGCACCAAATCCAGCACAAATCCTCCTTAGACATTGCTCTTTTGAAAAAACCGACGGGCCACTTGGATTTTCAATAGGCGGCCAGGTAGGGGTCAATTGAAGAATTACACAGGGGTTAAAATATAAAAATGCTCTAATCATATTGAAAACTACACCACATTATTTGTCTGATTATAAAGATTCCAAAAAGGTATAGTTTGGACTATCTATGACTGAATGTTATGGAGTTATGGGGTAAAAACCTTAAGAATGGTGACAAAGGTCAATTTCAGTTTGTACAGAAAGTTAAAGTTGCTCCAATTTTAGTAATACATGGTGCACATTGTTGATTGAGCTACTTGGATTAATAAATGGAATAGTTTTAACTGTGTTGAATGCTTGGTCTCTAAAGTAAAGGTCAAATAATGTTGACGTCCTTTGAATTCTATGACATGTGACATATGTTACCCCGTAACGTGATAACTAAGCATGATACATGGTGCAAACTATTCCTTTTTGAAACCCTATTAACTCAACCAATAATTTGCATCACCTTTGAATAAATTTGGAGCATCTCTAACTTTTGACCCCTGTACAAACTGAAACTGAACTTTGTCACCATTCTTGTTGTTTTTACCCCATAACTCTTTAGAATTCAGCCTTTTTGGAATCTTTACAATAAGACAAATAAAGTGGTCTAATTTTCAATATGACTGGAGCATTTTTATATTTTGACCCCTGTGTAATTCTTCAATTGACTCCTACGTGGCCGCCTATTGAAAATTCAAGTGGCCCATTGATTTTTTCAAAAGACTAATGCCTAAGGTGAACTTTTGCCAAATTTGACGCTTGTATCACCATTTGCGGGATTGTCAATATTCTGTTTCCTGCTGCACTATATGTGTTTAATACACTGTTTCTCTCCACAAAATCCACTTAATTCATTGTGCTAACAAACCAGAAAATACACTCAACAAAAATATAAACACAACACTTTTGGTTTTGCTCCCGTTTTGTATGAGATGAACTCAAAGATCTAAAACTTTTTCCACATACACAATATCACCATTTCCCTCAAATATTGTTCACAAACCAGTCTAAATCTGTGATAGTGAGCACTTCTCCTTTGCTGAGATAATCCATCCCACCTCACAGGTGTGCCATGTCAAGATGCTGATTAGACACCATGATTAGTGCACAGGTGTGCCTTAGACTGCCCACAATAAAAGGCCACTCTGAAAGGTGCAGTTTTATCACACAGCACAATGCCACAGATGTCACAAGATTTGAGGGAGCGTGCAGTTGGCATGCTGACAGCAGGAATGTCAACCAGAGCTGTTGCTCGTGTATTGAATGTTCATTTCTCTACCATAAGCTGTCTCCAAAGGTGTTTCAGAGAATTTGGCAGTACATCCAACCAGCCTCACAACCGCAGACCACGTGTAACCACACCAGCCCAGGACCTCCACATCCAGCATGTTCACCTCCAAGATCGTCTGAGACCAGCCACTCGGACAGCTGCTGAAACAATCGGTTTGCATAACCAAAGAATTTCTGCACAAACTGTCAGAAACCGTCTCAGGGAAGCTCATCTGCATGCTCGTCGTCCTCATCGGGGTCTCGACCTGACTCCAGTTCGTCGTCGTAACCGACTTGAGTGGGCAAATGCTCACATTCGCTGGCGTTTGGCACATTGGAGAGGTGTTCTTTTCATGGATGAATCCCGGTTCATACTGTTCAGGGCAGATGGCAGACAGCGTGTGTGGCGTCGTGTGGGTGAGCGGTTTTCTGATGTCAATGTTGTGGATCGAGTGGCCCATGGTGGCGGTGGGGTTATGGTATGGGCAGGCGTCTGTTATGGACGAAGAACATAGGTGCATTTTATTGATGGCATTTTGAATGCACAGAGATACCGTGATGAGATCCTGAGGCCCATTGTTGTGCCATACATCCAAGAACATCACCTCATGTTGCAGCAGGATAATGCACGGCCCCATGTTGCAAGGATCTGTACACAATTCTTGGAAGCTGAAAATGTCCCAGTTCTTGCATGGCCGGCATACTCACCGGACATGTCACCCATTGAGCATGTTTGGGATGCTCTGGACCGGCGTATACGACAGCGTGTACCAGTTCCTGCCAATATCCAGCAACTTCGCACAGCCATTGAAGAGGAGTGGACCAACATTCCACAGGCCACAATTGACAACCTGATCAACTCTATGTGAAGGAGATGTGTTGCACTGCATGAGGCAAATGGTGGTCACACCAGATACTGACTGGTATCCCCCCCAATAAAACAAAACTGCACCTTTCAGAGTGGCCTTTTTTTTTGTGGGCAGTCTAAGGCACACCTGTGCACTAATCATGGTGTCTAATCAGCATCTTCATATGGCACACCTGTGAGGTGTGATGGATTATCTCAGCAAAGAAGTGCTCACTATCACAGATTTAGACTGGTTTGTGAACAATATTTGAGGGAAATGGTGATATTGTGTATGTGGAAAAAGTTTTAGATCTTTGAGTTCATCTCATACAAAATGGGAGCAAAACCAAAAGTGTTGTGTTTATATTTTTGTTGAGTGTAAAAGAACCTCTTCATACTATTTAAATAATTTGTAATGTATTTGCATTCTAGCAGAGTCCATTTTTATTGTATGCACCCCCAAATTATAACTGTTTCATGTAATTCAATTCATTCATTCATTTTGTGGAAAAAATGTGTTCATGAGTTGAAGTAATCAACTGCTCAGCCTGTGTCAGAATCAGAATTCTTTTATTGTCATTTTACAGTGTACACAGTACAAAGTATAACGAGATTTTAAAAAGTAGCAGCTCTTTTCAGTGCAGTGGTTGATGATAAATAAATGATTGAATTGAAATAAAATAGAATAGAATAATAAGAATAAAGGAAAGCAAAAAAAAAAAAAAAACTGTACACAGTATCCAAAAATCCGAAGATGTACAAAAACTGTACACAATAAACAATGTAAGAATAGAGCAACGCTAACGTTATTGTTTGGGCTAAATGAAACTGTTGAGACACTTTTACTGATGTGTGCTGAATTTAATTAATTGTACATAGAATGAATATATTCCAGGTAGCAGTAATGTTAAAAATGAATTTAAAGATTTAACATTAGTAATATCGTTATCTCAGCAGCCGCTAAGTGGGCCACCGTGGCTGTGACGGTGACTCGGGTCGCTCAATTTCCTTGTAGGTTTCCCACCACAAATTCCGGCCTAACGTAACGTTAAAGGCATTTTTCTCCGAGTTTGGAATCTCTGGACTTGTGAGAGTTCTGAATGCAGCATAATGCTAATGTTGCTCATGCTAATTATGTTGCTAATGCTAAAACTGCTAATACTACTGCTAATGTTGCTACTGCTATTGTTGCTGCTGCACACTCGGACATCGTTCAAGAATCACGAGCCCTCAGGCTCATCCTGCAGGTGAAAACTTCAGTTCTCAGTCGATAAATCGTGACTGTGAAAGAGGAGGAGCAGGAGTGAGTTCTGGACATCATCATCATCTGTGAATCTCCTGAAGCCCATGTGAAAGAGGGAGGATGTGAAGTTGATGCAGTTTTTCTTCCTGCAGCGTTCCGGGCTGTTCCTGGTCCCGCAGGACCACATAACGAGCGGCGCTCTGTGTCTTGCTGCAGATATGCACCTGAGAGAGAACAGCTGTCTCGTTAAAGGTCACTCTCCCACACTCTCTCACTCCGTTTCCAGCCTCTCGGCTCCGAGACCTCCCCCCACCTCACCCGTCTGGCTCTGAAGTCACGTATTTTGTCTTTTCTTTCCTCTCGCACGTCCCTGCACGATGCACCTTGAGGATTCTTGGCAGCGCTCGACCACCTTGTAATCCCATGAAGAAAAAAAAAAGCAGCAGCAGTGGGTGGATAAATGGAGTCCACTCGGGTTTATAAAACTTCCCGGCGAGTGGATGTATATGGCTCTCTTGAGGTGTTTGTTTTTCCCGAGTGTGTTGTAGCTATCGTCTTTACACACACACACACACACACACACACACACACACACACACACACACACACACACACACACACACAGACAAACAGACTCTAAAATGCAAACACACATTGAATCGGTTACATTTCATCTGTTTTGGGACAGAAATTTCTCATATCCAGCTCTGCTCCAATTTTTGCAGACAAACAAACAATGTTTGGAGTGATCGTTTTCAATAAATGCCCTACGCACATATTTGAACGCTAATATTTATTATGAAATCGGCGCAGCCACCAGACCAACTAAACAAACAGCGCACTCTTCCCCAACATACACACAAAAACCAAAAGTAAACACACAAACACTGTGGACGAGCGCCACATCGCCAAACACAGCAAACCGTCCATCACATGCTAGAGAGGCTTCAGACGCAACTTTTCCCTGTTAGCATAATAAAGTCTGTAAACACGCTCAAAAGTAACTCTTTAATAAACGTAGGTTTGAGGTCTGACGTGAGGAGGCGCCGTCGTTGGCCATAATCGATGACCTCAGCAGGTGTTATTCCATCAGAAGAAACGTGCTGATGTGATTAGGTGACAATCAATCAGTAAAACAATAATCATAATTCACCTAGTTTAAGTGAATTCTTTATTTAAAATACCTAAATTGGCTTGATTATTTTTTTAAATGTATGTTATTTTTTTTCCTATTTTCTTTGATTCAAATGGCCTTTGATTAATTTTAAGCTGTTTTAAGTCACAATAGGTGATTTTAAGTTTCTGCTAAAACAAGACAAACTGCTGTAACCTCCTTGAAATGTCTGTAAAAAGCTTTTTACCCAAGTAGAAACTGTACAAACCCTGATTTCTATAAAATGGTATAAATGTATATTTAGTCCTATGGACTAAGCTCCAAAAGACTGGTGCCATCAAGATTTGTGCACAATGATTTTCTGAGAAAACGTGATGATTTTTTTTTTTTCTTTTTTCTGAAATTTGGTCCAGACCATCTTTGGGGAATGATGGGTCATGGGCAGTCGGACTTTCTGATTGAATACCCGTAGCCCCCCCATGGCCACCAAGAAGGGCAAAAATGTCATTTTTCCACATGGTTCCATTTATAGCAGAAACACTGTTCAATAACTTTTTACTGTAATTCAACATAAAGATTGTGTGTGTGTGTGTGTGTGTGTGTGTGTGTGTGTGTGTGTGTGTGTGTGTGTGTGTGTGTGTGTGTGTGTGTGTGTGTGTGTGTTGGGGGGGGGGGTTGCTGCTTGCAGACACCAAAAATGTCAGTGTCCTTGGACTGTTCTGACGGCCAAAAATGACATGTTGCATATTTCTGAATTTATTGATTTTTTTCAATTTTTTTCAATTTATTTTCATTTATATAGCGCCAAATCACAACAGAGTTGCCTCAAAGCGCTTCACACAGGTAAGGTCTAACCTTACCAACCCCCAGAGCAGCAGTGGTAAGGAAAAACTCCCTCTGAGGAAGAAACCTCAAGCAGACCAGACTCAAAGGGGTGACCCTCTGCTTGGGCCATGCTACAGACATAAATTACAGAAACAATTCACAAAACAACTCATGGATGAATATACAAGTATTGCTGTTGGTGCACAGGACAGGAACTCTAAATAAGCACATTCTTTTAAATTTTTATCACTGTGCTGTTGAAAGTCTCCTTATAAACTGTATCTCTGTATGGTTTGGAAATCTTACATGTAAAGAAAAACAAGCTTTAAACAGAGTGGTGCGTTCTGCTCGCAGGGTAATAGGCTGTGAGCTGCCAGCCCTGGAGGACATTTTTAAAGGCAGGCTTCTTTCGCGGGCATTACTGATCATTAATGACACCACCCATCCTGCTAAGAATATATTTGAGCTTCTTCCTTCTGGGAGACGCTATCGTTCTATTAAATGCACCACGTCTCGCCATGTGAACAGCTTCTTTCCGCAAGCTGTGATGGCTTTGAACTGTGCACACTGACTGACAAGCACTTTACTATTTTTATTATCTCTTATTGCTCTTATTGCTTTTATTGTGGCAAGTGTTATCTCTTTATTCATTTATTATTTATTATGTCTTTGTGTCCATGTTTTTAAAATGTATGTTTTTGCACACTAAGCTCTTGCAACGTTTTTTTTTCCAATGTAGTTTACTGCAAATGGCAAATAAACTGAACTGAACTGAACTGAATAAAATTAGATTTCACACTCATAGCTGGAAAACCGTTCAGTAGATTTTTCCTTTTTTTCTGTATATAGATTCTTTAAATCACTGTTAACCTGCACAAAAGATTTCCAGTGACCTTGTGTCATTAATGCCTCTTTCACCATATTTAGTCAAAATTCCTAATTTTTTTGTTCAAATTACTTCAGAGTCTCTTGGTGCTATATTTTATTACATCACAATTAAAAAAAAGTATCTGCCTTAATTAGATATAAAAACTTTTAAAAATTTCACCTCTTATATCTCACTCACTCATCTTCAACCGCTTACTCCAATTATAGGTCATGGGGGTGGAGCCTATTCCAGCAGTCATAGAGCGTGAGGCGGGGTTCACCCTGGACAGGATGCCAGTCTGTTACAGAGTCTCATATAGACAAACAATCACAGTCACATCCACACGCACACCTACGCACCATTACAATAAAAATTGTCCAGGTCTCCCTTGAAAGAGAGATCTTGATCTCAATGGGACTAGCCTGGTTAAATAAAGGTTAAATTAAAAAGTTTCCACTCCATCTAACCTGCGTGTCTTTGGATGTGGGAGGAAGCCGGAGCACTCGGAGGGAATCCACACAAACATGGGGAGAACACACAAACCACACAGAAAGACCACAGGTGGGAATCAAACCCATGACCTTCTTGCTGTGAGGCAACAGTGCTAACCACTAAGCTACCTTGCTGCCCACCTCTTAAATCTTTCTGTGAAAATAAATCCCAACCACATGGCCCAAATTAAATAAAAAATATGAAATTAAAGCCACTGCTTTATGTAGGTTTGCACACATTTTCATATAATGCATCTAAATGATCACTTTTACAGCCAAACAGCTCCAGAACAGCCGGAGGAATCAACAAAAATCAGTGTTTCTGCATCGTTTTCTGCTTTCTTGGTGTTTGTGTCGATTGTGTTGCATTTTATCAACTAAGTAATTACCTCTGATTAACAAATTGATTCTTCTTCTGTGGTGGTGGTGTCAGGTTGTGAACGTGTGACCAGTCTGGACCACAACCAGGATCACAGGATTTTAATTACATTTTAACTATGAAATGCTTCTATATCTTGAGCTTTTGAGTGAGGAATGAGGAATGAAATGAGTTGGCGTATGAAACGAAGAGGTTAATGATGGTAGCAGAATGAATGGAGGCAGGGGGACCGAGGGTGAGGGAGGGTGACGGGTCTCGGCGGGTATTTCGACCAACGGCTTGTCAAGAACAAGGCGGCAGCAGTGGTGGAGAGGGTGACAGTTCTGACAAGACTTAGTGGCAGTCCTTCAGCTTTTCTGTTTTGTGTGACATGGAAGGCGTGGAACGAGGCGGTTTGGTGGCTCGAGACGGCCAAAGTCGCTGATTGGCTTCCGGCGGGTCACACTAGCGCCGGCCTGCCTGTCATCACTCATGAAGTTTTCCAGTAAAAAGAAAGAATACGGAGAAAGATGATAAGATTGGTTCAAATGGTTACAGAAGGAACGCGAATCAGGTGAAAGGTGACGAAGTTCGACATGTGACCCAACGTGTTCACAGCGCTGTAAAAGACGGAATTACCTGCTGCGTGTAGGTCAGACACTCGCTGCAGCAGAACCATGTCTGGGTCACGGGACTCTGGCAACTCATTGACTTATAATTCAAGCAGCCAGCCTGGAACCACACAAACGATTTTACTCACTGTGCTCAAAAATCTCTGCATGCTGGATCCTGTACAAAGAAGAGATGGCTGATGCTCCTTCACAGTGAAAATGATTCTTATTTAAAGCCCTGTTCAGATGCAGTTAATCTATTTGGAGAGGTGGGATAAAGTAATAATTTGCAGACTTCCTCAGCAATTTTTATCCAGTCCAAATGCACCGTTTCAGTAATTTTTTACTGACTAAGGCTTATCTTCTGTCACACTTAGAAATTGCCTGACTGAGGTTATATTAATCCCATGTGAATACACACATAATTTTTTCTCCAGAAAAGGAGTTTTCCACTGTTTATCTCAGTTATGAGGGTGCTTAAAGACCCATTTGGAAGATGATCACTGTGCCAGCAACAGAGACATTACATTTTATTTACGTAGAGTTTCTGTTTCAGTTTGTCATGACTATGGAATCGTGTGATAAAGTTCATGTCAGTATCAGCTAGAACACAGCTCAAGCAGTGACGAAAAAAGTGAAGCCGACAGATAACGAGAGACGCTCCATAATGAAAAGTGAACATAGAGACTAATTCATTCTATTTTCTAAAGTAATTTATTTTCTCTCTTTATTCTTTGTGTTTTTGAAGAATGACGGCCATGTGTCAGGCCTGTGTAATGAGTAGCCCCTCCCATCCCTGTCATTTATACCGAGCTTTCGCATCCTGTGCAGTCGACCATATATAAATACTGACCTATTTTGGCCTCATTTTGATGGAACTGCATTAAATTTTTTCTCAAACAGTAAACAAATGTCAATGCAAAAATAAATAAAAATAATAATAGTAATGCAAGTTCACACAGTTTCCAGCAATTCTCCAACTTCAAAACATTTCAAACCTTTATGACTTCACCAAACACTGACACATCACATTTGACAAGCGACTGATAATATTGAAGAAAACGCTGATGAGGGGTTGACCAATAATCTGCATCAGTAATCAGTCAGGCCAATAATCAATTGTGTGTATAAATATATATTGGCCTGGTCACTTACCGGTACCGATAACTGGTTGACCTGCTACATCCTCTCATATGTTAATAATTAGATTTAACACATACAGTTGACAATAACTGTATTTTTATTATCTTTTTGTTTTTACTTCAATGTAACTTTTACATTTCCGTCTTTGCTGTCTTCACACGTTCAGTAAAGCAGTCAGAATCCATCTCAGTCCACCAAACAGGTTTCATCCAGTTATTTGTCTAAATCAGCGATAATTACGACCCCATACGTCATCTACATTGTCTTCTAATTAATATTCACATTCTGCATGCAGATGTGTAATATATTCAGGATTAGGTATATATTACAGTTAAATCTTTCCCTTTACAGCCTCTACCTTGGCTCTCTTTAATAAGCCGTGTTCCCCGGTAATGTTCCTCAACTTATTATAATGCAGTATGCTCCGGCACCAGAATCACACATCCTTAATATTATTTCTTGCAATTAACATGAAGCTGAAAATGCAGAGGGGCCTCTTCGTTAATTTGCACAGACACTCACACATAATGCAAAACAGGCGGTGAGTAAACAGGTCTCCGTCTGACATTCACACACACGGCGAGTCAGTCAAGTGTTGCAAATCTAATTTAAATATATGAATGTTTGCTTTGTCCATTTCCTTCAACTTGACTCCCCCCCCCGCTGAATGGGAAATAATGCTGCTTAGTATTGTTGCCCTACAGTCAGTGGGCTCCATAAAAAAAAGGGTGCAGTAAGACATTTGTCAATACATTCTGTCCAATTTATATTTCTCACACCCTAGAAGCTCTGGAGACTTCAATTAGACAAGTACCTGTGTCCGGCGTTCTGCTCTACAGCTCCCAGGAGCCCTCGTGCTCTCATACTGAATCATGGCGAGCCAGTTAATATTCCAGTGGAAAGGAAGTCGTCACCATAAACACAACAAGAGCCTTGGTAGCATCTAAATAACAGCAGTAAATAAAGGGCTTACACCTGTGTGAAGGAGGCCAGAACTGATCCCGGCGAGGGCGCGCCAGGTCCAGAACCGCGAGTGCTGTTAATGGATCGGTTTATTTTAAAGCACGCCATCTGCCGTCAATCACCCGCGAGTATTGAGCGCATGGCGGGAAAACAAGTTAGCCCAAAGTCCACTTGTCCTTTTTGTCGTTTGCCAGGAGCCTGATAAAGATGGCGAGGAGGCGGGTGGAGGTGCTGCACCGGATCCCTGTGAGAATAAAGCATCAAAGCCACTCAGCAGCACCACTAACAATAATAAAAATGCCTCGGCTTAAAGGTGACATTCCCAATTTACGATTATTTGTGTCTATAAAGTGTATTCCTCGGCTCCTGGCTCATTTGCTCCCCTCTCTCGCAAGAACAATGTATTAAGGAAGAAGGTGCCGAGGGTAAATGGAAATTCTATCCATTTTATTAAACCGACAGGCCCCGCTATACCTGAGACTTTCAATTTTGCCAGCGTGACCTCCAAGGAGACATTTCTGTCTCCTCTCTGTCTACCTTCGTCTCATTCAATTCCCCGTTCGCTCCGACTGGCCCTCAGAGCACCCGGGGGCCCGCAAAGCCGTTATGGATGAGCTCCAAGGCAATTCAGAAATAGAGCGAGGAGAAGACCGTAGATCTCTGCTCCGGTCAAAGATTTACTTCAGGGTGTAAGATGGATGAAATCAGCCTTTGTATCTCTTTTAGTGATTGTTTTTCCTTTTTTTTTTTGATAAAAGCACGGCACTCCGTAGGATGGAAAATGTGATGGATTAGGGGGCCGCGATCGGAGCAACAATAACAGCAGAGGTGGAGATGTGGTGTTAACCTGAGTAATGCCGCCATCAGGGCCGGCTGATAGGACCGCCGTGTCCAAACACAAAACAAAATACAATGAGTCACTTAAAAAGTTTCCACGGTAAAACCCACATAAATGCAGGAATCAGTGTTTATTAACAAATTAAATTAATTTGACCACATAAAACGTGGAATATCTTGGGTTCAAGGTTGAGATGGTTCATTGTTCCTCCATTATCAGAGAAGACCAACTCAACCGGCCGACGATTGTTGTGGATCAACCATAATGTTCCAATCTGGAACCAACATTTGTTAGTTACATTTGAACACTCAGGATATTTTCAAAATGACAGCACCTTCAATCCGTTGAGTTGAACTTCATGGAGCTTTTGGAGATAATCCCATAGTTTAATGGTTTTTAATCCCAGATTAGAAGATCCTCTAACAACGGAGACACACCAGAAGTGTTACTTTTGAAATGTCATAGAACTCCGCCTCTCTCCCTGTGATTCTTGGATCTTGGATTGGAGTAAGCAGGTATAGAAAATGAGTGAATTATGGAACTCTGTTACATGTAACTCGTTACTGCCCAACACTGAATACCGGTGTGTCCATCCCGTGATGATGTGGAACAGAATTTGTCATGGAAATCTCTACACTCTTAAAGATTGTAGCAAAGCCAATGACACAAAGAGTGCAGCCAAAGGAGGGAAACGACTCACTGGCTGAGAGCAAACAGACGTCACCTTCACTGGGATCTTCATTACAGGCAGATGATGGCATAAAGTGACGAATGTTGGGCGCGATCAAGCAGCCAGATTTCTGCTGAGTTATGGACATTTTGTGCAAAGAGCCATACGAGTGACTGAGCTCACAGGATATTATAAATGGAATCACCCACATTAGCATTTCCTCACTATTATTTTTTTCTTTTTTTGTGCTTCTGAGCCACATGAAGAATGACTGGAAACTTCACGTCCCATGTGGAAGGGGTGCGATGCAAAAGGTAGAAATGAAACACTGCGAGAAGCTTATTTAACCTTTAGGGGTCATCAGGGTGATGAGCACAACATGATGGAGGAGATGAATTAATAATGGTCGCGTCACATCAGTGGGTTGGAAATTGTAGCTGCTTGAAGTCAAACTTTGCTCGGGTCTTTGGACTGATGATGGACGGCGTTCCCAGATAGACGGGATGTTGATTTGGGCTGTAACTCGCTAAACAGCGCCTTGGTGATGGCGCTGTAACCGTGGCTAATTGTGTGTCTAAACCCTCTTTGGGATGAGCGCCGCGATGGGAATAGCGCACGCTCACTTTGACAGTGATGGTTCATGGGATGACAAACAAACGCCACAGAGGATCAATGTGAAGAGGTCCGTCTTCAAAACACAAGAGAGACGTAAGACGGCAAAACCGATCTGACAACGTGACAAGTGTCCGCGTCTTATCGGGGAATTCAGCTGGGCTGGTGGTGCGTTTTGGGGATATTGTTTAATGTCATGGGGATGAAATGAAGAGGTTTTTAAAATGAAACACCAACTTAAAGTGCAGAAGTGAGCACAACTTTTCACTAGATGTTTCTTCAACACAGAGCACAATTTTAAAGTATCGCCTTTGAAAACATGGTGTAACTTATTTTAAAGTCTTGATACATACAGATTTGTTTAAACGGTAGCAGCTGGAACATAAAAAGTGAAGGTGAGCAGAGATTTTGTTTGGAGTCTTTAGTTCTACCCCTAAGACTCCGGAGATTAGGAACAGTAACTCCATCATGATACTATACAGACTGTTAGAAGGGTCTCTGGGAAACATCCTAGTTGCATTGAAGGGGTAGGTAGATCTAGAATTATGCAGTCAGAGGAAGGCAAGGGCGGAGCCTATCTGAGGTGTCAGACAGGGACTGTGACGGCAGGGTGGAGGAGGTAGCATTTCAGGTCAGTAACTGCATGCAGAAAAGAGGTGAGTTAGATTTGACATTTTTAAACAATGTGTACATGATTTAGGAAGAAGAAATCATCTTCCAGAATCGTGCATACTGATGACCCCACACAAAAACAGTCAAATCAAAACAGACTTTCATAGGTTGTCTAAATTCTCGAGGTCCACAACTTGACCGAGAGTAAAGCCAAATCATGACTTACACGTGCACGAGTTAATGAGGCTCACCTGTACTTTACTCCCTGCATTTAAGTTTGCATTATGCACTGTATGAATTATAAAGTGGAGTTGGCCACGCCCCCCAGGGCATGTGCACTGTGTACTCTAGACCACGTGCTATAGCCACTGGTTTGCTGTCAGCCATTAGACCACACTGGACAGTTCAAGTATGTGTTACCCAGGCAGCGAGTATACCAACCATGTTAGCTAGTGTAGTTCTTACCGTAGTGGCACTCTGTAGCATTTAGCTAATTCAACCACATGCTTATTGAGCATATTTACAAGTAGTGAATGTATTGTGCATCTGAGTTTTGTTTATGGGGTATTTTTTATTTCTAATAAACAATAATATAATGATGAGCTGCATGCTGGCAACACAATAGCTGCTGTAAGACGTCACTGTGAATGAAAACTAATTACAAAGTCATATCTGATGGGCTGCTTAGAAGCTTCTTTTCATCTTAAAATTGTTTAATTACATGCTGAGTATTTTTAGGTTCTGCAAAATCAGTCCGGATTAGCAGAAGAGGTTTTGTTAACCTGGGCCCTGATCCGGCTCCAGCTGGTCTTACAGTCCTGCAAGATTTCAATCTCAATCACATTATTAACAGTATTTGACTTAAATATGCAACCCAGTGCTCTCTGCACACTTTTTGGGAGAAAATGCAGTAAAATTAGGAGAATTTTGCAGAAAAATTCAGTTCTAAATGTCAAAACAATTTCTGCAGTATGTAATGAGACAAAATGTTCTGTCCCTCTGTGGTTACAATAAAATTAAAACACATTGCAGTTTTCAGTAAAAGGCATGAATTAAATATCTTGGAGAACAGTTTCTCTTTGCACATGCATAAAAAGTCTCCCGGAGGCTCCGACAATTTGCATAAACCTGTTGCATGTGGCTGGAAGTCTTGCAAACATTTTAATCTTTTTCCCCCCTCACTTATTTGAAACAAAGACGAATCAGAGGACAAATGAGCAACTGTACCACCAAGTCTAATTACTGGGGGAAAAAAAAACTAAACGTCTGCTTTGTGCCGTTCACTGATTACATCAATGAGATTCTCCTCGCTAGGAACCATCATTACATCAGCTGGAACTGTAATTTTTCTCATTTATATGGATTTCATAATGTAATATTCCCAGCAAAGTAAACATTTCTGGGTGTGTGGAGGAAAAAAACAAACAAATGTATGCATATGAAAGTAAAAGAAAATATGAAGTTTCACACACGACCAAATTGGCAATCACCATCCCTCTAGCCCATGGTCATAATGGAATTGCACCAGCGCTGGTTGATATAAATGACATAATTTTGTGTATACACAATTAAAGGAGAAAAGTACAATCACACATTGAGCTCGTAGTTAGTTTATGATAGCACAAAGCCAACCTATAAATAATGAATACGTCTGTAATTATTCTATCTCCGATTTGCATAATTGTTTTTTTTCTTTTTCTTTGTGGAAGCGTCGGTTGCTCCTGCAGCCTCCTCTGCTTCAGAGGAGTCGTACCTTTGTGCAAAAGGGCAGTTGCACACAGAGACAACGGTCTGGAAACGGTCTGAATTTAAAAATAATAGAGAGGACACACTGTCAAAAAATCCAGGAGGATTCCAGAGTTTTGCTTCAGATCAACAGCAACAGAATGTTTTCAGCAATAAATCTAATTTCACAAAATTCAGTGAAAAAGTTGAGCTGAGCTCAAAATACACAGAGACCCAGGAAAGAAGCAAGAGCTTCTGTAACGTTTAAAAAAATGTTTTTTTAAATGATCACATTGTGAAATATTTTAATATATTCTGATTTTGAGGGAATTTAAAACCCAATGTAAAAAATAAGAGAAGGAACCTGATTTCCTGGAGGTTTCAACTTTTGGAAATCTCAAACTAACGAGAGCACCTCGCTCATGGAGCGCAAACATCCGCCAACACTAGTTTCCAATTCCACAATTTTTACCTTTGATGAAATTTTCAAGGTCAAGGTGACTTTTCATAAGCTAAATTAAATAAGCTATAATACAAAATATAGCTCAAAAGAGCTTTTCAATGTTAAAAATCAAATATCCGTTAAATCTGCAATGCGGCTCAGATGCGGATCAAACTCGGTCTTTTCATTGAGAGTAAGTTTGTACCTCATTGTCTCACATGAGAGTGACTGAGGCACTTTTGATTGAGATATAATGCAAAATGTACACCAAATGGGCTTTTCAAATGGCCACAAAATCCATAATCTGGATCAGATCAGGATCAGACTTTGTCAGGTGATAGTGAGTGCCAGGCTGCACCTCACTTTCAAATATGAGCATGATTGGGACATGTTTGATTGAGATATAATGTAAAATGTACATTAAATGGGGTTTTCAACGTTAAATTGGCCACAAAATCCACAATCTGGGTCAGATCTGGATCAAACTTTGTCGGTCGATAAAGGATACCATCCTACATAATGCTCTCAAATATGAAATAAATTCATTGTTAGATGTTAGTTATGAATTTTTGGCCTGCAAACCACATCAGTGATGTGGTTTGCAGGCCAAAGTTCGTCGTCAGGAGGAAGTGTCGTCATCGGATGTCGTCACAATCCATTCTGTGTGCTAGCTAGCACTGTTGTGGAAGGTTGTTGTGACCACCATCGGAAAGTCATTGAAATGACCGAAGCAAGTCTGGCGGTTAAAATGTTAATTGGAACATTGTTGTCGAGGTCCAGTCGCTTGTTGTGTGGCTGTTAAAATCTGCGGCTGTAGTGTGGCTGGTGTACTGCGGTCGTTGCTTGATTGGGGCGCTGCTACTAGCAATGATGCTGTTAGCAAGCGTCAAACATCTCAGGAGCTGTTGGATCCGTCGTTTTGCTGTCGCTGGATATCATCGTTGGCGTTTATCAGCTGCCATCAGATCCAGGGGGCCGCTGTTGCTTTGGCCGGGAGATTTGCAGTGGTCATTTGCTGTTGGTCTGCTTCGAGGAGGTGTTCATATTGTGTAGGCCGGGTTTAGCGGCCTACCAAATCCTCGATTGCGGCTTGTTGATTTTCTTGCTGTCGGTGTTGGAGGTTCATCTTCAGGATCATCAGCTATGGCTCCAAAAAAAGGTACTTTGTTCTTGGAAGAAGAGCTTGAGGACATTAGGAAAATGTTAAATGAAATGTCAGCGCAAATGAAGCCCATTAAAGAAGTAACTGACCAATTAAAGATTATTTCGCAACAACAACAGAAGATTTTGGAATTAACCAAACAAGTGGTGGAATTACAAAGGGCTAATGAGGAGAAGGATAGAGTATTGAAATCTATGGAAAATCGAATTGCTGATCTAGAACAGCAGTCTAGGTCAAATGACCTTCTTATCACAGGATTGGATATTAAGCCTCGAAGTTATGCAAGAGCGGTGGCTCCAGGAGAGGAGCCCTCTGAAATGGACAACTTATCTGTAGAGGAACAGGTGATCTCTTTTTTGAAGGACAAAGGTATTGTAATAAATTCTGATGATATTGACAGTAGTTACCTTTTCCCGAGGAGAGGTCAAAATCGACCTAAAGTTACACTATTGAGGCTTAAAAACAGGAAACAGAAGATTGAAATCTTAAAACAAGCTAAGAACTTAAAAGGAACGAATGTATATATAAATGAATATTTGACCAAGAGAAATTCTGACATAGCAAGAAAGGCACGATTGTTAAGAAAACAAAATAAGATACAGGCTACATGGACACTTAATTGTAAAGTTTATATTAAATTAAATGGAACTCCTGAACAAGCTAAAATCTTGTGGATTAAAGATGAGAATGATCTTGATGTGTTTAATTGATGTAAGTGTGATGAAATGCTTAATAATGATATGTATTGGTTGATTGTGATGACGAAATAATCTTAATATAATTTAATGATCACGGTTAATAATCAGGTTACCTCTGTAAAGGAGCTTTGTTTGGAAACATTTGATCATAGTCATTTTGCCTCTCGCCATTGTGAATTTGAATCAGATCCAGATTTTTTCTTTAATGATAATATCGATCGACAATGTAATTATTTTACAGAAGAACAATTTAAGGACTATAAAATTAATGATGGAGATTTTTCAATAATACATTTTAATAGTAGAAGTCTTTCTCGGAATTATTCAAGAATAAATGATTGTTTAGACACAATTAGCAAAGGTTTTTCAGTGATCGCTATATCTGAAACCTGGTTAACTAAGGATAATTATGATTTTGTGCAGTTGAATGGCTATCAATTGTTTTCTGTAAATCGATCGAAGAGAAGAGGCGGTGGTGTGGCATTATATGTTAGGTCTGATTATGACTGTGAATTGGTTTATAATATGTCATTTACAATTGATAATATCATGGAATGTGTTACAGTTAAGATCACATCTATAAATTCAAATAATAGGATTGTTAGTTGTATATACAGAGCTCCTGGAGCAAATATTGATAATTTTGAAGAAGTAATTATGAATATGTATAATAAAATAAATAAGAATTCTCATTTATTTATCTGCGGTGACTTTAATATTGATTTTTTAAATCCTCATAATCATTCACAAACTATTTCATTTATTAATTCGTTATATTGCATGGGATTATTTCCGACCATCATTCATCCAAGTAGAATAACTTCGAATACTGCAACCCTTATTGATAATATTTTAACTAATGTTATAACTTGTAATCTTAATGCGGGAATATTGTTAAATGATATTAGTGATCATCTGCCTGTATTTACTGTCCTTGCATCTCAAGATTGAGTGCTCCAAAAGGATTGCAATAGAAGGAGTAGGAATGTAACACCAAGGACTGTTGATAATTTTAGGGAGGATTTATTATGTCAGAATTGGAATAATGTTTATGTTGAGGATGTTGATGAATCTTATGATGGGTTTATTTCTATTATTTCTAAGTTATATGATAAACATTGTCCTCTTGTAAATAAGTTAGATAATAATAGATTTAGTAATAAACCATGGATGTCTAAGGGTCTTCAGAGGGCATGTAAAAAGAAGAATCGATTGTATAAGCAATTCATTAAATTGAGAACAAATGAAGCTGAAAGTAAATATAAAATGTATAAGAACAAATTAATTCATATTATGAGATCTAGTAAGAAAGAATATTACGGTGAGTTACTTGTTAAAAGCAAGAATAATATAAAAAATACATGGAATATATTAAATGATATAATTAAAAAGAATAAAAAAGGTAGAGATTATCCTTCTTATTTTCTTTTTAATAATACTGTGATAGATGATAATGTGATGATTGCTGATCATTTTAATGAATATTTTGTTAATGTAGGTAGAAATCTTGATACTAAGATTGATCCAATGAGTGATAAATTCATTGCAAATAAGGTAATATTTAATAAAAATGTGTCAATGTTTGTTGGTGCAACGAATGAAAAAGAAATTATTCATTTGGTGCAGAACTCAAAAAGTAAGAAATCTACAGATTTTAATAATTTGGATATGGCTCTTTTGAAAAAAAATTGTTGATTGTATTGTAAAACCTTTTACTTACATTTGTAATAAATCCTTAAGTTTAGGTAAATTCCCTTCACAAATGAAAATAGCCAAAGTAATTCCTTTATTTAAGTCTGGTGACAAACATATTTTTTCTAATTATAGACCTATTTCACTTTTACCTCAATTTTCAAAAATATTGGAGAAAATTTTTGTTAAAAGGTTAAATAATTATTTACTTAAGTATGAGATATTGTGTGAAGAGCAATATGGGTTTAGAAAATCTAGGACTACTTCACATGCACTGATGGATTTTGTGGAAAATATTGCGACTGCAGTTGATAATAAGCAATATACTGTAGGTGTTTTTTTTTATTTGCAGAAAGCGTTTGATACTGTTAATTATGAAATTCTGAAAAATAAATTGGTGAAATATGGAATCAGAGGTTTAGCATATGATTGGATTGATAGTTATTTACATGGTCGGTATCAGTATGTTCAATATAATAGCATTGATTCTGAATTCAGGGAAATCACGTGTGGGGTGCCTCAAGGTTCGGTGTTAGGTCCTTTGTTATTTATTTTATATATAAATGATATTTGTTTGGTTTCACGGGTATTGAGGTGCATTCTTTTTGCTGATGATACGACTGTGTTTTGTAGCGGGGATAATCTTGAACAGCTTTTGGACATTATGGAAGATGAACTGGGGAAATTTATGGCTTGGTTTAATGCTAATAAATTGTCACTTCATCTTGGAAAAACTAAATGCATGATTTTTGGAAATAAATTTATGTCCAAATGTAAAAATGTTACTATCAATAATATCGAAATACAGACAGTATCTGAGTATAAATTCTTAGGTGTTATAATTGATAATAGACTTTGTTGGAAACCCCATATAAATTATATAAAGTTAAAAATGTCCAAATCTATTGCTATTATGTATAGGGTTCGGGACATATTGTCCCAGGTTGGGTTACTTACATTATATCATGCTTTAATTGTACCATATATGATATATTGTATTGAACTTTGGGGTAATACCTATAAATCTAACACTAATCCTGTATTTCTTCTACAAAAACGTGCCATCAGAATTATTGGTAATATACATCATTTTGAGTCAACACATTCCATGTTTAGGAATTTAAATTTATTGAAATTTAGGGATTTAGTGGATTATATTCTGATAAAAACTTTGCACAAAGCTAATAACCAGGCTTTGCCCTTTTATGTCCAGAACTTGTTTAAGAGTAGGGAATTGGGATATAGATTACGTGGTTGTATGGTATTTAAGAAGCCTCCTGTACGTACTAATGTTAAGGGGTTTTGTGCTTCAGTTAGAGGGGTGAAGATTTGGAATGAATGTCCTGTGGAAATTAAATTATGTGGTTCATTGGCCTGTTTTAAGAAGTGTTATAAAAAATTAATAATTTCTGGTTATAATAATGGTGAATAATATATTTGTTTCTTTTTTGCCTTTGTATTTTGGTTTGTTAATAGTGCTACATTTGTATTGTGTGTGATTGTGTTTGCATTTAAATATTGTATGATGTACGGGGTGGGCGTTTATAAGCTTCTGCTTCTGCCCACACCCTTTCAGTTGCATTGTTGGGTTATTTGTTTGTTATTTGTTTGAGTTTGTTTTATATGTTTAAATTGTTTGTGTTTTTTGATGTGTCTTATAAATTACAGACTCTGTTGCTGTTGTAGTTGCTGCAGTTGCTGCTGATGCTGCTGCTGCTGCTATTTATGTCGCTGAATAAATAAAATAAATTCAAAATTTTTTTTTGAAAATTCATTCAACGTTCAAGGATAGGGATTTTGCTTCTCCAAATTTTCAAGATTTTTCCTGAGTTTGACCTTTGACATTACCTTAAAAATTTAATCAGCTCTTGCCTATCAGGATATGAGTCGTCTGTAAAAATTTCATAACGATATAAGAGAAGTTGTGGGTTACAGGCTGTTCACAAACAGACAAACAAACACAACACCTGGATAATGTATCAAGTGTAGGGGGATTGTCTGTTGGAGTGAAATCCGGTGGGGACCTTGTCTTCCCAGTAGCCTCTACAGTAACCATGAAGACCCACAGGAACCCTGAACATGAGACAGCTAAAGGGGAATCTACATTAAACAAACCCAGACACAAGCATCTCTCCATCAACCCTGGATGTAGATTTTGTCCATGTCCACCATCCTGTCTGGTAATCGATGAGGAGATGATCTTCCTCACCACTGATGGATTGTTACAACCACAGCATCAATGCAAATGGCAGCAATTCTTTTTTTTTTTAATGAACATGACGATTGATATGTCAGGAACGTTTCCATTGAGGTTTCATTTCTATAACACACGTCATGTACTGAATTTCTCAGTTTTCACCTTGAATTTATGCACATAAATACATTGCATGCTCATAAGATTATACCACTCTTCTTGCACTTCATTGTCCACTGTTGTTTTGAACTCTTTACAGAAGCAAAGATATGTAAAAAAAAACAAAAAAAAAACCCTTGAAACGCTGGCCATTTTGGACGCCATCTTGGATTTAGAAAAAGGAACTATCCTGAAAATTTCTGATTTTTCTGCAAAATTTCCATTATTTGGCCATTTTTGAGCTAATGGACTGTTCTTGATTGGTAAGAAGTTCCATCGTATGAGTTGGAAGTATTTCACCATCATGGCAGAATTGGAAAACAATTAAAAATAATTGTTTGATTTCACTCCCAAACTTGGCGTTGGGTGACGTTGATTCTAGCGGGGTTAGAATTCTCTGGTCCTGTGTTGTCAGGTGGTCTGCGGTTCCATTCTGTGATGTTTTTTTTCATAATTACCATTAGGACCAAGATTTGTGAAACATTTTTGGTGATTCTGAGTGTTTTTTTAATTGATCTTGTAATTTGTAGGTGTGAGAGTGCTGCTATAAATGAATTATTTTTTGGATTATTGTTAATCGTATTATTGTGTTTTGTTCCTTCAGTAAGGGGAGAGTCCTGGTTCTTTGCTGTAGTTGTGGCGAGCTGCTCTTCATTAACACTTGTAAAGCTCGACGTGACCTGATCGTTGTAACCTTCCATCACAGTGTTGACGACTGTGTGAAAACGCGACTAAGCAACTGCATTTTTTTTAACCCTTTTGCTTCCAAAACAAGGTGTGACTCCGAGGAAAACGAGAGAAGCCAAAAGAAATGACTTATTTAAAAAGATTTTCTCCTTTGGAAAAGTGTAGAGATCGCCGCCACACTTATCGCCATCCCGCTGAACAGGATGGGATGTAGTGGTCGGTCATGTGACATTGGCACCACAGGGGGCTCAGCAGAGGAATGCACTCGGCATGTTCAGTCGTTTGACCACTTTTTAAAAATTTTGCAGTGCTTATTTTTCCGGCGGGTATTTGTCACACTCCTCACGCCTCGTTAAGGATCAAACTCGTCATTAATCCTTTGTTCGTGGTATTTGACCAGTGGTTAGTGAATGACTGCTCGCCGCTCTCCGCCGGCCCCTGAGCACCGCGTAACCAAAGAAAACATTAACCAGGTGACTTATCATGGAAGTCTGCGGCTGACCTTTTAATGCGCCTGTCATTGATTGCATAGCGTGGAGCTCTCCGTCCATCCCAAGGTGATAGATTATTCAATTAACTATTGACCTTTCCCACAGACTCATTTGTCGATGGAAATGCTTTTATGACAGCAGTGCGTTTAGAAAGCAAAGGATGCTGAGTTTTGATTTGGGATTTACAGTGCACGTTATGATTTTTCATCTCTCTCCCGCACTCCTGTTGACTCTCCTGATTTACGCTGTAATATTATCAACTTTGGCGCTACTGTTGCTCCGGTGGTGGATGGCGAGCGTTGCGAGTCTGGTGCTGCCCGCTGGATTTATTCTACGTACTTGTCCTTTACAGGGACATATTTCATGTCCGGCTGCAGCTCGTAATGTTGCAGCTATTTGTCGTCATTGAGGCGTTTGTGTTTGTGAGGAATGCGTCGCCATCAATCAGCACCTACAAGCGTCCCGTCTGTTGTCCTTAAAGCCCTGAAGACAGCATCATGATGTTTCCACATCACTCACAACTTCCTCCATTTACAGTACAAATGTCTAAGCTAGCGGTCTTTATCTGCCGTCTTAGTTTCCCATATGTCTAAACGCGTTTAAGCCTGATTCTCGTTAGGTCTCAGGTTTGTGGATCCAACTGGATTCCTTTAACTGTGATCGTTTGGAGGTGTCACCTGGACTCCATCCACACAGTCATAACTGCTGTCACATGGTATTTCATATTTTATATTGGGGGATTTTTGTTTCTTTTTACCCTGAACCTTTAACAAAGTGGTAAGAAGACTGTTGTTTTCCACTGATGTGTGCCTGTGGACAAGATAACTCATCAGTGGTTGGACAGATGTTCTTTGAACTTGGTGATAATATTACTTAGATAGATATCTGGAGGTGATTAGCTTTTGTAGTGGTTTGGTCAAAGGTCAAGGAAAGTGTGGTCCAAAAAAATTCTTTATTTGTATATCTTGACAGTCAAGACACCTAGATGGATGATCTAATGCATATATTGAGCAACAAATTTGGGATTGATTAGTATGAATGAACCTTTGATTGGAATACGTGGGTATAGAAAATGAAGTAAATGGTGCGAATGATTTCATCATCAAGTCATATGATGAAGTTATACATGGACAAAAAAACTTTTACAGACGCGTCCAGAGTAAGAGTCTTTTTGTCGGAGTCCTCCCCGCCATTATCAAAACTGTGGACCAGTGAAACCTTGTAATTCAGAATATCTTCGACGGTGCTACCGTAACGCAGTTACAAAGACAGTAACATCTGTCATTATGCTACTGTAAAGTTACACTGACGATGATGTCATGTTTTCATAAAACAGAGGTGCAACAGTCACGAGCAACGCATCTTCCTTTTGACAGACTTGAATGAAGCAGCGTCACATGAAGAGATGGTGTGTCATTGTCATCTTCAGACGTGATGTGACTCGTGCGTCTGCCTCATCGGGAGGAACGTGACGGGTCGGACTATCTGCCAATGGGAACACAAATGTGTCACACTGTAAATTTTTACTGATCTGAGCGTGAGGTTGCCATGGAGTCGCTGCGTCGAGGCATCTGTTTCTCTATCATGTTGCCCGAAAAGTTGTTAATGTGCCGACACACTTTGATCCAAAAACCTTTTATGAGTTTTTTGCTGTAAGAACCCAAATCAGGATGTAGTTTTCTTTAAAGGTTAGAAATGAAAAGTTAGGGAGTGCTCACAGAGCTGGCTGTCCTCTGCACGGCGCTGCTGCAGTGAACACGTGCACAACGCGAACACGGCGTCAGCCGTCAGGGTTATTTGAACGCTTTAAATCATCATATCATATAAACACAAACAGATAAATGCTGCAACTGGAGTAAATACGAGGTCTGTCAATAAAGTATCGGACCTTTTTATTTTTTTCAAAAACTATATGGATTTGAATCACGTGTGATTACATCAGACAAGCTTGAACCCTCGTGGGCATGTGTGAGTTTTTTCACACCTGTTGGTTACATCATTCGCCTGTGGGCAGGCTTTGAGTGAGGAGTGGTCCACTCCTCCCGTCGCAATCTCTTTGTCTGAGAACTTCCTGAGAGACTGGCGCTTTGCTTGATCAAATGTTTTTCAATAACTGTGAGGCACATCGAAGTAGACACCATTCGAGAAATTCAACTGGTTTTCGGTGAAAATTTTAATGGCTGATGAGAGATTATGGCGTAATGCTGTCGCTTTAAGGACTGCCCATGGAGCGGGACGTCACGACGCGCCCTGAGCCGCCGCTGTCAGCCTGTTTTGAGCTGAAAACTTCCAAATTTAAGCCTCTGTTGACCCAGGACGTCGTGACAGAACAGAGAACTTTCAGGAGAGGTCGGGATCAGCAGTTTATCCGGACATTCCATTGTTAAAGGTGATTTTGTAATGAAAGTGCGGACGGGTTCGCGCGTCGGGACACAGCCGGCGCAGTGCGGCAACACAGGAAAAACACCTCCGTTGGAAGCCTTAAGGACAAGTTGGAACATGTCCAGCTGTTAAACAATTTCTCAGATACTCACTCAACTGAACGCCGTCAAAAGCCGCCTGGTTTTTACAAATGGTTATCAACACGGAGGTGTTTTTCCTGTGCCACCACACCCCACCGGCTGGGTGCTGACGCGTGGACGGGTCTTTCATTACAAAATCTCCTTTAACAGTGGAATGTCCGGATAAACTGCTGATCCCGACCTCTTCTGAGAGTTCTCTGTTCTCTCATGACGTTCTGGGTCAACAGAGGCTTAAATTTGGAAGTTTTCAGCTCGAAACAGGCAGACAGCGGCGGCTCAGAGCGCGTCGCAACGTCCCGCTCCGTGGGTAGTCCTTAAAGCGACAGCATCATGCCATAATCTCTCATCAGCTGTTAAAATTTTCACCGAAAACCAGTTGAATTTCTCGAATGGTGTCCACTTCGATCTGCCTCACAGTTTCTGAAAAAATTTTGATCAAGCAAAGCGCCAGTCTCTCAGGAAGTTCTCAGACAAAGAGATTGCGACGGGAGGGGTGGACCACTCCTCACTCAAAGCCAGCCCACAGGCGAATGACGTAACCAACAGGCGTGAAAAAACTCACGCATGCGCACGAGGGTTCAAGGTTGTCTGATGTAATCGCACGTGAATCAAATCCATATAGTTTTTCAAAAAAATAAAAAGGTACGTTACTTTATTGACAGACCTCATATATATAGCTTAGAAAGACTTTGGAACATGTTTTTCTATATTTCCCTAATAATTCCTCTGAGTAAAGATCAATGATTTAACGGATTGTCACCAAATTTATTGGCTGAGATCACAATAAAGTACATTTTATTTTTCAACTCATACTTCATAAGTACTATAATCCAAAGAAACCTACTTAAATAGTTATCTATTGTTATTTGGGAGATTTTTATATACATCATTAATTGAATTTAATACATTTTCTAGAAAAATATTTTTTTTATATTCAGGGATTTCATGGAGATTAGAGTGGATTTATCAACAGGGATTGTACTATTATATTCTTCTTAAATGAGCTGTCTGCATAATGAGTACTGTTGGTACTTTTGAGTACACTCAAAGAAATAAAATGATGAATTTAATTGATAAAGTTAAGGTAACTTTCCCACATAACTTTGTCAATTAAGTGCAACACAATATTGGGATTTAAGTAATAATGTTTCATTTGATTTAATTAATGTCAATGACAATGTTGTTTTGCACTTAATTAACAGTTATGTGGAAAAAGTTACCTTAACTTTATCAATTAAATTCAACATTTTATGCCTAAGAGTGTATGTTTCATTTCTAAGAGTGTATATTTTGAATTGATGCACATAATTTTGATTTAAGTAACATTTTCACTGCAAAACCTTTGCTTGTAATCAAATAATCTGTGGCCCGGGTGGCGAGTGCAACTCAGGAAGGGCATTCAGAGTAAAACTTGTGCCAAATCAACAGACAGATACATATTTGTGACCCCAAACAAGGGAAAAGCCAAAAGACAAATATTATATTACAGTATTTTTGCAGTGTTACTACTTTTTCTTCAGTGAAAAATATGATTACTGTGTTTTCTGGGGTATTTATGTTATTTTATTTCTTCTTTTTCTTTATTGGTTTGGGAGGTCCTGTGATTTATACTCTGATGCAATTTATAATCTGGAAAATCTGGTACATTTTGCAAAAATTTCTTATAATGTGGTGAGTGATCACAATTAAATCACTGTTAGAGAAACACAAGAAGACCTGTTGGACCAATCAGACATGGGGTGCTCTTAACGAGATCACACTCCTCGTTCAGCTGGCGAACGTCGTTACGCGTGTTGTAAAGACAAATTCTGCAGCCTTGAGTTGTACAAGAATAGCTGATCATTTCTGTTTGGGTGAAGTGGGCGCTCTCGCGCTCGCCCTCGCCGCCCTGTCCTCCTGCTGCACACGGGTTCAAACAAACAGCAGGACTTGGCTGAAAACCCTCCTGGCCTCGGGCTAGATATTGCGTCGTGACTTGATGCTGCCTGACACGTCTAGCCAGCGCCAGTTTAAGGAAGCACCCCGCCTCCTCATTGTGGCTAAAGACGATGTGACAAAGAGCGATATCAGTACAATGAATATTTAGCGCCCTTCCTCCCCTCGACTTACCCATAATCCTGGGGCGCCGTCTTCCGCGCACGTTGCTGCTCTCTACCTGTCACATGCGCTCCCCCCTGAAGAAGCATGGAGCAGTAACTTCATGGTCAAACATCTTGATCAGGTCATCCTTTAGGGATGAGATGAAGGAAATCTGTTATCCGGTGCACCTCTTAAACATCATCCTCCCCTTTAACGGTTTTGACAGCGGTTGCTTCCCCCCCTTGTCAGAGCCAATTGGTTGAGGGATCGAGGGATTGAAGATGTTCGCGAGGACAGGAATACCACAATTACCGACACAGGAGGAAAGGGGGGTGTCTGTTAGTGATGTTTGATGTGATTTAGCCGACAGCGCCGGGGAGTGGATCTAAACGGGCCCTGTGACGCCGTGACATTGACGGAGTCGAGCAATCAATTGGACTCGTCGGCGCACGAGTGGCTGAGAAAGCTGCTGTCAGGGTTTGAGTGAAGCTTCATCATAACCACCTCATTCCACTTCCTCCCCGGTGCGGCGGTGAGAAAGGAGAGAATCCTGAAGCCGGATAAATCACCTCAGCTTACAGAGAATCAGGCGTCCGCTCAAGTGGAACCACTCGCCGGCAGATCTGGTCTTTGTTTGAGGCTCCTGTGATGTGAGAACCTGGAAAGTGCCTCGATTCTTTTTTTATTAATTTTTTGTGTGTTTTCTCGTTGATTCGTGTGACTGACATTATAACAGACTCATTTCAGGATTCGTGTACATAATGATTTTTATTTTGGAAGAGAAGTCGAAATAAACTGGAAGGTGACGAGCCGATAAAAGCAAGAAAAGCAGCTTGTTGTGCAGATTTACCATCAAATAATCTGTCTGTCTAATACGAGTCCATCAGTTACTGCCGCTGTGCTGCCCCAGATGTGATTTTATGAAAAGTTTGAAAGTTGAAGTTGTGAAATTCAACATATGAGCTCCACAACAACTGCTGAATAATTTGAAAATCCTTTGGTTCTTTGTTCCATGTAGTCATGTAGCAGACAGGTCTATGGACTGTTACATGTGTGAAACAAAGTTGTTTTTGATTGATCTTGTTCATCACAGTTAATGTGATTTTACTCCATTTGTCCATTAGGGGTGTTTATCTTTATAAAATAAGGATACAATGTGTACCTCGACACAGTAGCACAATACAATATACAATTCATGAACGTTGCTTTTTAGCTTGGAACAATTCGATTTGATGTGATTCAGTTTGATAGGATGCAATCAGATACAATTCTTTGTTTAATTTAGACATACATTTTCTGTGATAAATAACAATAAGCCAAAAGCAGTACAACTTGCATTCAAAAACAAATTTCATGGAACTACTGTGCTGCAGAACGCTGGCACGACCTCAGCACAGAAGAAGCCCAGAAGAAAAAGCTCGCTGTTGCCAGCATTTCACAAATAGCACTGCCTAAAGTTCCCGTTCTGAACCAATCTGACAGGATTAATCATTTGTGAACTGAGCGTAAAGATCAAATGGGCACGTGTACCCGTTTGGCGCCTGCTGCTGACACACGTGCTGACTTTATTTGTTACCTTGCAAAGTTAGTGTTCATGTGGTTGGTCTCGAAGTTGGGCAGAGGTAATGTTTTCTAACACCTAACACCTGTAATGTTTTCTAACACCTAACTAACACCTGCATCAAATCACATCTGCTTGTTAGTCTGCATCTAAAAAGGAGTGATCACACCTTGGAGAGCTGTTGCACCAAGTGGACTGACATGAATCATGGCTCCAACACGAGAGATGTCAATTGAAACAAAGGAGAGGATTATCAAACTCTTAAAAGAGGGTAAATCATCACGCAATGTTGCAAAAGATGTTGGTTGTTCACAGTCAGCTGTGTCTAAACTCTGGACCAAATACAAACAGCATGGGAAGGTTGTTAAAGGCAAACATACTGGTAGACCAAGGAAGACATCAAAGTGTCAAGACAGAAAACTTAAAGCAATATGTCTCAAAAATCGAAAATGCACAACAAAACAAATGAGGAACGAATGGGAGGAAACTGGAGTCAACGTCTGTGACTGAACTGTAAGAAACCACCTAAAGGAAATGGGATTTACATACAGAAAAGCTAAACGAAAGCCATCATTAACACCTAAACAGAAAAAAACAAGGTTACAATGGGCTAAGGAAAAGCAATCATGGACTGTGGATGACTGGATGAAAGTCATATTCAGTGATGAATCTCGAATCTGCATTGGGCAAGGTGATGATGCTGGAACTTTTGTTTGGTGCCGTTCCAATGAGATTTATAAAGATGACTGCCTGAAGAGAACATGTAAATTTCCACAGTCATTGATGATATGGGGCTGCATGTCATGTAAAGGCACTGGGGAGATGGCTGTCATTACATCATCAATAAATGCACAAGTTTACGTTGATATTTTGGACACTTTTCTGATGTTTGAGGATGATGAAATCATTTTTCAAGAAGATAATGCATCTTGCCATAGAGCAAAAACTGTGAAAACATTCCTTGCAAAAAGACATATAGGGTCAATTTCATGACATAGGGTCAATGTCAACGAGCAGATGTGATTTAATGCAGGTGTTAGTTTTGGGGATGGAAATTTACAGGGTGATTCCATAATTTATTCCTCAGAATTGAGTGAGTCCATATTTTTTTCCTCTGCTTGGTCTAAAAAAGTAACCGTTACTGACTGCCACAATCTTTTTTTCTTGATTTCTTATAGTGTTTCTTAAAGCCAGAAAGTTGCCATTTGAAATGACTTTAGTTTTGTGTCATGTCTGTGATCTGCTTTTTTTTCTACAAAATTAAACAACAGAATGAACATCCTCTGAGGCCAGTGATTCCATAATTTTTTGCCAGGGGTTGTATTGTTCAAAATGTGCATTTGTGTTTATTGTTTGAACCTTTTTGTTGTACAGTCTTTCACACAAGACCTCAAATTACCTTTATAAAGTTCAAAACAGTTGTTTATTATAGTTTGCTGTGTGTTTTGAATAAATGTGTGTGGAAAATTATTTTTCGCTTTATTTCTTCCTTGCCTATTTTTGATTGTAAGCCTTTATTACACTTATAAAACACAACAAAAACATATATATTCTGAAAGCACAGGTTGTCCTGAAAAAAAGAGACATAAAACTTGATTGTGGGATGCAGGGAGAGCTGTTCACAGCAATAATAAAACATTTATGCCAGGTGAGTGAACTGTCCAAAAAATGCCCTCGGACCCCAGAGAATTAAGATTTATGGACACATACAAACAGCAGAATGACATACTTAGCTCTTAGCCTAGCAGTTTCACTCTTCAGTTTCTTCTTCTATACTTCCGTCAAGTCTTGTTGTGCACACAATGTGGCTCGGCGTAACAGCGACACCTGGTGGTTTGTGTAAGAACTGTCACAAACACTTCTTGAGAGTCTGCTGCAACCATGGCTAAAAGTGGAGGAAGCTCTCCTTTTGAAGGAATATGAGCGACGTAGGGGAACTCTTGAGTGTTACATCAAGTTGTGATACATGACAGCTGCCATTTTCTGCAATGTTCTATTTTCTGATTTACCGCAGTCCAGCATTAGGGCTCTCCAATTGGTTCAAAATGCTGCTGCTAGACTTTTGACAGGAAGCAGAATGTTTGACCACATTACACCCATTTTGGCGTTTCTTCACTGGCTTCCTGTCCCAGTGAGATCAGAATTTAAGGTTCTGCTACTAACCTATAAAATTGTTCACAGACTGGCACCTCCCTACCTTGCTGACCTAATTAAACCCTACGTACCGGCCCAGACTCTGTGTTCTCAGGGTGCAGGACTACTTAGTGCCCCTAGGGTGAATAAAAAGTCTGTGGATCACAGAGCTTTCTCTTATCCTGCCCCTGTTCTGTGGAATGATTTCCCTGCGTCAATAAAACAGTCAGATTCTGTGGAGATTTTCAAGTTCAGACGTAAGATGCACTTACTGTATTTTCCCTTTCGTATGGCTTGCATACTGGCATAGTAGGCATTTTACTCTTTTAAATTAATTTTATTAGGAAACAGAGCGGCCCGCAGCCTCAAGTTTATCTAAAGCCTGGGCCGGCGATTACCTTAGTATTTCTTCTGTTTTTCTTGATGCTTAATGCTGAAAAATTATACTGTATTTGTTGTCTTCCTGAGGCCTGATTCTGTTTTTTTTTTTTTCTGTTTGAGGTGTGGCTCCATCCAGAGATGGGTGTGGTGTCTGTTTCTGTAACCCTCCTGTCCTGTGCATCAGCAACATTTCCTGTATATTTGTTTTGTAAATTGTGTCTGTATCATGGCCCAAGCAGAGGGTCACCCCTTTGAGTCTGGTCTGCTTGAGGTTTCTTCGTCAAATCATCAGAGGGAGTTTTTCCTTACCGCTGTCGTCTGTGTTCTTGCTCTGGGGGTTGGTAAGGTTAGACCTTACTTGTGTGAAGTGCCTTGATGCAGCTTTGTTGTGACTTGGTGCTATAAATGAAATAAATTGAATTAAATTGAATTGAAATTTTTTTGGGGTAAGACACTGAAGTTTTGTCGACTAAAATAAGATTAGCCTCCTCTGTACCAGGCTAAATACTTTAGTCAGGTAATGTGAAACTTTGCATTGTGCAATAACTAACATAAAAAGAATTTGTCAACTAAGTGAGTTTATTCAACTAAACTAAAGATTAGACTGCTTTATGAAACCAGGACCAGATCAAATTCCTTGTATGTGTGAACTTACCTGGCAATAAATTTAATTCTGATTCTAATTCTGATTTTCATTTTATTTCAGTTACTTGTTCTCTGTTCACAAACTGCAGATTTGACAGAACAAGTCCAGACTTTTCCTAAGATTAAGAAAAACTAGCAGTTATTTTTGCTAAACTTGGTGAAAGGATGAGATCTAATCTGGATTACAAACCATAAAATTTATTCAACATAGTCAGAGGTGCAAAAAGTTGACATTTTATATATTTTAACACTGTTTTTTTTTGGTTTTGGGTTCTTGGTTAAGGTTTGTACTCGGATCGGTGTCTTTCTAGGTTCTGGTTTTGTGCTTGCCAGAGTTTTTTCAGGAATGGAAGGTAAAAAAAAGTGTTGACAATGACAAATATGAACATGACTCACATTCCAACAATGAATATATTTTAACTAAATATTTGTTCATCAATGAGAAGTTTGGAACAAGAAATGCATAAATATTACAAAAAGACTGTAAAAACAAGAGGGAGGAAAAAAAATCAGAATCTGACCCAATGGAGCCGTTAGTCATTGTGTTTATCATTTGTGAAGTTACACAAGGAAAAAAAAAAAGGACAACTGCTCCAACACAGTCATTGTCAGGGAACATCTGCGCGCTGGTCAATAATTCACACGCGTGAGACGTGTTTTGGTGTAAGTTTGGAAAACACGGATAGGTTGCACTTATTCCGACCTGGAGTCATGAGAAGGGTTATAGAACCTCGTTAACAATACATGAGAGCCGCATTTCCAGTCCCACCACTGGTCATGCATCTTTTAAAGAAAAATACTTTGCAGAGAGAAGGGTGGCTCACCGTGTTTTGTGTAAAAATAACGCTCCATATTTCTCTTCCTGTTGATCTGGCGTGACCTCATAAAGCTGACACCTGGGTGGGCGAGCTAAGGAACCGCTTCTTGATGGATGCTCGCCTGTTTCTTCACCTCGTGGTGCTGTTCTTTGGACAGATGAATGTTTGCTCTTTCACCTTTTTGCTGTCGGATTGTGGTTAAGCTGATACTAATTTTCGTTTGGCTGTTGCATACAGTGAATGTGCCTGCAAAAAAAGATTTGCCAACTTCCACTTCAAAGTTCTGTACTTTTGCATATGCATATGTGTGCAACTTTCAATTTTCCAAAAAGGTCAGTTTCGAGTTTACTACATGATATATTGATGAAATATGTTCAGGAGCACGTTGGCAGGACCAGCTTTTATTGGATGATCTTTATAAAACATAAAGCTACTATATGATTGTTTTGCCTTTGCACATTTACTGTATTTTCTCACTTAATAAGCGGAAGAACCCATAAAATCTTATACTCTTGGGTTAACAACGATACAGCATGCGTGTCATTAAACATATTTATGCTAGGCAGATGATAAAGTAATCTCAGTTCAGGATGGTCCAGTGTTAATTGGTTCCAAGCGAGGTTTTTAGTGCAAAATCACTTGCAATTGCAAAGCTGCCTCAAGTTGCTTCACATGAGTAAGGTCGAACCTTACCAACCTTTCAAGAAGTAAAATTGTCCTTGAAGGCCAGTGGGTCTGAAGGGTCGTGGTGGGCAAAGCAGGCAGCTAGGCTGAGCGCAACTGGCTGAGAAAACAGAGTTAAATCCAGTCTTTAAAAAATGTTCACACAGACAGAATGTTCAGAGACCTAAGTGTAACACTAGAGGTACATAAATCAATGAACTGACGAAGAGTGGATGAATGAGATGGTCTTTTAAACTGCACTGGAGTACATGTTGAGTGCAGGTGCAAGTGGCTATCAGGTTAGCCACGACCAGCTTAAGAATCACAAGACAGACAGACAAGCAGGGGAAGGGGAAGAACAGCAGAGGATGCACACAGAAAAAGGTAAAATCTGAACACTTTCTGTATCTTGTACATATTTATTTTTATTACAGCATGTTGCAAACAGTACAAAGTGTCACTGCCAGCCTGGCTCCCTTGACTATATCCCGTATTAGCATTACTTCTGTCTGTCCACAAGAAGATTGTATGTCTGACCACCAACTGAACAAGAGCATTCTGCAAAATTTTAATAATCGTAATGTAAATTTTGAGGATTCGTTGGTCCTTTGTAGAGCTTGAATCCTGAGCGCACCAGTCTGCTTTTAAGATGTTACACAGGCTGAAATATGGCATCAAGAATCAGACAGACAGATAGACAGACATGACCTTGACCCCAGTTTGGGAAATATAACCTTGTCTGGCCAATTCCTGAACCCACCCACACTGCTCCCCCCCCCCCCCCCCCAAAAAAAAAAAAATACATCAGTTGCACACTGGTCGCAGCACGCTGCAGCATGAAGTGAAAAAGGTAAAGCCGTGACTGTGTGATTCAGAGCAGCAGAGAGTTGACAGGCACATTGCACTACTTGATTGACTCTGGCTCTATTTTTAGCTGACATCTGAAGTCTAAATGTGGGAAAAGCCTGTCCCACTTCCTCCCCGAGTGTCTGATGTTTCCCAGCAAGTCCTGCTGCTAGCCGCATGTGTGTGCAGTGCGTGGGCGTGCGTGTGAGAGCAGAGGTGTATGTGTGTTTAGGATTGTGGGAGGACTTCCGCAGTGGATCCTCTGTTTTTCTTTTCACAGAATGACATTCCAAAGCTGTTTCACTGTTTCAGCCAGGAAGTGGAGAGCGGCCAAAAGTGATTAAAACCAGGAACGTTGACACACCAGCCCGAGCCGCGCCGCCACGCTCAGAGAGCCGACATGAAGTCAAGCAGATATATTGTACAATAAATCTGAGTAACACCACATTTATCCTGAGAATGTGAATCAAAGCACAAGCTGGATATCTTTGTGTTTTCCGAAAGATTAGATGTTTGAATAAAAATATCGTTCATAGTCGGGTGCAGAGATGTTTCTGCTGAAGCTGCGGAGCTCGAGAGCGGCTGCACTCATAATATATTATTCATCATTACTTTAATAATTTCAAGACTTACTTGTGCTGAGAAGCTCAGTGTGGTAAAAATTCAACGTGTTTCACATTAAAAACAAACAAAAAAAAGTTTAAATGACTGGAACACACACACACACACACAAAATCTCAAAAAAATTAGAATATCAAGCTCTTTTTTTTAATTTATGGCTTATAACTCCAAAAATTTATCAAAGGTATTTCAAAATATTAGAATATTTCATGAGATCAATGAAAAAAAAAATAGAATACGGAAACATCAAACTTCTGAAAGGCATGTTCAGTTGTGCACTCAGTACTTAGTTGTGGCTCCTTTTGAATGAATTCCTCCATCCGTGCTTCATGACATGGAGGTGATCTGCTGAGATGTTCTGGAAGTCCAGGTTGCTTTGATCTTGACCTTCAGCTCATCTGGATTGTTGGTTCTGGTGTTCCTCATCATCTTCTTGATGATTCCCCCATAGAGGATCTTTGAGGCATTTTCTATGGGGACATTCAGGTCCAGGAATACCACAGTCAGCAAACCAGATAGTAGTTTTGAGACTATTGGAAGGAACCAAGTCCTGCTGCAGAAGGAAATCAGCATCTCCATAAAGCTTGTCCACAGATGGAAGCATGAAATGCTCTAAAGCCTCCTGGCAGAGGGTTGAGTTGACTTTGAACTTAATAAAACACACTGGGACCAACACCAGCGGATGACTTCACAAAATCATCACTTACTGGCTGAAAAGAGGACTTTGGACTGAGCTACAGTCCATTTCTTTTTCTCCTTTGCCCAGCTAAGAAACATCTGGCATTGTCCCTGGTTCAGGAGTGGCTTGACACTAGGAACGCAACACTTGGAGTCCATTTCCTGGACACGTCTCTGCGTGGTGGCTCTTGATGCATCAACTCCAGTCTCAGTTCACTCCTTTGAAGCTCCCCTAAGGTCTGAAATCAACTTTTACAGAAAAACATCTCAAGGCCTCATTCATCCCTGTTGCTTGTGCACCTTTTCTGACCAAACTTTTCCCTTCCAGTCACCTTTCCATGAATATGCTTTGGTCGAGGCCTTTAAGCAAAGGCCTTCTGTGGCTCCATGTGGAGGACGTCAGTGAGTGTCTTTTGGACAACTTTCAAGTCAGCAGTCTTGCCCATGAGTGTGGTTGTGTGCACTGAACCAGACTGAGAGATTCGTGGTAATTATACTGCACAAATAGTGTAGTACGTAAACTGGAAATGAAAGAAGTAAATCCATCAGCGTCTCCTTTTTTTCACTCAGGGTCACCACAGCAAATCTGAGGTGGATCTGCATGTTGAATTGGCACAAGTTTTACGCCGGATGCCCTTCCTGACACAACTCCACATTACACGGAGAACAGGCAGGGGTGGGGTTTGAACAGAGAGGCTTCCGCACTAACCGCTGGGCCACCGACCCTCCATGTATTCAAACTGGAAATGAAATACTCTAATATTCTGAGATACATTTTTCTTTTTCTTTTTTTTAAGCTCTTGACTATAGTAAGACCCTTCGGCTGCTCCCTTGTTTGCACTCGGGGTCGCCACAGCAAATCCGAGGTGGATCTGCATGTTTAATTGGCACAGGTTTTACGCCGGATGCCCTTCCTGACGCAACTCCACATTACATGGAGAAATGTGGCAGGGGTGGGATTTGAACCGGGAACCTGCCGCACCGAAACCAAGCTCTTGACTATAATTACCAAAATTAAAATGAAAGAAAAAGCTTGAAACAATTTAATTTATATGCGCAAAGAAAAAAAATCTGAAGTCACAGACAAAAATATTGACCTTTTTTATGATCTGAAGTCTGCTGGTCATCTTTGAAAGAACTACTTGCTCTTTCAGTGTCATTTCAGAGAAACAGTCATTTCTGTTGTTTACTGCAGCTTTTATCCAGTCAGACTACCAATGAATTCACAAATATATTAAGTTTAAGAACAATATAGTGGTAGTCATAGTAACTCTGGGGAAGAGTAGCGCGTCATCTTTAAGTTCATGCGACTTCAGCTGCCACCGGACAAAATCAGCTCATTTCTCCAACAAACCACAGATTGTCTGCTGCAGTCGCCGTCTCCGCACATGAGCCCGTCTGGCCTTTTTACATCTTCTGTGTTTTGGCGAGCTCCGCTGGTTCATGGCAGTCCGTCGTGTTGGATTTAACTGCAGTCTGTGGCGTCCTGTAAAGATGACGTGCTGCCGAATTATGCAAGAAGACCAGAAAGTCACAACAACACCAAAACTGCACAAAAACCACAAAGACAGAGAGAATCAGGCTGAAGCGGTTTTGAAGCTGGGAAGTGATCAGATCTTTGTGCCGGGATGCTCCTGCTGGTTGGTTCATACTTCAGGAACTACACAAAGATCAAAGTTGCCTGCTGGTAGTTTGGTTCTCAAAGTTGTTCCTGTGACAGAAAAACACTTCATGTCTTGGTTTTTTCATCCACTGTGTTTTTTTTTTAAAGAATAGTTGCCACAATCAGCTGACCATTTTATAAATACTTTAAATTTGTAAAGTTTGGTTGAAAGCAGAGCCACGTTTTGTTCTTTGCGTGATCGTTTCTGGGAGAAACCGCTTTGCTGCTCGTCCTCCTGATGCGAGGTGATGCTGTGCTCACGTATTTGCTTATTCATTGTGCAAATGCTCTAAATCAGATTTATGTAGTTGTAGATGTCGCCTCGGTGCACCGAGCAAAGAGACACCAGAGCGCATTAAGACCGGCCCGGGGGAGAAGTGCCGGCCTCACGGGTCACTGAGGATTATCGTAGGAATGATCATTTACGTTTTATTCTATTCTGGGTCCAAATATATTATTAACACGCTGCTTCCACTAATGGCATCGTGCTGCCTGCTGTGAAAGTGAGAGGTAACAAAAAACAGCTCAATGTGCATTCAGTGGAGCACCCGCTTCTGACAAAAATACCTGAAGACCACATCATGCAGTTTAACAAAAAAAAAAGTCAAAAATACATTTACGTGTTTGTTGAATCTCCCCAGAACCTTCATAGGCTTTGGGCTAAGTAAGGGTCCATGTGCACCTCCCTTCATTTTTTGGAAGCCTTAGTTCCTGTAGAATATGAAATGGAATTATAACGGTGGAAAAACTAGCATGCAACAGTAGGCGTGTTGTAACTCGTGTACCAGTGTGCTATATATATCAAAATAAAGCTCCTTATGTCATCTTTCCCATGCTGCCAATACTACACATGTAGTTTAAATACCAAAGGAACAACAGTGAAAAACGGTCGTGTATTAAACGGCTGAAACACTGAGCCAACGGTCAAATATACGTATGTAACTACTTTTGCTTCCCAGCTGTTTTCACTGTTATAACTACATTTCATAGTCTAGAGGCCCTGAGGCTTCCAAAAAACCCTGATTTGTTAAGCGTTAAGGTGTTGGGGTTGGGGGTGAAGGGGGTGCATGTGGACCCCACTGATCCAATGGGCTACAGTGGGTTCTGTTCCAGGTGGTATCCAATCCTTTCACCAAATGTGTTGAAAATGTGCTGATTAGCTGGTTCATCATTCATCACCGTGGCTCTCATTTGCTTCTCGTTCAACAACCTTTTTTTGTTGTTAGAAAATATTTTTCAGATGCCAAATTCCCCCCATTGACATACTTACCCCTGATATTTTCTGCAAGTTTCCTGAAAAGTAGTTGATTAGTTTTTAGCTCATTTGGACTAACGGCCTGATTCAGTTAATTCAGTTAAGCCTCAATTGTCACAGTATGCTGGATACAACATCAGTACACGTGTCCCTTAGTGCTACAAAAACTAATGTAAAGAGTGTAAGGTACTATATACAAATATTTAAAAGTATTGAATAAAATCTGAGTACTGTATCTATGTGCACACTATTTTACATTCAGCCCGTCCTACACAGTCATGATGAATATTGTGAATGTCATGACGAAGCCGCTGTCGTCCATCTACAATTCACAGAAAATGCTTAATTCTTCAGTTTCAGATTTTAATTGTCACGGTTTTCTTTGCATCATCTAAGTACTGTTGACAATTCTTCTACATTTTTATATAAAATATCCACCTGATCCAGCACACAGGTGTCTGAGTGTTGAGGTCCCTAGTAGCAGGAGAAGGTCACGGGGACGCCCATGTTTCACCGGGCTGCAGCAGATAGGTGGAGATTTTAGGGATTTGTGAATAAACAAGTTGTTGGCTTGGGTGGTTGCCATCCAGGACCCAAAGGGGCTCTGTGGTGTCGTGGATGCAGTTCATGCATGTAAGCTTGACTTGCAAAATGTGAAATTTTTTTTTGAAAACAGGTACAATCACCCAAAATGCTTGTTCTCCATCTATTTCTGATGCCAAATTACACTCAACAAAAATATAAACGCAACACTTTTGGTTTTGCTCCCATTTTGTATGAGATGAACTCAAAGATCTAAAACTTTTTCCACATACACAATATCACCATTTCCCTCAAATATTGTTCACAAACCAGTCGAAATCTGTGATAGTGAGCACTTCTCCTTTGCTGAGATAATCCATCCCACCTCACAGGTGTGCCATATCAAGATGCTGATTAGACACCATGATTAGTGCACAGGTGTGCCTTAGACTGCCCACAATAAAAGGCCACTCTGAAAGGTGCAGTTTTATCACACAGCACAATGCCACAGATGTCGTGTACTGAATGTTCATTTCTCTACCATAAGCCGTCTCCAAAGGCGTTTTAGAGAATTTGGCAGTACATCCAACCAGCCTCACAACCGCAGACCACGTGTAACCACACCAGCCCAGGACCTCCACATCCAGCATGTTCACCTCCAAGATCGTCTGAGACCAGCCACTCAGACAGCTGCTGAAACAATCGGTTTGCATAACCAAAGAATTTCTGCACAAACTGTCAGAAACCGTCTCAGGGAAGCTCATCTGCATGCTCGTCGTCCTCATCGGGGTCTCGACCTGACTCCAGTTTGTCGTCGTAACCGACTTGAGTGGGCAAATGCTCACATTCGCTGGCGTTTGGCACATTGGAGAGGTGTTCTCTTCACAGATGAATCCCGGTTCACACTGTCCAGGGCAGATGGCAGACAGCGTGTGTGGCGTCGTGTGGGTGAGCGGTTTTCTGATGTCAGTGTTGTGGATCGAGTGGCCCATGGTGGCGGTGGGGTTATGGTATGGGCAGGCGTCTGTTATGGACGAAGAACACAGGTGCATTTTATTGATGGCATTTTGAATGCACAGAGATACCGTGACGAGATCCTGAGGCCCATTGTTGTGCCATACATCCAAGAACATCACCTCATGTTGCAGCAGGATAATGCACGGCCCCATGTTACAAGGATCTGTACACAGTTCTTGGAAGCTGAAAATGTCCCAGTTCTTGCATGGCCGGCATACTCACCGGACATGTCACCCATTGAGCATGTTTGGGATGCTCTGGACCGGCGTATACGACAGCGTGTACCAGTTCCTGCCAATATCCAGCACCTTTGCACAGCCATTGAAGAGGAGTGGACCAACATTCCACAGGCCACAATTGACAACCTGATCAACTCTATGTGAAGGAGATGTGTTGCACTGCATGAGGCAAATGGTGGTCACACCAGATACTGACTGGTATCCCCCGCAATAAAACAGAACTGCACCTTTCAGAGTGGCCTTTTATTGTGGACAGTCTAAGGCACACCTGTGCACTAATCATGGTGTCTAATCAGCATCTTCATATGGCACACCTGTGAGGTGTGATGGATTATCTCAGCAAAGGAGAAGTGCTCACTATCACAGATTTAGACTGGTTTGTGAACAATATTTGAGGGAAATGGTGATATTGTGTATGTGGAAAAAGTTTTAGATCTTTGAGTTCATCTCATACAAAATGGGAGCAAAACCAAAAGTGTTGCGTTTATATTTTTGTTGAGTGTATAATTTTTTTGGGGGGGGGGGGGGGGGGGCAAATATAAAGTTGAGATGTTGAAAACTCTGAAATTTGCTGCAAATTGGTTATGTTCCCAAATTGCATGGTTGCTGAGTTTTTAAAAAAATCACCAAAATAAGACATTATTCATGAAAATTTCCACATTGTCATAAGAATTTAAAAGAAAATCTCAAACACCAGTAAAAGTATTTCCTGGACAGTTTCCACTCTGCTGTAAACGTTTCACCTGGTTCATCAGGTTTTATTCAAAAGTGCAATTTACACAATAAAATTTACACAATAAAAAAATAAATACAGCTATATGTAAGAAATTTATTTGCAGTATGTCATTTTTTTTTTCCAACTATATCATGTGGGGAAATAGTTTGGAGAATAAACCCGGATGAGCTCTGCCTCAGAAAACGATCAGTAGAAACAAACAAAGAAAAACTTTTTTATATTTGTAAAAATTATGATTTCTGTTGTGAAGCTTCTCCAAAGTCTTTCATTAAATTTTACACACTAATGTCCAACTTTAGCAGACTTTACCTTTGTGTGCTTCAGTGCAGAGAGTCACGCTGACGGAGTTTCAGAGTTAAGACGCCGTCACGTCGTGTTCTTTCACAGGATGTTGTTCCTCTGCTAATTTCAGATCCGGTAAACGCAGTCACCACCTTTACCCTCACATGTGTCAGGGGCCCAAACTGACGGATTCATCGCGACTCTTAAAACACAGATGATAAATTTATCCTCCCATATGGCGCAGGCATCTGGCATTATCTGAGGTTTTGTGCGCGCCGTGGAGAGCGCGGGTACATGACAGCGTGCCGCTCTGTTTGAAATGCCAGAGATGATCCCCGGCTCGGATTTGAGATGTGTACCTCATTGATGTAGCGTTTTGCAGACGGTGTGTAACTGCAGAGTGAGAGTGAAGGCGCCGTGATCTCCTGATGCGTGATGACAGGTAGTCTCAGAGCAAAGCCTTTACACGCCGTACCTGCAGTGCCGCGTGGTTTGATGGGAGATCAGAGGCCTGTCGACTCTGCCGAGCTGCAAATCCATCCGAGACACGGGAGGCAAACACGCTCCTCGCCGAGCACACACAGAAACCTGTGCACACAAAATAAAACACACACTGATGTGAGAACTTGTGTACCTGCACAGAGACATCGAGACAATCCTTCAAGTTCATGTTGCATTACAACATTATTACATGGTTATAGCACTATAATAAGGCAATGTAATTAACCCACGTCCAAACTCAGGAAGTTTGGAAAAGTCTTCTTATGAAAATATTCAGGGGACCCCCCCCCCACACACACACACACACACATACAGCTTGAGATGAATCAGTGTCTTTTGTCATCATTGTGATCCATTTGTCGTTGTTGCTGATGGCTCGTGTCAAGTCCAAGAGGATGCACTCGTGCTGCGCTTATGTGCATCTCATCATCGTGGCAATCCCTCGTCGATAAGGACGATCGCATCTGAATTGATGAGCGGACGGGATGGTGGACATCCAGGGTTGATCTAGAGAAGCTTGTGCCTGGGTTTGTTTTACGTGGGAATGTCGTTGCACACTGACAAACACACGGTCCTTAGTCTGGTCTGATGGCTGGGAAATCCTAGAGGATCAGGTCTGAGGATCTCTTGCAGCCTTCATCTATCTTCACAGCCATCACCTCCTCTGCCTGATCCGCCGTTGAGGTCTTCTTGTTTCACCAGAGCCCCGCTAGCTGTCTCATGTTCAGGGTTCCTTCATGATTACCGTAGCAGCCACGGAGCACACAAGATCCCCGCCATGTTTCACCCAACAAGTAATCCGCGACTTGATCTGTTACCCAACTGTCAAGATGCGATTATGACACCATAGAATCACCTTATGTCCTGGATCGCAGCCACCCAGGCAAACAACCAGACCATCTCACATCTCTCTGAAACTGCTCATGTCCACAGAAGATACATGAAAACATTACAACAAGGTCCTAGAAAAAAGTCAATCATACGTTTGAAAATACCTTCAAATCTGTTAATGTATTATAATATTCTTAATTTTCCAGTGTGTTCCAACATACATCAGTCTGGAGTCTGAAGTCGGCTCCCTTTGTTTGCTCACACGGGTGTAACTTGTTCAGTGCTCTGAATGGTTTCGCTCTCAGCTGAGCCACATCACAGGAGAGGAAGGAGTGCGTCCTCCGTCAAAGAGCCCTTTGAAGGAAATCACATCTTCTGATGAGTCAAAGTGAATATTTCACATTGGCACTCCGACTGAATGTGCTCCTCTGACGAGTCTCGACTCAGGCGAGCGAGGTGATTTTGGGGTGGGGGGCGGGAGCTGGGAGGGTTGTAAATGTGTCGAAATGCAAATGATCCAAAGGAGTGTGATGTAATCTGAATGTGGCCTTGCCCAAGCGGCTGGTTAGCAAAAACATAGAAATCCCGAACAAAAGCATCCACGTGCTGGATCACACCCCAAGAAATGCTTTGCAGGTCCAAAGAGTCATAACTGACGTTCCCTCACGATGCAACTCATCCTCCTCATCTTAGTCTCTGTGAGTAACCTGACACAGTCATTCCAACAGTAGCCAAGGATCTCCTTTAGACACCTAGTACCAAAGACTTCCAGTCGTTGCCTTGACTTAGGTCAGTTTTTAGCATCCAAGTCTCACAACCAGGCAGAGAGAGAGGAAGCACCAGAACCATAACCTCAAAGGCCAAGGACCCAGAGAAATGTCTCCACAGGGTGCAGACATGTTTTGGATCCAGGACAAGTGCCAGTGAAGACACCTAAGCCACATGTCTCTGCAACCCAACCCAACACTCACTCGGGTAGGAGCCAGAACACATCCCCAATTAATTAAAAAATGAACAAGTCAGTGATTCTGCCCTTGCTCTGTGCTGCACTTACAGTATCCATGTGTAGGCTGGCTACAATGCCAACGTCTTGGGCAATGTGAATTCTCAGGAAGTCCCAGAGACCAACCCAGCCAATCAAATCAAACTGTTTGAGAAAATCAAGGTTGATAACCAGCTTTTAGCTAAAACATCTAAACTGGAAGAGGTTAGACTGTCATATTTTTGTGTGTTTTATTTCCACTCATGTTTTGTTAGTTCTGGTGTTATTGTTGTCCCTGAGAGAACTCTAGCCCATATTGTTATAGTCTACATGTATGATTCCAAACTGCCCCAGATGATTTATTTACATGGCAGTAGTACCCGTGGGCAGGTACACGCAAAGGCCTATGGCAGATACATGTTGGAAATATAGCAATAAGGATGTGGTCACCTTGTTTAGCAGAGAGTGTGTTGTGTGGGCCGCTGATGAGGAGGTACTGCTGGCCCACCACCACCAGAGGGCGCCCTGCTTGGAGTGCGGGCTCCAAGCACGAGAGGGCGCCAGACCCAGAAGAAGTGACAGCTGTCGATCATCCTCTGCAACAGCTGTCACTCGTTCATCATCACCACCATAAAAGCCGGACTGCAACTCCACCCCCCTGCTGAGAAATCGACTACCATTACCAAGGTAATTTCTCTGTGAACTTAAGACTGTATATCTGTCTAAACTCTTCTTTGTAGCCGTTTTCCTGTCGGTGAGACTCGTCTGTGGAGGTGGCGTTTGAGGTGTTCAGCGACGGCTTCGCAACACCTCCCACCCAGATAAGTGCTCAAACAGGAGCTGCACGAGTGTGTGCTTGGAGGTGGAGGCGCTTCCTCCCTCATTAACTGTGGATTTACTGAGTGTGCGGACTCACACTTATCATATTTCTGCTTTCTGCCAGCAGTACCAGTGTCGACAGCCGAAGACAGAGGCCACCTGGGGACTCGGGACTTGGCGGCTCCGGTGTTCTTCAGACCGTTGGTGGTGGAAGCCGTGTGGGACGCAGCTTCTCTCTCGTCGGGGGTCTTCTATCTTCGAGCCTGCCCACACGTCACCTGGTGTTAAATTGACTGTGCAGATTACAGTACGTTTCGTTGTGTATTATCGCAACATTAAATTGTTACCGTTTTTGGCTTATTCATTGTCCGTTCATTTGCGCCCCCTGTTGTGGGTCCATGCTACGACACCTTCCCAACAGGATTTCTCGGCCATCGTCATGGATTCCGAGGGGCGTCAACCCGAGCTTGAACGGCCAATGGAAGAGCCAGGAGCGCAGGCGTCAGCGGGAGGCGTGTTGAGTGAGCTGCAGCATATCTTAACCGCCTTCACGGCTCGGTTAGATTTAGTGACCGAGCAGAGTGTCCTCCTTAATCGGAGGGTGGAGGCTCTCACCGCCAGGTTGGAAGCGCGCGATCAGGGCGCTGCTGCAGCCACTCCTCTGGCTGTTCCTGGGCCTGTATCAGACGTTCCACTGGTCGTTCAACGAACCCCCCCACCGTCCCCTGAAGCATACATAAGCCCTCCGGAACCGTATGGGGGCTGTGTCGAGACGTGCGCGGACTTCCTCATGCAGTGTTCGCTCGTCTTTTCACAGCGCCCTGTCATGTATGCATCAGATGCTAGCCGGGTGGCTTATGTTATTAATTTGCTTCGAGGAGAGGCACGCGCATGGGCTATGGCGCTTTGGGAGCAGAATTCACGGCTCCTAACGTCTTATACTGGGTTTGTACGGGAGTTCAAACAAGTGTTTGATCATCCCAACAGAGGCGAGACCGCTTCGAACGTGCTGCTGTCGATGAGACAGGGGCGCCGTAGCGCAGCCGAGTATGCAGTCGACTTCCGCATCGCGGCGGCGAGGTCCGGCTGGAATAACTTTGCGCTACGCGCCGCCTTTGTAAATGGACTGTCCCCGGTCCTTAAGGAGCACCTACTGGCTAAGGAGGAACCGCGGGATTTTGACGGGCTTGTCGATTTAGTTATACGCTTAGACAACCGTTTAAACGAGCATCGTCGGGAGCAGGCCGGGGGGTGTGACCGGGCACGAGCCGTCCCTCCCCCTTCCGGTTCCGACAAGGTGACGTCGTCCCCACGCTTCACTGCCAGAGAGCTCCGTGTGGCTACAGCTCCCCCTGCTGAGGAGGCTAGGGACACGAGCAGGGCCAAATTAAGATCAAATATCAGACAAAGGAGGCTGGCCCGCGGGGAGTGTTTTGTCTGCGGCTCTTGCGAGCACATGCAGAGGGACTGCCCCCAAACGGTCAAACTACAACGCCCGTCCTTAGAAACTGGGCTAAGGGTGGGCCATAACACGCACGCGGGAAAACCCCGCAAATCTGCACGAATCCCAGTAACAATCCTTTGTGGGGATTTAACCCTTCACGCCCCAGCACTGGTAGACACGGGGTCTGAAGGGAATCTGCTGGACAGCAGATGGGTAAAGGAAGTAGGGCTCCCTCTGGTGGCTCTGCCGACACCATTGCGGGTGCAAGCACTAGATGGCACCCTGCTTCCATTAATCACACATCAGACACAACCAGTCACTTTGGTTGTGTCTGGGAATCACAGGGAGGAGATAGTGTTCCATGTAACACCTTCTACCTCCCGAGTGATTTTGGGCTTTCCATGGATGGTGAAGCACAATCCCCGGATAGATTGGCCATCCGGGGTAGTCACGCAGTGGAGCGAAACCTGCCACCGGGAGTGTTTAGGATCCTCGGTCCCTCCCGGCAATACGGCTAATGAGGAGGTCAAAGTCCCCCCCAATCTATCGGCGGTGCCAAAGGAGTACCATGATCTTGCTGACGTTTTCAGCAAAGATCTGGCGCTCACTCTTCCCCCGCACCGACCGTATGATTGTGCCATCGATTTGGTCCCAGGCGCTGAGTACCCGTCCAGTAGGTTGTACAGCCTCTCACGTCCGGAACGCGAATCAATGGAGACCTACATCCGGGACTCCTTAGCTGCCGGGCTGATCCGGAACTCCACCTCCCCGATGGGTGCTGGTTTCTTTTTTGTGGGTAAAAAAGACGGCGGACTCCGTCCATGCATTGATTACAGAGGGCTGAACGAGATCACGGTTCGCAACCGATACCCGTTACCTCTGTTGGATTCAGTGTTCACGCCCCTGCATGGAGCCCAAATTTTCACTAAATTGGATCTTAGAAACGCGTACCACCTGGTTCGGATCCGGAAGGGAGACGAATGGAAGACGGCATTCAACACCCCGTTGGGTCATTTTGAGTACCTGGTCATGCCGTTCGGCCTCACTAACGCCCCCGCGACGTTCCAAGCTTTGGTAAATGACGTCTTGCGGGACTTCCTGCATCGGTTCGTCTTCGTATATCTGGACGATATACTCATCTTTTCCCCGGACCCTGAGACCCATGTCCAGCATGTACGTCAGGTCCTGCAGCGGTTGTTGGAGAACCGGCTGTTTGTGAAGGGCGAGAAGTGCGAGTTCCACCGCACTTCTTTGTCCTTCCTGGGGTTCATCATCTCCTCCAACTCCGTCGCCCCTGATCCGGCTAAGGTTGCGGCGGTGAGAGATTGGCCCCAACCAACAAGCCGCAGGAAACTACAGCAGTTCCTAGGCTTTGCAAATTTCTACAGGAGGTTCATTAAAGGTTACAGTCAGGTAGTTAGCCCCCTGACTGCCCTGACCTCCACCAAGGTCCCCTTCGCCTGGTCGGATCGGTGCGAAGCCGCGTTCCAGGAGTTGAAACGCCGGTTCTCGACTGCACCAGTTCTGGTGCAGCCTGATCCTGATCGCCAGTACATAGTAGAAGTGGACGCCTCTGACTCAGGGATAGGAGCCGTGCTGTCCCAGAGCGTGGAGGCTGATAAAGTTCTCCATCCTTGTGCCTTTTATTCCCGGAGGTTGACCCCCGCTGAACGGAACTATGACGTCGGCAATCGGGAACTTCTTGCGGTGAAGGAGGCTCTTGAAGAGTGGAGACACCTGCTGGAGGGGGCATCGTTGCCCTTCACGGTTTTCACGGACCATCGGAACCTGGAGTACATCCGGACCGCCAAGCGGCTGAACCCCAGGCAAGCCTGCTGGTCTCTGTTCTTCGGGCGCTTTGACTTCCAGATCACGTATCACCCCGGGACCAAGAACCAAAAACCAGATGCATTGTCCCGGGTGCACGAAGAAGAAGCCAAAGCGGGGCTGTCGAACCCCACCGAGACCATCATCCCCGAGTCCACTGTCGTGGCCACCCTCACCTGGGACGTGGAGAAGACCGTCCGGGAGGCCCTGACAAGGAGCCCGGACCCGGGGACTGGCCCCAAGAACCGACTGTACGTCCCACCAGAGGCAAGAGCTGCCGTATTGGACTTCTGTCACGGGTCCAAGCTGTCCTGTCATCCCGGAGTGCGTAGGACCGTGGCAGTAGTCCAGCAGCGCTTCTGGTGGGCGTTCCTGGAAACCGACGTCCGGGACTACGTCCAGGCCTGTACCATCTGCGCCAGGGGCAAGGCAGACCATCGGAGGATGACGGGCCTCCTCCAACCCCTGCCAGTGCCTCATCGCCCCTGGTCTTACATCGGCCTGGATTTCATCACGGGCCTCCCGCTGTCCCAGGGCAACACCGTGATTCTCACGATAGTGGACCGGTTCTCCAAGGCGGCCCACTTCGTGGCCCTCCCGAAGCTCCCGACGGCCCAGGAGACGGCAGACCTCCTGGTCCACCACGTCATGCGGCTGCATGGGATACCATCCGACGTTGTATCAGATCGTGGTCCCCAGTTCTCTTCACAGGTGTGGAAGAGTTTCTGCAAGGAGCTGGGGGCCACCTTGAGTCTCTCGTCCGGGTACCACCCCCAGACCAACGGTCAGGCAGAGCGTGCCAACCAGGAGTTGGAGCAGGCCCTTCGGTGTGTCACCTCCGCGCATCCGGCGGCCTGGAGTCACCATCTGGCCTGGATCGAGTATTCCCACAACAGCCAAGTTTCGTCTGCTACCGGCCTCTCCCCTTTTGAGGCATGTTTGGGGTACCAGCCCCCATTGTTCCCGCTGGTGGAGGGAGAGGTCGGTGTGCCCTCGGTCCAGGCCCACCTCAGGAGGTGCCGCCGGGTGTGGCGGGCCGCCCGCTCTGCCCTGTTAAAGGCCCGGACGAGGGCCAAGGCCCATGCGGACCGCCGGCGTTCCCCGGCCCCCACATACCAGCCCGGGCAGGAGGTGTGGCTCTCGACCAAGGACATCCCTTTGTGTGTCGACTCCCCAAAGTTGAAAGACAGATTCATTGGACCCTTTAAGATCCTCAAGATCATCAACCCGGCCGCAGTGAAGCTTCAACTCCCGGCTTCACTGCGGATTCACCCTGTCTTTCATGTTTCCCATCTCAAACCACACCACACCTCGCCCCTCTGTACTCCGGGACCTACGCCGCCTCCTGCCCGGCTCATTGACGGGGAGCCTGCCTGGACAGTCCGCAGGCTCCTGGACGTCCGTTGTAAGGGCCGGGGTTTCCAATATCTGGTGGACTGGGAGGGGTATGGACCTGAAGAACGCTCCTGGGTAAAGAGGAGCTTCATCCTGGACCCGGCCCTCCTGGCCGAGTTCTACGCAAGACATCCGGACAAGCCTGGTCGGACGCCAGGAGGCGCCCGTTGAGGGGGGGGGTCCTGTTGTGTGGGCCGCTGAAGAGGAGGTACTGCTGGCCCACCACCACCAGAGGGCGCCCTGCTTGGAGTGCGGGCTCCAAGCACGAGAGGGCGCCAGACCCAGAAGAAGTGACAGCTGTCACTCATCCTCTGCACCAGCTGTCACTCGTTCATCATCACCACCATAAAAGCCGGACTGCAACTCCACCTCCCCGCCGAGAAATCGACTACCATTACCAAGGTAATTTCTCTGTGAACTTAAGACTGTATATCTGTCTAAACTCTTCTTTGCAGCCGTTTTCCTGTCGGTGAGACTCGTCTGTGCAGGTGGCGTTTGAGGTGTTCAGCGACGGCTTCGCAACACCTCCCACCCAGATAAGTGCTCAAACAGGAGCTGCACGAGTGTGTGCTTGGAGGTGGAGGCGCTTCCTCCCTCATTAACTGTGGATTTACTGAGTGTGCGGATTCACACTCACTCATCATATTTCTGCTTTCTGCCAGCAGTACCAGGGTCGACAGCCGAAGACAGAGGCCACCTGGGGACTCGGGACTTGGCGGCTCCGGTGTTCTTCAGACCGTTGGTGGTGGAAGCCGTGTGGGACGCAGCTTCTCTCTCGTCGGGGGTCTTCTATCTTCGAGCCTGCCCACACGTCACCTGGTGTTAAATTGACTGTGCAGATTACAGTACGTTTCGTTGTGTATTATCGCAACATTAAATTGTTACCGTTTTTGGCTTATTCATTGTCCGTTCATTTGCGCCCCCTGTTGTGGGTCCATGCTACGACACCTTCCCAACAGGATTTCTCGGCCATCGTCATGGATTCCGAGGGGCGTCAACCCGAGCTTGAACGGCCAATGGAAGAGCCAGGAGCCAGGAGGTCAACCTTTATGCACAAATCACATGAGGTAGAAATCGTCTTGGGAGGGTTAAAGGAACAAACAAAGGGTCAGATTACACATCTGGGTCAACACTTCTCATCCACTCATGTTTCTTTGTTTTTACTGTACTTGATGTCATCCTCAGGTTTGTGTCGGCCTGCACAGACTGCCAGCAACAATTAAAATGATTATGTCATAAAACACGCCTGAAGCACGAGTTACGGCTCACGTCATCCGCACGTGACTTACTTCAACCCGCTTCTTTCCCAGATTTAAAAAAACTCACATTTGTCACGTCATTGACATCAAATGAGGCTGTTGTGACACTTTCATCCTCGACTTATCACAAAACACCTTCACGACACTTTCTCCCTCAGCGCACCAACCTGCTAAGTTCTGCTAGAAAATGTCCAAATTCAATTACTGCAGTAAAATGTAACCAAATGCAGCTCGCACCTTCCACCGCATCACGTCTCCTTCACCTCGGCTTCCAGCAACAGGTTATAACATCTGTTGACAGCCCTGACACGCTCGCTAAGGAAGTGGAGTTCATTATCGAAGTCACGTCCCAGTCCGTAAAGGTTATTCGCTCCCGTCCTTCATGACCGCAACCACAAAGTGACACGTTCACGGCTAATGCAGGAGAGTGCAGGCGCAGAGGATTCAGTGACACCAGCAGGGGGGAAGCAGTTCGGACAGACACACTCCTCTTGCCTCTATGTGTTGTAATAATAAATGTATTGCCAATGTTGTTATTATTATTATTATTATTATTATTATTATTATTATTATTATTATTATTATTATTATTATTATTATCATTATTATATTGATATTTATTATTATTTTATTAATATTTTTCATAATTAGTCCAGGAAACTGGGAAAATAAAAACTTGAATCTGGTGACAAAATTAAAGATGCTCTGATCACAGTGATTGTTATCAGGTCTGATCAGGGCAATCTTTGTTTAATCGGAATCTGATTTATTAGTAAGTGTGTTGACCAGTCAGCATTCCACCTTAGTGCGTTACATAACCACTGTGTTGACAAAGCTGAAGCCACTGTTCTTTTAGTGTTTGATGTAGCTGAAGCTCTGAATGTGATTCAAAAGCATATTTATGCTCTGCTTCACTTCAAATACACAAGAAGTCTATTTCTGATGGATAGTGCATTTGCCATGCTTCTTATCAGGAACTCAGGTGGCAAGTTTCACACAATCTTTATTTCTTCATGTCTGTGGTTTCCTCTTGCTAACAGTCACTGCACAGGCCTGTAGTCAGAAGGTCAGAGGACCCCCCCCACCCACCAACACACACCTTTACTTTTTTGGGTGAAGGTCCACTTTTATTATCAATAAATAACTGTTTATTAAGTATTCTTATATTGCTATAATTATTATGTAGATGGTGATGTTGACAATAACAACAACAATAATAATTAATTAATAGCCCTCATGAATTGTATTTGGGCAACCTATATTGTGATTGTGCACTATATAAATTTAATTTGAAATTAAAGAAACTGACACATAAGCTAATTTCATCCACACCTGCTCCTAATTTCCAATAAATAAATAAAGTTGTTTTTGGATTTCTCTGGTGCATCAAAGTTAACCATATTTTAATCAGCTTGTCCTCATCATGTGCTCCTTTAATTTGGAGACATACAAGATGAGAGCACTTATAGTTTTTAAGTTATCTTGTTAAAAATCCAGAGAGGACAGACTAACTAATTAATCTTATCTTTTCATTTCCTCACTGCATTTTAAAAGGCATGGGGAAAAAAAAATCCACAACCTAAACAGGCAAATTTGACCCTGATGAAATGAAGAACAAATTACACTGGAATGAAAATAAAATAAAAAGTAAATTCCAGAGCTTTTTTTTTTAAAGAAATCTTAGACTGAAAGTCAACTTTTCAGTATTTTGTCTGACACGTATCACCTGTGAGATGGATCTGAACAACAAACTAAAGTATTGTGTGTCATTGGTAGAGCGCTTTATTCTGAAAACATGCGGCTGCTCTCAGCCACTTTTAGCTCTCCAACTTTCACATGAGAAACTAAAGTTCCTCATAATGAATGAAGGCCTCACATGCACTTTAGAGGAAACATCCTTTTCTCATTATACTGCAATAAATTCAAGTGGATGTGGCCTATATTTAGCGCGCTCCTGATCTCGGCCGGCAGATATGAGCCTCCTAACTCATCTTCGTTTTGGCACCACACCACATCTTGCCTAAAGACAAATCTTCTCTAAAGTGAAAATGAAAATTCCTTCCTTCCAAATCACGCTATCAGACAGCGGCTTCTGCTGCACATCAGCTTAGGTGAAACAATGGACATCCTTTAGTTTTTTTGGATTTGATACAAAGTTTTTAAAGTTAAAAACTCAGTGTGACTGATGTGTTTCAAAAGCAGAAGCTCTGCAGAAAGACAAAAAATGGATAAGACCACAGCCGGGGAGAAAGCGGGAACATCGCGTCTGTGTTTCGGATCAGTTTGTATGTTCCAGCTGAATCAGCTCAGCCTCCCGTCGCCCACTCAGGAAACGTCGTCGCCGTCCTCCCCTCGTGGTCATGGTGACCTGCTTTCATCCTGATGGGACGATGTGCGTTTGTTTTCCCATCTGCGGATGGGCTGCGGTGTCGGCAGGCAAGCATTCCTTCAGGTGCCTCACGTTTCATCTGAAGTGACTCCTGAACTGTAAACTCCGCTCCGTGTGTGGATCATATCCTGGCTACAGAATGAACAGGGTATATTTGAACTGTAAAGGGTTCATTTAAATGAATTAAAATTAAAAACAAATCAGATTTAAATCCCAATAAGGCTCTTAAGCAGAGGCCTGACTTGACATCTAGTTTTAATTTAGTTTAATATCATCTTCACATGGAAAATGACTGAGAGAAAAGAGAGTAAATCAGGAAGTACAAGAGATAAGTAAGGATGAACTGAGGGCTGCTATGAAAAGGATGAAGAGTGGAAAGGCAGTTGGTCCAGATGACATTTCAGTGGAGGCATGGAAATGTCTAGGAGAGATGGCAGTGGAGTTTCCAGATTGTTTAATAAAATCTTGGAAAGTGAGAGGATGCCTGAGGAGTGGAGACAACGTGTACTGGTTCCTATTTTTAAGAACATGGGTGATGTGCAGAGCTGCAGTAACTACAGAGGCATAAAGTTGATCAGCCACAGCATGTAGTTATGGAAAAGAGTAGTAGAAACTAGGCTTAAAAACAAGTGACTATCTGTGAGCAGCAATATGCCGAGAGAGCACTACAGATGCAATGTTTGTTCTGAGAATACTGATGGAGAAGTATAGAAAAGACTGGAAGGAGTTATGTTGTGTGTTTGTGCATTTAGTGAAAGCTTATCACAGGGTGCCAAAAGAAGAGCTGTGGTATTGTATGAGGAGTCTGGAGTGGCAGAGAAGTATGTGAGGGTAGTGGAGGACATGTACAAGGACAGTGTGACAGCGGTGAGATGCTCAGTAGGAATGACAGACTCAATCAAGGTGGAGGTGGGATTACACCAAGGATCAGCTCTGAGTCCTTTCTTGTTTGCAACGGTGATGGACAGGTTGACAGATGAGATCAGACAGGAGTCTCCAGGGACTATGATGTTTGCAGATGACATTTTGATCTGTAGTGAGAGTAGAGAACAGGTTGAGCCTAGTTTGGAGAGGTGGAGATATGCTCTGGAGAGAAGGGAAATGAAATTAAGTAGGAGTAAGACTGAGTCCATGTGTATGAATGAGAGGGAGCCCAGTGGAATAGTGCAGTTACAAGGAGTAGAAGTGGTGAAAGTAGATGAGTTTAAATACTTGGGGTCAACTGTTCAAAGTAATGGAGGGTGTGGTAGAGAGGTGAAGAAGAGAGTGCAGGCAGGGTGGAGTGGGTGGAGAAAGGTGGCAGGAGGGATTTGTGACCAGAGGTGGGACAAAGTCACTGCCAAGTCATTCTCAAGTCATCAGTCTGCAAGTCCCAAGTCAAGTCTCAAGTCAGCTTGCAAACAATTGGTGGTCATTATGACTTGAGACTTGACTTGGGACTTCCTAATTCATGACTTGAGAGTGACTTGATGGTGACTTTGTCCCACCTCTGTTTGTGACTAATGAACATCAGCAAGAGTGAATAAGAGGAGAAATGAGAGGAGAAAGGCTAAGAGACAGTAGTGAGACCAGCTATGTTGGATGGCTTTTAGACAATGACACTAAAAAAAGACAGGGGGCGGAGCTGAAGATGTTGACATTCTCTTTGGGAGTGACAAGAATGGACAAGATTAGGAATGAACATATCAGAGGGACAGCTCAGGTGGGATGGTTTGGAGACAAAGTCAGAGAGGTGAGATTGAGATGGTTTGGACATGTGCAGAGGAGGGACCCAGGGTATATAGGGAGAAGGATGCTGAGGATGGAGCCACCAGGCAGGAGGAGAAGAGAGAGGACAAAGAGGTTTATGGATATGCTGAGGGAGGACATGCAGGTGGTTGGTGAGACAGAGGAAGATACAGAGGACAGGGTGAGATGGAAACGATCGATCTGTTGTGGTGCCCCCTAACGGGAGCAGCTGACAGAAGAAGATCATCATCTTTACATGGAACATATTAAATAAAGTAGGCAGTAGTACCGGTGCAGTAGACTGTGACGGCTACTGCATCTGTCATTTGACCACAGTGACCTTGACTTTGAGTCAAGGTCATTATGACTGAGCTCTGGGGGATGTTGCCAAAGCAGTTCTGCAGTCCACCTATCAGTGTATGTTACATTTTATCACGATACAAAACACTGATGCACCAATACTTGTCTTCATGTAGACAGGCCATTAGTGTATCATTCCACCACAGTACCTGTACTTTTTTGTGTACTTAAACTTGCATGGCTTAATCTTTGAGACAAGCATATGCTACTGGCAAGATCAACCAGGTAGGATGAAAAAAGTACAGGTACTGTGGTGGATCATTCCACCACAGTACCTGTACTTTTTTTCTTTTCACCAGCTTGAGAGGTCCTGTTACTTATACTCCAGTGTATCAAACTCTGGTATACGAGGTCTGTCCAAAAAGTAACTGACCTTTTTATTTTTTTCAAAAACTATATGGATTTGAATCACGTGTGATTGCATCAGCCAAGCTTGAACCTTCGTGCGCATCCGTGAGTTTTTTCACGCCTGTCGGTTGCGTCATTCGCCTGTGGGCAGGCTTTGAGTGAGCACTGGTCCAGCCCCCTTGTCGGATTTTTATTGTCAGGGAAATGGCTGAGAGGCTGCCGCTTTGCTCCATGAATTTTTTTTCAGAAACTGTTAGAGACAGCCAGTTGGAAACCATTTGAAAGATTCAGATGGATTTCAGTCAAGATTCTGTCAGCGTCACACGGATTAAGGAGTGTTAAAACCTTTTTAAAGACGGCCCACAGCGGCGGAGGGCACGCGGCGCACCGAGCGGCCATCGACAGGCTGGAACGACCAGATCATTTCCAAACTGAACGCTGTGTTGATCTGAGACATCATGTGACTACCACAGAAATGGCAAGAGAGCTGGACATAGCACTTTTGCGGCACATTCCACTGTTACAGGAGATTTTGTAATGAAAGACGTGCGGAGGATTTCGCGCGTCGGCACGGAGCTGCTCATGGCGTGCAACAAAAAAAACACCTCCATGTTGGAAGTCTCACAGGACATGTTGTGGCATGTCCAGCTGTTACACAGTTTCTCGGATACTCACTCCACTGAAAAGCCATTGAAAGCCGTCTGAATCTTCCGAATGGTTTCCAACACGGAGGTGTGTATAACTAATAACTCTTTAAATTGGGCTTTCAGAGGAATAAAAGCACAATACAAAATAAAGTCCAATACTAAAAGAACCAGTAAGTTGTCCATAAGGGCAGGGACACAACTGTAAGTTGATTTTTTTTATCTTATTTTCACCAAAAGTCAACAGTCAAGACCTTTGCCACCATCTAGCGGATGATGTGAAAAGAAGGCATTCATGAATACTCTTAGATAATATCTGTGCTAATTCCTTTTTTGATGTTAATGATCAAGTATTTGTCTTTGTTATTTGAAGTCTCTGAGATCTGGTTTCAAGTTTAAACACAAGAGTTTTCACTTCCATTACGCATGTGCAAGTTTCAGATAAAGGGAGGGCTCCACCTATCTGTGAGAGCCAGGAACATATAGACTAAACCACACCCACTGTAATGCCCAAGTGCAAGTTATGCACGTGGTCTCTTCACAAGATGGACGCTGTCTGTGAAGACCCAGGCCTGGTTTTCAGCATGACTTTCAATAAATTCAAAATGAGGTATATATTGATGTGGTTCTTTGTAAGGGGCAGTAAGTTGCATAAAGAACTGCGGAAATTCCCATTTCATGATTTTTTTTTTTTTTGTCAGCCCCAGTGGCCTGTTCAGCCATGGTTTTTGGTTCTTTTGTACATTTTTTGGTTGTCATCTGCAGTGGTGGTCACAGTTCAGCTAATCCGATAACAGATCATTATCGAAACTAATATTTTTGCTCGCAAATTAGCTTTTCCGATAAGTTTGAAAACCATGATCGGACCAATTATCTTCCGATAACTTTCAGTCCGATAACATTTTTTTTGCTGGTAAAGTGAGCAAAGTTTAACGGTCAAAAATGTTTGTAAACCCTAAAATCTAACATTTTAGTCAATCTGTTGTGTTTTTGTGACAGACTGGCTGCCTCTCGCTTGCTGATAAGGTCATCATTAAGCGCAAAACGTGATTGGCCAGTCAACGCAGGGAGCATTGTGGGTAGTGTAGTTCAGGTTCACTTTGGACGTTACAATGAGTGTTACCGTCCACTCGACACAAAAACAAAAGGGACTAATTTTAACATTATTGTATTTTATTTCTTTGTGGCTGACGGTATAATTTAATTGCCAAGACTTGGTGGGGGAGGGGAGCTCTCATGGTGTAGCTGTGTACAGAGGGACTTTTCTTCACAGTTTAGACACTGTTTTGGATTAAAAAAAGACACTTTATGTGGATTATTTTTTCAGATGAATCCCACTGAAACTAACAGGTAAGAATTTATATTTACTACGTGTCTTTTACTCTGCCACTCAATGCATTAATGGACGTGTTTCGGTTGTTTAAGCCGCAGGGTTCAAAACGTGTGAAAAAAGCAGCAGCATTTTAGTTCATACTTCTAATTCTGTGTTTTACTGCTTTTGAAAGATGATGAAAGTGTTTGGGGTTTTATTTTTTATTCATTCATTTTTCCTGCGTTCTTATGTGTTTGTGATCCCTGAATTTATCCAGCAGCTCCTGCGGTGCTTAAAGTGAAACTGGTTTATCAGAAGCCAACAGTGTAATCTGATGTGACCGTGTCCAAATCAGTACTAAAAGTTATTGGTTATCTGTAATAAAGATACATTTTTTTAGCAGTTTATCACTTTTGGGTTATCAGATTAATGGTTATCGAAGTTAACTTTTTTGTTTAGCTGTGCCCACCACTGTCATCTGTTTGTCTGCCCATGATGTCTGTCCTGTAGGTTCTGTTTTCATCTCGTACCTCCTGTGTGTGTGTGGGTATGTTTCCCCGGTTCATTGTGTGGATGTATGTGGGTGTGTTTCCCTTATCCATTGTGTGCACCTATTTCCTTGTGTGTGTGTATGTGTTGGGTACGTTGCCTAAGTTCCTCCTCTGTCTTGTGTATGTGTGGGTCGCACACCTGTTGTCCCTTCTGTCTTTCTTATTTAAGCACTTCCTTGTTTGTCTATGACTTGTCGGTTCATTGTGAATGTCTCAGTCAGGGTCTGTGCTTCTTGTTGACTTCGTCCTGGTTTTGCTCTCTTGGTTAAGTTCCTGCTCTGTGTTTTTTTCGTCACTGGAATTGTGGCTTTTTTTTTGGGACTTGTCACCTTTGCAGTTATTGAACGTTTTGTCCCAGTAAATCATGCGGATTAATATACTTTCCTGGTTTTCTTTACTGTCTGCACATTGGGTTCAACATGTCTAAAACCACAACAGGCAGGCAGAGCTTTGACCTCCCATATTAATGTATAAAAATTTTGATTTTGAGAGTTTTATGGTTCTTGAGTTTTAGGATGCAGAAGGTTTTGCCGTATGGCTGGATGGAAAGATGGACAGAAGGACAGAAATTTCTCTTGACAAGCAAGTACAACACGACAGTAATGCACAGAAATCTCACATTGAAGAGCTGATAATACAGTAAAAAAGGTGTGACTTATACTCTGGAAAATCCAGCATTGAGTGTTAAGCGATGAGGTAAGTCCAGGGATTTAAACTTCCAGATCCTGTGTGGCCCCTGGGGTTCCAGTTTGAGGCCGCTGCCTTGGAGCAGATGATGGACAGACCTGTTTTATGGCGAGTGTTTAAAGCAGCGTGAGGCGAATTTCTTAACACGTTTTACAGACTGACATGTCCGTCACCGCCATCACGGCTTCGGGTCTTAATGTGGAAATAAAACGAGCGCCACTAAAACAGTCTTCACGTGCGTATGTCACAAAAGAAGAGCAAAACAATATTCGTTTCCCAGAGCGTTTTATTCTTCCTGTGATACATCAGAAAGTTGTCATCAACATTTCCTCGATATAAATCAGTGCCAGGATCAGAGGGGAGAGGAGGCGGCACGGCGCTCTTAAATCTAACAGAATCTAACACTTGAATCGTGGTTGTTCTGGCAGCCTGGGGGCACGGCGGCGAGCTCCAGGCGTCAAGGCGCCACCTCAAATTCTCTGCTGTGGTCGGGCTGAGGCTCTCCCCACATGGCACTCATTTCTGGCTGCAGACTTCCAGCGTGAGAGCTTCTGCTTTTTCAGTGGTAGAGATGCCTGAACAATTACGCTGGTAATTAGGCCGGGGTGGAGCTCTGCTGTGGCGCGGCCAAACCGAATAACGGGAGTGATCAAATGACGTACACGGTGAGGACGGGACTGGAATGAATAATTTACAGCTGGGGCAGAATATGTCTTAAGAACGACGCACTTCTACAGAATTGACAAGCAAAAGGAGAAGAAAGGAAGAGCATGGCGCCAAAGATCATCAAAAGGCTGGATGGAAGCGACACGACTCACACCCACTCCCATTGTGGAGTTCAAAAAGATTTTTGTCTGTATTTGTATCGTACTTCAGGAGGCAAAAATCTTGTCATTAAAGCAATTTTTCTGCAGCTCTGGTTGAAGCGTTGGCGTCGGGCAGACAAAAAGCGCCGGCGATAAGCTCGCGCTTTTATTCTACATATTTGATGATGAACTCGTGTTGTTTCCCGCTGATGCTTAAAGAGGTCGAAGTGGAAAATGAAACCGAGAACATCTGAACAGTATCTTATTGTTGCCAACATAAAAATAACTCTCATTACACAAAATATTTTCTGATTTCTTCAGCTTGATTTTTTTTTTCCTTTGGTTACTTCCACCAAACATGAAATGTTTTGACCCATGTTTTGTTTCCACATTGATTATGACAAAAACCTGCTGATGCCGGTGTCGCAGACTGAACGGTCCGCCCCTAAAAATTGGCCCACCTTTTGCATCTGCGCATGCGTCATTTCGGACCAATGGGATTATTGGGATTATTAACCATCAGATGATAAAGATAAAACCTCTTAAAATCATTCTGAAGCCCATTTTAAGCAGAAACTCATGGAAATTCTGTGGTGCTTTGAAATGACTGATGCTCAGTGAACGCATCAGCTAGCAGCTCATTTAGCCGCGGCGCTCTGATCGCTTCCGCCTCCTTTTATGATGAAATAATGTTGAATTTATGTGGAAATGATTGTTGTACAAAAGCTTCAGATATCTGTCGCTGAGATAGATGATGACTGGAATCAGTTTGAAGCAGAAACGAGGTATTAATCCCTGAACCGCGTCATCAGGGGAGACCGATTTTAGGGGGACCGTTCGGTCAGCGACACCGGCCTGCATTTTGGGTCTGGTTCAGTCTGCAGAAACTAATAAAGATGTCATCGCTGTGCTGGTGGTTACTCACCACTTCCTGATGGTGCTTCAAAATAAATGCTTTTATTTTTGGAGTGCAGGTAGGCTTTTATTGTGAAAGTACAAACGCTGTTTGTGCCAGTGTGACATATGTTACTTTAAGAATATGAAGATTTAAAAAAAACAAAGTGATTAAGTGATACTTGGTTGCTCAGTATCACCACAGTGGATCTGGTACAAGTCCAATTTGATTTGGCACGTTTTACACCGGATGTCCTTCTCATTCTAACTGTAGTTCTGCCTCGAGAAACAGCCACAACTCCAGGTCTAAAGAGCTTTCAGATTTGCGTGCCAGCTGTCCAACTTTAAAGAGCTGCAAGAAGTCCAAATGTGCCATTTGTTTCTTCATAAATTACCTAAATTATAAGTCAGTCATCAAAAATGTGATCATGTTAAAATATGCTCACCTTTAAGTGTGTTAATGTGGTGATGACACCATGACAGGATCAGCATTCCTGATAACCTTATATAAGTCTGAAGTCACACAAGGTTAGAGACTAGTGTGGTACATCATTCCCATCTGTTGTTAAGATGATAAACACTATGTTCACAAAGCTTCTGGAAAAGGTCCTGGTTTGGAAAATATGTAAAGTAAATACCATATTTTCAGAAGTATAAGTTGTGTTTTTTGTTTTGTTTTGCTTTGCTTTTTTAATGCTAGTTTGGGAGGTCTAGCGACTTAAACTCTGGTCTAGCGTGTATACAAAAACAAAAACAAAAAGATAATGAGATAATAATAACAATAATAACCATTTGTACAGGGCTTTCTCTTGAATCAAAATCCTGGTAACAAAAAAAACTTCAATAATTAAAGACTAAACATCAATAATAAAAGTACACTACAACAAGGTACAATAATCCCAAATTAAAGAGGTGACTAAAAAAACAAGTCTTTATGTTAAGTAACAGCACAGGCTGATGTGTGGACATGTACTACCCTGAGTTCCTGTCTGTTAAATGTGTCCCCCATGTAAATGCTGTGTTTCAAAGTCAGTTCCACTTACAGAAAAAAGGTGTCACTTGTAATATGGTAATAACATTTATTAATAGATGTAGCAGTTACTGATCAAGCATACAAAGTGTTTCACAAAATAAAGTTGCAGCAAAAAACAGCACTTATGAAGCACTAATTTAAAAAAAATATATATATTTTTAAAGAAACCACATAAGAGACAAATGTAACACGTATAATGGCGCACTGATTGTAGGCACCGAATAACAGAAAAGACTTAAGTCTACTTTTAAGATCCTCAATCCAACTCAAGTGCCTCTCTTCAGTTGTCAAACTATTCCAAATCTCTTTCTGTCTCTCCCTTTTTACTCAGGGCCACCACAGAAAGTCCAATACAAGCTGAAGAATCTCTGAACTGGTGTTATTTTCACTGGGTACACACAGCAGGCCAACCCCCTGTGACTGCAGGCTGTGAGGCGGCACATAAGGCTCAAACAACTAAACAACTGAGCGTAAAATTCAATATTTTCTAAATCGATTTAAAAAATAAAAATGCCCCTTCTTCTAATAAATATAAAGACAGTTTGGAGAAGGATATGGGTATTCAAATTCTTGATGATATCTGGGAATATTCACTTGAATTTATACACTGCTCTTCCAACAACACCAGACACCGTCTAATACAGTTCAAAATTATACATAGAATTAATCCTTACTAAAGTAAAGATTTAGAATATTTTTTCAAATGCCTCACCAGCTTGTGATAAATGTCAGTCCTTTGATGCAACGCTCTTCCATGCCTTTTTACCTGCCCTAAAGTTCAGCCCAGTCTCATGGTTTTTTTTTTCGTGCTCCCGTGACGAAATGAGTCAAATTTTCGTGACAGGTTTTTTTTTTTTTAACTCACTATTACTAATCCTACTCCTACCCCCAACCCTAACCTTAACCATAACCTAACCCTACTCCTTCCCCCCAACCATAACCACCCCAAACGCTGACCCCCCCCCCCCCCCACACTGCTTCACTTTTAATTTCGTGCAGCCGTCACAGAATGAATTAGAATGAATTTGTGCTGCTGTGACGAAAATGAGGCGCTTTTTGTCACAATATCACAAACCAGTAGATTAATGTACATTTCGTGCTGCTGAATCACGACTTGCCGTGAGACCAGGTTGTAAAGTTACCACCTACTGGTCTGATGTCTTCAATATATTGTCAAGAATTTTTAATATTAAGTCAAAGTCAAAGTGTCTTCATTTGTCTCCCTAAGGCGACATTTGCCTTGGACAGAGGGGTCTGTGACACAACAGCACATCCGGTACATAGCACCCATACATCAAAAACAACAACATAGTAAATCAAAGTTCAAATATAAATACACAGCATTATTAACATCTTTGTGCAAATTCCACAATACATAACCTTATGCTATTTTCCCTGAACTATCTGCTGATTTATGAGCTTCACTGACAATAGAATAAATGAATGTTTGTAACGATTATATTTACAAAGAGGAACCCTGTACCTCCTTCCTGAGTTAAGTAAAATATTTTCAGCGTGCAGTACATCAGACACATCTGTTAAAATATTGTCTGCACATCTGAGAACTGCCTGTTCAAACAAGTCTTGGGGACTTACAGGTACCACCATACCTTAATCAGGTTGAATATTTGAGTTTTTGATTTAACTGTTACTCTGTCACCAGAACCTTTATTAACCACCCTTGGCACATCTCAGATATCTAGAAAATTTACTTCACCACAATGAAACTTTATTTCCTATTTTCTCATCACTGCAAAAAAAAAAAAAAAAAATTTACTGCTGATGTCATGGAAAGGACCAGTTGTACCTGACGCTAAAATGTAGAGCTGTCCAACACTTCACATCTCGGAAAAAATAAGACACATGCTGAAGGATAATCTGTCACTGTACTGTACAGTATATATAAAACTTGAATAATGTGAAGTGCTCAATAAGAAGGTTATGACTGAAAAATAAAAATGGTTCACGTCAAGAAATTCTTTTTAATCGTCCAGTTACCAAGTGCTTTCCTAGTTTCCCTGGTTTCCTAGTCTTAGAGTTGAGGTTCCGTCGAGGTGGTTTTGATCAGATTTCATGTGTCACAGACCCTCTGTGAGGGTCCGAACACGAAGCCTTTAACGACGTTCTGTAACACATAATGAAATTCTCCCCCATGTTTGTTTTCAGATTATTGTTTAAGGGAAGTTTGTTTGTTCAGTGGCTTTCTAATCTGCCTTTAGCGCCAAAAGTGAAACCAGATCCGGCCGACTCGCTGCAGCCTCTGTGTTTACTTGTCTTTCTGCCACTCTGACTTACTTGAATTTAATGTTCACATGTTCGGGTTCTGATCTCCGGCGACGCTTTCAGCTTAACTCTGAAATGTGAAATGGAACAGTTCTTGCTCCCTTTCACCTCTTGTCTCCTTCACGATTTAGGAGACAGGCAGCTTTGATCCTGACCCATTTCCTCGTAACGGCGCCTCTGATGGGGTTCGGCACAGAGAAGTGTCACCATGCAGACATTTACCGCCGTTTCAGGAATCCACTGGACGCTGGCATGTGCACTTAGTGTCCACAAAGGCTGAGAGCCGCCCAATTATTTTGTCCTCACTTCCAGTTTCACGTAAAGTAAACACGACACTGATGCCCGGCTCGCATTACCGTGATGTTCCCCCGATGCCGCCGGTGTCAGAACTCACATTTATCTTCTTTTGCTGTCAGAATCAGACGGCGTTCCTCTGATAACACGACTTAACCCTGCAGCAGCTGGGTTTTTTCTGCTGTACTGCTTTTTACTCATTCTACTGCTTTGCTCAATGGCAACACCACAGTCCACAAATTCACACACACACTTCTGCCAGATTTCACCTGTGACCTCTTGGGATCAACATTAATTCCAGCACAGATGGTGCTGTTGATAATAAGAGTTTTCCTGAAATCAAAATCCACTGTATGAGACTTAGTGATTTTTAAAAAAAAAAATCAAACAAACAAGTGGAGCCTCAAGTGGAGGAGTTTAAGTATCTTGGAGTCTTGTTCACGAGTGAGGGATGGATGGAGCGTGAGATCGATAGATGGATCGGTGCAGCATCTGCAGTGATGCCGTCGCTGTATCGGACCGTCGTGGTGAAGAGAGAGCTGAGTAGGGGGGCAAAGCTCTCAATTTACCGATCGATCTACGTTCCGATCCTCACCTATGGTCATGAGATTTGGCTCATGACCGAAAGAACGAGATCGTGAGTACAAGCGGCCGAGATGAGTTTCCTCTGCAGGGTGGCTGGGCGCTCCCTTAGAGATAGGGTGAGGAGCTCGGTCACTCGGGAGGAGCTCGGAGTCGAGCCGCTGCTTCTCCACATTGAAAGGAGTCAATTGAGGTGGCTCGGGCATCTTTTCTGGATGCCCCCTGGACGCCTCGCTGGAGAGGTGTTCCGGGCACGTCCCACTGGGAGGAGGCCCCGGGGAAGACCCAGGACATGCTGGAGGGACTACATCTCTCGGCTGGCAGGTGTGTGTGGATCGGGAGGTCTGGGCGGCTTTGCTTGAGCTGCTGCCCCCGCGACCCGACTCCGGATAAAGCGGAAGAAAATGGATGGATGGATGGATTCAAACAAACAGAGATCAAAATGGACTATGACCAAATAAATATAAAGATAAAGGAAACGCTGCACGACAGCATCCAGATGACAGTATAACACTCAAAGTAACCTGTTGCGTCTCACCACTGAACAGTTTAGAATGTAATTAGAAGTGTCTGGTGGCACAGAGAGGATAACTGTGGAGATAAAAGTACACACAGTTACCTCGATAACATTAAAGAAGCTTTTTAAAACGAATAATTACCTGATTGCAACAGGAATGAAGATGATGTCGCCGACCGAATGGTCCCCCTAAAAATTGGTTCACCGATTATCACCTCGTTTCTGCTTCAAACTGCCTCCAGTCATCATCTATCTCAGCAACAGATATCTAAAGCTTTTGTACAACAATCATTTCCATATTATTTCATTATTTCATCATAAAAGGCAGCGGCAGTGGTTAGAGCGCCACAGCTAAATGAGCTGCTAGCTGATGCGTTTGCTGCACGTTGGTCATTCCAAAGTGTCACAGAATTTCATCGAGTTTCTGCTTAAAAAAGCCTCGTTTCTGCTTAAAACTGACTTTAGAATGATTTAAGAGGTTTTACTTTTAACATCTGATGGTTAATAATCCCATTAATCCATTTGATTGCTTTGAGTGAAAGAGACGCCATCTTAGACATGCTACTGTGGTCTGAAATAACACATGCGCAGATGCAAATGAGGTTCCAGCAGCATTGTATAGCAGCACGCAGGGTAAGAAGCACACAGAGTATCAAAAGTAGAAATAAAAAAGTTTGCAAATTATAAATACACAACATAAATACCAGACATACTGATCACTTCTGGTTTACTGGCTACTCCTGGTCCTCTCCTTCCCGTCCTCTGTCTTCCTGTTACTCCTCCTCCCCCTCAATGAGGAGTTGTCCAGTCTGATGGCCTGTGGGACAAAGGAGTTTTTCAGTCTGTTGGGAAGGAGCAGTCTGTGATTGAAGAGGCTCCTCTGGTTGCTTATGACGGTGTACAGAGGCTGACTGGCATCGTTCATAATGTCCAGCAGTTTGTCCAGTTTTCTCAGCCACCGTCATCAGAGAGTCCAGCTTTATGCCAACCACAGAGCCAGTCCGCCTGATGAGTTTGTCCAGCCTGGATGTGTCCTCCTTGGATGTGTTGCCCCCCCCCCAGCACACCACGGTGTAAAAGAGGACGCTGGCTGCTACGGACTGGTAGAACCTCCACAGGAGTTTCCTGCAGATGTTAAATGACTGCAGCCTCCTCAGATAGTCCAGCCTGCTCTGTCCCTTCCTGTACAGGTGGTTGGTGTGGGTTGTCCAGTCCAGTTCGCTGCCACAGCCCGAGGTACTTGTAGGAATCCGCAGCCTCCACCTCAGTTCCCTGGATCAGAACTGGTCGTGGTCTTGGTTTGGACTTTCCAAAGACCAACTCCTTTGTCTTTGAGGGAGAGAGAAAGAGAGACATTGTTTTATATATATATATATATATATATATATATATATATATATATATATATACACATAAAAAAAACTCGATAGGTTGACTTTGCAACTATTTTGAAAAATGACGGTCTTGCTCATAAGCCAAATTTCATTTTGTAAGAACTTTCAGAATTTTTTCCTCTTTTTGGAACACGACTCTTCAATACGAAATTCAGAACCTATCATAACTCACTGCAGCTGCTCTGAACATCCTGAAGGAAAACTGCTTTGACAGATTATGAAGTAACTCCCACACAAAGCCCATAATTTCGCCACATAGTCCGACCACATACCACAATAATAAATTGTGCAAAGTTTCTATAATGAGTTGGAATGGCATGTGAGTCCAGAATGTTTTCAAACCTTAGACCTCAACAGTTTTTTTGAAGAACTCAACCCTTTTATTTCCTGTTAATTACATATTTTTAAATGTTAATTTACTGTCTTAAAGTATTTATAAATTGTTTAGGTTCTTGTTATCATATGCACAGTATTATTATTATATTTATTATTATTATTGTTGTTATTATTTTATTTTTAAATGGACCATAATGAAATAAGTGTTTTCACTTTCTTGTCATCCATGTATTTTTAACCTATTTACAATTATATTTTGTACTTATATTGAGCTTACTAAATAAAATCACACACACACTCACGCTTTTAATATATAGATGATTTACTGCCCCCTGCTGGATTGTCGTCTTGAGTCCAGAATGTAAATATCAATATCCACTGTTCAGTGTTGTTGGCTAATACATGTAGCTTCTCTAAAAATATTATTCCTATCAATGTTCAGTTTTGGTGGCATTTATTCTTGACCCAAAATACATAAACATACAAAATGGCAAATGTCAGCTCTCCCCAGTTTGTGCTTGATCAAAATTGCATGCATGCACACACAGGATTTTGTCTTTTCTGCAATCTACTGTAAGCAGGTGCTTTTAATTTGACAAAAAGAGACGGTGGTGGAAGACATTAAAAGCAATACACATTTCACTCATGGTACCAACATGACACTTAAATCACTCATGGTAACAGCAACATAACAACATAACCAAACTGACTAAACCAGTTGAACTACAAAAACACAATAAATCAATAACACTAACAACACTGTTAAACTAACATGAACCACAATAACAACATTTAAAACCTCAAAACCCTGAACACCCATGGTCCATTGCAGCACACTGTCTGTTGTTTACTGGTTAGCTAAAATTGCTAATTTCTCAAAAAATATTAGTCCTGTCAACTTTCTGTTTTCGCAGTGTTCACCCTCGACCCAAAATACATAAGCATACCAAACAGCAAATGTCAGCTCTCCCCAATTTCAGCATGATCGAAGCCATACTCACGCACAATGAGGTCACTTATAATATAGATAATAAAATTAGGACAGCCCAATTATGTACATAGATTCACAATTCAAGAATTGTCATCATATGTTTATCTTTACAATGGGATACTAACTCATTCATCGTTCATATATTAACAAACATATATCATGAATTAATAGTTAATTCATTTTCATTTTTCATTTATTTGTGCAAGGACAGCATACAATTACATTATGCTCATTGAGCAGAGATGTTTGTACCATATTATAGCTGCAACAGCTAATTTCCATCTTATTGTTATTAAATATTATTAAAAATTTGTGAAATTGATGATAACCATCTTGGTGACAGTTACATAAAATACCAGCTGAATACCTAAGTATTACGGTTTAAAAAAAACACCCGTGGGGTTTGCTTGGACCCCATGTGTACTGATCTGGTTAAGCCAACGGCTACATTAGCTACAAACGTTTGTGACGAGCAGTTTGTTTTTGTTGCTTGATCGGCGTTCCTGGGGTGTGGCCAGCTCGTGGCCACTTGGCTTTAATGTGCACAGTGTTTAATGATAGATGACGGAAAACGTGGAAAACTGTCACTGTGAGCTTTTCGTCCTTGCTTGACTGCTTTACAGCAGTGTTCCTGTATCGCTAGTTAGCATGCTAACATTTCAGTAGATGTCTTATAAATCACTTCAGAGGTGTTATCTGGTTACAAAAACAGTGTCTTTAGATTTAAAAGTATTTGTTTCTTAATAATGTTGACAAAAAAAAAGCCAAACCTATTGGATTTATATAGAAGTACGTCTGTTTCAGAGTGTTTTCCACCATCTTGGATTAATGTGTTTGAGTGGCCAACCAGCTGACGTCACGCTGCCCTGTTACTCAGATTGGCCACCACCCTGTCGCGTCTTTCAACATTTGCCTAAAATAGGCTTGTCACCGATTTTGGCCCCGCCTCGCTGGCAGCAGAGGGGAGTGGTGGATAAGCGGTTAGTGTGCTTGTTTGCAGAGCAGAAGGTTCCCAGTTCAAGACCGCTGCCTCTTGTCGCTGCAAAACGCCCCCTCTGGTTAAAAAATGAAGGACAGGTAGGGCAACCGTTGCAAAAGCTGACGCCATTAAAGACGTGATGCGATGTTTTCAGTTTGCAAAGAAAGCTGTTGACAGAACAAGGTTGGAAAGTGGTGACAGGAATGAAAAAAGTCACAGTTCATGAGCAACAGATGCATAAAACTGAACACAAACAAATGTTTCAGAACTTTTCCCAAGATGCTAAACAATGTTTTTGTTCAAGTGGAGTTCACAACTGTAAGTCTTGTGCGATGTGATCATCCTAGAATTCTGTGTGTGTGTGCGTGTGTGTGCACGCCTTCCCTTTGAGATATGTGAATTCGTGTGAGAGCACCGCAGACTGATGGGCGGTGACGACAGCTTCTAAAGTCCGGGCTCTTCTCCAAATTGATTAACATCAGTCGACTGTGTGTTGGTGTATTACAAACAACTACTGAAGTAATAAAACCACAAATTGTACTTCAGCGCAGCCGTAATTACAATAACCTATAAATTAAACTGAGTTGACGTCTGTGTGTGTGTGTGTGTGTGTGTGTGTGTGTGTGTGTGTGTGTGTGTGTGTGTGAGTGAGATTGGTCGCAGTTGGGGGGGGGGGGGGGGGGGGATCCTGCCGCTGGATGTGGAGTCAGCGGCAACAAGTTCCACAGTAAGTCTGGCGTTGGCTTCAGGCGCACATAAACGCAGTGTTTTCATATAATCTGTGAGGGAGCAGAGCGTCGCTTTTGGCATATAATCACAAAAATGAAATTGTGCACCCTCCAAGACTGAAAAGATAAACGAGGCACTTTTCCGCTTCGATTTCTTGAAGGAACCTCACATATGCATCTCACTTTGCAGTCATTTTTTTTTTCTTCTCTAAGAATTCTACTAAAATATTCAGGAGCATCCTCCAGCCGCCATATTTTCAGTTTTATTGTGCACGACATAAAGAGGAGCAATTATTTGATTTCAGAGTTATGAAAACATGTATGTTATGAGAAAACAAGCAAGTTAAGCTTTAATTGGTGCGATTTTTCATGGCGCTGGCAAGGTACTTACCTCTTTGGCACCTTTTTCCTCCTTATAAAATTGCACATTCATAATCCTGAATGAAGATGGAAATTTCATTTTGCTTTATTCTGCCATAATTGGGATGCATGGTGTGTACCTGCAAAGTGGAAAACATTCCATAAACATCCCAAACTCATTTATTGGCTTCTAATGCAACTATATTGCTCTCAGTAATAGTGCTCATAATGTGGAACAATCCTTTCAATTAATACAGTAAATTCTGAAGTTAACATGTTGTTGTGTGGGGGAGCGCGCAGCAATCGTACGGGCAAAAATCCACCACTTCTGGAGCTATAAGACGTTTTAAAAAACTTTAAACATTAAAGCTACAATGTGCAGGATTTAAGGGGCGTTTATTCACAGAAATGGGGAGTGGTGGTGGCCAAGCGGTTAGTGTGCTTGTTTGCAGAGCAGAAGGCTCCCAGTTCAAGACCCCGCGTGTCCAATTCTTCATGCAGTGTGGAGTTGTGTCAGGAGGTGCATCCGGTGTAACACTTGTGCCAAACCAATGAGCACTGTGTGTTCTGAGCACGTAAATGACTGCACCACTGATTTCATGAGCTAGGAATGAGATCTTTATCTGGGAACGTGCTCCTTCATGGAGGCTGCCATGTTAATACAGTAGCCCAAAAGGGACATATTCACGCCAACCTTTGCATTTTGCAGTGCAGCTGGAACACTGAAGAATAAAGAAGAGGAATCCATGTTTTTTCCCTTATAGCACTTCTTGTTTCTAGCGCAGGGTAATGAGTTTCAGAACCCTTATTTCTGTGACATGGAGAACTCAACAGGACGCAACACTAGAGAAGCCAAGGGACCACGAATCTCCATCACCAATGAAGCAAAAAATGTGAAGACAAACAATATCATGACTGGTGGCAGCACAGTGCATTCTGCAAGTTCACGACTGCAGCCAATAGACTGTGCATGATGACATCATTTCTCAATGCTACCTACTTGTTTGGGGTCAGAAATCGCCCCATGGGACGCCCCCGCAAGCGCGTGTCACTGCAGGATTTCCCCACGTTGTAATAATTAAAACACATATCACATTTGCAGCAGATCACTGCTGATGTGTTCACGACGTGAGCGCCCGGCTCTTCATGACACGGCAGCATACACGCAAAATTCTGAAGGTGCGCCTGGTGGAATCTTGGTGTTCCAGTTTGGCATGCATCGTGTAAAACACGGAGACTGTGGGCATGCCCATGTAGAGTGAATTGTTTGGATTCAGGAGAAGTCGGTCCGATGTACAGTAGTGTTCAGAATAATAGTAGTGTTATGTGACTAAAAAGATTAGTCCAGCTTTTGAGTATATTTCTTATTGTTACACGGGAAACAAGGTACCAGTAGATTCAGTAGATTCTCACAAATCCACCAAGACCAAGCATTCATGATATGCACACTCTTAAGGCTATGAAATTGGGCTATTAGTAAAAAAGTAGAAAAGGGGGTGTTCACAATAATAGTAGTGTGGCATTCAGTCAGAGTTCGTCAATTTTGTGGAACAAACAGGTGTGAATCTGGTGTCCCCTATTTAAGGATGAAGCCAGCACCTGTTGAACATGCTTTTTCTCTTTGAAAGCCTGAGGAAAATGGGATGTTCAAGACATTGTTCAGAAGAACAGCATAGTTTGATTAAAAAGTTGATTGGAGAGGGGAAAACTTATACACAGGTGTAAAAAATTATAGGCTGTTCATCTACAATGATCTCCAATCCTTTAAAATGGACAAAAAAAAAAAAAAAAAAAACAGAGACGTGTGGAAGAAAACAGAACAACCACCAAAATGGATAGAAGAAGAACCAGAATGGTAAAGGCTCACCTATTGATCAGCTCCAGGATGATCAAAGACAGTCTGGAGTTACCTGTAAGTGCTGTGACAGTTAGAAGATGCCCGTGTGAAGCTAATTTATTTGCAAGAATACCCCGCAAAGTCCCTCTGTTAAATAAAAGACATGTGCAGAAGAGGTTACAATTTGCCAAAGAACAAATCAACTGACCTAAAGAGAAATGGAGGAATATTTTGTGGACTGATGAGAGTAAAATTGTTCTTTTTGGGTCCAAGGGCCGCAGACAGCTTGTGAGACAACCCCCAAACTCTGAATTCAAGCCACAGTTCACAGTGAAGACAGTGAAGCATGGTGGTGCAAGCATCATGATATGAGCATGTTTCTCCTACTATGGTGTTCGGCCTATATATCACATACCAGGTATCATGGATCAGTTTGGATATGTCAAAATACTTGAAGAGGTCATGTTGCCTTATGCTGAAGAGGACATGCCCCTGAAATGGGTGTTTCAACAAGACAATGACCCCAAGCACACTAGTAAACGAGCAAAATCTTGGTTCCAAACCAACATAATTAATGCCTCACAGATGTGAAGAAATCATGAAAAACTGTGGTTATACAACTAAATACTAGTTTAGTGATTCATAGGATTGCTAAAAAAGCAGTTTGAACATAATAGTTTTGAGTTTGTAGTGTCAACAGCAGATGCTACTATTATTGTGAACACCCCCTTTTCTACTTTTTTTTTCTAATAGCCCAATTTCATAGCCTTAAGAGTGTGCATATCATGAATGCTTGGTCTTGTTGGATTTGTGAGAATCTACTGAATCTACTGGTACCTTGTTTCCCATGTAACAATAAGAAATATACTCAAAACCTGGATTAATCTTTTTAGTCACATAGCACTACTATTATTCTGAACACTACTGTAAACTTGGCCCCATGTGTGACCTGGGGCTGGGGCTAGTCTGAACCCTAAACCGGGCAGAGTTCTCTTGCTACCAAACACTTCAGGTGAGGAATAGACTTCCACAAACATGTCTGTTGCCATGTTCTGTTAAACTTCATCTTTTCAGACACCTTTATTTTTCCCCAAACAAAGCAAACACGCTTTGGATTCATCGGCATGTTTTTATCACTAATTGAAGCAGATCAGACCCAGTTTCATGCTGTTTGGTCTTTGACCCAAATAACGTCAACTCGGCAAGCAGCACATGACAAAAAGTAGAGCAACTCCGGAAAGTTGGCAACATAAAGCCGGCAAGTCAAGAGTTCTCTCAAACTCTCTTTCTCAACACTTTATTCATTTGAGGAGACGTCTGTGGGAGCATCAATCAAACCTTAACGTCACTAAAAACCCACCAGAGGTGATTACATATCTAATTTATTGACGGAGAAATTAAGAATGAAAGCATTCCGGAAACACCACCATGGATCAGTTTCATTTCCTCTTTAATTTGATCATGACAGTGATGATAGTTTTGAGACCCGAATATTTAACCGGGACAAGTCTGATGTTATTGATGTTTTATTTATTATCAATCAATATGACGGGAAAGTTATTAGAGAAATTCTCCTGAAGCTTTGAAATGTGTTTTTAATTCTTTTGCGACGTTGACTTGAACTGTTTGTGGAAGCAGCAAATGTGAAGATAATCACGTCCCGCGTGAACTTTCACAAGTCGGATTTTGGTCAACGTGTGACGTTAAACTCCGCCTTCTTCCTGAAGTGCTGTCACATGTTTCATCTTTCATCAGTTTGAGGGAATGTAAAAACTTCAAACAGGGTCCAGATTTTATCCTAGCTGTAGAATTAATTATTATTGTTGATTTTTACAGTTACAGCTTTCAGTGGAAAATAGAGTTCACGTAAACAGAATAAAATCACCTTTTGTCTGGAATCCGCTCATTTATAACCCATTTATTTATTTATTTAGGCTGCAGTTAAATTCGAATGTAAAATCAAAAACAGTTTTTCAAATAATAAAACATTTTGGACTGACATCCAGGTTATGACCAAGCTTTAAAGTGTTCCTATTTAAAAAGCCAATATGTTACCGAGCTGAATAAAACCTTCTGAGTAATTCAGCGGATGTCGACATAATCTCTTTTCTTGGCAGATGTAGATTCCTCACTGTGCTTTTATATTCTTAAATATTGCTGAATGTTTGGGAACAACACACACACCGACATGTTAGCGTTAGCGCTGTGATTGTTGTGGGCTGTTGAATTTCACTGGAGAATTCCCTGAGGATGTTTCTTTCTAGCTGGAACACCAAACATTCCAGAGGGACTGTTTGTTGAAGTTCCCTCTGGAATCCTGCAGCTTGGATGCGGTGAATCGGTCTTAAGGAAGGCCGCGTAAGGACTCGCGTATTTAAAAGAGTAAACACATTATGTCAACCTTGGACCTGTCAAACACAAACATGACTGTTGGCACAGATTTCTGCAATGGTTTAGAACCCTGCCAGAACTAATGATTCAGAATGGAGACATTTTCAACATTAATTGCATCTTTGCAACAATCAAAACTCAAACGAAAAGCTGCTGCAGATCTCAAAACCATGAAAACTGCAACATCCAGAACATTTTCACCAAAACCCAGAAGTTCTCAAATTGGTCCCAGAAAGGTCCAAGATGGTTTAGGTTTGCACTGCATCCACAAAACCTGCATCCTATTGAGCCTTTCTGGATTGAGACCACTGGACCACGTTTTTATCAAAATGCACAGAATAGACCGACGTCAAATCTCACGGAAATGATGTCTGGTTGTGTTGCACATCTGAACCTGCTGGGAACATCCTCAGGGAGGTTACCACGGCTCATGACTCCAGATCACATCCAGAAAATAATTTTAAGGGTTTCTTCTTATTTGTAGAAATTGAGCAGTTTGTTTTTATGGATGATTTTGAACTGAAACATCCTCAAAAATGTCAAACATGGTGTTTGAAATCTTCCAGATTGAGTGATTCATCCAGGTCTGCTTGGTGTCATCGTACTGATCAACCAAATCTGGAAAAACGTAAACCTTCTGTTCTGCTCGTATTATCCTCTTGTTAAGTAATGATGCAACTGCCCAGTCTGCTCCAAAAATGTCTTTCTTGTGAGCAGAGCTGCCTCAGTGCTGAAATACCTGTCTGAAGTCAATCTACAGGACGTCTTTATGACATCATTACACACTCATTTTCAATGTTGAAGAAAAAAATTGTGTACTGCTTTTTGACATCCAGAGCTTTACTGTCCAGGCAAATGATGAAGTGTGTGTGTGTGTGTGTGTGTGTGTGTGTGTGTGTGTGTGTGTGTGTGTGTGTGTGTGTGTGTGTGTGTGTGTGTGTGTGTGTGTGTGTGGAGGGGAGGGGGGTGTTTCGAAAACTACACATTTATGTCTCCATGGACTGTGATGTTTTCCATCTGTGTGATTACCTTCTGTGTGTATTTATACCCCTGTGTTCTTTCTGTGTGTTGCTTAAATGTTTGTACTTTGTTGCTTTCTTCTTGCCATTGCTTCGAGTGTTTCCCAGTGGTTAGCTTCATGTTGCTGACCTTTATTTGCCTCTTGTGAATGTTTGACCTTGCTTGCTCTTTGGATACTTTTGCAGTTAATTGCCTCTTGGTTTTTTGGACCTTTCACTGCCTCTCTGATCGCTCTCCTGCCTATCCCCCTCATGGACATTGTTGCCAGTTGTGGACTGCTCTCCTGTGTACTGACCTTTGACCCTTCCCACGTGAGTCATTAAAGACTGTTTTTGAACTTGCTGGTGTTATCTCTGCTGTTGGGGTCTGAACCATCCTTCCACTCGTGACAGACATTGGAATATGTAGTGAGAGTGGAGACCGGTGTGAGATGAGCCATTAGAGGTGGAGATATGCTCTGGAGAGAAGGGGAATGAAAGGCAGTCTGAAGTAGTGAGGCTGAAGGAGCAGAGGTGGTGAAGTTAGATGAGGTTTAATACTAGGAGTCGACTATCCTTAGTAATGACACTGTGGTAGAGAGGTGAAGAAAAGGGTAGAGCCAGAGTGGAGAAAAGAGGCAGGAGTGACTTTTGACAAAAGAACAGCTGCAGGAGTGAAAGGGAAAGCTGGGAAAACAGAAGTGAGAGCAGCTAACAAAGCTAGTGTTAAAAAGACAGGAGGTGGTGCTGAAGGTGACAGACCATGCCAGCACCTGAGTAGATGGAATCAAGTGTTTTGTAATAGGCTTTCAAAAAAAAAAAGGATACAGATATTATATTCATTACAAAATTTTACAAAACTGACACAAAAATTTGAAGAGCAATTTTCATGACATTATCTTAATTATCTTCATACATAGTACACAAATACGTAATGGCAATTTTTCATGCAAGTTGTCGCAAAACAAGTAACAGAAAATTTCCCTCGTAAGTTGTGCACATCACAGCATGAGTCAAACATGCTGTCTTTACTTAAACAGTTCCAGGTGGAAACTTTTTTTAGTTGTTTACAGCAAAGTTTGATGTCAACGTTCGGGTGGATGTGAGAAAACCTGCCAGGGCTGGGGGTGTCGCGTCCAGTTACATTCCTTATCTTGAATGAGCTCCTTCGCTGAAACATCACAGAGGTGGCGTTAACACCCCCGGTTCGGTCTTTGCTTGTTTGGGGGGTGGTGGGGTAACATGAAAAGTGATCTTGTCTTCCAGAAGGTTGTTGACCACTGCTTTAAAATAACAGGATTTCCTGTTCCCACTATGGGTAACCTAAAGTAGCAGTAATGACCTTTTGTCAGAGTGAAATCATTTTTTTTCTTTCCACGGTGGCGTCTCATCCTTCTTTCATACAAAAGCTCAACAGCTGCCAAAAACGACTCAGCAGTTATCTCACGTGAATAAAGAAACACACGTAAATGACAAACCCATTAAAATACTAAATGTGCGTATCATATGTTTCCATGTTAGATTGGAACCGTTTATTTAGAAATAATCAGAAACTTTGACATGAGAGCGACAAATGTGAGGTGGTGGCGGCAGTCAAAATGGCTGAAGCCTCCTCGCAGTGCAGCAAAGTAAACCATTTAGGGTAAAATATCTGCGCGCGCTTTGCTTTGATTAGCAGCTCTTTGAAATGGTATAATGCTGTGATTATGTGAGAGGCTCAGAGAGCATGTGGTTGGAGCTGAATATTTTCTCTGGGACACAGGGGGAAATGAAGAAAACGGGAGATAACGAAAGTCGGGGAAGGAGCAGGAGGAGGACTGTTACAAGAAGAGAGCAAGCCCTCTTTGTACAGACACGGCGACGCCAGATGGCTTCTTCTAATAAATATTCAACCTTAACTCGGTTCCCATGTAACTTCTCTTTCTCTTGCTGGTTTTTGTGCCTCTGCCAGCACACCCACACGTTTCTGGGCCAGCAAAATGATTACAGTAAAGCAAACAAAAAGAGAGAAAGGAGGGGTGTTTGACAGAGGAAACTGGCCGACAGGGTCCCGTATACAGACAGATAGGGTGGCAGTATGTGCCGAAAGATCGCGTTTTCTTTTTTTAACCTCCGGGGGGAGACGCTTCAACTGTGAAAAAGGGAAGGTAGAGGGAGAGGAAAAGACCTCATGCTTGGTAGGATTGTTGGAGGCGAACAGAGAGTTTGTTCTCAGGCCTGAATGTTTGCCCCGTGGCGAAGCTCTGCTCTGCAGAAAACCTGACGTTCCGTTCCAGGATAAGAGCGTTCGCTGCCGATTATAAACAGATATACTTTCACACAGATACACACTGATGCAAATATTTTCATGTGGAGGAGTGGAGCAGAGTCCCTGACATGTTCCCAGTGAATTCTGGTGTTCGTCAGGGATTGGTTTTGGCTCCGGCACTGTTCAGTGCGTGCATGGACTGGGTGTTGGAGAACAATACCTTGGAGGCTGTTATCAGCGACTAAAAGTTTACTGACCTTGACTTGACTGATAAACCTGTGATCTTATCAGAACCACTGGATGCCCTGATTTCAGAATTGAGGAACTGAATAAGGACTGAGAGTGTCTGGGTGTATAATTGTCCTGGACCAAGAGTAAAATCCAGGCCTTTAATGATTTCCTGACTCAGCCATTAGAAGTGTGTCTGTATGTGTTAAAAGTGTTGAACTTGTAGAGACTTTCACTTATCTCAGTAGTGTCATTCATGTCCTGGGTCCTTGGCCTTTGAGATGGTGCCTGGGAAGAGTTTGCAGAGTCATGAGGTCACAGCACAGAGGTGTTTGGTGATGCTGATACCTTTGCAAAAGAACAAAGGTCCAAGTCTGTGGAGTTGTGGTGCTTCCTGTCTTACTGTTTGGTTATAAGATTTGAACATTGAGTGACCTGGGATGTCTTTGGAGCTCGGGCTTTTCTGAAGATCCTTGGATACCACTGGAATAGCTTTGTGTCAGAAGAACAGTTTCTTCAGGAGACTCAGATGAGGCCTACCTTTTGATTCTGAAGGCGATGTATCATATTTCTTTGGGCAGGATCCAGCCTGGCCGTACCTCAGTGTTGTACAACTGTTAAAGACCACGGAAATAATGACTGATAACCACAATGATAATATGTTGTTTGAATCTGCTAAATGCAAAAACTTATATTAGATTTATGTGTAACACACTTTAGATGATATGCCTTTTATTTTTGAAAGATTAAAGACGAGAGGTGACAGAGCCTTTGCAGCGGCTTCCCCCAGGAATAGTCTGAACAGGGTGAATAGGAATAGAATCGCCTGCTGTGGAATAGTCTCCCCTTTAATATTAGATCATCCTTGTCCCTCGAGATTTTTAAAGCCTCTTTAAAAACCTATTTCTTTTCTCTGGTGTTTCCTAAATGGGCCATTACATCTCTTTTTCACCTTAGTATTTCTTCTGTTTTTCCTGTTGCTTAATGCTGACAAATTATACCTTATTTGTGGTCTTTCGGTAACATGGCCCAAGCAGAGGGTCACCCCTTAGAGTCTGGTCTGCTTGAAGTTTCTTCCTCAAATTATCAGAGGGAGTTTTTTCTTACCCCTGCTGCCTTGCTCTAGGGGTTGGTAAGGTTAGACCTTACTTATGTCTTGCGCCTGAGGCAGCTTTGTTGTGATTTGGCGCTATGTAAATAAAATAAATGAACTTAAATCAAATTAAATTATTTCCTACTACCGGTACTTTTCTCTTTATTTTACTTTGTTTCTTTATATGTTTTATTGCCTGTTGCAATTTTATTGTTATTTTTAATTCATTTACTTACGATCGGGGGTAACTCGGTGCCCATTTTTTAATTATGTACAGCACTTTGGTCAACTGCTATTGTTTAAAACGTGCTTTAGAAATAAAGGTTGAGCTGAGTTGAAAGTGCAAGCAATATTTTCATCATAATTGACCTGATATTTAGATTAGACACCAATAAGTTGTTCTACCCCTGCCTGGTGAAGTTAGTGCACCTCATGTTTTCACCTCATCCTTCCATCCGGGTGTGAATCTGTAACCTTTTTGTTTCCGCTCAATAACTGAAGAACATTCTGTCTGATTGAAGCTGTTTTTGGTGGTCTGTTGGAGGAGGCTACAATATGGTTCCTTTTTAAAGTGGCCGTCGTCTGTTATCCAATATGGTCACTAAGGCTGCCAGTGTGATTGTCATTTCCATGCAATAACTAAACACCTCATCTGATCTGAAACCAATGACTGGAGGAGGCCAGAGGAAGTATCCTTTTGAAAATGGTCAATATGCCACATACCAATTATAAAGCGGCAATCTTTCACTATACTAATACACCATATACCATCTTTAAAACACCAGACTTCATTATCACCTCTACTATAAAACCATACAAACATACAAGGTTTAGATCTCTGCCACACTTTGCATTGCTCTTGTTTTTTCCACAATAACTGAGAATTTAGTTGTTATAATAAGATGTTATTGTGGTCCACGCAAAAGCAGACACAATTTACCCAATTGAGCATCTTGAAGAGTGATATTATGATGGACACCTGCTGAATATCGAAGCCCAATTTATCGAAATGGAAGCTAATCATCACTGAGGAACAATCAAATAATACAAGACAGCTGCGCTCATCTGGAGCTAGAGTTAAAGTTGCACGTGTGATAACTGCAGGTCCTACTGACCTCTGCAGCTGCTTCATGTGTTGCGTAACAACAAAGCCACACATTTCAAAACTTCCTACATTTTTGGCAGTGACATGGTTAAAACTACTTTTTGTCAGAAAAACAAACTTGCAGTTGAAGATCGTGAGCTGTCGACACTCTTCCAACTGTTGCCAAAGCAAATCTCACATCCTGCTCTACGTGTCCCACACCAGGTGATCTCCAGCTGAACGTCCCCCATTCCTCACCCCGGCTCTCCTTTTTATTACCACTATCACTCCTCTGGTTCTCTTCCGTGGAAAGCGAGGGGAAAACCCACATCTGTGAGGCAAATAATGTGAAATTAGAAACGGAATTCTTCAGGCCTTGGCTCCATATGTTCAACCACCATATTCCATCACCTGCAAGGAGAAGGACCAGCCTGACGACTGTCTGAATATATATATATTTTTTTTGCGACACAAGATAAACTGTGCTTATTAAAAAACCCACCATTGTGCCCGCCCTGCCACCCCATCACCTTCCATCACCCCATTTTTTTTTTTAGAAGAATATTCATGTTGCAATATTGTGAGATTAGTCTGCAGAGAATCTGACAAATACGACCGGCTTTCACAGGAAAATATTTTGGCACGTTTTTCTTGATGTGAAAATGATTGCATTAAGATGAGACCAGCACCTCACCCCACCCCACCCCCCCGCCGCCGCCCTTTCCGGAGCTTCAGTAGAAGAGAACATGTTGCTCAAAAACAGAGAGAGAAAGAAAACAAGATTTTTTTCTTTTTTTAGTGATGGACAAGTTGAAATGTGCATCATTAGCTTCTCTACCGTATAATGACCTTGTAATCACTTCAAATGACAATCTGGCTCTGGAGGTGTGTGCTCCCCACCCTTAATTCTTCTCAATGAGAATCATTACTTAATCTCAGTCTGCCAAACAGCTCTCTCCCCACAATGTCAGCTCGTACTGAGGCTGTAATCACTAGACCAAGGCCACCGTGGCTGCTGCCGCCGCGTCCCCGCGGCGCTATCACAAGGAAAGGCAAGCGCAGAGCTTATCTCTCAGCGCACGGATATGACAGGAGAGGAAGAAGGGGACTTTACTGAGAGCTTTGTCTCATATCCTGATTGAGTTCACGCTCCCTCGCCGGGGTGAACATCTACCTGAAACATTTCAGAGCAAACCAAACAGGTTGGTGTCCGGTGGGATGCGGCGAGTGAAGCAGCAGGGGGTTTCTGGATAAACTCAACTTCCACATGAACAAAGAGGATGTAGGAGAAAAAACATTGGAGGCCTGATAACGTCCGCGCTGAGCCCCATTAGGATTGAGGTATTATCCCCTGGTTGACTTTGGCGATGAGAAAATGCTCCCCCTCCAACTCTGCTTTGCTGTTTCCCACTCATAACAGACCTGTTGACCGTCGAGGTTTATCAAGCTCACAAATCTAAACAGGACAGGGGCCCTGACCAGGAGAGGGTCTTGTACACAGGAAAAGCCCTAATTCTCTCTGGATTAGAGAGCAAGATGCAATTTAGACAGCCGCTTGCTTGCAAAACTGATTTTTACCACGGCAGTGGCACAGGAACAGCCTCGATGATGTTCAGTGCTGGTTTCACACCATCATCCTGGCTCACATTGGCTGTTTAGGTTTATTCTCCATATTATTATATGGTGGTGGGATTTTGCCAACTTCTGATTGGCCCATTCGCCACTTTCTGAGCTCTACCACATGCCGAGTTGACCGCTGGTGGAGCCAAGTAGACCGCGCGTGCGAAACGAGTACACCTCACGTGCAGCGTCGCGCTAGCTGATAGAGTGACGCCTTCTATCAATAACGACCAATCAGATAACGCGATACAACACCTACTTTGGCTGTCAGTTTGTTGACAAGATGGCAGAAGACAGGTTTGCGTCTGTTAGTGACGCTGACTTAAAACAAATTTTACACAAAAAAGATGCGAAGAACACCCGCAGAAATACATAGTCAGCAGCCAACCTGTTTCACAAGTACATCACTGAAAAGGGACATGCGCCCAACTTTGAAATTTATGACAGACGGATGCTTGACGGAGTACTCGGTCGATTTTACGCGGAAGCTAGACAGGCGAATGGCAAACATTATAAGAAAACAAGCCTGATGACTCTTAACAGGCTTCTCCAGTCAATCAATGGGATGTCAGTTGGTGCAGTATGACAGTAATAATAAAGAGTTGAAACTTGAGATTGATTTTTCAGTTTTAGTATGTTTGACAAACTCCCAGTTTTCTTGTTTACCATATAATAAAGCAGTTATAGACTTTTGATTTCGGTGTACCCGTGATTATGCGGACCTGGTCAGGATGGCCAACCTTCTGGCCTTCAAGTTCATGTGTTTCTACACTTCCGTGTCCTGATGTTAGAGTATTCCCTCTTCGACAGATTGCATTGGTTCATCCTGCTCACTCAGATTGTTGTTCCAGTGTTTTTGCTTTCCTGTTACAGACCTTTACTGCTGTCCCGTGTTCCTGATTTTTGCCTCCTATTTTGGACTGATTTCTTGGTATGAGGACTAACGTTTTGCATGTTTTTTGATGATCCTTTGCTCCCTTAGAAACCCTGACCCATTGGACTGATCACACATGCTTCACCTATTGCCCATCTAAGAATAAGCCTGTTTCCAGCCAATTTTTATGGATGATAAACTTTTCTTTTTCTTGTCTTCCATTGTGGTTCTCTGCACTGGGGTCTATTGCCAAACCTTTATAACAGTGTCTGCTATTTACATTAAAACTTAATGGAAGTTCATCAAATTTGGTAAGAAAGTCTGGCCTGGGATTTTTGAAAACACAAGGAGTTGGCTATCTTACGCTGTAAACCCAAACAAATTAGTAGAACTCAAAAATATTGAGGCAGTCATCTGCCACAAAAATTTTGAGTTCATAAACTTAAGTCAGTTGTTCCCAGAACTTAATACTTTTGATTATATGCTACTTTTACCTCATGATTACAATTAAATTATAGTGTTCCTTAAGTAAAAGTGTCTGTGACCCGATCCCGGATAAGCGTTTGAAGATGAGGTGACATTAAGTAAAAGTAAATCTCTTTGGCTGCTCCCTTGTTTTCACTCAGGGTTGCCACAGTAGTTCCGAGGTGGATCTGCATGTTGAGCGGGCACAAGTTTTACGCCCTTCCGGACGCAACTCCACATTACATGGAGAAATGTGGCAGGGTGGGGTTTGAACTGGGAACCTTCTGCACTGAAACCAAGCGCACTCACCACTTGGCCACCACTCCTGCTAAAGTGTTCATCAAGTCAACTCAAATATTTTCATAAATAATTACATAATTCTTTTAAGGTGTGCTTAAGTTATGCTTTGAAGTTTCGCTTTCTTAATATACAGTTAGTTCAAGTTGATCAAAAATTCTGAATTTAATTTATTCAACAAGACCGTGTTAGACAAACTTGAAATATTTAAGTAGAACATTTTGTTCAACTTTGAGTTCACACTACTTAATCCTTTAATTAATTTGAACATTTGGGTTGACAGGCAATCCTTAGAAGATTGCCTTGCAGCAGTGAGAAGTTGGATGTCTAGAAACGTCCTACTTTTAAACTCTGATAAGACTGAAATGATGGTTCTTGGTCCAGTGAGACATCAGCATCAATTTGACTAGCTAACGTTTAGCCTAGGCTTGTGTGTCACTGTGTCTTGTACAATAACACTACTTCTAACCTTGGAGACATGAGATTCCATAGGGGTCTGTCTCAGGCCCCCTGCTTTTCTCCCTTTATATAGCACCCCTTGGCCAAATATTGCAGCTTTTCTGGATTACCTTTCATTGCTATGCTGATGATACTCAGTTATACATGCTGATAACTGCTGGTAATCTCATCCACATAAAATCCTTAGGGGATTAACTTGCATCAGTGAAAAGCTGGATGTCCAGTAATTTCCTACTTTTAAACTCAGACAAGACTGAAATGATGGTTCTTGGTCCAGTGAGACATCGGCATTAATTTGACCAGCTATTGCTTAGCCTAGGCTCATGTGTCATACATCACACTGACAGTGAGGAACCTTGGGGTAATTTTTGATCCTACATCGTCCTTTGACCTCCACATTACAGATATTATGAGGACTGCTTTCTTCCACCTGTGAAATATAGCAAAGATTCGTCCCATCCTTTCTATGGCTGATGCTGAGACCCTGATCCATGCCTTTGTCTCTTCTAGATTGGACTACTGCAATGTTCTATTTTCTGGTTTACCTCAGTCCAGCATTAGGGATCTCCAGTTGGTTCAAAATGCTGCAGCCAGACTTTTGACACGAAGCAGAAAGTTGGACCACATTACACCCATTTTGGCGTCTTTTCACTGTCTCCACAGTGATAAATAAGGTTATTGTTCCACTAAACATGACAGTGAAACTGTAAACCTAATAAATGAGTGATCAGAGGCCATCGATGCAAGCGGCATGATGTCAGTATTAGTGACGGTACACTGTTACCTAACAGGAATCGTGTTTGGGATTCAGTCCTAACGTCTTGCCATGCAGTCTGCCTTCACAACAAAGAAGGCAGTCATCAACCCCATTCTAGCCATGCAAGTACTCACTGAGTATGTTTTCTGACACACTGTGTTGATTTTTGTGAAGTGTTTGATTTTGCTGCTCTGTGGGACATCCAGAGAGATTGTCAGGACCCTAATAAGTTGCTGTATAACATATCCAGCCCATACAAATGATACTGATCGGGCTCTCTAGCATGAAGGCAAAGTCTCTAAATTCAAATTCAAATTTATTAATTTATATAGCGCCAATTCACGACAAAATCGTCTCAAGGTGCTTCACAACATAAAAACAATTAAAAATTTAAAACACAATAAAAACAACCATAAGAAAAAAACAGCAGTAAAAAAGTACAAGATTAAAAACACATCATAACACTAATGATAAAACAGGGAAAACAAATGAGTCTTTAAACGTGATTTAAAGGTCTCCACAGTGTCCGACTGCCGAATGTGTGCCGGCAGATCATTCCACAGAGCTGGGGCACGATAGGAGAAATTCACCCTGGGAACACACAGAAGTCCTGCACCCTGAGAACGCAGGGCCCGAGCTGGTACATAGGGGCTTATCAAGTCAGCCAGATAGGGAGGTGCAAGTCCATGAACAATTTTATAAACTAAAATCAGTACTTTAAAATCCGATCTTGCAGAAACAGGAAGCCATTGCAGGGATGCCAAAATTGGCGTAATGTGGTCAAACTTTCTGCTTCGTGTCAAAAGTCTGGCAGCAGCATTCTGAACCAATTGAAGACCCCTGATCCTGGACTGCGGTAAGCCAGAGAATAGAGCATTACAATAATCCAATCTAGAAGAGACAAACGCATGAATCAAAGTCTCAGCATCAGCCATAGACAGAATAGGACGAATCCTCGCTATATTTCGCAAATGAAAAAAGGCAGTCCTTGTAATGTCTCTAATGTGGAGATCAAAGGACAATGCAGGATCAAAAATTACTCCAAGGTTCCTCACTTTATCCGTATGATGTATAACACACGGACCTAAGCTAAATGCAAGCTGATCAAATTGATGCCGATATCTCGCTGGACCAAAAACCATAACCTCAGTCTTATCAGAATTTAAAAGTAGGAAGTTACTAGACATCCAACTTCTCACTGATGCACGACAATCCTCCAAGGACTTTATGTGAGTAAGATAACCAGCAGTTATTGGCATATACAATTGAGTGTCATCAGCATAGCAATGAAAGGGAATCCCAAAACGCCGCAATATATTCCTGGGGGGTGCTACATAAAGAGAAAAAAACACCTGACACCTTTCCACTGAATTCTAGAGTTTGTCACGGGTGTGTACTGGTTCATACACTGTTCTGTGCTTGCATGGGCTGGGTGTTGGTGAAGCTTGTGGATTCCAGCAACTTTGGCATTGTTGTTAGTGAGAAAAGGTTACCTACCCTGTTTTTTTTTGCAGATGATGCAATGATCGTTGTGGCATGAATAAATGCCCTGATTGCAGCTCTTAAGGAGTCATGTGAGGTGTCGGAGTGTCTGGGTTTGCGGTTTTCCCCAATCAAGACCAAGATCCAGGCTTTTAGTGATGTTCTGTAGTCAGTCATCAGAAGTGAGTCCATTGTTGATGAAAGCCTGAAACTTGTAGAGAAATTCACTCACCTTTGCAGCAGCTGATTTCATTAGATACATACTTTTGATTCAAAATACGTTCGATTTTTTTTTTGTGAAACCGCTAAAGTAACAAGTTGACACTACATGAACATCTCGTTTCATTTCAACGCCACTGTGATGGTGCCCAGAAGCCCCCCCACCCAAAAAACATTGCTGTCCAAATACTTATGGACCTGCCTTGTCTCATTTCTAATACTGCAAAGCTGAGGTTTGTTTTCTGACTCCAACCATGCAAACCTGTGCCACTGTTGTACTCTTTCATGGTCAGCAGGACCAAACACACAAAGCAGATGTTCAGTCTGACAGCCCCACCTTCAGTGTCAAGGTGAGCAGGCGTTGAAGGCTGAATTAATTCTTAATCTGTTCGCTCCACGCTGCCAACACGGACTGAAGGCACGTTGGATGGCAGCTGGGGGGGGGGCTTACTTCCTTAAACTACTGAGAGATTTCCTGAAGGCATGTGAAACACGCTCAACAGCTCTCTTGATGATCCAAATCTTCCCCCCCCCCAAAAACCACCACCACCACCAAACACTGTGCCTCGCAGCAAAAAAGGAGTCAACCAGGCGACTTCTTTCAATTGATTATTCTGGTGTAAATTGGTCATAATGTGTGACTATCTGGAGACGCGTGTTGCAGAGAAAATGCTGCCAAATGTAACGGTGGGGACACAAGTTCAGGCGTAAACGTGAATGAAATTCGACGCTTCTGCTTTATCTCTCTATTGTACAGCTTTGATAGCTGCTTCAACAGAAAACAAAACAAAAAAAAATCAGTTTTTTAAAAAGTAATCCTCACAATAAAAACAAAAAGCAAGAATTCTGCACTGCATCGCCAAAATAGTGACGTATCAGGGACGAGGCAGCTGCTTTGGAGTCATTTGTAGATTTTGGTAAAAATTTGTTCCGAGCTCAAATAGTTTAGGCTCAATAAACAAAATTATTTTTGATCGCTGACCCTGTGACCCAATTAAGATGTGAAATAGGTCACTGTTGCTATGGTGATCGTTCCCACCTTTGGGACTGCTCATACGAGGTCTGTGAGAAAAGAATCCGACCTTTTTATTTTATGCAAAAAATATATGGATTTGATTCATATGGTTTTACGTCAGCCAAGCTTGAACCTTCGTGCGCATGCATGAGTTTTTTCACGCCTGTCGGTTGCATCATTCGCCTGTGGGCAGGCTTTGAATGAGCACTGGTCCACCCCTCTCGTCGTTGTTTCATTGCGAGGAAATGGCGAAATGATTTGGGCTTTTTTTCCCATCAGAATTTTTTCAGAAACTGTTAGAGACAGGCAGCTGGAAACCATTCGAAAAATTTATCTGGCTTCCGGTGAAAATTTTACGGGCTTCACAGAGAATAAGGAGTGTTACTACAGCTTTAAGGACAGCCCACGATGGCGCACAGCTCGCCGTGCTCCGAGCCGCCATCGAGAGGCACAAACCACCGGATCATTTCTAAACGGATGGCTGTGTGGAGCCGGGACCGTCGTGTGCAATTTCTCTGGTTATCACAAGAGCTGGATATCAGCCATTTTCTGGCAGATTTCACTTTTAACAAGAGATTTTGTCATGGAAAGCCGCACGGAGGCTTCGCGCGTCACGACCGATTCGCTGATGAAGCGAGACAAAGGAACACCTCCGTTTCAGAGTGTCAGAGGACAAGTTGGGACATGCCTATCTTGGCGAGTGAGCATAAGAGAAATTGTGGAGAGACAATGAAAATGCCAGGACCTGGGAACTGTCGAAGACTACCAGTCATCTCGATGAAGATATCTCAAAGCTTCTTGTGTGGTCTTCAGCCAATGTGGCTTCTTCACTCTGAATTCATCTCAACATGTCTGTTGGAAATCAGTCTTTCAGGTGGATAATGGGGGATGTTATTGTCTTGAAGAGTCCTTGAGGTCACTTCACCACCACAGCATCATTGCTGTGGTCCCTTTGTGAATGTGTGAAGTGGCCTCCATTCTTGTGGAAAAGGATAAAGGTTCAGTTGTGTAAGTAGTAGAAAGATGTCTGAGACCCCGCTCCTGTTGAGGGAAGGATTTTCGGCTTCCTGAACATTCCTCTCTGTCTTTTGTTGTTGCCTGGCACTGTTGGCTCCTCACTAGAGACGCTCACATGCCGAAGACTAAAACCTAAAACCACTAACCCTCCGTAGGGTTACAGAATGCTGGACCAATCCTAGTAGGCATTGGACAAGTTTCACTCCAATTTTTTGTGAGTTGAACTAAAACATTCCAGAGTTCTTATGTGCACCGAAAAAGGTGTATTTTCCTCAAATTTAGCTCTCAGATTTGTAAAACTCCATCTTAGTGAACACTTAACCTTCAACCTGTCAAAATGATCCATCGGTCTGGCTGGAGTCGAAAATCAAGATGCTGATTAAACAGCATGATTATTGCACAGCTCTGCCTGGGACCTGCTCACAATAAACGGCCAAAATAATAAATAAAGAAATCCATCAAGTAGGGGGATGCAAAAATCCCAAGATAAGTGTCAAAATTCAACCCCTTGACTGTGTTTTGACACCTGGGTATTGGATCAAGTAGAGGATTTGAAATGGGGAATGGCCCAGTGGCCTCTATGGTAGCCATGAAGACCCAACAGGAACCCCGAACACAAGAAGCTAACGGTGGTGAAACAAGGATCAGGTGGAGGAAGTGATGGTTTGTAACCCAGTAGTTGTGAAGGATGATGAAGGCTGCAGGAGGTCCTCAGACCCTGAGGCCAGGCTAAGGATCTGTCAAGGACTGTGTGTTTGTCGGTGTGCAGAAAAATTCCCACGTTAAACAAACCCACACGCAGGCATCTCCAGATCCACCCTGGATGTAAATATGCCGTCTCTTGATTGATTACCAATCAAGGGACAGTCTTCCTCACCACCAAGAGGTTGCCATGACATTGGATGCCAGAAACAGACATGTTTCTGCCTTTTCCTTAAACCTTCCATACGTTTCCCATTAATTGTGTGGCTTTAGTTTAAAAACAGTCCAAACTGGTCACTCGACAAATTTATAATTGTTGTTTTCCAGAATCTGCAATTTATCTGGTTTTAGTTCCACAAAAAATGCATTCTTACCTGCTGAGCAGTGGTATAGAGTAGTAGTAGTAGAGTATATCTGCACTGCAATGCAGAATAACCTTAGAATGACACGTCATGCATTGCAGAGGTCGTTCTTAATGCTGCTCGGTTAGCTGTACTTGTTAGCAGTGTGATCCAGTTAGAGCTGCAACAAAGCTGCACACATTTCCCAAAGAAGAGGAATTACAACCGTAATCGTTCTTGTCATTTGCACAGCAATTTTACTCCTGAATGCCTTGTTTTAGGGAAGAATTAATACTAAAAAAAAAGAAAAAACTGCATGAGCTCCAGGTGCTGCAGAGTTCACCCGTTTCCCACTCATCCTTGCCTGCAGCCCTGTGACGCTCTCTCACTCTCTTTCTTATTATCAGTTTATAATTCTTTCTCATTCAAGCAAATTAGAGAAACTTGACTGTGTTAGACTGAGTCCAGCACGGGGCTGGAGGCACAGAGGAGGCTAAATGGCAGAAATTCCCCCCAGAGCAAAGAGCGCATGAAGCACAACATTGTGTCCACCACAAAAGCTGCTCTGTAGTTTTGATCCCCTCTAATTTAATTAGCCCAAGAGGTAGTGCATTAATTTGCCAGGAATTCTTGTGATGCAGAAAGCCGCCTCCGGTGCATGGAGGGAGAGTGGGGCGCAGCGGCGGCGTGGGGGGGGGGTCCTCCTTATTGCTTTTGTGCAGCTGAAGAGGACAATGTTTTCCTGCTATTACAGGCTGCAGTCCACAGACTGTTGCACGACTGATTTCTACCAACACTTTCATCTAATTCCAGGTCATCATCTTCGACAAAGAAAATGTGTTTTCAAATGTGCAGCCACAATGTCAGACTTTGTGACCTCAATGTACTACAACCCCTGGCAAAAATTATGGAATCACTGGCCTCGGAGGATGTTCATTCAGTTGTTTAATTTTGTAGAAAAAAAAGCAGATCACAGACATGACACAAAACTAAAGTCATTTCAAATGGCAACTTTCTGGCTTTAAGAAACACTATAAGAAATCAGGAAAAAAAAAACTGTGGCAGTCAGTAACAGTTACTTTTTTAGACCAAGCAGAGGGAAAAAAAATATGGACTCACTCAATTCTGAGGAATAAATTATGGAATCACCCTGTAAATTTTCATCCCCAAAACTAACACCTGCATCAAATCAGATCTTGCTCGTTAGTCTGCATCTAAAAGAGTGATCACACCTCTGGAGAGCTGTTGCACCAAGTGGACTGACATGAATCATGGCTCCAACACGGAAATGTCGATTGAAACAAGGAGAGGATTATCAAACTCTTAAAAGATGGTAAATCATCACGCAATGTTGCAAAAGATGTTGGTTGTTCACAGTCAGCTGTGTCTAAACTCTGGATCAAATACAAACAACATGGGAAGGTTGTTAAAGGCAAACATACTGGTAGACCAAGGAAGACATTAAAGCGTCAAGACAGAAAACTTAAAGCAATATGTCTCAAAAATCGAAAATGCACAACAAACAAATGAGGAACGAATGGGAGGAAACTGGAGTCAACGTCTGTGACCGAACTGTATGAAACGCCTAAGGAAATGGGATTTACATACAGAAAAGCTAAACGAAAGCCATCATTAACACCTAAACAGAAAAAAATAAGGTTACAATGGGCTAAGGAAAAGCAATCGTGGACTGTGGATGACTGGATGAAAGTCATATCAGTGATGAATCTCGGAATCTGCATTGGGCAAGGTGATGATGCTGAAACTTTTGTTTGGTTGCCGTTCCAGTGAGATTTATAAAGATGACTGCCTGAAGAGAACATGTAAATTTCCACAGTCATTGATGATATGGGGCTGCATGTCAGGTAAAGGCACTGGGGAGATGGCTGTCATTACATCATCAATAAATGCACAAGTTTTCATTGATATTTTGGACACTTTTCTTATCCCATCAATTGAAAGGATGTTTGGGGATGATGAAATCATTTTTCAAGATGATAATGCATCTTGCCATAGAGCAAAAACTGTGAAAACCATTCCTTGCAAAAGACACATAGGGTCAATGTCATGGCCTGCAAATAGTCCGGATCTTAATCCAACTGAAAATATTTGGTGGAAGTTGAAGAAAATGGTCCATGACAAGGCTCCAACCTGCAAAGCTGATCTGGCAACAGCAATCAGAGAAAGTTGGAGCCAGACTGATGAAGAGTACTGTTTGTCACTCATTAAGTCCATGCCTCAGAGACTGCAAGCTGTTATAAAAGCCAGAGGTGGTGCAACAAAATACTGTGTTGGAGCGTTCTTTTGTTTTTCATGATTCCATAATTTTTCCTCAGAATTGAGTGATTCCATATTTTTTTCCCCTCTGCTTCATCTAAAAAAGTAACCGTTACTGACTGCCACAATTTTTTTTCTTGATTTCTTATAGTGTTTCTTAAAGCCAGAAAGTTGCCATTTGAAATGACTTTAGTTTTGTGTCATGTCTGTGATCTGCTTTTTTTCTACAAAATTAAACAACTGAATGAACATCCTCCGAGGCCGTTGATTCCATAATTATTGCCAGGGGTATATGTAGGTCCACAGTAATCAGTGTGTGACTGAGTTCACAGCACTGTGCTAAAGTCATCAGGTCACGTCTGAAAACATCAGCTGGTGTTGAGACCGCCACACCATGGATCCACCCTGAGGTCTGGATGGCCACCAAGCATGCAGAAAACTGGCCCATCCCCACCTTTCAAAAGCAACTGTCTATCTGCTGCAGTCATGCAAAACCTGGGCATGTCTTTGGTCTTCTCCAGCTGCTGAGGCAGCTACACGCTGGATCATGAGAGCACAGAGGAACAGCCAAAGAGGTAATCCTCATCCGAGACCCTTTAAGTATCTGCTTATTTGACACAAAGTCATTCCAGTGGTACCCAAGGATCCTCCAAAGATACCTGGTACCAAAGACATCCAGTCATGACCTTCAGTCACTGGTTGGAGTCCAAGTCTGACAACCAAACAGTACATACATTGTTTGGGGACGGGGGGGATCGTCTGTCCATCTGAGTGTGAACAAAAATATTTGTCTTGAGCTGATTTGGACCAAATTTGGTGGAATTAACAAGGGTCAGGCAAGAACAGAGCGATTTGATTTTGAGAACAAAAATGTTTAAAAGTCAAGGTCACAGGCCAAGGTCAAAATTACAGCTCAGTGCTTATGTATGGAGTAGCAGCATGGTGGCTTAGTGGTTAGCACTGTTGCCTCACAGTGAGGAGGTCATGGGATCAATTCCCGCCTATGGCCTTACTGTGTGGAGTTTGCGTGTTCTTCCCGTGTTTGTGTGGGTTTCCTCATAAAGTCTTATATCAGCTTTAAATTTGTATGGTGCCAAATCACAGCACAGGTCATCTCAAGATGTTTCACAAGAGCAGGGTCCAAAGAGCGGACCTACCTCACTTGGGCGATCATCCTTTCTAGCAAAGAGACCATAAAACGTCAACAAAAATCCATACAAAATACAAGAGATTTGTTACAACTAACAACACTGAAAGTAAAATTGATAAAGTGAACAATAAAATTCAAACAATGGATAAAATTGCAAATCAAGACCACTAAATGAAAACAGAAGTTTTCAGTTTAGATTGTCTCATCACATTTGGTAAGTGTACTGTCTCATTGGTAAACGGCATTGACAATGGAATTTGTAAGAATTGGTGTGGCGGGTGTCGCGATCCCGTCGCAGTGTGTTGCTCGTGTTGTGCCTTAACTTTGAAGTTCAAAGTTGACAATTCAGTGAGATACCAACTGGGAACCTGTCGCCGATTAGACTGTTTTGTAGCAAATTCACATCTCCAACTGCTCTCCAACAGTCACGGCCCAGTTAGATACTACCCTAAACAGTTCCTGTAACCTTGAAAGATCACATGTGTTATAACTGTTTATCGTCATCATCACTCCTATCAGTAGGCACATAAGGCCGTAACTTTCGTTCTCCAGGTTTATCCTTATTGCCTGTGTCCAGAATGCTTTCAGCTCCTGTCCTATTGCTGTAACATGGGAGGGGGTTATTAGCTCTCAGCCCAGTGCCAGCACCTGGAGGACTGGTTGGTTCTCTATCAGGGTTTTCCTTTCCTTAGATTGGTGCCTTCCAGGGCTTATGAGTATTCTATCCACACTGGTTTAATGTCATCTGCTTGTTCGGCTGCCCTACTAAACTTTGAGACCTACCTACAAAGTTGTAAGTTGGTTTTTGCACACCAAGCACTCGCCTCTGCACCTCCAGAATTTGTAGCAGCATCCTGATGACAAGCACAGAAGAGCCACTCTAAAATAAAGTAATATCAGAACCATTTTCTTCAAATTCAGCTCTCATCTCCTGCAGCCTTTTGGACCATGCCAAACCCCTTTTTGGGGATGTGACTGTTTAACGGTGAAATGTCAAGACCACACAGTTGGTGATGCACTCACTGAATGCCCCTTCACACACCTGATAACCTCTTTGTCACATGCGATGGTATGTGTTGCAGCAACTTCAAAGGCAACAAGTGGACTTTCTACAAATCCACTTTGAGAATCCATCTATAATTCAGAGTCAATCCCAGCCCTCAGGTTAGTCAGCGAGCGGTGCATTTGTTTTGCCGGCAGCGATGTGTTTTCCCTTCTCCCTGAGGCTGAAACCCTCGCCATGATGTGTCCCCTTTTTGTCCGCCCTACATCCTAAGGTACATTTTCACCGTGGTGAGGTAAAAGCAAAAGTGAGATGCTTTAAACTCACAGTACAAGTGCCCAGCGAGGGGCTCAGTGGGATAAATTATTCACAGGAACATGTTTAAACAGGTACGGAAATAATCCTTCAGCAAAGCCAGAGTAGATCTTCTTTCTCCTCCTCTCCAGTTTAGGGCGGAGAAGTCTTTAAACATACTGTCCAGGCAAGATGAAATATTAAAGGTGATTGGTTAGTGTGTGTCTTCTCTTCAGATGTCTGCAGTGCTGAGAGCAGCAGGTAAAGTTAACTTGTTCTCTTTCAGAGTAGACAGGTTGAGATATCTGACACTTGTAAATATTACATGCACAAGTGAGCTAGACAAGAGCTGGGTCTTTTGTTCACAGTAAGTAAGCGATTGTGAAGCGGGTATGACTGCCTCTGGACACTACACTGGTCCATCACAGGTTTTATCTTCAGCCAAGGCCAGGACCTGTTTAATGCTCAGCTGGCATCTGTACCATACTGGAGCACCTTTGACACTCAAAGAGACTGTTCCATATAACAGTTATGGCAACTAATATCATTACTACTTGGATAATACAGTCTTCAATTCCTTAAAAAAAATACCTGGGCTACAAACAGGTCTGGTATCTCACCTTATTGATGGATGTGAATTGTGGTCAGAGAGCAAAGCCACAAAATACTCCAACATCTGCTGCCTCCATGAAAATTTTGTCATGCGTGCAGAACGACTGACTGATAAATGTTGTAATTCATAAACTATCATTCTAGGCATGTGAGAGGCCACAAGTCCCCAAAACGAATGGAAATAAAACACAAAATCAGTGATGTTTCATTGATGTACTTCATTAATGTGGTGTGTGAGAGAGCTCTTTTTCAAAACAAACTATGTCATCAACAATGTTGTCATGTATGTACTTCATTCTTACTGTAGGTGTTCAGGAAAATGAATTATCTGCAGGAATTAGTAATTATGTTGTTGATTTAACAATTTGTGTTGGCTGCTTGTCCTCGATCCTTGAGTTCCTGTGTCCTGGACTCTTTGGATTTAATGCAATTTGTTTGTTACAGTATAATTTTGACAGTAGTTTTGTTTCTGTATTTGTTTGTTTGCACAACCTTTTTACCGCTGACAAGAAGACTGTGAGCTCATCACTGAAAATTAACAAGATGATTAAAGCCATATGAAACTGAAAGGGCAATATTATGATTATTATTATTGTTGTTATTATTGGTTCCACTGTGGCTTGAAACAATCAATATTTCAATGTTGAAAATATTCAAATAACTAACTGGTCCTTGATCTGAACACCTCATAATGTAATGATGCGTACTGGAGTCAGGTCCAACATGCATTCAGTAGTTAATTGGTGCCATCATTGCTGTATACCTCTTCCTTTACCTTATATGGTAAAGAAACATGAGGGGACGAGCCTCCTTCCTGTGAGTAATGGTGAGCCCAGAGACTGAACACAAGACTCACTCACCCACTTTAACCTCTTTGGTTTTTGCCCCAAGCATCATGGGAAGCCCCGAGAAAGGACAGGAAGCGGGGGGGGGGGGGGGCAGCAGCCTCATGTTGGGGTGAGGCATGGGTGAGGGGATAATTAAGCGAACATGGTGACAGCTGCAGCAGGTCCTGGGCAAAAAGGCCTGCGCTCAACTCAGCTCAATTAATGGCATCAGCCCAGCATCACCACCATCGCCGTGATCGCTTTGTCATTAATTATTAGCCTTTTGATGTAGCCAAGAATCCTCACCTGCACCACCCAGAGCTCTCTGACGGCACCTGCACGTTCTGATTCATGATTCCAGGTATTTAAAGACTTGACCCAGGTGTGTCTCAGAAACGGCTTCATATTAAACATGTTTTCTGTGTGTTTGTGTGCAAGAAAACACACAGTTTTCTGTTACATTTTGGAGCGTTCTATCACCAGTTACCCTGACCCATGGTCACAAACTTTGGGTAATGACCAAAAATACTAGGTCACAGATAGAAGCAACTGAAATGAGATTCCTCCGCCGGGTATCTGGGCTTACACTCAGGGTCAGGGCGATAAGCTTGAATATCCAAGAAGGACTCTGAGTAGAGCCGCTGCTTCTTCACATGGAAAGCAGCCAGCTGAGGTGGCATCTGGTCAGGATGCCTCATGGTCATCTCCCTATGGAAGTCTTCCAGGCTGGGAAGAGGCCCCTGGGAAAACCCAGGACATGCTGGAGGGATTACATATCCCAGCTGGGAACGCCTTGGGATCCCCAATAAAGAGTTAAAGTTAAAGGAGAGGGAAGTATGGGATGAGCTGCTTGGTCTACTGCTACTGCAAACCGGATCCGGTTAAGTAGCAGAAAATAAATGAATAAATTTTGGAGCATGGCCAGAGATGTGAATGTGTAACACGCTAAGTGCTAGCATGTTGGCATGTTAGCTTGAGGATAGTTAGTGGTGAATGTAACTGTTGCTAACGTGTCTAATGTTGGAATGATAATGCAAGTATTTCATTGTGTTGCCAGATGCTTATTATCAGTATTTGGGGGACAATTTAGCTTTAATATACAATATATCATCAATATGACAACAGCTTTTGTCTACTGAGATCTTGTGACATAGCCCCTCCCACCACATAACCTTGGCGCACTGCATCACGGAATGTGTTTGTGTATGTGTGTGTGTGTGTGTGTGTATATATATATATATATATATATATATATATATATATATATATATATATATATATATATATATATATATAATGTGTGTGTGTTTGTGTGTATGTGTGTAGCATTTCACAGTTTCTTGGATTAGTTTTATTATTACTCATTGGTGTGTCATCCTAAAGCTTGAGAACATCAGTGAAGCTTCATCTTTTTACCATTATTAATTAGTCAGAAGTTATATTTTTGGACATACTTAAAGGGACACTGATGGAGATGCAGGTGTGGGGCTAAAAAAAGAACCCCTTAAACTTTGATCAGATTCTGGATCAAATTATTGAACCTTTGATCCACGCTTTGATTCTGATTTCTGAACATACATCCTGTAATCAGGATTAATGGGCACTGCCTATAACCACTGAATGATCAAACCTCAGTAATCAGAATCAAAGTTTAACAATCAGGATGAAATATGAGTGATCATGGTCAAGGTGACAGCCAGGTTGGATCAAACTGAAGTGATCAGGATCTAAGTTAAGTGATCAGTATAAAGGATCACTACAAAGTAATCTTGATCAAAGATGATTTTTCAGGATGAAAGATGAGTGATTAGGGTCAAAGTCACTGTCAGGATGCATCAAATCATAGAAAAGTAATCTAGGTCCAACATGGTTTATCAGGATCAAAGATGCATGACCAGGATCAGGCTTACAGTCTGAATGGATGATTAAAGTTCAGTGAACAGGAAGAGGGATGGCTGACGTGTATCAAAGAAAAGATTATCTAGATCGAAGAGGAAGAATCACATTTAAGGTTGCAGTCAGGATGGATCAAAGTAAAGTGCTCAGGATCTGAGTTCAGTCATCAGGATCAAATATCAGGGTAAAGGATGAGTTTCACAGGTCAGCATTTGGGATCAAAGAAGGTTGTTTAGGATCAAAGATAAGAGATTGAGGTCACAGATCAACAATCCAACAAAGCTCAATGATCACCCTATAAGGGTGATAATAACCCTATAAGGGCTGTTCACTAGAATGGACAAAGTGATTTATTGGGGGTCTTATGGGGGGGGGGCACTGTACTGACTGAACCCTCTGCTACTGATCGCTACAGTGATAATCATATGTCCAATAACAACAAAATGTTAATTTGTTGTATTGTAATAATGTAGTATTGATCCATAATAAATTGGTCTTAATTTCAGTTGTGATACTTTTCGCTGTGTTTTGTGAACCCGTCCATTAGAACCACGTGAAACTGACCCAAATACTGAAAGAAAAAAGATTGGACTGCATGATTTCCGCTTGGCGCTTCGCTACGTGAGAGGTCTGTTTCATCATTCCCAGTAATCCCTCCATGCTTCCACATGCTGTCCTTCCTCCCTACCTAGCTGTGCTCAGATTGTAGCCGCGGACCGCCGCAGATGAGGTAACACCAGGCAATCCCACCATGGTGCCGCTTACATCAACCCACCGGTTCAGAAGAGCTGCCAGAACGTTGCTGCTAATCACAATTTCTGCTCTTATAATTGACCTTCTTGATTAAATAAAATTAAAATAACGGCGCTGGCTCACTCAGAAGGCTTTCCAGCGCAGCTGATCGGGGACAGGACAGCCGCTGATTTTTAGGTGGGGCGCCCCACGTCTGGAGCAGAATGCCAAGACGGGCCTGTCGGGAAGAGAGAAGCTCAGAGGGGCTTTTTTAACAGATTAAAACCCTGGTGTGCTGAGGTATTAATCTCTGCTGTCCCCCTGTCCCCGGTGGTCTTTGTCCACTGTACTGGTCATTTCTTGTGTGCGCTGTCCCAGTTCTCTCCAAGCACTGGTGCGGTTCGGCTCAGTCGTGCATGCATGCAAACCATGCCCACTTTACACAGGGTTGTGGCTGAAACCAGAACCGGTCCATCCCCACCTCCTGCAAGTAGCCATCTCAGAGTCCATAGGCTTGTCTTTGGCTTGATCCAGTTTTTTGCACCTGGATCATACTTAAGGAAGTACACCACAACAGCTGTAGCAACAGTGCTAACATTCCCTCATTTTGGAAGTAGTACAGCTCATGTTCTTCTCCCTGACTAACTGTTAATTTCACAGTCATTCCAGGTGTATCCAAGGATCCACCAGAGACCGAGGACCCAACGCAACCAATTTTTGCCTTCAGGCACATGGTTGACATAAAGGTCCTGCAACCATACGGGAAGCATGAGACTCTTCTTGCAAAGATATCGGCATCACCAAACAGTAACCTCATATAGTCCGTGCACCAAGCAGCTTGTTAGTACCAGTTAATGGGACAAAACTACATATTTTCCAAAAAGGTTAAGTACACCAATAATTTGCACCACTTTTTACTGTAATTGGAGCAAATTTACCGTTTGACCCCTGTACAAACTGAAATTGATCCTTGTCACCATTTTTGTTGTTTTTATCCCATAATTCAGTCATAGATCGTCCAAACTATACCTTTTTGGAATCTTTATGATTGCACGAATAAGGTGGTAAACTCTTCAATATGATTTGCACATGTTTAAGTGTTGACCCCTGTCTAATCCTTTGTTGACCCTACCTGGCTGCAGCTGCCACCGTTGGATGGCTGCTATACATTTTTGTGTCCACCACAGTAGTCTGAAACTGGATTGTAAGTGTGGTTTAATCCCATTAGGTGGTTTGATTGGTCAAAATTGGACTAATGGACTCAGCTGGATCATCAACAAAACACTTTACTTTGCCGCAGTCAGCATTTCAAAGTGTTGTTGCTCTTTTCTGGCGTCCCATCCAGGGAGAGTCCTGTCCAGTACAGTCTCATTGTGGCACCAGTGGACCTATGCTCTACTGGTCCTGGACTGTGTTGTGTTGAATAAACTTGATAATCTGTTGATTGAACAACAATTGCTCTCAAAAACCTTAAAAATGATCTATATATTAAAAGCCAAGTGGCTTCCATGTACGTGTATGCATGTGTGTGTGTGTGTGTGTATGTGTGTTGAATGGCTTCGATCACGGAGAAACTGGACAGTTCACATTTGCCGTTTGGTGTGCTTATGAATTTTGGGTCAAAGATGAATGTTGATAGGATTAATATTTTTGGAATAATTACGGGTATTACGTAACAACAGTGAACAATGGACGCTGGATAATGACATTCTGGACTCGCACGTCATTCCAAATCATTATAGAAGCTGCATAATTTATTACCACCCTACCTATATTACCAATCTACAGCCCGTGGATCCCCACAGGCAGCGTGCTAGTTATGCACATTCTGGCCCATATGGACCTCCTGAGCTCGAGGTGTGAACCTCTGCTTGACATCACATGTTTTACCCTGATCACAGAGACTCTTCATCTTCTTCTGCTGTTGAATCTCCACCGTTCAGTGCGTGAGGATGTGTGTGCGTACAACAGCCCACAGGTCCTAATTGCACCGAATGATTTGAGTCCATAGAATTGTTTTCTGAGAGGGGCATCAAGAGTGTTTCTCACAGTTAGCATCTTTACCCCCCGTCCTTAGTTGACATTAAAGACGCCCATGTGCCGGCTGTGGGATCCGTGTGCGCCTCCTTTTGTAGCACTTTAGATGTTTTACAATTGATATGGGCACTAATGTGTGGTAGGGGAACCATTTGCTGTGTCTGTATCCATTCTATAGAAAGCTCTCTGTGTTCCACAGAATCAGGAATGATCATGAACACGCCTCCAGCCTCACTGCAAAAGAATCTTTACTCATCAAGGAACAGACGTCAGTCTGTCCTCTGCTGCCTCTGTTAGCGTGGGGTTTGAATTAAAACCATCCTTCACAGGTCGTCTCTCTGTGCGAGGCCATGCAGCAGCAGCAGCAGCTTCAGGAAAACTTCAATTTCTTTCCATTAACGGGGTCGAAATTGATCTAAGCATGTGGCGAATGGACCCATGCCTTAAGAGGGGCGTTTATAAAGAGCTGGAGCCACACAGGTGGCGTTCCCCCTGGATCCATACAAGGCCCCTCCTCATCCGCTCTGATTGAATGTCACGCAGAGACCACTGGATCTGTTGGCCATCACCCAGATGCTCAACTACAGTCAGTGGGTGGAGCTAAGGGTGGTGCAGGATGGGCGGAGCCACTCTGCAGACAGTCAGTGAATATTAAATCCATTTGACTTCACACAGCGGGAGCACGCCGATCGAAATTCAGATTTCAATTCCCAGGGATCCCTCAATTTATAAACTTCTGTTTTGGAGAAAGAAACTTGCATGGTTCATCTGAAGGTCGAAAAGGACTCAAATTTCACTGAACTTTCAAAATAACACAACAAAGAATAGATAAAGACAAATAAATGTGAAATATTTGTCTTCCTTTTTGAGGAGACAGTGGAACCTGTCAGAGCTCCACCTTCACCTTTACCTGGCTGAGGGCAGGTGAACCACAGACGGACCAGCAGTTGAAAAATGAAAAAGAACAAGTATATGAATAATGAAGAAATAGTCATAATAACATGATAAATAAATGTGGCTACAGTGATGCAAAACAACCTAAAAATAATTACGTTTATTCACATGATTATTTTACATTCCAGTTTTTATGTATTCTTAAAAATGTCCATTTTTATATATTTTTTGTCTTTTCTGTTATCATCTTTCAGTAAGTTTTAGCACCTACGTAGGTCCGTAGGACTAATGACAAGACTAGCTTACGTTACATTACATTTTTTAATACAAATAATCTTTCAGTGACTGCCTTTTCAAGGGGAGGTGATGGTCTAATGGTTAAGCGTTGGGGTTGAGACCGGACGATCCTTGGTTCAAATTCCAGCTTGACCGGAAAATCACTAAGGGCCCTTGGGCAAGGTCTTTAATCCCCTAGTTGCTCCAGTGTGTAGTGAGTACCTTGTATGGCAACACCCTCACATCGGGATGAATGTGAGGCATTATTGTAAAGCACTTTGAGCATCTGATGCAGATAGAAAAGTGCTATATAAATACTGTCCATTTACCATGGTACCCCCCCAGGTCCCCCAAGAAGTCCACAAAATGGCATTTTTTTTTCACACTTTTTGATTTATTGCAGAAAAATTGCTCAATACCATCTTAATTTTACATAAAGATTCTTTGGGAGGCTGCTCACAGGGAAAAAAAAAAAATCAGTCTCCTTGAATAACTTCAAGGGTTCCCAGCACCCCACCACCACCACCACCAAAAAAGGAAAAAATACAATTTTCCCACAAAGTTAATTTTTTTAATTTTTATTATTTATTTAGTTATTTTTTGCACAAAGTTTGTTCATAGAATGTTTCTAAACAGTCCTTGGGGTACAGTTTGGTAATGGTAAGTTTCTTTTACCAAAACATTAAATCTAGGCTTTCATCTCAGATGTACTTTCTGGCAAATTGAAGCTGAACTATCAGGTCTTGTTTTTAATAAAATCCTCCTCTGTACCACTTCATCATGAAGCTGGATAACTGGTGATGCAAAATGCAAAACTTGCACTGTGCACAATTTCTCCAATCACAGCCACATAAACCTATAACTTCTGGGTTGTCTGGGTGTCTTGGTGGCTTTCCTCACTCTTCTCCTTCTTGCACAGTCAGTTTTTGAGAACTGTCTACTCCACACAGATTTACCATAGAGTGTCATACTGTTTGTATTTCTTTATACCTTCATACACCCAAGCAGTTTTGAACTATGGTGTATCACATCCAATCAACATGATACGAGATCTGTCCAAAAAGTATCCGACCTTTTTATTTTTTTCAAAAACCATATGGATTTGAATCACGTGTGATTGCATCAGCCAAGCTTGAACCTTCGTGGGCATGCGTGAGTTTTTTCACACCTGTCGGTTGCGTCATTCGCCTGTGAGCAGGCTTTGTGTGAGCACTGGTCCACCCCTCTCGTCAGATTTTTATTGCGAATAAATGTCTGAAGGATTTGGAGCTTTGCTGCATCAATTTTTTCCAGAAACTGTGAGAGACCTCCAGGTGGACACCATTCGGAAAATTCATATGGCTTTCAGCGACGATTTTATGGGGATTAAACAGATTAAGGAGTGCTCCAGACAGTTTAAAGACCGCCCACAGCTGCTGAGAGCGCGCCGCACTCCAAGCGCCGATCAACAGGCTCAAACCCCGCTGGAACAACCAGATCATTTCCAACGTGAAGGCTTTGTTGATCCGGGACGTCGTCTGACTTTCACAAAAATGGCAGGAGATGTGGACATCAGCACTTTTTCAGCACATTCCACCGTTACAGGAGTTTTTTTCATGGAAAAAGAAGCGGAGGGATGCGCCACCGTGCCGCTCATGGCGCGGCACACAACCACCTCCGTGTTGGTCTCACAGGACGGCTTTCAGGTGGCTTTCAGACGGCTTCCGGTTGCTTTTCAGTCGTGTGAATATCCGAGAAATTGAGCATGAACTGGACATGCCCCAACATGTCTTGTGAGGCTTCATCACGGCGTTGCTTTGTGCCATGCGGAAATGTCCTGCCGCATGCGGAAAACTCCTCCACACGTCTGTCTCAATGTGCCGAAAAAGTGCTGATGTCCACGTCTTCCGCAATTCCTGTGCTAGTCAGACGACGTCCCGGATCAACGCAGCATCCAGTTTAGAAATGAACAGCACATTCCACTGTTACAGGGGTTTTTGTCATGGAAAGAGGAGTGGAGGAATTCTGTGCATCGCGGCGGAGCCGCATGGCACAAAGCAACGCCGTGATGAAGCCTCACAAGACATGTTGGGGCATGTCCAGTTCATGCACAATTTCTCGGATATTCACACGACTGAAAAGCAACCAAAAGCTGTCTGAAAGCCATCTGAGCCATCTCAAAACCGTCCTGTGAGACCAACACGGAGGTGGTTTTGTGCCGCACCATGAGCGGCACGGTGGCGCATCCCTCCGCTCCTCTTTCCATGAAAAAAACTCCTGTAACGGTGGAATGTGCTGAAAAAGTGCTGATGTCCACATCTCCTGTTATTTTTGTGAAAGTCAGACAACGTCCCGGATCAACAAAGCCTTCACGTTGGAAATGATCTGGTTGTTCCAGCGGGGTGTTAACCTGTCGATCGGCGCTCGGAGCGCGGCGCACTCTCAGACGCTGTGGGCGGTCTTTAAACCATCTGGAGCACTCCTTAATCTGTGTAATCCCCATAAAATCGTCGCTGAAAGCCATATTAATTTTCTGAATGGTGTCCACCTGGAGGTCTCTCACAGTTTCTGGAAAAAAATTGATGCAGCAAAGCTCCAAATCGTTCAGACATTTATTCGCAATAAAAATCCGACGAGAGGGGTGGACCACTGCTCACCCAAAGCCTGCTCACAGGCGAATGACGCAACCGACAGGCGTGAAAAAACTCACGCATGCGCACGAAGGTTCAAGCTTGGCTGAGCCAAGCTTGATTGAAATCCATATGGTTTTTGCAAAAAATAAAAAGGTCTGATACTTTTCTAACAGACCTTGTATTCTGTGACTTTGAAATGTTCATGTATCCATCTCCGGATTGTCTGAGGAAAACTGGCAATAAAACTGATTATTTACAGGTATTATACCAAAGCATATGCAACACATCATCTCGGCTTTTATATTCTTAATAAATTTATATCATGTTGTAGAGATTTGCTTTGAGTTTAAGAAAGGTATATTAGAATGTTTTTTTTTTAATTTTTGTATTTGAAATGGCATAAAGAAATTAAAATGTGTGAAATACCAAATGTTCCAGTACTTTTGGAGCACTGTAAGTCACATGTCAGAGTTCAATCGACATCGACATTGTTTGACTTTTACTTTGTAGACCAAGCATTCAACACAGTCAAAACTCTTCCATCCATTAATCGTATTAGGTCAACCAATAATTTGCACCATGTTTAAATGAAAATTGAAGCAACTTTAATGTTTGACCCCTATAAAAACTGAAATTGAACTTTGTCACCATTCTTGCTGTTTTTACCCCATAACTCCAGAACATTCAGTCACAGATAGTTCAAACTATACCTTTTTGGAATCTTTATGCTCAGACAAATAATGTGGTATAGTTTTAAATATGATTGAAGCATCTTTTAATTTTGACCCCTGTGTAATTCTTCAGTTGACCTCTACTTGGCTGCCTGTTGAAAATTCAAGTGGCTACTTGTTTTTTTTTTTCTTCAAAAGAGTTGATGTCTAAGGAGCATTTGTGCAGAATTTGGTGCTTGTTTCACCATTTGCAGGATTCTTCTGTAAATATTCTCTTATGCGCTGTAGCATCAGGCGCGGTGTTAGTGTTGTGCATTTAGTATACAGCTAACTGATTCAGGTTTAGGTGATACCTCAGGCTCCAAAAATGCTGATTATGCCAAAGTTACTCACTGCAGATATTCCATAGAGTGGAGTACCTATAAACGGTTCCACTTGGGTATCTTTTAAACGTAAAGTTCCCAATCACAGGATTAGGTTTAGGATGACTCCTTGGGTTGTTGCCATCCAGGATCCAAGGCAGTTCCAATAATGTGGTGGATACAGTGACGTGCGACGCCAGCGAGTGCCCTCAGAACGAAAAAAAAAATTAAATTTGTCCACATTTGATCTGCGGACTTTTGCAAGACAACAGTGAAAACAGGACCACAACAACGAGAATGTCACCACCGTCATCCACGACTATCCTCAACGTCTCACCTCTAGTGAGCATGTTAGGCCCCGCCCCTCACCTGCTTCCTGTGTGCTCACAGTTTATTGTTCTGAAGAATCTCACTGCTTTGTTTTCAGTTTGTACACATTTCACCCAACAAAATGTGTGAATCTGCACAAAGAGCAGTTAGTTTAAGGTTTTATTGGACTTCTCATTCACTGGAAAACAAAACCTACGAGGCTGTGCTGCATTTAGATGGTGTTGAGGAAATAAGACGTCCTGATACAGTCCTTCACCATCCCTGACACCTTTGCTTAATGCACTTACAATATTTGAGCTGTTTCACAAACAAATTGATATCATCAATTGTGATGTTGGCAAATAGCACAGCCAATCTGCTCATGAATGTTTATCTCCTCCAACACTCACCCACCTGCTAAGAGGTGCCACGATTTAATGAAATTGTTTGGACCACCAGCGCCTGTTGCTAAGGAACTGCGTCTCCTGGATTTTGCCTGCAGATTTCTGTCATCAAATAATGATTAAAGATGAGCGCATCTCAAGGTGCTCAAGCCGGTGAAGGGTGTATTCAGAGGCAGATTAGCAATCGGCGCGGTGTGCACAGGCTTTGAAAGGGAAATGCTGCCGCCTTCACAGGCTAATGCGATTGGAGACGCGTCGACATTTGTCTCAACGGTGGGATGACCGGGAATTTGGCGGTATGTGGAATTCCACGGCTGAGTGTTCTCTGTATCTCTGACAAACCTTTTGGAGCAACACGACGTCCGCGCTGTGATTACGGATCGTCACCGTCAGCTTCCAAACCTGTTTGATGTCTCGCGTCTTCCTCTGTCATGTTTTTCCACGACAAACAGGTGACATGAATCCCGTGTAGGAGCAGGTGTTTCATGAATATGTTTACACGCAGGAGCTTTGTGACCACAACCAGATTTCTTTTGTCAAAGGTTTGATTTGTGCTGTTTCACACTCAAAGATTTGTGTGTCTTGGCGCTGCATCATAGAACTAACTCCAATTTAGGCCCAGAGTACAGTGGCTGAGGGGCCACAATACATCCAATTTAAGAAATTAAGACAAGCTGACCAAATGCAGAAAACACTAAACTCCCCCACCACCACCACCACCCAAAAAAAACCCCAAACAAACTAAAAACAAAACACCCTTCAATTTAACAACAGGTAACTAAAAAAACATCCAAGGGCAGCTTCCCACTGTAGGTTTTTGACCTCTATTGGCTTCCTGTTTCCAAACATGGGGAAATCAGGCAAAATTTATTACAATAGAAACAAACAAATTTGAATGCAGGTCATGACACAAGCGCTTATGGGCAACCACACAACAGTACTCTGTATGCAGGAACATTTATAACAAGACTAAGCTAAAAATGTATCTCAACATTACAAAACTGTCTTTTGTTGAAGAGTGTAGCATGGTTTTCATAAGACTGTGGATTTTCATTGTATTTCCAGGGGAAATTTAAAGAGATCAGTACATGTTGAGTCTTTGAATGCAAAGTGCTGTGTTTGCTGTCCAGTCAGTTTCATCGTGTTGTCATGAAATCACTCACTGCCTGCACCAAAAATAATCTGCATTGTATGTTAATTTTAGTTGACATTGTAGCCTGGCACAAAAATAACTTAGCAGCCAAATCCATATTCAAGCAGAAATCATTTATTTGAGGCCTCAATGATGAAATAATGAAGAAGATTCATGGAGTGTGTGGTCCAGTGCTGGTGCGGTATGCAACAGTGGAACCAGACCACATAGCTCGAGAGATGATGCTTCAGTTTCTTGCATTCTGTCACTCCATGCAGGCTTCAGACACAGTTCATCATCTGTACTCCACACTGCGCTTGATCCAACTTTGTATCACTCAGATTTCCTGAATTTTGAAAAATATCACCACATATTTGCACAAATTACTTTTGACTACTCATTGTTTTGGATAAGAACAAAATTTTGAACATGTTTAAAACTTCAGGTCCTAATTGTTTTTTTGCACCGCAGATGTAGCCAAAAATATGCCAAATGTCAGCAATTGCAGACTGGTTTAAGAAAAGCATTTTTAATTTATAGAATATAAGAATTTGATAATACACTCAACAAAAATATAAACGCAACACTTTTGGTTTTGCTCCCATTTTGTATGAGATGAACTCAAAGATCTAAAACTTTTTCCACATACACAATATCACCATTTCCCTCAAATATTGTTCACAAACCAGTCTAAATCTGTGATAGTGAGCACTTCTCCTTTGCTGAGATAATCCATCCCACCTCAAGATGCTGATTAGACACCATGATTAGTGCACAGGTGTGCCTTAGACTGCCCACAATAAAAGGCCACTCTGAAAGGTGCAGTTTTATCACACAGCACAATGCCACAGATGTCGCAAGATTTGAGGGAGCGTGCAATTGGCATGCTGACAGCAGGAATGTCAACCAGAGCTATTGCTCATGTATTGAATGTTCAGTTCTCTACCATAAGCCTTCTCCAAAGGCGTTTCAGAGAATTTGGCAGTACATCCAACCAGCCTCACAACCGCAGACCACGTGTAACCACACCAGCCCAGGACCTCCACATCCAGCATGTTCACCTCCGTCGTCTGAGACCAGCCACTCGGACAGCTGCTGAAACAATCGGTTTGCATAACCAAAGAATTTCTGCACAAACTGTCAGAAACAGTCTCAGGGAAGCTCATCTGCATGCTCGTCGTCCTCATCGGGGTCTCGACCTGACTCCAGTTCGTCGTCGTAACCGACTTGAGTGGGCAAATGCTCACATTCGCTGGCGTTTGGCACGTTGGAGAGGTGTTCTCTTCACGGATGAATCCCGGTTCACACTGTTCAGGGCAGATGGCAGACAGCGTGTGGAGTCGTGTGGGTGAGCGGTTTTCTGATGTCAATGTTGTGGATCGAGTGGCCCATGGTGGCGGTGGGGTTATGGTATGGGCAGGCGTCTGTTATGGACGAAGAACACAGGTGCATTTTATTGATGGCATTTTGAATGCACAGAGATACCGTGACGAGATCCTGAGGCCCATTGTTGTGCCATACATCCAAGAACATCACCTCATGTTGCAGCAGGATAATGCACGGCCCCATGTTGCAAGGATCTGTACACAATTCTTGGAAGCTGAAAATGTCCCAGTTCTTGCATGGCCGGCATACTCACCAGACACGTCACCCATTGAGCATGTTTGGGATGCTCTGGACCGACGTATACGACAGCGTGTACCAGTTCCTGCCAATATCCAGCAACTTCGCACAGCCATTGAAGAGGAGTGGACCAACATTCCACAGGCCACAATTGACAACCTGATCAACTCTATGCGAAGGAGATGTGTTGCACTGCATGAGGCAAATGGTGGTCACACCAGATACTGACTGGTATCCCCCGCAATAAAACAGAACTGCACCTTTCAGAGTGGCCTTTTATTGTGGGCAGTCTAAGGCACACCTGGTTTATGAACAATATTTGAGGGAAATGGTGATATTGTGTATGTGGAAAAAGTTTTAGATCTTTGAGTTCATCTCATACAAAATGGGAGCAAAACCAAAAGTGTTGCGTTTATATTTTTGTTGAGTGTATATCTGCAAATTCACACAACATATGCAAAAACAGACACTTTGCAAAGCTGCACAATACAGTCAATAAAGAACTTTGAACTTTGTACAACAGAAGTACTACTCGCAACACAAAAACTTTTCTGACATTTCTGAGTGCAGTGTGCATCTTGCATGACAGCACCCTGATGTGTGTGTGTGTGTGTGGCATCATTATGAAGTGTTTTGAGCTTCTGATTCAAGTGGAAAAATGCTCTGTAAATCCAGTGCATTTAGCATAAACTTACACAGGTAGGTACAGATAATGCAGTGCTGCGCTGCTTTTATGTTGTAATACTTCTATTGTGTTAAAGTTAGTTGCCATGTGTTTATGATTTTGTGTGTGTTGGGTTGTGACACATCAGATAAAATACTTATGTGCTGCAAGTTACATTTGTTTGTGTTCACAAACATTTCTCCTTTTTCAAGATGTTTTTTATATACATACACACATTTTTTATAAACCTGCTGTTGAATTGATGCAGATGTTTTCTTGTAGTTGTGTTTTCTGCATTTACTGCTGTTGTCTTAATGTGGAAGTGTTGTGGCCACTCTGGGCCACCATACTTGCACCCCATTGGTGCTGGTGTTTACCACCGGATACCAAGCGTCCCCCCGGACAGGTTACCTCCCCAGCCATGGCTGGTCCCCTTTTACAGTTGGGTGGACTGAGACCAAGGACACTGCGTCCTCGTATGAGACACTTTATCTGCACTGTGACCTGGAGTCAAACTCCAGGTGTCCAACCTCGTATAGCTGCTCTGCGTCTCTCTGTATCAAACAGGAATTATCATTAAAAACAACAAAAACACTTAACCTGCTGCAACGGTCCAACCTGGTTGCACCCTGAACCTTTTCTGTTGAAACTGGTCACAATTTAACAGGATCACCTGAGATTTTTTTCGTTTAAAATGCACACAATTATTAACTTTTCCAAGCATGAAGGTAACATCTTCCATAACCTTTATGCAGTCCAGCTTCATTTACAGGTGAGTTTCACCTGCGTGAACACTTCCAGAGGTAACCAGCGCTCGACTTTGTCCCTGTCTCGAACAACTAACACACAATCATTAACGTGATATTTCTAAAGAACAGCCAGGTGTAGGAGTTTTGTTTTCCACAAAAATTCAGACACATCACGTGCACAGGCCGTGCAGTCGTCAGTTTACTGTGTTAAAGTTTTCTTTTTTAAAAAGGGTCAAACTGTCGTCGACTTGGTGTCATTGGACCAGTTTCCTTCTGTCCAAAATTTTATAAAAAGTCTTCAAGTAATAGAGCCTTGATTTATAATATTTATAATAAAACACAAGATCATCAACTGAGTTTCGAAATTTGTAATTTTTTTTTATTTAAAAATTTTAAGATTTTTCTTTGATTTTTATTTCAGTTTTTCTGCAAAAAAACCAAACCTAATGTTTGTGGATTGCAGTGAAAATAAGACTAATGTTCAGACGTTTGCTGTTTGTGTTTTTAATGCGTGTTTAATATATGAGTTAATAATTTTATTTTTATGCTGTGACCTCCAGCTCCATGTGTCTTATCGTATGACTTTACAGCCGCCGCCTCTGTCACGCTGACATAAAAGAACTGACTTTCATCCTCGGCGTCGCTTCCCTCAGTCACCGTTTTGACACCTCCCAAAGAATACGTGTCGGCGAGCCTGACAACAAGGAGCCGTAAAGCAATAACGCCAAATAAATAAATAAATAAAATAAATGAGGACGGGGCCCTCGGAGTGTTTGTCACTGTCGTGTCTATTGATTGATGACAAAACGATTGAGAGGTCCTCGACAGAGGAGCAGCCAGAGAGAATTTCATTTGTGGAGTCGAATATTCAGAAAAGGAGACGCGCGTACGCGGCTTTTTTCTCCTCCCATTTCTCTTATTGTATTACATTAATCAAAGGGCTTCCGGGATGCTGATCCGAAGTGTCACCTTGAGGGGAAAAACAACTTTCAGAAATGTCTCTTTTCCTGACAGTGGTATCAATTGTCTTGTCTTAAATGATCACGGCCACTGTATTACTTGGAAATTAACGGTGAGGATTTATGTGAGTGCTTCTCTGCTCGCTTCCTGAGTCGCAGAAACAAATAATTGAATTGGTACAAGTACATAAAGCATTCCAGAGGCTAATGTAACAGGCCTAACCGAGTTAACGAAGACGAGGGCGCAGACCATAGTGGGGTTAGAGAGAGAAAGAAAAAAAATGTGCTGTGCCATGCAGATCCGAACCATCATTTTTTCCCCCCCCGGCTTTTGTTTTTCTTTTTATCTCTCATCACCTTCCTCGGTGTCACTCTTTAATTGGAAGTCTCCGCCTCACTTGTGCATCACCGGCGATGAAACCTAAGCTGTCACAAAGTGTGCTTATTAAAATGGATGGGAAAAGATAAAAGCCTGAACTCTGCTTTTTTTGCACCGGCTGTCTGAGTGCATCAGTGCTGAGTGAGACGCTGAGGCCGTGTTTACAAAATGTGCGTGTTTTGTCCCTTTAATGCACCGTGTAGCATAAACAGGCAGAATTTGTGTAGAAATAGACAAACTGACAGTTTTGTCCTGATTGTCAGGCACAAACTCTGTTTCCTCAGTGATATTATTATTATTATTATTATTATTATTATTATTGTTGTAGGTGGAAAAAAAACCTTGAAGGCGTCACTGAAAACTTTGTGTTTTCAGACTCGCGGACCATAATCAGGATTTGATTTACTCCAGATACGAAGCGACGATGTATCAATCATTAGAAATTAAGCCTCTGTGTATCTCGGGCACATATGACATCATCCATCACTAACGTGACAGTGATTTAAAGGCGTTTTATAGCCACCATTATGCTGTCATATTGTTGGAATTGAATGTACATCATATCTAAAGGCTAAATGTGGAGCAGAAAGTGTTTTATCATCTTATTGTTGAACTTTTCCTCTGGACTGGGTGTGAGCAGCACAGTCTGAGGAGATTCAAAACCGACACATTGTAGGTGGTACAATTCCGGTAATTGTTGACATAATTACTGTATTTTCAAGTTTTTTTGTAGTAGTTTGTGAGGTCTTACAACTTATACTCTGGTGCAACTTGTATTCTGAAAAATAACCCGTTCGTCTTATTGATGGTGGCTGCCGACTCTGTCTGGAGCCGCCTCCCACTTCAGTACCATCTTCCAGGGATACGGGGTTCATGCTTGACCTCAATACCCATCATGTACCACAGGGTGGCCAGAAGGATGTAACTGTTGATTTATTACAGTTTAGGCCTTTCCTCTTCCACTTCAACAAGCAGTTTATGACACAACTTGTACTCCCTAAAATACTTATTGACATAGAACTTTATGAATCCCTTGGGAAGACTCCCTCGGGAAGACTTAATCAGAAAATCTGTTGATTTCAGAGTGAAAAATGTTTCTAATGTATGTTTTAAAAAGTCTGTCATTTACCAGCCAGTTCACGGTCTGATGCTCACCTGTGGTCATGAACTTTGGGTAATGTCCAAGAGAACTAGGTCACTCATACAAACCACTTAAATGAGATTCCGCCATTGCATATCTTGAGTTACACTCCTGGACAGGGTGAGAATCTTAAATATCCAGGAGGGACTCTGAGCAGAGCCGCTGCTCCATCGCATTGAAAGGATCCAGTTGAGGTGTTTCAGACATCTGGTTAGGATGGCCCCAGGTCATTACCCGTTGGAGGGTTTCCAGGCAAATCCAACTGGGAAGAGACCCTGAGGATTGTATTTCCCAGCTAGCTTGGGAACACTTTGGATCCCTCAGGAAGAGTTGGAGAACTTGGCTAAGGATAGGGAAGTGTGGGATGAGCTGCCTGGTCTACTGCCACTGCTATTCGGACCCAAATAAGTGGGGAAAAACTGCATGGAATGAATGAAAATAGTCACATAATGGTGTGTGATCATAGCATCTCTTAGAAGATGGAATTTGGTGAGAACATTTCATGTCAACAAGCATCTAACAATGAACATGGAGTTGGGATGGAAAGGCAAAACCATGACGTGTGGAAGATACTTTGGTTCTGGGTTTTTTTTGGGGGGTGACTATCTCGTTTGAGTTTCCTCTGCTGTGCATTGTGATTGGTGATGGGTAGCACAGACTTGGTTTTGATTGGTGAATGTGGCCACGTTGACTCCAAGAAGTCTGACAAATTAACCGTGTTTGATTCCACCAAACGGGTACATGTTGGGGCACCACCACATCACTCAGTCTAACCTCTGAAATGTTCAGTAATGCCTCACACCTCTCATGAAGTCGATTTCCTAGATTTACTTTACAGTGTTCTTGTGTGTATCTTATGAAACATATTGAAATATAGTAACAAATTCTTTAAATGTGCTCGATGTCAGACGAACAGCCACAATTCAAGTGTTGTGCATAATCACTAATCAATATCCCGCTGAGCAATACTGTGGTGACCCGTCTCAAATTAGAGTTCCCCGGGTGCTGTTTTTCCTTATACTTTCTCAACTACTGTAAATGTTCGACTCCTGTACAGTTTGTGTTTGTTGTTGATTTTCTCTCTCTCTCTCTCTGCTGAAGGTTTAGGTTCTCATTAAATCAACCGAGGAACTGCAAGCCTCTATAAACATCAAATCTATAAATTGCACGAATGGTCTTACGCTAGGTCTCAGACAGCTCTACCCTTTGATGAAAACTTCTGGGACAAACACAGAAAAATAACTAGAAATTCTGAGGCAAAGAAGAGAAAGTCTTGTTTTGACACTAAGATTAATTTACAAGTTTTCGCTCACTGACAAAAAAAATAAAAAGAAGGGGTGTATGTTGGTGGTGGTGGTGGTGGTGGTGGGGGGGGGGGGGGGGGGCGGTGGCGAGAGCAGAGAGAGATGAGAGGAGCTTTTGATATTTATTAGGCCTGGACCTCACCAAAGACCTCTCCCAGGACTGCCGATGTGACAATTAAGCCAGGTTGTGCTTTGACACTGTTTCCATAGGCAAGTGGCCAAAGTGTATCTCCAGTCAAAATATCCATGCCGCCTAACAAGCTTGTTCCCCGTCCATAGAGCCGAGAAGAAAGGGAGGCTGCAGCCTTGAGACATGAACAAAAGCAGAAAAAAAAAAAGGAGACGAGGGGGTTGGCAGTAAGGTTGGGTGTTAGAGGGGAGACAGAGAAACCCTCCCAAAAGAAGCTGCTGGAGGTTTTTTTTTTTTTTTGAAGAAAACGACGCTGGTGATGAGATGTGATCAAGGTATTTTGTGTGTGTGTGTGTGTGTGTGTGTGTGTGTGGCCGTGGCGTCGGCACTAAATAGGAACCGGGCCCCGGGTACGCCCTCACTCACTTAATGACCCTGCCTTGATTCCTCTCTACACCTGACCGATTGAGCCTCGAGCTGTGCCAGCTCACTTCTCCTGTTGCTCAGTCACTGGCCTCATTTCACTCCTTTTTGTTTTTTGTTTTTTTTGTACGAGTGTGCGCTTGCTAGAAAAGCGCTCTTGTCTTAGAGGAGCTCCCCGCCACACAATGGCCATCGAAACTCATTAAGAAAATTCCATAAAGAGCCATTAACAAACGGGTTCTCGTTGGCCAGAGATATCAGGTCTAATTAGGTGACCGTTTTTGACAGGGTTGCAAAAACAAAAGACACGCTCACATTTGAAAAGGTTCAGGTCCCGCAAAGGGCCTCACGTTTTTTTTTCTTTGGACTCTCTTCTTCGCCTCCCCCCACTGTAGCCAACTAATGACTGTGGGTTTAACAACAAAAAGAAGAAAAAAAATACCTCTCTTCCCTGGGAAGGCGATGGGGAAAAAGGTTCGCCATCGGCAAAACAAAAGCCGACCCACTATGGGACCTTTTTCCGCCCTCACCAGGTGATTCGCTGTCCTCATTTTCGAGACAATGAAGCAGGGACAGACTTATTAAAAATTTTGCATGGACTGCCACACCGCCTCCCCCGTCTGTCCTCCTCGCGGGTTGAAGAAGAAATTTGTTGTAGAAACGCTGTTAGATATACAAAATAATTTATTATCCTGCGTGTTGGCGACAGGTTTCCACACGAGACTTGACACCAACTTTAAGAGCAAGTTCACTTTTTTACAATCTTAAAATACGATTGAGTTGCACGTGAACAAGAGCTCATGTGGCACTCGGCTTGTTTCATGCAAAGTGTGCAAAAACAATGTAGCACACCTGGAGTACAGCTTAAGGCCAACACAGTCCCTATTCCCCAAATCCTCCTAGTGATGTTACGCCAATGTGACCAACAGTCTGAACGGCTCTAGAGAAATGCAAGGAATTGGGCAGCGCAGTCTCATTTGAGGGCAGGCACTAAAGGGTTAAAATATGACCCATATGACACAATAATCCTACATCCGGCGACAGCCCTCTCTGAGTTTTTGGGCAAATTACACGGCAATCAAAGTGAAAATGCAATAAAAAAGTGATGATGCGTTGGAAAGAGGACATGAACCATCCCTGGTTCTCAAGACCAGGCACCTAAGTGGCTCAACTCTTCTTTTTTTTTTTAGATATTTAGATATACTTTAGTATGCACTAGTAGAGTTCTACCTTAGAATTGGAATGTATTATTGGAATGTATTATAGAAGACATACCTTACCCAGACCTGTTATTGAAAGCCTTGATCTTAGTCTTGATCCAGGACGATCACAAACCCAGACACTCATACTCTTCACTCAGTCTTTCAAGTGCTGCAATCAGGCTGTCCTTTGAATTTGCAAAGATCACAGCATCCTCCATGAAGTCAAGGTCAGTGAACCTGTCCTCACTGACCAAGACACATAAGCTGCTGGTTTCCACAACCCAAACCAACACCCAGTCCATGCAAGCAGTGAACAGTGTCTGAGCCAGAACACATCCCTGAGGAACACCAGTTCCAGGATTTTCTATCCCCGGTCTGTACACGACTCACTGTATCTGTGTACGTATAGGTTGGTGATGATGTCCAGCCACTTCTTACAGATTCCAACAAGGTTTTACAATGTCTTAGAGAAGGTTGATTCCTATGATGTAAACTCAGACTGTTCCAGCCACTGAGCGGCAAGTAATTGGCACTGGCTCCTGTTAAGAATGATCCTCGTGAGCACTTTTCCTGGCACAGAGAGCAGTGGAATGGTTTTTCTAATAGATGCACTCATTCTGTAACCACACCATACAATTTTACGGTTTGGAGAAATGTGGTTTCTGTCTGTCGTGGAGTTGCAACTATTTTTTTTTAAGTCCGCATTCTGTGTTTTCCACTTCTTAAATATCATCTTGGGCTTTAGAAACCACTGTTTGACATTTTTCACCATTTTCTGATATTTTATGCAGCAACAAACCAAACAATTACACGATATTTGGAGCTCCTCTGCAGGTCCCCCTTTAATCCTCATGGATTATATTATCAGCAATTTCTGAAAAAAAAGCAGGTTTCTGTCAAACAATGGGATCACCAAAAGACTTTGAGGCGTGACCGCTGACAAAACAGTGAACTTGTCCTTTCATATAGCTGGAACTCTGCAGGTGGAACTCTTGGCTAAGTGACTATTTTAAGTCTTACCAGAGGTGAGGACAATTTGCTGTGTGTGGTCAGCTGGTCAATCCCTGGATATTAAAAGTTCTTCCTTTTCTGGGCCTCGTCTGGATCCATTCACAAACTGGATGTTCGCACCTGTTCACTTTTAAATAAAACAATGTTTGACTGGAACCTGTTTGTCTCCAAAGACAGACGGTTTTCTCTTTTCAGTGAGTATCTCCTCGTCTCTGATTGAAAATGACGTTCGTGCGCGGAGCGAGTGGCCGAAAAGCCTCTGAAGGAAGTCCACTGGATTTGCTGTTGGTTTTTGAAAAAGCAGCAGAACCTTTTCTCTGAACCTGGACGACAGTTTGGGTCGGACGTGGAACAGATGCCAAGAAGAACAAATAAGCGAGCACAAACATTTAAAAAAATTTGGGTCATTTGTGGTTTCAATGAGTGCCACTCTAGTTTATGTCAGTAATCTGAGATATCTTTAATGTTAAATCCCAGTTGTTGTTTTCTTGGATCAACAGGCTGAACCTCAGAGTTTGATCTCAAATTAAAATCATCTAAAACTGCTCCAAATTATATCTTTAAACCTAAAGAGAATCTTTTTTTTTTTTCTGCAGTGGTGGAAAATCTTTAAATTCACCTTCTTAACATCAGGTTGTTGATTCAGCAGCTCCGTTGTGTGGAACAGGTGCCGTAAATATTTAACCCTCAGGAGGATCTGCGGATGAAGGTCTCACGCTCACGGACGCCAAACAGGTGTCAGGTGAACCTGCCCAGCTGTCTCACTGGCGTCCTGGCGCTGGGTTCCATCTCCCCACATGAGTCATACGTGCTTTTCTTCACCTTGGCTGAAGAGGTTAATCAGAAACAGGTGCTGCTGGTACAGCTGTTTATCTTCACCGCAAATGTGCAGTGTCACAGTCGGATTTATTTCCCTCTGTATCAAATGTTTGCCCCAAATTCTTTGTGTTTTATATGAAGATGGTAATTTTTCATATTAAGTTGTTAATTTTTCTTTAGTTGGAAGTTTTTTGTTGTTTTTTTGTTGTTGTTGTTGTTTTTATTGGTTTCACCCTTTCAAAAAGAACACAATTCAATTCTTTAAAAAATGTGCAAACGACCCGTTGCTGATCATAATCCGTGCTTATTGGCTGTTTGAGGCTACAGACGCTGATCGTTGCCTATTTTAGCTTCCTGAAAACGTTTGTACTTGGAGTCCATTAAAACTGGGTTTTTTTAATGTTCATTTCAAAAACAGCTATAAAATGATGTTCAGATGATAAACTTTATTTCAAAACAAGAACAAACAGAGCTGTTGTTTCAATGCTAACATTCAAATAAATTAAGTTGATCCAAATTAACTTAACAACTAATATTTACACAAACTTGTTAACTTCATTTAGCCCTGTGACAGACTGGTGTTCCGCCGCTCTCACCCAATGACCACTGAGATAGGCTCCACCCCCCCCATTACCCTTAATTGGAATAAGCACGTATATAAAATGAATGAATGAATGTTAACCTCATTTGGACAATTTACTTAATTTGAATGTAACTGAAGCACTTGAATCAGATTTCTCTTTTTTTTCTTTGACATTCATCTTAAACACAGCTGTTAAATTCCAGTTAAATTAATTTTGTTGGTTAAATTAAATGTTACCGCAAATGTTAGCCGGGCTCAACTTGTGCTTTTATTTCCATCTATAAAATGATGCTGTGTTCCAAGGCTGTGGTAGTCTGTGGACCAGTCATTCAGGTTCTGGGTGAACCTGCAGTCCTCACGTCAGGATTTGGACCACTTTGTAACTCTTCTGGACCTCTGAAGCTCTGCTTACAATTTAAGGCTTCATATAGGAAACTCAAGTCATCTGTTTTCCATAATCCTCGTGTCAGACCGGGAGCTGGACCCCACACATGCATGCTGCTCCTGGATGCCACGTGCACGCACCGCACGTGCATTTAAACCAACATTCAGTCATGTTTCTCAAAATCCACACAGAGATTTTCACATCGTCTTCACTGGTCTGTTCAGTTCTGAACCAAAACCTGATCTGGGACGTTGGACCACATTACACTTGGACTAATCAGGTTTTGGGTTAGTCCTGGTCTCTCTTGTCTCAGTGGTTGGCGAAGTATGAATGACTGATTCTTTGGCATCATTATCACTGACAAACACAGTGGAGGCATTAGACCTTTTGTGATGTCATAAGGTGAGAATGATTGAGATACTAAACATACAGTGAGGAAAATAAGTATTTGAACACCCTGAGATTTTTCAAGTTCTCCCACTTAGAAATCATGGGGGGTCTGAAATTTTCATCTTAGGTGCATGTCCACTGTGAGAGACATAATCTAAAAAAAAAAAAAAATCCGGAAATCACAATGTATGATTTTTTAAAATAATTTATTTGTATGTTACTGCTGCAAATACGTATTTGACAACCCTACCAACCAGCAAGAATTCTGTCTCTCACAGACCTGTTATTTTTTCTTTAAGAAGCCCTCTTATTCTGCACTCTTTACCTGTATTAATTGCACCTGTTTGAACTTGTTACCTGTATAAAAGACACCTGTTCACACACTCAGTCAATCACACTCCAACCTGTCCACCATAGCCAAGACCAAAGAGCTGTCTAAGGACACCAGGGACAAAACTGTAGACCTGCACAAGGCTGGGATGGACTACAAGACAACAGGCAAGCAGCTTGGTAGAAGACAACTGTTATGATTATTTATTAGAAAGTGGAAGAAACACAAGATGACTGTCAATCTCCCTCGGTCTGGGATTCCATGCAAGATCTCACTTTGTGGGGTAAGGATGATTCTGAGAAAGCTCAGAACTACACAGGAGGACCTGGTCAATGACCTGAAGAGAGCTGGGACCACAGTCACAAAGATTACATTAGTAACACATGATGCTGTCATGGTTTAAAATCCTGCAGGGCAGCAAGGTCCCCCTACTCAAGCCAGCACATGTCCAGGCCCGTTTGAAGTTCACCAGTGACCATCTGGATAATCCAGAGGAGGCATGGGAGAAGGTCATGTGGTCAGATGAGACCAGAATAGAGTTTTTTGGAATCAACTCCACGTACCATGTTTAGAGGATGAGAACAACCCCAAGAAAACCATCCCAACCGTGAAGCATAGGGGTGTAAACATCATACTCTGGGGTGCTCTTCTGCAAAGGGGGCAGGACGACTGCACCGTATTGAAGGGAGGATGGATGGGGTCATGTATTGCGAGATTTTGGCAAACAATCTCCTTCCCTCAGTAAGAGCATTGAAGATGGGTCATGGCTGGGTCTTCCAGCATGACAGTGACCCCAAACACACAGCCAGGGCAACTAAGGAGGGGCTCCGTAAGAAGCATTTCAAGGTCCTGGAGTGACCTGGCCAGTCTCCAGACCTGAACTCAATAGAAAATCTTTGGAGGGAGCTGAAACTCCAAACCTGAAAGATCTAGAGAAGATCTGTATGGAGGAGTGGACCAAAATCCCTGCTGCAGTGTGTGAAAACCTGGACAAAAACTACAGGAAACGTTTGACCTCTGTAATTGCAAACAAAGGCTACTGTACCAAATATTAACATTGATTTTCACAGGTGTTCAAATACTTATTTGCAGAAGTAACATACAAATAAATTATTTAAAAAAATTCATACATTGTGATTTCTGGATTTTTTTTTTTTTTAGATTATGTCTCTCACAGTGGACATGCACCTAAGATGAAAATTTCAGACCCCTCCATGATTTCTAAGTGGGAGAACTTGCAAAATCGCAGGGTGTTCAAATACTTATTTTCCTCATGTGTATATATCTATCTATATATATATATATATATATATATATATATATATATATATATATACGCACGAGGTCTGTCAATAAAGTAATGGTCCTTTTTATTTTTTTCAAAAACTATATGGATTTCATTCATATGTTTTTACGTCAGACAAGCTTGAACCTTCGTGCGCATGCGTGTCGTTGTTTCATTGCGAGGAAATGGCGGAATGATTTGGGCTTTTTTTCCATCAGAATTTTTTCAGAAACTGTTAGAGACAGGCAGCTGGAGCTTATTCTCTGTGAAGCCCGTAAAATTTTCACCGAAAGCCAGATAAATTTTTCGAGTGGTTTCCAGCTGCCTGTCTCTAACAGTTTCTGAAAAAATTCTGATGGAACAATGAAAATCCGACGAGGGGGCTGGACCACGCCTCCCACAAGGCGTGCTCACAGGCGAATGACGCAACCGACAGGTGTGAAAAAACTCACGCATGCGAACGAGGGTTCAAGCTTGTCTGACGTAAAAACATATGAATCAAATCCATATATTTGTTGAAAAAAATAAAAAGGACCGTTACTTTATTGACAGACCTCGTATATATGTTTATAGGTCCATCCAGTGGTTAACCTCTGACCTCCTCTGGTGACCCACACACTTTCATGAATGTTGGTGAAAAGACTGATCCTGGGGTCATTGTCGTATATTTTAAAAAGAAAAGCAAATAACGCTAACTTTTCAAATCTTTGGACACAATTGAAACTCAAGGTTTTAGGCTTTGACCTATGACTTTACAGATCAAATGTCACAGGGAGCATTACCACTGCTGAGTGCCAATAAAAGTCCCTTTGGCTGCTCCCTCATTTTGCACTCGGGGTCACCACAGCAAATCAGAGGTGGATCCATGTGTTAAATTGGCACAAGTTTTACGCTGGATGCTCTTCCTGACGCAACTCCACATTACATGGAGAATTGTGGAAAGGGTGGGCGACAGGTCTGAAGGGCGGAATAGGCTGGACGCAAATGCAGGACTCTGACAACAAGCTCTGTAAGACACAGCAGTTTACTGAAACAGTAAATGAGGTTCGGTACACGGAAAGGCAGTCCAACAAGAGTGATACAAACAGAAACATCAGGCAGTAGGCGTGGTCGAGGATACAGGCAGGTAGTCGTAACATACGTGAAGCAGGCAGGACAAGAATACAATACAGAGCTGGAGAGTAGGCACAAGGCGCAACAATCTGGTGAAGAAATGAGGCAAACAAAGGAGCTTATGTACACCCAGGTGATGAGGTACAGATTGAGAGCAGGTGTGTGTGGAACGCCCCAGAAAGAAGGACACACCCACAACCAGAAAACACAGACAGACAACAGAGAAAGCGACAGATAGATCCAGACAGGAAAAAACCCCCAGCAAGAGACAAAACAACATAAGCAAACCAAAACCAGCAAACAGGACCCAAAGCCTGACAGTGGGATTTGAACCAGGAACCTTCTGCACTGAAAACAGGTGCATTAACCATTTGGCCACCACCCCTGTGCCAGTAGTAGTATTAGTAGTAGAATAATTGACATCCACCACTCCGGATGGCCTCCAAAATTCAGTGGAGTCTTCCATGGCCTAATATCTATTCGTGGGGAAAATTTCATCAAAACTGGTGCAGGAGTTTTGATGTTATCTTGCTGACAGACAGATAAATAAATGCCAATGATTTTATTGCGTCCTTGGAGTACGTAATAGTAATCTGTTCAAAAAAACAAAAACAAAAACCCCTATGAATACAGGGGAGTTCAACTGTTCACACGGCTGTTCAGTGTGTGTGTGTGTGTGAGTGTGTGTGAGAACCCACGGCAAAGGTGACGTGTTGTACATGTTTGCTGACAGCTTTATAGGCTCGGCGGCTCGGCCAGGGGAACAGGATTATGGGAAAGGAAACGCACACACTGAAGCTGGCTGTTGTCCCAGAAAGTGCAGTCAGGTGAGGCCCAGGGTTCAGTACTTGTCTCAGCAACAGGAACAAGCTGGTGCTCAGCGAACACACCTACAGCTTAGTCAAGTGGAACGTTGAACTGTGGGGGTCGAGAGGGGTCAAAAGGTCGAGGTCATCACCGACAGATGAGCTTTGATTCACAGGGACCGCAAACCTGGACGGGTTTAACTTTGGAAACTCAGTCACATCCACCGCAGAGGTTACGCTGGTGGTGTGTGTGTGTGTGTGTGTGTGTGTGTGTGTGTGTGTGTGTGTGTGTGTGTGTGTGTGTGTGTGTGTGTGTTGGGGGGGGGTGTCAGCAGAACAGCACAATATCTAATAGAAATGTTTATAAAATTTGTTGAAAGGTTTGATTACAACCTGGAAAAGTAACAATCACATTATTACAAATATTTTCTACATTGTAGAATTATAAGGTTTGTGGGTTTGTGGTTTGGCAGAGGTGTGCACTCTGTTACAAAGAAATACATAACTGCCATTTGTGGTCCTTTTTGTTTTTTCACTTTTGTTTTTGCACAATAAATATTTGTTTTGGGACACTAAAGGTTCTCATGGCTCTGGTTCAGGATTAGAAATTTGGGCTCTGTGAAAGCATCTTGTTTTAGCTGTAAATATAATGTGAGCTCTTAAAGCACATATTTGACACACAGAGAGGAAAGTACTGCAAAATCTGGATAAATCTTCATTTTTATCTGATGGTGTTGTCCAGGCGCTTCTGTTAAACCAGTGCAGGGGGGATAAACAGGTGTGAACAAAACAAAATAAACCATGTTTTTAACATTTGGACAAATAAAGTTTATCGTGTATAAAACATCTTCAAACCGCTGAACCTTTACACTTTTTTAAAATGTTAATGTTAAATTCTCTTTCAAGTTGGCAAAAGACACTTCAGATATTATCTGAAGTGTCTTTTTGTTTTGTGCGTTTTCATTAACAATAATAATTTTGATCATGTATCAAGGGGTTTCTTTCTTATCAGATAAATATTTTCACTTATCAAGTTGTTCACCAATGAATATGGCTTTATACACTTGATTTTATCATATACCTATAAATGATAAATGTTGTATGGTTTTCTGAAAGGTGTAAAAAGCCATATTCATTAGTGAACAACTTGATAACGATTTTATCATATACAGTGGTCCCTTGTTTATCGCGGGAGTTACGTTCTAAAAATAACCCGCGATAGGCGAAATCCGTGAAGTAGTCAGCGTTATTTTTTACAATTATTATAGATGTTTTAAGGCTGTAAAACCCCTCACTACCCCTTACTAACATTTTCTCACTTTTCTCTCCTGTGTAAACACTCAAAGTTCAAACCTTAGTAGAAAAAAAAAATAGAACGTTTTCCTATAAATAATTATGATGACTTTTAGAACTAACGAATTTAATTTTAATGATCAACCTACGAGGTTGAACATGTAAGAAATTATTAATAGTGACTCACCAGTATTTCACAGTTCCTCTGACCGCGCCTCTTCGTCGTGGCGCCGCTCTGCTGTTCGGATTGGCTGATTACTCGGGTGGTTTGAAAAATATTTCCCGCCTGCGAAAAGGGTGCATTGCTATTTATTCTTTAGTGTTTTATCCAGTCATATTGGCGTATCATTTATAGGTATATGATAATTTAAAATATTGCATTACGAAGCATCACTTTTATTAATTTAGATTTTTTTTTTTTTTTTACTTTGTAAAGAAATTAACAGGTATAAGCTTGGTTGGTTCACCATCACTAAAATATCGGACTTGTGCCTAAAACTCGGAAAAAACAAAAAGGACTTTTTGATAATAATATGTAACTTTTCACACGTGTGTGTGTGTGTGTTGGACCAAAAATTACTGATACCAGTATCTAAATCCATGTGCTGCCAAAAAAGTAAAACTTCCCAATTAAAGTGTGAGTACAGAAATGAAGAATATAGAAAAATAATAGTTCAAAATATAAAATTTGATTTGGCCGCCAGAAGAGGAGGTACTGCTGGCCCACCACCAGAGGGCGCCCTGCCTGAAGTGCGGGCTTCAGGCACGAGAGGGCGCTGCCGCCACGGACACAGCCGGGAGTGACAGCTGTTACTCATTACTTCCTGACAGCTGTCACTCATTCTTCATCATCTCACTCCATAAAACCCAGACGTCATCTCCACCTCATTGCCGAGATATCATACTTCATTGGAGGTAATATCATCAGCCATTTGTGTTTATCTTAAGCTGTATATTGTGAGTGTTTGCAGGAGTACCGGTCCCTCTTCCTGTGGAGGCTGAGTGAGTGCAGGACGGCACTCTTTTCCTCTGAGGGACTACTGTAAATACATCAGCATTCTGAGTGAGAGGTGGAGGTGGCATTCCCACCGTTGTTGTTACTGGATGTACACACACCCACACTTGACTGTCTTTGTTCTCGCCAGCAGTACCAGATCCGACAGTCGGGGACGGTGATCACCTGGGAATTCGGGACTTGGCGGCTCCAGTATTCACCAGGTTCTGTGGCGGCGGAAATCGTGTGGTTCCGGCTCTTCTCAGGACAGACGTCTTCTATCCTCGAGCCTGCCCACACGTCACCTTTGTGTATTGACTGTAATTATATTCTGAGATTGTCTGTATATTCGTTGTGCACATTTCACAACATTAAATTGTTACTTTTTGGCTCATCTATTGACCGTTCATTTGCGCCCCCTGTTGTGGGTCCGTGTCACTACACTTTCACAACAGGATATCTCGGCCAGCGTCATGGACTCCGAGGGGCGTCACCCGACTGTTGAACGACCAATGGGAGAGCAGGGAGCGCAGGCGTCTGCGGGAGGCGTGATTGGTGAACTACAGCATATTCTCACCGCCTTTACGGCTCGGTTGGATCAAATGACCGAGCAAAACATCCTCCTGAACCGCAGGGTGGAGGCTCTCTCCGCGCAGATGGCGGCGAGCGCTCAGGGCGCTGCTGCAGCTCCTCCTCCTGCCGACCCTGTGCAGGATATGAACGTTCAACAACCCCTCCCACCATCCCCTGAAGCATACATAAGCCCTCCTGAGCCATACGGAGGTTGTGTGGAGACGTGCGCGGACTTTCTCATGCAGTGTTCGCTCGTCTTCGCACAACGTCCCGTCATGTACGCGTCAGATGCTAGTAAAATAGCTTATGTGATTGCTCTGCTTCGGGGTAAAGCACGCGCCTGGGCTACGGCGCTCTGGGAACAGAACTCACGGTTGTTATCAGCATACACTGGGTTTGTGGGGGAGTTCAGAGCAGTGTTTGATCACCCTAACAGAGGAGAGACCACTTCAACAATGCTGCTGTCAATGCGACAGGGGCGCCGATGTGCAGCCGAATTTGCAGTCGACTTCCGCATCGCGGCTGCGAGGTCCGGCAGGAATGACGTTGCGCTCCGCGCCGCCTTCATAAACGGACTGTCGTTAGTCCTGAAGGAGCATTTGGTTGCTAAGGAGGAACCGCGGGATTTAGATGGGCTTATCGATCTCGTTATACGGTTAGACAATCGGTTGGAGGAACGCCGTCGGGAGCGAGGCGAAGGACGTGGCCAGATATGCGCCGCCCCTCTCCCTTCTGGTTTCGAAAAGGAGCCGCCCTCCCCACGCTCCACAGCCGCAGCGCTCTGTGGCCAACAGCTCCCCCTGCTGACGTTGTTAGGGAAACGCACAGGGCCAAAATGAGCAGGCTGATCCGCGGGGAGTGTTTTCTCTGTAGCTCAAAAGAGCACACACAGAAAAACTGCCCCAAATGGCCACAACAACAACCGCGCTCAGAGACTGGGCTAAGGGGGGGTCAAAACATTCACGTGAGACACACACAGATTGCCACACGACTCCCAGTTACAATCCTGAGTGGGGATTTAACCCTTCAAGCCCCAGCACTGGTGGACACGGGGTCAGAAGGGAATTTGCTAGACAGCAGATGGGCAAGGGAGGTAGGGCTCCCTCTTGTGGCGCTTCCTTCGCCATTGCAGGTTCGGGCACTAGATGGCACCCTCCTCCCTTTAATCACACACAAGACACAACCAGTAACTCTGGTGGTGTCTGGAAACCATCGGGAGGAGATTGAGTTTTTTGTAACTCCTTCTACCTCCTGCGTGATTTTGGGCTTCCCATGGATGTTGAAGCACAATCCCCGGATTGATTGGCCGTCTGGGGTGGTGGTTCAGTGGAGCGAAACCTGCCATCGGGTGTGTTTAGGATCCTCGGTTCCTCCCGGTTTACAGGCTAAGGAGGAGGTCAAAGTCCCTCCCAATCTGACGGCAGTGCCGGTTGAGTACTACGATCTTGCTGACGTCTTCAGCAAGGATCTGGCACTCACCCTTCCCCCGCACCGTCCGTCGATTGTGCCATTGATTTGGTTCCAGGCGCTGAGTTCCCGTCCAGCAGGCTGTACAACCTCTCACGACGTGAGCGCGAATCAATGGAGACCTACATCCGGGACTCATTAGCTGCCGGGCTGATCCGGAACTCCACCTCCCCGATGGGGGCAGGTTTCTTTTTTGTGGACAAGAAAGATGGCGGACTCCGTCCATGCATTGATTACAGGGGGCTGAATGAGATTACGGTTCGCAATCGATACCCGTTGCCATTGTTGGATTCCGTGTTCACCCCCCTGCATGGAGCCAAAATCTTTACTAAGCTGGATCTTAGAAATGCGTATCACCTGGTTCGGATCCGGAGGGGAGACGAATGGAAGACGGCATTTAACACCCCGTTAGGTCACTTTGAGTACCTGGTCATGCCGTTCGGCCTCACCAACGCCCCCGCGACGTTCCAAGCCTTGGTTAACGACGTCTTGCGGGACTTCCTGCACCGATTCGTCTTCGTATATCTGGACGATATTCTCATCTTTTCTCCGGATCCTGAGACCCATGTCCAGCATGTATGTCAGGTCCTGCAGCGGTTGTTAGAGAACCGACTGTTTGTGAAGGGCGAGAAGTGCGAGTTTCACCGCACGTCTTTGTCCTTCCTGGGGTTTATCATCTCCTCTAACTCCGTCGCCCCTGATCCGGCCAAGGTTGCGGCGGTGAGAGATTGGCCCCAACCAACAAGCCGTAGGAAGCTGCAACAGTTCCTCGGCTTCGCTAATTTCTATAGGAGGTTCATTAAGGGCTACAGTCAGGTAGTTAGCCCCCTGACAGCCCTGACCTCTCCAAAAGTCCCCTTCACCTGGTCGGATCGGTGCGAAGCCGCGTTCAAGGAGTTGAAATGACGGTTCTCTACTGCGCCAGTTTTGGTGCAGCCCGACCCTAGCTGCCAGTTCGTGGTTGAAGTGGACGCCTCTGACTCAGGGATAGGAGCCGTGCTGTCCCAGAGCGGAGAGACCGATAAGGTTCTTCACCCGTGTGCCTACTTTTCACGCAGGTTGACCCCGGCTGAACGGAACTATGACGTCGGCAATCGAGAACTCCTTGCGGTGAAAGAGGCTCTTGAGGAGTGGAGACACCTGTTGGAGGGAGCGTCTGTGCCGTTCACGGTTTTCACTGACCATCGGAACCTGGAGTATATCAGGACCGCCAAGCGGCTGAACCCCAGGCAAGCCCGCTGGTCACTGTTCTTTGGGCGTTTTGACTTCCGGATCACCTATCGCCCCGGGACCAAGAACCAGAGGTCAGATGCCTTGTCCCGGGTACACGAAGAGGAGGTCAAAACTGCACTGTCGGATCCACCGGAGCCCATCCTGCCAGAGTCCACTATCGTGGCCACCCTCACCTGGGACGTGGAGAAGATCGTCCGGGAGGCCCTGGCACGGAGCCCGGACCCAGGTACAGGTCTGAAGAACCGTTTATACGTCCCACCAGAGGCCAGAGCTGCAGTCTTGGACTTCTGTCACGGTTCCAAGCTCTCCTGTCATCCAGGGGTGCGAAGGACCATGGCAGTTGTCCGGCAGCGCTTCTGGTGGGCGTCTATGGAGGCCGACGTCCGGGAGTACATCCAGGCCTGCACCACCTGTGCCAGGGGCAAGGCAGACCATAAAAGGTCCCAAGGACTTCTCCAGCCGTTACCGATGCCTCATCGCCCCTGGTCCCACATCGGCCTGGATTTCGTCACGGGCCTCCCGCCGTCCCAGGGCAACACCACCATCTTCACGATAGTGGACCGATTCTCCAGAGCGGCCCACTTCGTGGCCCTCCCGAAGCTCCCAACAGCCCAGGAGACAGCAGACCTCCTGGTCCATCACGTCGTCCATCTGCATGGGATACCCACCGACATCGTCTCTGACTGTGGTCCCCAGTTCTCCTCACACATCTGGAGGAGCTTCTGCAGGGAACTGGGGGCCACCGTGAGCCTCTCGTCCGGGTACCATCCACAGACGAACGGACAGGCAGAGTGGGCCAACCAGGAACTGGAACAGACCCTCCGCTGCGTAACATCCGCGCACCCGATGGCCTGGAGTAACCATCTGGCCTGGATCGAGTATGCGCATAACAGCCAGGTGTCTTCTGCCACCGGCCTCTCCCCATTTGAGGTGTGTTTGGGGTACCAGCCCCCATTATTTCCCGTGGTGGAGGGAGAGGTCGGTGTGCCCTCGGTCCGGGCCCATCTTCGGAGGTGCCGTCGGGTGTGGCGCACCGCCCGTTCTGCCTTGTTGAAAGCCCGGACGAGGGCCAAGACCCATGCAGACCGCCGGCGGTCCCCGGCCCCTGCATACCAGCCCGGGCAGGAGGTGTGGTTGTCAACGAAGGACATCCCCCTGCAAGTACAGTCTCCTAAATTGATGGACAGGTTCATCGGCCCCTTTCGTATCCTCAAAGTCCTCAGCCCTGCCGCAGTGAAGCTCCAGCTCCCAGCTTCACTGCGGATCCACCCGGTCTTCCATGTTTCCAGGATCAAACCTCACCACACCTCACCCCTCTGTGCTCCCGGTCCGGCGCCGCCTCCTGCCCGGATCATTGATGGGGAGCCGGCTTGGACAGTGCGCCGGCTCCTGGACGTCCGTCGAATGGGCCGGGGGTTCCAATATCTGGTGGACTGGGAAGGGTATGGACCCGAAGAACGCTCCTGGGTGAGGAGGAGCTTCATCCTGGATCCGACCCTCCTGGCCGACTTCTACCGCCGACACCCCGACAAACCTGGTCGGGCGCCAGGAGGCGCCCGTTGAGGGGGGGGTCCTGTTGTGTGGGCCGCCAGAAGAGGAGGTACTGCTGGCCCACCACCAGAGGGCGCCCTGCCTGAAGTGCGGGCTTCAGGCACGAGAGGGCGCTGCCGCCACGGACACATGTGCACATTTCACAACATTAAATTGTTACTTTTTGGCTCATCTATTGGCCGTTCATTTGCGCCCCCTGTTGTGGGTCCGTGTCACTACACTTTCACAACAAAATTGTTTGTAACTGTACTGATTCTTAAGTATATGTTTTAGATTCTAAATCGGTCTGCACGATATGAGAACTCCCGCAATGTGCAAAATCACAGTTCAGTGTTACTATAACGATATGACACGATAAATGAACAAACACTGATTAACCATCATCATTTCCGCCTCTTGCATTTCCTCTGACGTGCCAGTTTGACTGAAAACCCAAGTGTTGAGCTCTTCCTGCAGGCGTCCCACTTGACTCACTGCAAAAACGCTCAGAATCATCACATGATGGTCAAATCTTAGGTCACATTGTGGTGTGTGCCAATAAAAGGATTTTTTAATTATTATTTTTGCACCTCAGGCGGTCTTTTGAGATCTTTACTACACATGCTCATATCACGATGGCAATGAAAATGTGATTGATTGTGCAGCACAAATTCCATGTGACTGACTTGGATTTGAAACCACACTATGATAGTAATAATAAATACCGTATCTGTGCCCTGGACCACCCCCGGCCCAGAATCAGCCCACCCCCTTAGTTGGCCCACCTTAAAATAAATTATTCACTGACTCCAACACATTGTAAAAAGTAAAAAATAATGATTTCTGACCATGTTTTTCTCGTTCCTTCCACGTCTTAGTGGCAACGCCATCAGTGTGCACTGGGAGTAGAATCAAAGTTTTTGCTGAAAGCTTCTCTTATTTTGAAAGACTCTTGTGCAATAAAACAGGAAGTGTTTGGGGATGAGGATTAGCTTTGTTCGGGTAAGTGATGCTTTTTGTTTGTCCGTTTGGTTGGTTGGTTTCTTTGCTGCCAACGTGAGAAAGCAGATGAGCATCAACCGGACGTTCACGGACAAACTACGAACAAGTACAGAACAAAATAAATGTGCAGCCATCAGAAAAGTTCTCTGTCTGATGTCCGCTCAGATTTTCAGCATTCACAAAACTTTCTGACGGACGCGTTTACAAGGGACACATTTAATGAATGAGAACAGGATTCCCACAGGACAAAAACAGGCACAAACGGGTGAGTTATTTGAGATTTATTACCGGAGAACATCAATATAGCCATCAGGTATTGCGAAGGCTTTTTGTCCCTCCGTCTGTCTGTGTTCAGCGTAAGTCACGTCCTATTACTGCCAGGGTCTTCAAATTTACAGGGACCATTCTTGGGAGACTCCATCCTTGGACAAGTTCAAAGCTGACTGACCTTGACATATTTTAAGGGGGCAAAAGGTCACATTCTGTTGCCTATTTGTGGGTGATTCTTTAACTACGGGCACTATTGGCCTTGTAAATGTAATTTCCACCACACCATTGCCTTACATTATAAAGCGCCTTGGGGCAACTGTTTGTTGTGATTTGGCGCTATATACATGTGCTCTGATGTTACTGTTTATCTCCATAGAAACTACCCAAACAATCTTTCATACAAACTTTTTAAAGGGACATTATTGTTGTGGTGGAAATTACGGCAATAGTGTGGGACAACTACATTTCGTTTAAAAAAAATCACAACAGTTGTATGACATTGAATACCCCAATTATGTTTTAATTATTTTACTGATATTTTGAATACCCCAATTATGTTTTGATTATTTTACTGATATTTTCTTCAGAGATATTTTAAAACATTAGAAAAAACGTTTGTTTACTATTCATTTTTATCATTGAAGATCATAAGTCTGGGTGTGGGACAAGCACAAAACGGCAATATTTGCATATAATGATGCTGAAAAAAGGTGAAAAAGTCATCATAGACTACTAGGACAAATTTCTTAAAACACTTTCATTGTAAAGATAACTATAAAAGTGTGAAATTTCCCCTTTTTTCTTTTTTTCATAAAATATGATCAAGGGACATAAAAGTGCCCGTAGTCTAAGAATCACCCTTGTATGCTGATACGGCCGAGGGTATTTTAGCATTGCGTTATTTTTTATTTTATGCATGAAATCAAACTGTGGTCTTAATTTAAATGATTTATTCTTTATTTTGTGTTATTATAGCAGCATATTTATTCATTTATTATCATATTCTTCTTCTGATTGTGTCAGTTGTTCAGTGTGAACGTTGTGTTTTTAAGTTGTATTCTGCTGAGATGATTTTACTGTTGCACGTGCTCATGGATGTGATGAACGATAAAATATAACTGACAGATTCTGTGTTGTTTTTGGGCCACAGGTGTTCCGTTTTTGTTTGGGCTTGAATATTTCTGAGCAGTTGTTTGCAACAAACAGGGCAGTCGACAGAAATAATGTGGCCTCTGGGTTTTATTTTGTCACGTTTTGACCTCCGTCACATTCTGTTGATTTGTTGTTGAAACCACTTCCTGACTGTGTAGATTTTCTCGTGATCACACTCGAACAGCATCCTGCAGGTGTTACCGTAGGATTCGAACAGAACTGTCACAGATTGGACATAATGGCTTTGGACCCCGTCTGGTGAAAATCTACATCTCACCGCTGTTAATCCCGTAAGAAACGAGAAGAGCATTTGACTGCAGCAGTTGGAACTCCTAATTAGGTTGAAGTAGGTCTCTTTGAACCGACGGTGTAGCAGAAAAAGCAAAATGTGAAACATTTTCGGCCTCATTATAAGTTATCTAAAAGGCGAGGGCTCGTGATAATGAGGGCCATCCAGTGGGATGCGATGCGGTGGGAAGAGAGCACCTAATTGTGTCAAATGGCTGGAAGTATTTCACTTTGAATTATGGGGGGAAATATGGGGGGGGGGGGGGCGCACAACACTGGCTGGGTATATATACTGCATTAGTGTCAAAAAATAAATGAGGTACTGTAGAAAGTGTGCGAGTATTCTGCTTATATTAAAGCTGTTTTTACGTCGTGTCAAAGTCACACCTCCATGTTTTGTTGCAAAGCTGCCAAATGGCATACGTCTAATTTAGTGGAAAAATGAAGTGTCAGTGCTTCCAAGTGGAAACACCAACTTCCCTCACGGATATATGTATGTATTTCACAGGCAGATAATCACAGAGCCTTTTTATTTGTGCAGAAGGAATTTCTGTTTGGTGCAGATACATCTACATAAATACAAAAAGGAAAAAAAATAAATCACTGAGCACAATTATAAGAGAGAACTTTAAAAAATCAAAGTAAAACAGTCACATTTTGTGTCAGACAAATATCAGTTATAGTACACACAACGCACTACAGCCTGAAGAAAGACATCATATTAAATTTCACAAGTACGACTGTTTGCAATAAACGGTAAATGGACAGCATTTATAGACAAAGCGCTTTACAATGATGCCTCACATTCACCTGCTGATGTCAATGTGCTGCCACACAAGGCACTCAGTAAACTTGGAGAATAAGGACTTACCCAAGGGTACTTAGTCATTTTTCAGTCTAACGGGGGTTTGAACTGAGGGTTCTCTGGTCACAAACGCACCACTTTAACCCGGAACATACAGGAAACCATCCTGTGTACCGGCAACATTTCCTGTATATTTGCTTTATGAATTGTTTTGTCATTTGCGTCTGCACCATGGCCCAAGCAGAGGGTCACCCCTTTGAGTCTGGTCTGCTTGAGGTTTCTTCCTCAGAAGGGGTTTTTCCTTACCACTGCTGCTCTGGGGGTTGGTAAGGTTAGACCTTACTTTTGTGAAACACCTTGAGGCAACTCTCTTGTGATTTGGTGCTATATAAATGAAAATAAATTGAATTGAATTGAAACCACTTTAACCCCTTGACCATCACCTCCCCGAAGTGACAAAGTAATTGAGACGTTAAATCTAAATCATGAAGTCACAATTGACTTGAATTCACTCCTTCGTGATTATAAGATTGCAGTTTCTTTCTTTTTTTATCAAATATTTTATTAAATTATATTTAAGGCAAAAAGTAAAAACATGACGAGTCAAATCAGTTACAATAGCCAATGGTAAATATGAATGTATCATCAATTGTCAGAATATATACATTCATAAAAGAAAACAAAACACCCCCCCCCCCCCCCCCCCCCCCGAAAATAAAAAAATAAAAAATTTCCTTGCAACAAACACCCAGCCCAGGACCGTTGAGTGATCTATACTCACTCTTTCGATTGCTCAGTTGCTAACAACCATAAAGTAATCTTAGACTCCATCACACCAATCACATGGGCAGTGGACACCTCTAGGTAGATGACATCAAGGAATGTGAGAAACCAATTGGTCAGAGAGAATTTATCTGGGCATTTCCATCTTGAGGCAACCAAGATTGCAAGTTCTAATTACACAAGCTCCAATCCAGACCAAATCTATGGGAGTAACACAGTAGCCAGTTTATTTGTTTTTGCTAACAGCTGAAGACATTTGGGTTTCACATTGTCCCAATCCCATTGCTCCATCTTCGCCCTTCACCTAACCCCAACCCCATGCCCCTTAAAGCAGATTGTGAGGGATATCCCTCCCCCTGACATGAAGATCCAAAATGTAAAAGTGTGAGCTAAGAGTTAGAAAGGGTATTTGGCCTAAAATGATTGAGGAGGTCAGTGATCATGGGTAGGTGCCACATCACATCCACCACACCACAGAACTGCCTTGCATCCTGAGTCATGAGCTCACTGGATGGTGGAGTTGGGCAATGCCATTACAATGCAGGAAAAAGAAAGTTCAAGTCTTTAGGGTCCCGTCTCACTGTATGGTTGGGAGACTTGGACCCTAACCAGGGATTTAAGGCAGTGATTGGATGTATTTGGTACTACATGCTGTACATCTCTTCTGAAGATCCTTTGGTGTTCCTGTAATGTCTTTGTGGATTTTGTCAGATGTGGATGATTGCTGGCATTCTGAGGGAATGTCAGCCGTGACATTTTGGCCATGTGGTGAGTTTCTCCATTCATAATCCAGCACGCAGGTACCTCAACATTGAAGTGGCTGGAGAAGACCAAGGTCACAGCCCACATTTCACCTGGATCTACTGTTTATCTGAATGGGTGGTTGCTCTCCAGGTCCTGAGGCTGTTCTGTGGTGTGGTAGATGTTGTGATGCGTGGTACCTGCACATGCTGCCAGACCTGAAGTCTAAAAAAATCTATTAGATCAGATATGTCTTAAAATATATAAGTAAATATTTGGTTGTTCCTCAAGCCTGTGACTCTGTGATACCACCAAATTGTTTTTCTTTCAGTGTGTGTGTGTGTGTGTGTGTGTGTGTGTGTGTGTGTGTGTGTGTGTGTGTGTGTGTGTATGTGTGTGTCGGACAAAATGTTCCTGTAGAGATCTGAGCTCATCCTGCTGCTTCCATTATGAGTTCCATCATTAATAAAGATTAACGAGCGTGTTCCATGAGCTGCCTTGACACGAGCAATGCCATGTTTTACAGATGATCTTGTGTGTTTTGGATGCCACACTTTGGACATTCCATGACTTTAATCGAGGTCTCATTTGTTTTGGAGGGGCCTGTGGTGTCAGTCAGGTGTGTGGCTGTCATGACCAATACAAGTTCATGTTTGGCAACAGTTATAAACTTACTCTCCTCGGTCTTACTGAATGGAAAAATTATGTTGGTAATTTTTTTTCTGAATTCTTTCAAGAGTCAAATGACAGAAGTAGAGTTTATACAGGTGTGAAATGTTAAATTACCCAAATTCGGGTGGAAATGTTCATCTTGTCACAACAAGTCAGTAAGAGTGTAACTTCCCATAAATTTGCATCTTGGATTATGAATCCAAAGCTTTTGGTGGACAAAAATTCTGGAGTTACATAGAAATCACCCCGTCCGTATCTCTGTGAATTCTCAGAGTGTGACTCCTCCTAAACCCTTTGGTGGATTCAAAGCTCCAAGTCAAAATAAAAAAAAAATGCTCAGATTTTGATCGAATTAGTCTTGAAGGGTTTGTCTTGTGAAATCAGTTCAAATTGTCAGTGACATGCACCAACTATGATGTTACATATGAAACATGGCAAAGTAGGTCCCGTACAATTTGCTTTAAAAGGCATTGAACCGTGGATTGCCCTGCAAAGGCCGTTGGTGATGTCACCGACCGTTGTTTGGATACTTAAATTTGCAGTTCTGATGATGTTTCAGTTCACTCAGTTCACTCAGACAGTTCACTCGCCTGGCGTAAATGTTTTATTATTGCTGTTAACAGCTCTCCCTGCATCCCACAATCAAATTTTATGCCCCTTTTTTCCGGTACAACCTGTGCTTTCAGAATATATATGTTTTTGTTGTGTTTTATAAGTGTAATAAAGGTTTACAATCAAAAACAGGCAAGGAAAAAATAAAGCGAAAAATAATTTTCCACACACATTTATTCAAGACACACAGCAAACTAAAATAAACAACTGTTTTGACACTTTATAAAGCTAATTTGAGGTCTTGTGTGAAAGACTGTACAACAAAAAGGTTCAAACAATAAACACAAATGCACATTTTGAACAATATATATAAAATGGTCTATGCATTTTGTTGTCCATTGATATGGTAAACAGTGCTTTATGCAGAGAAAGCAACAGAGTTATCCAGTAACATTCACATGCAAACTAGTGGAGCAATCCTGATAATTACACACTCTTAGTTTGAGCACGTGAGATTGTCATCAGAGGCTCTCCGTCTGCTCCTGCTTTCACTGATCGCTGTGTGTAATGGCGCAGGGCGCACTGAGTATGTATTAATAGTATGTACTCATTGGAGCACCCAGGGGGCTATTCAAACGGGCCAACTAGTAACATATTACTCCTGAAAACGATCTTTGGCTTTTCACGTGAGGTAATTCTGCCCTACGATTGGATTTTGGAAAATCATGTGATGGTGAATTCCGATTGGACACTCACATTGCGCATGTCATCACACAGTTTCTATGAGGAGAACAAAGATGCCCGATGGCTGGCTCGAACGTCCGCAGAGTTAAATTTTCAGCAAACAAGAGAGTAAGTTTCTATCTCATATCATTAAAAAATTAGTTATAATTTAATAACGCTTGGTCTTAGCCGTTGTATACAACGACGTCAACCCCGGTTAATATACTTTGATTCCTGTGTTTAAGACCTACAGCACATTAAAAAAAAAGTTGGGATGACGCTATTAATGGCTAGTAATAAGGTTAAAAAAACAATATTGTTGTCTCAAATAGGTGATTGGAATCATGATCTGATACAAAAGCATTTTAGATGATGTCGGGCAAAGGATCTCCAGTTTGTCAACAGCAGCATCAGAAAATTATTTAAATGTTAAAAAACATTGTTTCTCTAAGAAAGATTGGAAGGTATTTACATATTTTCCTCACTACAGTGCAAAATATCATTAAATGATTCAGGGAAACTGGAAGAATTTCAGTGCATAAGGGGCAAAGTTGCAAGTCTAAGGTCAACATCCATGATCTTCAATCCTTAAGACGGCACTGCATCCAGACCAGTCATTCATCAATAGCTGATATAGCCACACGGGGAAGTGATTACTTTGGGAAACCTTTGTCGTGGAGTTATATCCCTAAATGTCACTTAAAACTTTACTGTGCAATAAAAGAAGTCTTGCACGCCGAAAGGCATCCAGATTGGACCACCATACAGTGGAAATGAAGTCATTGCAAGGTTTGTTTTTGATTTGCGTTGTCCATACCATCCCAGTTTTTTTTTCTGAAAAGGAACTTTAAATGGTTTGTTTCTCACCCTTCAACCTCAGCAGCCACCCAGCTGCAAATGGGCACTGACATTGGTTGGGGAAGTAACCTGTCTCGGACTGGTGTTCCATCCAAGGGGTTAAGGTTCACATCCACTTGAAGCTATAGAAACCAGAGATAAACACTGTCACTAAAAGGCCTCAGGACTTATATAGAACTTACTACTTCACCAGCTCTTGGCTCTTCATGCAACCTTCACAGGTTAAAGATTCAAGATACATTATGAAATGTTTAACGTTAAACTGATCAATCAGTCTGGAGTGGACATACCTGGCTTACAAGAAAGACCTTCCAGTTACATGTTCCAGTACTTTTGCTCAGCCCAAAACTTTGTTTTTTTCTGATACAAAACTTTATATATGCTCTTTAAGAAATCTAGATTTTAAAACTACGAAACAAAAACTGGCATTCTAAACTATCTTATTTTTTCATCTCAAACCTAAAGTTCTTCAGGGCTCGGCACAAACAAATGAACTGATTTTGCCTTTCCAGCGTTGTGGGGAGCACCGTAACAAATCTGCAGACAAACACAAAGTAAAATCACAAATGCACAAAGGCAGCGCAGCAATGATTTTTGTTCGTCACCTCTTTGCTGGTAATGGTGGCACTAAACCTGCCTTTGAACAGTAATTCCAAATCAAGACGAGAGGTTAAGAGGAGGTGAGGGTGGTGTTGAGAGGGGAGGAGGTGTCTCATTGGTGAGAGGAGAGAGCAGACGTCGCGCTGACAAAGGATGAATACCTTGTTCTCATTAGCCGACAGCCACAATAGAGCAATCATCCCCAATCTGTCTGTGGCCCGATACAGATCGCAGCGCGCCTCTTCAAAAGCCTCATTTGATGACACGAGTTAAAGTGCTTCGTTCAGGTGAAAGTCGATATGCTTCACCGTTTGCATTTCAAAGCCTGAGCACCGCGGCTCGCCGTTTGTCAGAGATCACACTTTGTCTGGATTAGTCTTACTTCATCCTGATTAAAAATCTATTTCACGCACGTGTGTGGAGGTGAAACTGAGCCGGTGCTCGACTTAGTCTCATTAGGACACGTCTTTAAAAAGTTATTGTCAGAAAATGAATTATCTCTGGCAAGGAAGCAGTGACGCGGTAAAGTACCGTCTATGAATGACATCGTTCAAAGTTCAAAAGAACTATGAAATTTTCAGTACAATTTGTGTGCATCAGTTTGTAGTTTCAAACAACTTTGTGTGTTGATCCGGTGAGAAGCTAAACTGTCAGTTCGGTCTGCCCGCCTCTCACATACAGTTTGCTTTTAAACTGCATTTATGTAAAAGTAACATTAGTAAAACTTTGGGTTTAACACAATCATGAAATAAGAAGTCAGCAGCTCATGACAAATTAAAAAGAACAACAAAGATGAGGATAAGATAAAGGTGTGGATGTCATATTTTCTAGTGTGTTAGTCACAGGGATTTTTAATTTAGTTTTTTCATTATTTCATTGTTTTGTTTTTTGGGTGGTGATGGGGGGGTGGGGGTGGGGGTGGGGGGGTTCTGTGACTCTAGTGCAACTTATATCCTGAAAAGTCATGCGTTTGTTTGTATTAATAATACGAGCGAAGCGGCGCAAAGCTCCAAAATTGGCGCAACTTTAACTTTTGACCCCTGTACAAACTCAATCTGACCTTTGTCACCATGTTTGCTGCTTTTACCTCATAACTCCATAACATTCAGTCACAGATTGTCCAAACTATACCTTTTTGGAATCTTTATCATCAGGCAAATAATGTGGTATAGTTTTCTATATGATAGGAGCATCTTTTAACTTTGACCCTTGTGTAATTCTTCAATTGACCCCTACCTGGTTGCCAATTGAAAATTCAAGTGGCCAATCAATTTTTTCAGAAGAGTTCATGTCTATGGATTATTTGTGCTGAATTTGATGCTTGTATCACCATTTGCAGGATTCCAATCTAAATATTCTCTTATCTGCTGCACTATATATGATATATAAGATGTTGCTCCTCGCTGTTTCATACATTTTTTTTCTAAAATTATCTTCCTTAACTCAAACTGAAATCAAATCTCTACAACTTGATATAAATTAATTAAAAATATAAAATCCAGCTTCCTGATGAAGTGGTGTAGAGGAGGATTTTCTTAAAAAGAAGACCTGAAAGTTCAGCTACAATTTGACAGAAAGTCTAGATTTGATGTTTTGGTGAAAGAAACTTCTGTATTTCTTCATAATTGAAGCAAATAAAGTCCAAGACATATTCATTGACTTGGAAATGTTCATGTTTCCATCCCCTGACTTGTCTGAAGAAAACTGGCAATAAAACTGATTATTATTTACAAGTTTTATCAAGTTTTAAAGAAAATGAAAGGTTTTAGTCATGCTCATGCTCCCAAGGACCATTTTACTGAAAAAAGTCTGAAGAACCTAAAGGACATGGTTAGATGGTGATGTGCTTCCAGGCATATGAGAGGCAAATAACGAAAAATGGTTAAAAAGGCAGGAAGTCTGAGGGGGGCGGAGCTGAAAGGCTTTAGCCATGCTAATGCTCCCCTGAAGCATTTACTCCAAAAAAAAAAGTCTGAAGAGCTTCGCTCGTTCATGTCCGTGACATATGCATATTAGTATAGTATTATAATACTGTTTAGGTAGAACTTTCCCAAGAATCAACACACTCAACAAAACCAACTCCGATAGTAAAATAATAAATTCTGCTAATAAAACTACATTATAACAGTACACAGTAATCCAAAATTTAAGAGCCAATAAAAACATCAAATAGAGTCACATTTATATTGTTGTGTTTCCAATACTGTGGGTCAGCAATTTGTTTCCTCTGCATCAGAGAACATCCAATAAAATCCAACACGTGTTTATTAGTCCATTCGTAGTACTACTGTTCTTCTGGACTTGAGCAAGACGAAACTTATGTCCATCAAACTTTGATGTCCATCAAACTTGTTGATGGACATCAAAGTTTGATGTCCATCAAACTTGTTGATGGATCTCCAGGAAACTTCACACTGTGTAGCAGTGGAACACTGTCATCCTTGCTGAGGAAAAAGATGTTCCAGGTGGCCTCCCATAAGAGCTGCCATGCAGAAGATGAGCCCTCGGCGACACTCCGACTCTGTTCTGTACTTGCGTGGACTGGGTTTTGGGTCGGTGTGTGGAGAACAGCAGCTTATGTGTCTTTGTTGGTGAGGACAGGTTGACAGCTGTTTCTGGATCCCTTCTCCATTTTAAGGATTAAAATCCGGGTCCTTTTAATCCCAGACAGGGTGAGCTGTTTGGAACTTGCACATATTGTAGTCTTTGTGAGGGACCTGGTTGTGACTCTGTGATTTCCCTCAAATTTGACTTCGATCTCATCTTACGCAAATATTCACGACTGTTTTATTGGCGTCCCCTTTGCTCATGAAATATATCTTTTCCTGGACAAGCGATCGGCCTGTGCAGCCCGTGTGAAGTCCGAGGGGCCGCTCTCTCGCCAAGCTAAATACATTTGCTCATGGCTTTGAAAAACATTACCTTGTACAGATATATAGGATTCCAGACCAGCGGGGACCGAGGACAAACATTAAACTGTGGAGTTCTGAGAGACTAAAGTGGTGCCCGGCGACGCTCCGGTGGAATTACTCCTGGAGCCACGCGGAGCTCCTCTGAGGGTTTCAGATATTCATCTTTACTCGCCGTTTCAAACGTGCAGGTAGCTGTCGAGCAGCATTTGTTAAATACAAACCACATGATTTATGTTACGCGGAAAGAGGCGTTCAGTTTGAAAATCATCATCAGCCCAGAAACCCTGATGAAGAGTTTTCCTGCTGCTATTCGATGAAACACTGTTGAGCTTCAAAAGTTATCATGTTAAGTCATTATACACTCACAAGAAACAAGGGCAACTCAAGGGAGTCCCTAGTTTTACCAAAGTCCAGCAACATTACAACATAAAAATTTAAATCCCGATTGTGCCACTTTTTGCAGATCATCCCCAAAATTTAATCCTCTCACAAATGGGGACACATGAAAATTTGTGAGGAATATTTACTTGGTGAGTAATTCTGCTTCCAAAATAAACCTATAATATTTTTTAGACTTATATTTTGCAAGAATTCAACAAAGCACATTTTATAATTATTCAGTTGCACAAAGTATCCAGAATTTCTCCAGTGTGATGTTGTTTTGCTTCCATTCTACTAAAAAATGACCCAAACCCTGAGTATTGTTTACCTGTACACCCCTATTTTGACATATAAATCACTTCAGAATTGAAATTGCAGGCTATCACAAACTAGTAAATAAATAAAGTAGTCCAAATATTCCAGTACTTGTACAGAAGTTGACCTTTTTTTACACTCAGGTGTTTAATTGCAACATATTTACATTCACTGATGTATAATGCAGTCAGTTTGTGAACTTGCTCACAGATCCTGAGTTTACTTTTGAAATGATACAGATGGAGTTGCCAGGTCTGCAGGTTTAAAAGTCTGAAGTGAGAGCAGAAAATAGAGACGAGCTCCTGCTTTGGAAAATAGCAGAAAGTTCAATGAGCTAAATTTCTTCTCATTGTCAGTAAAATGGACATAAATCTTAAACTGAAGCATCACATGTGGGTGAGCAGGGAAATGGGAGCCGTCCAACCGGAAAAGACGCCCAGCAGCGGCATAAACTTCGTTTTTTTGTATCAAACCTGCCAGCAGTAAAAGAACAGTTTTTAAAAAAGAAAAAAAAGCTGCTCCTGCTGTGAGGGAGCGTTGTGTAATTTTTGGTCCCTTTTCCATTCTCCACCTGCAGCCCACAGCGGTGACATCATGGATTACCTCACCATGAGAACATGTTCACCGGGGATGTGGCCTACATGCCGACACTGGACTCGGTCCCAGGTCACGCTGGATGGATGCAGCTTGTCACATCCTGTCGGACGTTTCGCTGCAGGGCGTAAATCAAATGAGTAAGTGAGCACTCAGAGCTGCTTTCACATTCTCCAACAAACAGGCGGGACGCGACGCTCCCCTATGACGCGGCTCTCCCCTGTGACGCGGCTCTCCCCTGTGACGTGACGCTCCCCTATGACGCGGCTCTCCCCTGTGACGTGGCTCTCCCCTGTGACGTGGCTCTCCCCTATGACGCAACGCTCCCCTATGACGCAACGCTCCCCTATGACGCGGCTCTCCCCTGTGACGTGGCTCTCCCCTGTGACGTGGCTCTCCCCTGTGACGTGGCTCTCCCCTGTGACGTGGCTCTCCCCTGTGACGTGGCTCTCCCCTGTGACGTGGCTCTCCCCTGTGACGTGGCTCTCCCCTGTGACGTGGCTCTCCCCTATGACGCGGCTCTCCCCTGTGACGCAACGCTCCCCTATGACGCGGCTCTCCCCTGTGACGTGGCTCTCCCCTGTGACGTGGCTCTCCCCTGTGACGTGGCTCTCCCCTGTGACGTGGCTCTCCCCTATGACGCGGCTCTCCCCTGTGACGCAACGCTCCCCTATGACGCGGCTCTCCCCTGTGATGTGGCTCTCCCCTATGACGCGGCTCTCCCCTGTGACGTGACGCTCCCCTATGACGCGGCTCTCCCCTATGACGCAACGCTCCCCTATGACGCGGCTCTCCCCTATGACGCAACGCTCCCCTGTGACGCGGCTCTCCCCTGTGACGCGGCTCTCCCCTATGACGCAACGCTCCCCTATGACGCGGCTCTCCCCTGTGACGTGGCTCTCCCCTGTGACGCGGCTCTCCCCTGTGACGCGGCTCTCCCCTGTGACGCGGCTCTCCCCTGTGACGCGACGCTCCCCTGTGACGCGGCTCTCCCCTGTGACGCGGCTCTCCCCTGTGACGCGGCTCTCCCCTGTGACGCGGCTCTCCCCTGTGACGCGGCTCTCCCCTGTGACGCGACGCTCCCCTGTGACGCGGCTCTCCCCTGTGACGCAGCTCTCCCCTGTGACGCGACGCTCCCCTATGACGCGGCTCTCCCCTGTGACGCGGCTCTCCCCTGTGACGCGACGCTCCCCTGTGACGCGGCTCTCCCCTGTGACGCGGCTCTCCCCTGTGACGCGACGCTCCCCTATGACGCGGCACTCCCCTGTGACGCTGCACAGCTGAGACCATACGTTTCCACAAATAACCCCTAAAGTCTTTTATGATGTCTACCTCGATTACATACAGGGTGTCCCCCAAAAAAGTGCCACAAAAATAAAGACATAGAAAATTGATACACTTCTGCATATGGATATCTGTCATATGTCAGCTTGAAGCATATCTCAGGAAATTTTATCTCTGGTGTTCATTTCTAATTTCACCTCCATTTGTAAGAGTTTTGGCGTTCACAAGATGTGCCCAATATGGTTCGGTCAGATCTTCCTTTGGTAACACTGTGAACAGTTCTATCACTTTGAAACTTCTTTACAATCCTCCATATTGTCTTTCTGCTTTTCAAACTGCAAAATGGCATCGATATTGTTGTTGGTTTTGCACCATTGATTTGGTCTCAAAGTAAAATTCCACCAATTTCCCTTTTTGCTCGATTGTTAGCAGCATCCTCATTAGATCAGTCTCCAACTACATCAGAAGAAATTCCTCACATACAACTGTGCATACCCTGACAGAATTTCTGATTTTTTTTTATTTATTTATGTTTTGCCATTTTTCAGAGAAAATGAATAACACAAAAACATTTTACTGCTCATGGTTAGTAGTTGTGTGAAGCCACTTATTGTCAAACTGTTTACTCTTTTTAAATCATAATCAAATCAAATCAAATCAGTTTTATTTATACAGCGCCAAATCACAACAAACAGTTGCCCAAGGCGCTTTATATTGTAAGGCAAGGCCATACAATAATTACAGAAAAACCCCAACGGTCAAAACGACCCCCTGTGAGCAAGCACTTGGCGACAGTGGGAAGGAAAAACTCCCTTTTAACAGGAAGAAACCTCCAGCAGAACCAGGCTCAGGGAGGGGCAGTCTTCTGCTGGGACTGGTTGGGGCTGAGGGAGAGAACCAGGAAAAAGACATGCTGTGGAGGGGAGCAGAGATCAATCACTAATGATTAAATGCAGAGTGGTGCATACAGAGCAAAAAGAGAAAGAAACAGTGCATCATGGGAACCCCCCAGCAGTCTACGTCTATAGCAGCATAACTAAGGGATGGTTCAGGGTCACCTGATCCAGCCCTAACTATAAGCTTTAGCAAAAAGGAAAGTTTTAAGCCTAATCTTAAAAGTAGAGAGGGTGTCTGTCTCCCTGATCCGAATTGGGAGCTGGTTCCACAGGAGAGGAGCCTGAAAGCTGAAGGCTCTGCCTCCCATTCTACTCTTACAAACCCTAGGAACTACAAGTAAGCCTGCAGTCTGAGAGCGAAGCGCTCTATTGGGGTGATATGGTACTACGAGGTCCCTAAGATAAGATGGGACCTGATTATTCAAAACCTTATAAGTAAGAAGAAGAATTTTAAATTCTATTCTAGAATTAACAGGAAGCCAATGAAGAGAGGCTAATATGGGTGAGATATGCTCTCTCCTTCTAGTCCCCGTTAGTACTCTAGCTGCAGCATTTTGAATTAACTGAAGGCTTTTCAGGGAACTTTTAGGACAACCTGATAATAATGAATTACAATAGTCCAGCCTAGAGGAAATAAATGCATGAATTAGTTTTTCAGCATCACTCTGAGACAAGACCTTTCTAATTTTAGAGATATTGCGCAAATGCAAAAAAGTAGTCCTACATATTTGTTTAATATGCGCATTGAATGACATATCCTGATCAAAAATGACTCCAAGATTTCTCACAGTATTACTAGAGGTCAGGGTAATGCCATCCAGAGTAAGGATCTGGTTAGACACCATGTTTCTAAGATTTGTGGGGCTAAGTACAATAACTTCAGTTTTATCTGAGTTTAAAAGCAGGAAATTAGAGGTCATCCATGTCTTTATGTCTGTAAGACAATCCTGCAGTTTAGCTAATTGGTGTGTGTCCTCTGGCTTCATGGATAGATAAAGCTGGGTATCATCTGCGTAACAATGAAAATTTAAGCAATGCCGTCTAATAATACTGCCTAAGGGAAACATGTATAAAGTGAATAAAATGACAACAGAAGTTACCCAAATGACCCTAGTCAAACGTTTACATAACCTGGTGATTTTGGCCTGATAATATGCACACAAGTTGACATAAATGGGTTTGAATGGTTACAAAAGGTAACCATCCTCACATGTGAGCTGTTTGCTTGTAATCAGTGTGTATAAAAGGTCAGTGAGTTTCTGGGCTCCTGACAGACCCTTGCATCTTTCATCCAGTGCTGCACTGACCTTTCTAGTTTCTGAGTCCTAGGAAAGCAAAAGAATTGTCAAAGAAAAGGTAAATGAACTATGTAAAACAGGAAGGTGATATAAAAAGATATCCAAGGGACTGAGAATGCCAATCAGCATTGTTCAAACTCTAATTAAGAAGTGGAAAATGAGGGATTCTGTTGGAACCAAACCACAGTCAAGTAGACCAACAAAAATCTCAGATGCATGGTCGAGTCGCCAGACGCCATTACTACAGAAATGCCACAAAGTATCCCACTTACAATATGCCAAACAGCACTGAGAACAAAGTCATTTACAAAGGCACAGGAAACGTGGTCAAAATTGATTGCAGAATGAATGCAGCATGTTATCAGAAAATACTGCACTCATCAGCCTATAAGCTGCACATGGGACGTACTTGGACATTCCAGCATGACAACGATCCAAAACACAAGGCCATGTCAATCTCTCAGCAGAATAAAGTGAAGGTTCTGGAGTGGCCGTCTCAGTCTCCTGACCTCAATATCTTTGAGCCACTCTGGGGAGATCTCAAATGTGCAGTTCATGCAAGACAGCACAGGAATTTACAGGAACTGGAGGCTTTTTGCCAAGAAGAATGTGCAGCTTTACCATCAGAGAAAATAAATAGCGTCATCCACAACTACCACAAAAGACTCAAAGGTGTGATTGATGTTAAAGGGAGCATTTGGGTAGTTTCTGTTGTCATTGTGGTTCAAAAAGAGTAAACACGGTTTTTGTAAACTTTTGAGCACAAATGTATATCTTCAAGTTTGAAATCAATAAATAAATACAGAATTCAGATTAGCTGTTGCAGGATTGGGGTCAAATGATTCTGTACCACTTTTTTTGGACACCCTGTATGAAGTTTATTTGAGAATCACAGATAGAAGATGGATTTATTTCAGTTTTTATTCACTGTCACCTGTTCTGTGTTTAAGTGGTTCACATACTACAAGATGAATGACTCAGCACAGAATGAAAAGTGTTCAGGACAATACACAAATAAATTAAATTCATATCAGCAGGGTACCTGATCGATGCCAGCGTGTCAGCTTTTATACACATTTGTGATTGGTTCATCTCTGACAGTAAGGTTGCTAGGCAACCACTGCTTTAACTGTCTTTGATTAAAGACACCATTAGCATCAAAGACAGAATAGAGTTAAAGGCAACTTTAACCCTCTTCCCTGAACTTTGATCTTGACTGATCAGTATTTTTACCTGTTTAACATCAAAAACGGATGTTTAAGGATTTTAACATGAAAGGAAGGAAGGAAGGAAGGAAGGAAGGAAGGAAGGAAGGAAGGAAGGAAGGAAGGAAGGAAGGGGCACTTTTTATTTACGAAAAACCAGACATCGTGAATAAAATATCTTTCAAAATAACATCATATGGAAACAAACGTGTTCACACACACACACACACACACACACACACACACACACACACACACACACACACACACACACACACACACACACACACACACACACACACACACTCAGACTGTGTGCAGTCAGTGAAAATGAAGTTGGAAAGTTTTTCGTGGAGGTGCATGTAAACTTATGACCTGGGTTGTGGGTCCCAGCCGGTCCTCTGGTCCACGTTGTTAACTCATGGGTTCAATTAAATTTGACGCAGAGTGTTTTTGCTCGTAATAAGTTTTCATCGAGTCGTATCTCATGCTGTAGGTGACGACACTGGACCACACAGGTCTGGCTGAGGTTCTGGTTTCATGTTTGTTTTAGGAGGTCACACTTCTGCACACGTGTGCAGGTCTGATGCGTCCACTGACCGCGTTCTCATGCGGTGGTATTTTGTCAGAACCGTTCCCGGGTTGGTACGTGCACTCAGGTCTTCAGAGTTCTGCGTGAGCGTGTGCTTCGTGTCCAAACTGCTTCCTGACCTGCTGTGGCCTCAGGGCTCCGTGGGAACCAACGCTGCCAAAGCATTTCAGACTCACGTCCACTGATGGACCTGGTGTTCGTCTCTCTGGACCAGGACAGCTGCGGTCTGCACACGTGCATGCACACACACACGTGCATGAAAATACAAACACAACAACGTACACTAATACTCATTTCTTGTCTGTAATGCTGTAAAATGGTTCATGTTGTTTCTCATGAAAAACAAATGATAAAGTGTTTTTAATTGATCAAAGCTGAGGTGAAATTATTAACATTTGTGTGTTTTACACCTGATTCTGATGCCAAACTGAAAACTCTCAGAACCTGAAGTCAGCTGACACTCCGGGTGTTAAGGTTTGAACCTTTTGATCTATTCATTATTCATTCATTCATCCACCTATCTATCCATCTTCTTCGTCTGCCTGTTCATTAAGCTATCAGCCATCTCTCCATCCATCCATCATGTATCCAACCATTGATCCATCAGTACATCCATCCATTCATCTGTCCATCTGTCTGCTCATTCATCTGTCATCCATTCATCCATCCATCCATTGGTCTGTCTGTCCATCCATCCATCTGTTTGCCCATTCATCCATCTTGCATTTATCTCTGTCCACTCATCCATCCATCTGCTTGTCAATCCATCCATCCAGTGGTGGCTGGCCCACAGGGGGCCCCGGGGCACCGCCCTCCCAGATGTGGAGGGGAAAAATTAGAAAATATATTTTTTAAAGTATTGTCAGTGTCAGTTTTACTTAGTAGTCTGTGCCTACATGTAATCTGAATTATTAAAACAACATTTCCACCAACTGACTCTCATTCAGCATTTCCACCGACTGAAAACAGAATGTATCATTTCTCTTCTTGGGCGCTCACTCAAAGAGCCCCTTGAAGTGCAGCAAAATTACCAATTGTGTATGTTGCTAAAGAAGATAATAAATATTTGGCCAATCAGCATCGCCAAATTTATTATCTTGGGGTGATAGAATTTTCACCCATGGACCAAATTGTGTGTGGTTGGTAAGGAAAAATTATAAATATTTGGCCAATCAGCATCGCCAAATTTAATGGCTTGGGTCGCTGGTGGATTTATCAAAGTGTTGCTGTTTTTGGCAGAAACAGAAACCCAACCGACGTTTGGGTTATATTTATTTGAAGAACTTTGGGACTTTACGATGCTGCTCCTCCTGGCCGTTATGGCCTTGGTGGTTTTTCAGCTGCAGACTGACTCGCCTTTGGATCCACTTCAGCTCAGCTAATATAGCTGTAAATGGTTAACTTTATCTGTCAAACTTCTGATTTTGAGAGGGACATGAAATGATTATTGTGGAATTATAGTAATTTTCCGACTCTTCATTTGAATGTCTGTACTGGATGATGCAGGGAAATCTACTGGCACACCAGCCCCACCAAGACTGTATTTCACCAGCCGCCACTGCATCCATCCATCTAAAACCTGGATTTGGACAAAATTGAATATGTAGATAATAATTTTTGTGAATTTTTACCCGGGTGTGAATTAAGTGTTCAGATGTTGACAAACTTTAACAAAAATGTTCCATCTGACAGTGTTAAAGAAAACCATACAGGAACACTGAGTGCATAATTCAGCCAAACCAGAACAGTTCTTTAATGTTGCGTCTGCAAAAACAACTCAGAGGTTTCATCAGGATGCGATCTTGAGAAACTGAAACATGGGTGTGTCCCTGAACTTGTCCAGTCCCTGGGGTCCTCAAACATGCCACAAAATCTCAGAGCTGACATTCCCTCAACAACGCAATCAATACTCCTCATCTGAGTCTCCAATAAGCAACCTACAGTACAAAGAGACGCGGTAACAAAGACATCCAGTCATTGCCTTTGTTACCTGATTAACGCCAAAGTGTCACAGCGGTACAGTAAGCACCAGGACCCTAAATTTCAGCCCAGGCTGAAAATCTGACGTTTCTAACCAACTTGTTTCCACCTGACAACGAGGCTGTGTTCCTCTCTGATATCCAGACATGCTTCAGACACACAGTCCACCTGTATTTCTTTTTGAACTTCTTCACGTTGAAAGCGTGTCTCCGGCCTCCTGTAGTCAGCCGGCGCTCCCCTCGGCAGCTGCACGCTGATGTACAGCGTACCTGCTAAGGTACCAGCTGCACAGCGGCGTCCTGGCAGCAGGACGCTTTCTGTTGACTGGCTGACAGCCGCCAGGACGCCGCTGGAGTCTTATCAGCCAGACCTGTAAATCTACCTGACAGGCCTTTACAGGTGCCGCTAATCCCGCTGATTCACTTCATCTTGCTAACGGCACGGATGCGGCCTTTCTGCGAGGCTGAGATCAAACCCCAGCTTTGTTCGCACCGTGTTAGTTTGCGTTGTCATGACATAAAGCTAAATCCACTCTCTGTAGCGTTGAGATGAAAGGTGAAACTCCGTCGCTGCTGCAGTCAGATTATTCCCCAAACATATTTGTGGGTCTTTATTTGCTTCAAAGTGGGGTTGGATTTTTTAACTTATTTACAGAAGGATTTGCGGTGCAGGTGCACCGCTTTACTGTGAGGAAGCTCAGCTGGATGCGCAAATAACACATGGTGCAATCTGGATGGAAGTGAACAGTTCATAGTTCATGCACCTGTTGATGTCTGTGCCGACATTTCTGAACAGCACCTCAGCGCAGCTCATGTTTGTCCGCAGGGAGGTCAGCTTCTGACTCGGCATAAACCAGCAAAAGTCAGGACAGGTCGGTTCAACTCGTGCCACTTTGAGATGTTGAATATTTTCGGGGGCTTGCCCCCACTCCCGGACCCATCTGTCAACTTGTGTTCAGTTCCAGGTGACCCATTGCAGGTTCAGCACAACATATGGTCCAGTTTTCATGCAAAACATGAAAAGAATTACCCAGCGGTGCTCCTAAAAAATGTCATATGTAAACAAGCAGAGCGGGAGAAGGAGATGATGACCCGGCTGGTTCAACCTCAACATTAAGACCTACTAAGCTACCAGATGACAGCCCAGCCCCCTAATCTGTCCACCGGTGGCTGGCCTGCTAAACTACCAGACAACAGCCCGGCCCCCTAAACCATCCACCAGTGGCCAGCCTGCTAAGGTACCAGACGTCAGCCTAGCATCCTGAAATGTCCGCCAGTGCTCGGCCTGCTAAACTACTACGACAGCCGGCCCCCTAAACAGTCCACCAGTAGCTGGCCTGCTAAGGTACCAGACGATGGCCTTTTTACATGCTTCCTGAAAAAAGAGCAGGTAGCTGAGGAGGAGCTGGTTTGCCAATATGTAGACCTGGGTTCAAATGCCTCTCGTGTTACCTGTCTGTGTCCTTGGACAAGACAGTCGACATTGTCTTAGTCCACTCAGCTGTAAATGGGTCCCGACCTCGGCTGGGGAAGTAACCCGCGTCCCATCCAGGGGGAGTCATAGACTCTTATCTCCTTGCTGCTACGGAATTCAGAGATGAGCACCAGAACCAACGGACCTCGAGACCTGTGTAGAGCTTTCTGGAAACATGAAAATAAGTGAAAACACACAGATTTGGACCTTAAAAAATGAAGGCAGAGTGATTTAGTTCCTCTTAAAAACCACAAAGTGGTGGAGCTTGAAGTTTAAAAAATGTCTTAGGTGCTTCAGAGTAACTGATACTTTTTTCTGTTCTAAACATCATTATTTGTTCATGTCTTCAAAAATTGACAAAATTTGTCACATAAATAACTTTAGTCAGAAGTCTAAAAGAAAAATCTCTTTTCCTTGCAGTTTATTTCAAGACGTCTGACCTTAAATATGTTTGTCATCACACTGAATATTTTACGTGCTGCGCGGATCGCTGCTGAAAAGGCCAAACGTGACGGCAGCCATGTCCTAAATGCATCAGTCATCCTATCAGTAGGTCCAGGAGGCGGAGTCTGCCGTGCCCTCTGGATTTCTCCGGACTGCTGTGGGATTTGAACCAGCAGCTTCCGGCTCTCTGAGCCCTTGGCGAGCCGGCTTCCTGCCGTTTCACCTCGCGCTCTGATGGCACGTCCTCAAAGCTGCGAGGGCAGTTTGTCTGTGACCTGCAGGTTCGGCCCCGCTGTCTCAGCTGCCAAAACAGACCCATTCAGGATTGTGCTGAGTTCATCAATGCTGCGCACACACACACACACACACACACACACACACACACGCACATGCACAAAGGAACTTTGCAGAAAGCTTGACCATAACATTTCAGTGGGGTTCATGTTTATTTAAATCTCCTTTTTTAAGGTTTGTGTTTTGCATAAGATTTACCTGTCATTGTGGGCGGGGTTATTATATATTTGGGGGGGGGGGGGGGACCATCCGTGTTCGAAAATAGATTTTTCTTGACCAGATTATCTGGATTTGTGCACCTAAACCATGACTGAATCTTACGAACTCAAACTTTGATCCAAATTGAGACTTTGATCCTAATCATTCTTGTTTATTTGTGATTGCTAACCTGTGATCCTAATCTGTGATCCTACACTTTAGCATTGATTACTCATCTTAAGTCTAGATCTTTGATCCTAAAGAATTGCCTTTTATCCTTTTTGCTGCTCTTTGTTCGCTGAGCTGAGATCTTGATCACTAACCTTTGATGTTGGTTATTTGGTTATTAGTAAATTTTTGTCTTGCTTTCGGATCCTTGTTTTCCTGCTTGCAGACCTTTCATCTTGATTGTTTATCTTTGTTTGGTTGCTTAACTGTGATCCTGAGGCACATAATTTATCCTGATCACTCATCTTTAATCCACATCTTTGATCTTTATCATTTAAGTATTTTAGCCTTATTGGTGTCTTTTGAATCTGAATCTTAAGGCGTTATCTTGATCTCTGATGTTTGATCATGGTCACTGACCTTTGGACCTGGTGGTTGACCTTGGTTAATGATTGACCTCTTGTCCGGAGCCACAGATTTTATTTTGCTCACCCATCTTTGATCTTTATTGCTGACCTTTGATCCTGACCACTGACTTTTGACTATGATTACTGTGCTTTAATTTGATCCTTGATCCTGATCTCCAACAAAATTTTGGGGAGTCTTCTTTGTTCCCAGGCTCCACTCCTGCACCGTTTGATTGTTGGGTTCAATATCTTTTGCGTAATCTCTGTAATCAATCAAACGAGATGTGATTTAAAAACAAGCCTCATTGCTTCAGATAATGATGTCATCTAATCATTTGATATGTCCAGACATCAATTTAAAACACAGAAATTCAAATGATAGCAATCAGATGTTTCCATCCATGTTCCTCTACTAAGGGTTTCCCAGTCTTGGTTCTCAGGGACCCCAAATCTGTGCTCTGTCACTGGCTGATTCAGTGACTCAGCCAAAACAGACACCTGAATGATTACTGTTGGTTGAGCAGGTACCAAAAGAAAATGAGCAGGTTTGGGGTCCTCGAAGACGAGCATTAAGGTTTAGACTCGGTAGCTCAGCTCACATCCTTTTCCAGTCATGCACACATATTAAACCCCCAAAGAACCGGAAAACCGTCATCATTTTGGCGAGATATCTGGGGATCTGTGTGACAACTCCAACCCCTCCATCAACCTCTGACAGGTTAGGTCTCCAACCCGCGACCTCTCCCCTGTCACAACTGTCACTTGACTTGAGCGAGCGGAAAGTCTTTTATCAGAGACGCCGAAGGCCGGTTCTGACAGTGCCGAGGAACTGCCACACGCTGACCCCTGTGTATATTTAGCAGCAGCTTGGCAGTCGCCCATCCCAACTGTCGGGGCTGTCAGAGCCTCGCAGCGCCACACGTACAGCACCCCCACCACCACCGTATTTCAGGATGTAGAAACACAGACAGCACCGATGTTACTTTTATTGTACCACCTCTGAAATCAAAAATAAAAAACACAACTTGACATTCACAGATATCAGGTCATGGGTTCAACCTGCTGTTTTTGTCATCAGTCACAATTTGATACGATTCTGAGTTCACGATACGATTTTCTTATGATTTTTTTTAACAGAATGAATTGCAGACAAATTGAGTGAAAATTTTTCTATTTTTATGAACTGTGCACAACAGCACGTCTTCTTAAAAGCACAAATTAAAGACATTTTTTACAACTGTCAGTTGTGCTTGTCAAAACAAACTGCTGTCCTTCCATCTGTCCGACAAAATCTTCCGCGTCCTAAAACTCAAGAACCACTAATAGCTGAGATTTCAGTTTTTGCATGAGGCATATTGTTTACCTAAAGACCTGCGTTGTGTCCTTTGGCCTTATGGGCACAACTCAGTGAGCTGTATCTTATATTACAATAAAAATTGTATTTTGAAAGCAAATTGCACACTAGTTGGCCCAAACTACATTACTTTATTCTGAAACATTACAGTCAATCAAAGATGCACAATCCTGTGACTGGTGACCCCGAACAAACAGAACAACAACAATAACAACAACATTCAGAACCTTGAACTCTTAAACATAGCAAATTATTTCTCATGATAACTTTGGATGTCGGTGGTCTGGTTCCGGTGGTTCCTGCACTGTGTGGGGATTTACTTTCTGGTCTTGGGACTCCGGGTTAAGTTCACACTCTGGCTGCGCTGCTGCTTAGTGAGAGTCTCGAACCTAATCTCTGCTCTGGCCACTGTGTTTAAGTGGTCTTTTTTCCAGGTTAATGGGATTTCCGCTCAAACGTCTGCGCGCGGTGTCTAAAGTGGTCTAGACAATTGCAATGAGCTCCGAGTCGAGTGTGATTAACCCGCCTGTAGCCGTCCGCCTCTGCTCGCTCTCAGCTCAGCTGAAGCTGGTCGGATCAGGTTTACTGATGAGGATCGGAATGGTGCATCCTGGATTTTACATCAGGGTATCTCACCCACGTTTAACGCCAGCCGCTCAGCGTCACGGGGGCGGGGTTTGCAGCAGATCCTCACATCTGCAAATTACTTTTCTACATCTTCATTCTTATGTTGTCACAAGAGCACAAAAAAACTTAAAACATATCAACACTCAACTGGAAACCTTCACTTCTATGACTACCACAAAAATATCGCTGACCTTTGACCTTCAGCTTGAAAGACAAATGGCACATCTTGGTTGCATTTGGCCTGTACACAAATCCAGACTGATTGTCCTGTGCAGTGCCTTCTCGTCCAGTTATTCTGCATTTACAGTTGAATTCCAAGAACGGGGCACAAGAAGCAGATTACGTGCTGTGACTCTGTTCCTTATTGATCTTTTTTCAAATGCGTGCACATGACCTGCTGGGCTGGGGAATAGTTTCTTTTCAGCACGGTGCCTTAGTGGTTAGCACTGGTGCCTCACAGCAAGAAGGCTGTGGAATCGCTTCCCGGCCTTCCTGTGTGGAGTTTGCATGTTCTCCCCGTGTCTGTGTGGATTTCCTTCCGTTTCCTCCCACAATTTCTCGCTCCTTCCTCTGCCCCTGACCAAGGCAGCGTCTCTACATCTGGAGTTGGTCCCCGGGTGCCGGACTGTGGCTGCTCACTGCTCCGAGTAGTTGGATTGTGTCTAACTGTAATAAGGATGGTTAAATGCACAAGAGAAATTTTGTTGTTTGTATGTATGTACATATGTACAATGAAAATAAAGGCTCTATTCGATTATATTCTATTTCAAACATTATTTTAGCCAAGACTGTTATGATTTCAGCTGGATTGAACCCAAAAATGCAGACAGAGACCAGCAGGAGTAAAAAGTAAAGAGTTTATTTACCAAAGCTGAAGTTGCTAACAGGACTTCAAAACCGCGGAACAGTCCACATGGACAAAGGAGGAGAGGAGGCAGCGGCACCAGAAGTAAGTATTACCAAACAGGAGCAGAACAAACTGGAATAACCCAGCAAGGTGAGGTTCAGAACACACGGACTGAGAGTGAAACATCAAATCACAAAGAAAACTGGGGAGAGTAGAACCTGAAACAAACCACAGTGACCAAACGAAGGGGAACTCAAGAGAGGCTGAAGTGTGAGCTCCAGGAAAACAACATAAGACCACAGGCCCGTTACACAAAAGTAGGATGAGGGATTAAGTCGGGATATCTTGGTTATCCTGACTCAACTTATCCATGATCCGGTTGCACAAAGGCGGGATATGTTATGACATAAGTCACCAAGGAGATCAGTCTGCTCCAGACCAGGCAAAGTTCCAGGATGTCTGTAATCTCATCCCTTATCTCAGTTAGCAGTCACCACAGACGCAAACCAATACTTTGGTGTCACATTCAACTGGACCCACTGCCATTATTTAAACACCTGTGATCATTCATTGCAATCATTTTAGATAAATGATGGTTTTAGATGATGTTGCACTCATTAGATCATTTACAGATTCCCTCATATAAAACACACTTCCCATATAAATAGAAATACACATCAAAGTAACATGATGTAGCTTAACTGAATAAGGATAAATCAGACCATCAAAACTGAAGTCACACAGCGAATCTACAAGATAGAAAACACAGAATCAAAGCGTGTTATACAACACAAGAATAAAGACACGTTCAGAGGTCTGTGAATCATACACCCGGCATGTCTGCAGGTCAAGGCCATGTCCTCTGCTGGGGTGAGGTCAGCGTTTGGTGACCCACCAGTCGGCGCCTGGCTCGTGAGTTTTTTATCTGACTGCAACAACAGTACAGACCATGTGTGAGCAGGAACCTTCTGGCTACAATGTGTGCTTGTGCATTCTTAAGTATTAGTCACAGCACTTACCATTCTGCAGGATCTTTTAATCTCCACTTGCTGCCACATCCATTTTGGCCCAGTCATGTTTAATCTACACACACACACACACACACACGGATACATGCATATAGACAAACACACTTGCATACATATTGGCTAATGACACAGCAGAGGAGCAAACATAAGATAAGAGGAACTTTATGTGTCCCAAAGGGGGAATTCAAATAACTCAGTGAGCTCATCTATCTCATCTGATGGAGTTACATTTACACAGTTTCACTTAGAATTTCAACTTGTTCATATTCAGAGTACAACTACTTCTTCAAAGATGTTAATTAACTATTTGGATTGTAATTGTTCTGGTTTCAGCGGAGCAGTGTGTGTGTGAATGTGTGTATTTGTGCACTACTCACACATTCAGGCGCTCTGCAGTACTCTGCCACACTTTCTGTCGTCATTTTATAACTGTGGCCGTGTTGCCTTTGTTTTTGATGTGGTCAAGGGCGCGGTTTAGAAATAGAAATTGGGGGGACAAAAGTCTGAGGCCCGCAGGGCCGAAGCCCATAGGCCAGGGGTCTGGGGGCCGCTTCAGGCCCCCTGAAGCCAACGGTTTCTAGATAAGCTCAGATGCATTCTGAGCATCCAGAACAGTAATTTTAATGTTTTGAGAAGACCATAAAGTGGACACCATTTGACTTATACAATTTGAAACTGTGGATATAAGTACTTTATTCTGAGAATAGCCAGCATTGATTTTATTAACATCCTGGTGTAAATAAGGTATCACCACATGTGTAGAACTCAAAAAGAATGACAGGTTGAGTTTTCATTAAAAAAATAACTGCAATGTGGTAAAATGTATTCATAAATATGAAAGAACAGGCTCTTAATAATTATTAACTATCACATACTGTATTTTTTTTCTCAAGATTTGTTTTTGCATAAGTTTGAAAAAACAACAGATCATAAGTTTAGGATAAATTACTTATCATGAGTTTAATTTTCAAAGTGGCACTAATGACAACACTCATACTGAACATAATTTCACTTGCATAGACTGATTTTGGAGATCAAGCAATAATTGCAGATGGGCTTTCTGAGGTCCCAGATAGCTTTTCTGATTTCCTTTTCTAACTTTCAGAATTTAGTCAATTAGCATATGGTCCATTGATACTTATGTGTAGACACTAGTCCCTAGAGGCAACTATTTTTGGTTTCAAATCTGTGCAAATGCAGTCCCAGAAAATTCCGAATGTGACAAACAAGAAACAGGTGTTGGAAACAAGTCAATGCTGCTAAAAATACAAACTTGCAGAAACAAAGATACTATTCTGACATGGTTTTGCACATGAGACTGGCATAGCATGTTTCAAGTACACACATATATGTCAGAAGGTGGGAGGGACATACCATATTCTGTCCCCCCTGGTTGAAAAGGTGGGGGGGACATGTCGCCACTATCCCTCACCAAATTGCGCCCATGGATGTGGTCCTTTGCCTTCTTGTAGGCGCACAAGGGATTGTGGGATATCTCAATAGGGCAAATGAGGACTTCCACCTCTGCCGGGGAGAGGTACGCCGCTCTGGTTGCCATGGTGAATTGGTGAATCTGAATGGTGATTGGGGTTTGTTTGAAGGGTCGGCGTGCACGCACACATCCAGGATTTGGTTTCACCTGGCTCGTTGGATCTTTGTCTGCTCATCCTGGCTCATCCAGTTAAGCCTGAACATTCCTATTTTGGATTTATTGATCTCAGCTCAGTCACTTATCCTGGATGTCTGAATCCTACTTTTGTGCAACGGGCCCGAGGGGGCGGCGGGGGTGGGGTGGAGGGGGGGGGGGGTGACCACAGCAAAGGTGTGCTGAATGTGAAGAAAATCTCTGTATAAATACAGTTCACATCCAGTTTAGACTTTGGGACCTTATGGATCCTGTTTGATTTGGGAATCAAGACGGAATCATTTGCTTGAATTTTTTTGCTTTAATAAAAAATAAATCAAAAGATCAGTCGACTGTTTTCACTTATTTTTATTTGCTGGATTTTTCAGGAATTTATTCAGCTTTTTGAACAGTGTTTGGCCCCGTGTGCATGTAGTGGTTTGTTTATTTATTTGTTTGTTTGTTTCGTGTGTCGGGGTGATAAACCTAATTGATCCAGGTTTCAAACACACGAGTTGAATCCTGCAGAACCCCTGTGTGGATGCTTTCCAAGAAAAAGTGGTTTTACTGCAGCAAGAAGGTAAATAATGTCTGCAGCTTTGTGCATTTGAATGGAAACTGGCGTTGTTTGTTTGAACACGTGTTTTGACGGAGCTGCATTTGTCAAACTGGATCTCACTGGCAGAGAAATCCCTTCAGTTTTGACTTCAAACCCTGCCGACAGAGAATTCCCCCCCCCCCCCCCCCCTTTTTTTTTTTGGTCAAATTTACTGTTGATTCAGTGGCAGTTGCGGTGAGAACGAGGTCACGTAGTATTTAGAATCCAGAGTAATACTTCCAGAGATTACTTCTTACTGCTGGAGCTCGGCATGCTACATCAGTTTAACAACGCTCTCAGGGGAGCATTTCATTCATTCATTCATTCATTCATTCATGAGGATGTAGCTGCATTAAACTGCATTCAATAATGTAACTCAGGACCAGAAGCCAAATAATATTCATCCTTTCATCCGACAGTGCAGCTCTAACCTCGCCACAGTTCAACCTGCCGCTGTGGCTCATGAATCCTAAACCACTTCCACCAGCAGCCGCGTTTGCTCCCGTCGCAGCACGACGACCTCCGACGTGCTTCTCACAGCACACACTGTCATAAAGGCCACGATCTCTTCTTCTCATTCTGCACTGATTACCTTCTGGAGGGTGTTCTTGATCTGGCTAACCCTTGTAAAGGGTTTTTTCTTCAGCAGCAAAGGGATCCTTCTGTCTTCAGAGATGAAGGTTTTCCAGGAATTACTGGGTTTCCAGATGTGCAAATTCCTACATACACCAGATACTGTTAGGTCACGGATTAGACAAGTGACAGGTTGTGTTAAGGAAAATATACGCTGTTTTGCATTAGCAGCGACATTCATGTCTCTGGATCGCCTGTCTTTGAGCCCGAGAGCTTCCCGGTAGGAGCTTACGGACCCCACATTTCACTTGGCTGCAGGAAATACATGTTTACACTTGAGGGGTTAGATGGACCAATTGTCTGCCTGGGTGGTTGCCATCCAGGACCCAAGCCGAGTGTGTAGTGTGGTGATACCATGACATACAGCACAAGCACATGGTCCCAGACCTGTCACGTCCAGATTAACAATTAACATTAACATCCTATCCATAGTTGAAGCTCACTGCAGTAGCATTAACGTGTCTGGTCATGTGCTGGAGGATAGTGTTAGCATATATCGTCATGCTATTGACAGTTGATGCTTGTTGAGGTTAAGGCTAACTGCTAGTATTAACATCTTTGGTAATATGTTGGAGCAAAGCCTCATCATATATGAGTATGTTAATGACATTTGATCCTAACCAATGTTGAAGCTAGCTGTTATCGTCGGCCACTTTAGCATTAACATGTTTGGTCATATATGAGATCATAGTGTTAGTATATATTGTCATGTTAACAAGAGTTGATATTGAGGCTAGGTGTTATCATTAACCAAATTGGTATTAATGTCAGCGCAGAAGCTCCATCTTATGGTAGACGAAGGCACAAACCAGAAATGGTACAAAACAATCCAGAAATGGCGCGAAAAATCTGCCCATAGGGGAAAAAGCCACAAACCGGACAACACTGTCATAAAAAGCCACAAACCGATGGTAGACGAAGTGATCCTTTCCATCCTTGAAGGGCACAAACCATGTGAAATAAAACTCCGCAAATTAGCCTTGCTATGGACGCAACATGTTTTTCTACTGGTAGCACCGCCATTCCCACTTTGAATCGATCCTTTCAATCCTTGAAGGGTGTGAACCGTGGAGACCTGCTTCGAGTATTCCTTATGTGGGACTGATCTCTAATTTGAAAGACAAATATGCCTGCTACAATTTCAATTTTTTTTAATTTACATTTCATCGCTACAAAAAAAAAAACATAACAAAAATAAACTATAGAACACAATGTTTCTTCAATAATTTGGATTTTATTTCTAAGTTTCAGCTATAATTTAAATCTCAAGGAACATGGAGAGTATAGCATAGAGGGTGAAGGGATAAAAACTTCTTTCTTTACATTCGTAATGACAGGCGTAATGACAATTGTGAAGTAGCCTATCATTACTTTGACGTTCTGCAACCATTATTCAATTTTAAATTATTGTTTGATGATATACACACAGATAGTGAAGAGCTTCACTCATTAATGTCAGCGACATCGAACATAGTATTAGCATATATGGTCATGTTAATGATAGTTGATGCTTACTAAGGATGATGCTAACTGTTAGCTTTAACCATGGTTAGCACATCTTTGGTCATGCGTTGCAGCGTAATGTTAGCATATATGGTCATGTTAATGATAGTTTATGCTTACTGAGGATGATGCTGTTAGCTTTAACCATGGTTATCGTTGACATTTTTGGCCATGAGTTGCAGCATAATGTTAGCATATATGCTCATGTTAATGACAGTTGATGCTTAGTGAGGATGATGCTGTTAGCCTTAACCATGGTTAGAACTGCCGTCTTTGGTCATGCGTTGCAGCGTAATATTACCATATATGGTCATGTTAATGACAGTTGATGCTTATTGAGGATGATGCTAACTGTTAGCTTTAACCATGGTTATCATTGACATTTTTGGCCATGCGTTGCAGCGTAATGTTAGCATATATGGTCATGTTAATGATAGCTGATGCTTACGGAGGATGATGCTAACTGCTAGCTTTAACCATGGTAAGCAGTGACATCTTTGGTCATGTGTTACAGCATAGCATTAGCTTAGGGTCATATTAACAGTTGTTGCCTACTGAGGTTGAAGCTAACTGTTCACATTAACTGCAGTTTGTGTGGCCAAATATACCGACTGCGGTCAATATGCTAATGCTAACTTCTTATACGCGATTGCAGCTGTGGTTAGCGGAGTCTTTATGGCTCGTCAGTCATCAAACACGCCATGTTAGTGTAACATGTCCGCTATAAATAACACTCACACTTGACCAGCTCTAATATGTTTGTTTTTTAAAAGGAATGTCTTGGTTTTGTTTTTGTGGAGCTCTGTCGTGAAGCGTTCATGTGCTGCTGGGAATCTGTCTTTCTGCAATAGTTCTGTAATAAAACAGTTTAATTCTGTGCAGAATGACTTCAGCACTGAAAGGATTTGCTGGAAGAGTCCAGATCGTGGTGGACGGACTCGGTCTCTCTTGGTAACGGCTGTGAGTCACACTCTGACATAATATTTGACATGAGATGCCAAGTGTGAGCAGCTCTGTAAGTGTGTGTTTTGTTCTCAGAGTGTGAACGTATTAAAGTGAGAGTCTGTGGAGTGACATGCCAGAACAGATGCACAGGTACGCCCACTCACCGCCACATTATCGGCGCCGCCGCTGTTTGGAGCGGCAGGAAAAAAAAAAAGAGAGAGAGAGACTGTTTCAGAGTTTTTATGTTCTTATCTGGAGATAAATTCCATGAAGTTTTGGTGCTGATCCTGAAGTGGCGCCAGCAGTAAATGTTCCCTTTGCAGGATAAGGCTTCAAAATAAATAAATAAGTCACAAATGAATGCACCTCATTTGCAGTTTGGAATTGAGGTTGCGATGTGGTCAGACAAACTGACCAGAAAATGACTCCCGTTCCTCCACGCCAGACGCACACCACCCCATGTGGGACACTGAAAATAAAATTCCAAACTAGGTGGAATTAAGCTGCTAACTTGTGATCAGCACAATTAGGAGCCGAGCTGTGACTGAAAACTGCTTTTGGAAAAATATTTACAACTTTATAGAGAAAGTATTTCACTCTGAAGAATATTTCAGAGATGATTTCATTTATGTGGGAACCCTCCAGTTCTGTCAGACGGAAAAGTACGACCAAAAAAAAAAAGGACATGGAGAAATGTTTGTTTTTCTGGATACAAACAGATTTGTTCACAGAGCTTTTGCTCTAATAGACAAAATTATTGCAATTTAACACAATATGAAATTCACCCAAAAATACATTTAACCTTCAATTCTTTGTGATTTTGATTCAAGTTCTTTGTCACAAAATTTTAAAATGTAGAATTTTGAGGAAAATAGAGACGTTTAGTTGCAAAAGCAGCGGATATGTACCAAGGGAGGGCATCTTCCAAATTCCAGGATTGCTGAGAAAAAGATTCAGCGGAAGAAGACACAGTACGAGGGCCGAATGAGAAGGTTTGAGCCTCATGCAGATAACGTAGGGCGTGGTTCTCCGTCTTTTACATTCTGAGAAACCAACATTTCTCACGAATATGTGAATGGAGATACCACAACCTACTTTTTCAAGGTCAGAGTCAAAAGTTTACATTCGCCCCTCATATCTTGGGGTCTTGTTCACAAGTGGGAGTAAGTTGAAGCGTGAGATGGACAGGGCTGCTTCTGAGATCCTGTGGATGCTGCACCAGACCATCATGGTGATGAAAAAGCTGAGCCAGAAGGTGAGTCTCTCGATTTACTTCGATTTACACTCTTATCTTCACCTATGGTCAAGAACTGTGGTTAATGACGGAAAGAATGAGGACTCAGGTCCAAGTGGTTGGGTATCTGGGTTTCCTCTCAAGGACGGGGTTTCGAAGCTAGAATATCCAGCAGGGACTTGGAGTAGAGCTGCTGCTCCTTCCCAACGGAAGGAGCCTGTTAAGGTGGTTTGAACATCTGGTGAGGACGCCGCTTGGTCGTCTCCCTAAAGAAGGTCCTCAACTGGGAAGAGGCCGGAGAAAGACCCAGGACACACTGGAGGGATTATATTTCACAGCCGACTTGAGAATGCATTGAGATCCCCCAGGCAGAGTTAGAGGACTTGCACCAGGATAGGGATGTGTGGGATTAGCTGCTTGGTCGACTGCCACCGCAATCTGGACCCGGATTTGCTGAAAATGGAAATGATTGAATGAATAAGACAACATAAAAAAAAAAAAAAATTACACATTGTTGCAAAAATTTTGGAACTGAGAACCTGAACAACCAGCAAAAATATTTAAAGTCGTGTGTAAATTTTTGTCCTCAGACAGACACAGTTTACACACTGCTGTCAGTGTTTGATGTCCTGGTGTTGCAGGTTTCTGTCAAAGTGTGTTTACACAAGAGTGTAAATACTAAAAAAACTAAAGGTCAAGAATTTTATGAACAGTGTCTCAACATTTTTTGCCATCTGAGTGTGATGTGTAGCTTTATGTCATCAGATATGTTGCATGAAATCATGTGGGATGTACAGTTGCAGGTGTGACAATTATCCTGTCGTCAGTGGTGCAGTGTTGCAGCAAAACACCGTCAGTGAGAATCAATTATTTCCCGTCGAAACTGACACCAGAGTGGAAAAGGTGCACGTTCATTTAGTTTCCTAAAAATAATTTATGTCTAAGAAGATGAATGAAAACAATCACACTGGAAACAAACTGGAATCTCACTGGGAATTCCATTCTTGAGGACTTCTCCCCCTCTCTCCCTTTTGGATTTTCTCTTCCTACTTTTCCCTCCATCCTTCCTCAGTTGTTTCCTTTCCTTCCCCATCTTTTCCTCTGATCTCCTTTCCCTTCTTCATCACTGTCCCCTCCCTTTATCCATCCATCCGCCTTGCAGAACATGATTGGTCGTCACAGATGTCGGGCGAACAGCAGCTAAGCTGTCGTACTCTTAAGCCTAATGTGGAAGTTCTGTATGCGAAAGACAGGAGGAAGGGAGGGATGGAGGGAGGAGGAGGAAGGAGTTTGAACTGATTAGGATAATTCCTGCCTCTAATACAGCTGTCCCTCCAGCTTAAGGTAAACCAAATGTTGCCATCGGAGATTAGTGTACCTTGCCTGGTTATTAGCGGCCTCACCCACACACGTCAGAAATGTCTTAAAGCCGCTCTGGCTGGCATTAATTTGAGACGGAGGGAGGCGGCGGGGGAGGAATAAAGTGCTGCAACTCGAGCTCATTCTGCACCTGTTGGGAAGTGGCTTCTCGCTGTGGAGGGGAAGAAGGGGATGATGGGAAGGAACGGGGTGCGCTGCTGGCTTTGTGCCCACCAAGTTTCCTCTGAGGATTTTTATATCTTTTTGTGTATTTTTGCTGGACGTTTCTGCCTGTTAATGGTACAGGTGGAGACTTTGGGCTCAGACCAGAACATGAAGGTGTCTGATGGCAGCGGTGGGCACAGCTAACCAGAAAGTTGGCTTCGACTGAAAATGTATCTTTTATGACATTAAACTGATAAACTGCTAAAAAATGTATCTTTATTACAGATAACTGATAACTTTTAGTATTGATTTGGATGCGGCCACATCAGATTACGCTGTCGGCTTCTGATAAACCAGTTTCACTTTAAGCACCGCAGGGGCTGCTGGGTAAATTCAAAGATCACAAACACAAAAAGAACACACGAAAAATGAATGAAAAATAAAACCCCAAACACTGTCATCATTTTTCAAAAGCAGTAAAACACAGTATTAGAAGTCACAGTTTATCTCCCTGTTATATACACCATCATTTACGAGCTAAAAGCTGCTACTTTTTTCACACGCTTTGAACTCTGAGACTTAAACAACTGAAATACAGTACGTCCATTAATGCATTGATTGGCAGAATAAAATACAGGTAAAATTCTTACCTATACAACATCTCAGCTTTTTTGAAACTTTTTTTGAAAAACAATAAAGTTTATCAGTTTGATCATTAAATATCGTGTCTTTGTGGTGTTTTCAATTGAATATAGGTTGAAGAGGATTTGCAAATCATTGTATTCTGTTTTTATTTACATTTTACACAACGTCCCAACTTCATTGGAATTGGGGTTGTAAATGCACCTAAAACTTGCTCGTGTTGTTCTGTGACGTATGTTATAGGAATTTCTGTGCACTGGATATTTATGGCCTTTGCAAAGAATTTGTGTGTGTGTGTGTGTGTGTGTGTGGTGGTGGTGGTGGTGGTGGGAGGGGGGGTTCAGGGGTTTATAGGAATCACACTGTCTGTCTGTCTGTCCAGAAACTTTGTCAGTGCAATTCCTCTCAAACCGTTTAACATAGTGCCAGTGCGCCATGTCCAGATGTGCATGTGGGAGCTTGCACTGGTGCTGTATATCATCACATCCACCCCACCATGGCACCAGCTTGGGTCCTGGATGGCAACCACCCAGGCAGGCCAGCGGTCCTTCCCCAACTCCTGAATGTATCCATCTATCTGCTGCAGCCTGGTGAAATGTGGCCGTGTCCTCTCTCTTCTCCTGCGTGCTGGATCGTGCACAAAGAAACGCGCCACATGTCCAGAATGTTGAAGTTGATGTTCCTTCACAATGCAAACGACACTCCTCTTCTGAGATCCATGGAGGGAAATTACTTGTGATCCAACATCCTCAAGGGGACCTAACTAGAAGTGTATGTGCGTGCACGCGTGCATGTATGTTTGGAGCGGGGGGGTGGTTGCGAGCTCATTTGCAGATCTCTCGTTAGTGTACCCTTGAATGTACAACAGCACGTTTAACTGTATGATGTCAGTCTGTGTACATTCAGTGGATTTTTGTACAACAGCTGGTGGTTCAAGACCAAAAAAACCAAACTGTCTCTTGTGGGACAGTGAAGTATATCATCATATATCACTAAACAGCTGCTTCAGATGTTCCCTGGACGCCATTTTGGATTGATTTTTTTTTTTCTTCAATTCCTGCCTCTTTTTCAGGATGTTCAGAGCAGTTTTTCCTTGTGAGCAGTTAATGTGGGAATAAAAAAACACAGGTTTTGTGTTCGGGATCCGTGTTCTCGGCGTGTTCTCAGTGTGTTCTCGGCATGTTCTCGGCGTGTTCTCCTCCTGCTGCCCGCCTCAGACTCAGACCTGCAAACAGCTTGTACGTGCTGCTGTTTTTTCCTCTGTCCGAGACCCTCCACACCATAAATCCGACTGATTACTGCGCACCCCTTTTGCTTGACTGAACCTTCACAATCAGTCGAGGCCGCCAACAATGAGGCCCTGATGAGTCAAACATCCATGGCATTAGTTTCACCTTGCTGCCCCTTTCCCATGCACCGCCGCCTCTTTGTCAGCGCCGCTTTGACAATAGGGACCACTGACGCTGAGTGCACCTACTGACAGACACAGACCCCAAGAACCCCCCCCCCCCCCCCACTCCTTTTCTGATCTGCTCCCCAAAACATAAGTTTGGTTGGAGTTTTGCTTGAAAACCTCTCTGCCTCCACTGAGCCAGGGTTTGGTTCCATCTTTGACTTCAGCAGCATTTTATTGTATTTTCTCAATACACAGTCAGGTCCATAAATATTTGGACAGTGACACTGTGCATGTGTGTGTGTCTGTCACTTTTAGATACAAAAATAACACATTAACCATTTAGGAGTTCAGTATTTGTATTTTGTTAAAAACACAAAATTCCCGTTTTTGGGCACATTTGAGTGTAGATTTGAACTGTTTTCTTGTATGAAAATGCAACGGAGAGAAGTTGCACAGTTTCTCCAGTCACAGCCACAGGAGTCTGTAAGTCCTTCAGATTGTCTGCATGTCTTGGTGGCTTCTCTCACTTGTCTCCTTTTTACACAGACACTGATTTTCTGAGAACTGTCTGCTCCAGACAGATTTAACATACAGTGACATACTGCTTTTATGTCTCAATGTCCAAGACTGCATCCATCTCCCGACTTGTTCAAAGAAAACCGACTGTAAAAGTCATGATTTGGATTTAAAAATAATCCTCATTTAGATTGTCCAATTACTTATGGGCTCTGAAAACATGGGGACTGTGGATAAAAATGGCTGTAATTCCAAAGTGACAAAAAGGATTCACTGTTTTATTGTTTTGCATTTTTAAAATAGATTAAAAATAATATTCTTTGAATTAAAAGTGAAAGCAGATGTCTTCTACATCATCCATCCATCCATTCATTCATTCTTTCATTCATGTTGTAAACCCGCTTGTTCCATTTGGAGGTCACAGGGGGCCGACGTCTGTCCCAGCAGCCATTGGACGTGAGGGCTGACTCTGCAATATTTATATAAAATTTTAAATTATCTAAAACACAAATTAACAGAAGAACATTTGGAAGACACAGAACAGACTTCAGGTAAATCAGAACTCATTTATTTTCTGCTGTGCAAGTCACTGTGGCAGCAAACAAAGCAGCTCATCCCACACTTACCTATTCTCAGCCAACTCCTGTAAATCTTCCTGGGAGATCCCCAGGCATTCCCGGGTGGGAGATGTAATCCCTCCAGTATGTCCTGGGTCCTCCTCGGGGCCCCCGTTGGATGCACCTGGAAGACTTGCAGGGGGCATCCTCACCAGGTGCCTGAACCACCTCAGCTGGTTCCTTTCAATTCGAAGAAGCAGCAGCTCTACTCAGAGTCATTCACAAGTATTCAAGCTTCTCATTCTGTCTGGGACTAAAAGCTCAGATACTCAACAGAGGAGTCTCATTTCCACTGCTTGTATCCATGACCTTGATCTTTCGGTCATATTGCCCAAAGTTCATGACCATAGATAGGTAGGAGCATAAACCGCTCACCTTCTGGCTCAGCTCCGTCTTTACCGCAACGGTCCGGGAGAGCGTCCACAGGAAGTCAGACACAGCTCCAGTCTGTCTCTCAAACTCACGCTTCATTTTTCCCCAAGAGATGAACAAGACTCCAAGATACTTGAACTCCTTCACCTGGGGCAGATACTCTCCCCTGAGAGAAATTTTACATTGTTGAACTCAAGGTCTTACTGCTGCTGTGAATCTGTGCAGCTGTGGATAAATTAAGACTGGACTAAAGCTCCAGGTCACACTGCTGGTTTTGACCTATTTATCCTCTTCAGTGCAGCATCACTTGGAAGGATTTTTTCAGTTTATCTTTTGAATAACAACCATAGCTGCACTTTTGCTCTTGGTGGTGCTCCTCTGTGAAGTGGTCTATACGTGCATCTTTAGCAGGTATCTCAGGGTCACGAGTGTTTCACCCCTGAACGAACGTGAATCTTTTGATAAATCAGGACAAAAATGAAGCTGCTGTGTATGACATTTTATTTTCTCCAGTCGTCACAGTGAGAGATGTTTCTACTGGATATTTTGAAGGTCAGAGGAACATAAATACTCTTATGAAAAACAAACCCCGTTTCAAACAACTTTGCATGGTTTTAAAAAAATTATACGTTTGAACGTCAGTCGTACTTGTCGTGACATGTTATACATTAGGAAATATTCTAATGAGTCTTAACACTCTATCGTGTGTGTGGTGGGAAAAAATTAACCCAAACTTTCCAAATCAGCATTTTAGCACCTTTTGAGAAATTATGACACCAGTGAAGCTCATAGTCATGCTCATATTTCTGAAATTTGAGTTGATAGAATCAAGGTCACAGATTCTGCCAATCTTATCATTTGAAAATAAGTCTAAAAGCATTTTTTTTTTTTTTTGGCTAAACTTATGAAACTCAGCCTCTATTTATCGGAAGCTTGGCATCTTGTCGTCGACACTGTTCTTAAAAAAAATTGTCCAATAAGACACTTGATAAACACAATTTTTAAGATTGTGTTTCTCGCTGACCTCACTTTACTTCCTGTTTCATTGAAGAATTTTCAGGAATGAGGACTAAAAATCCAACCAGGAGCTGGAACTCAAATAGTTTGTGGTTCTTTGTTGTGAGCTGAAATTTCTGAAGTCTTGAAAAGGTTCCTCAGGCTTAAAATATCTCCTCTTTCTCTTTACGGCTGCTCCCGTTAGGGGGCACCACAGCAGAACAATCATTTCCATCTCACTCTGTCCTCTGTGTCTTCCTCTGTCTCACCAACCACCTGCATGTCCTCCCTTAACACTTCCATAAACCTCCTCTTTGTCCTCCCTCTTCTCCTGCCTGGTGGCTCCATCCTCAGCATCCTTCTCCCTATACACCCTGGGTCCCTCCTCTGCACATGTCCAAACCATCTCAGTCTTACCTCTCTGACTTTGTCTCCAAACTGTCCCACCTGAGCTGTCCCTCTGATATGTTCAATCCTAATCCTTTTCATTCTCAACATTCCCAAAGAGAATCACAACATCTTCAGCTCTGCCTCCTGTCTTTTTGTTAGTGCCACCGTCTCTAAGCCGTCCAACGTAGCTGGTCTCACTACTGTCTTGTAAACATTCCTCACCACTCTCACACTATCCTTGTGCATGTCCTGCACCACCCTCACATACTTCTCTGCCCCTCCGGACTTCCTCATACAATACCGCAACTCTTCTCTTGGCACCCTGTCATCAACACAAAACCTAACTCCTTCTGGCCTTCTCTATACTTTATCAGTATTCTCAGAGCAAACATTGCATCTGTAGTGCTGTTTCTCAGCATGAAACCATATTGATGCTCATGGATCTTCACCTGTTTTCTAAGCCTAGCTTCTACTACTCTTTCCCATAACATCATGCTGTGGCTGATTAGCTTAATGCCTCTGTAGTTACTGCAGTTCCACATTTCACCCTTGTTCTTAAAAATAGGAACCAGCACACTTCATCTCCACTCTTCATGCATCCTGTCACTTTCCAAGATTTTTTTAAACAATCTGGTTAGAAACTCCACTGCCATCTCTCCCAGACATTTCCATGCCTCCACTGGAATGTCTTCTGGGCCGACTGCCTTTCCGCTCTTCAACCTCTTCATAGCAGCCCTCACTTCATCCTTACTAATCTCTTGCACTTCCTAATTTACTCTCTCCACATCATCCAGCCTTTTCTCTCACTCATTTTCTTCATTCATCAGCTCCTCAAAATATTCCCTCCACCTTCTCAACACACTCTCCTCACTTTACCATCTGCATCTTTTACCACCCTAACCTGCTGCTCTGTCCCTTTGTCTGGCCAAACTGTACAAGTCCTTTTCTCCTTCCTTGCTGTTCAACGTCTTGTACAGCTCACTGTTTGCCTTTTCCTTCACTTTTGCCACTTCTCATTTCCCCTTATGCCACATCTCCTTGTACTCCTGTCTCTTAGACGATCCCAATTATTTTTTGCCAACTTTTTTCTCCTTGTGCTTTCCTGGACATCTTCATTCCACCACCAAGTCTCCTTGTCTTCCTTCCGCTGTCCAAACGTCACACCCAGTACCTTCCTGTCTGTCTCCATCACCACATCTGCAGTACCTGTTGTCCAAAACTGCTTCTCCTCCATCCAGTGCCTCTCTCATCTGCTCACTGAATTTCACACAACAGTCTTCCTCCTTCAGCTTCTACCATCTGATCTTTTGTTGAGCTCTCACTCTCTTCTTCTTCACCTCTAAAGTCATCCTACAAACAACCATCCTATGTTGTCTAGCTACACTCTCTCCTGTCACCACCTTATAGTCTCTAATTTCTTTTAGCTTGCATTTCCTACACAGAATGTAGTCCACCTGTGTGCACCTTCCTCCACTCATATATGTCACCCTGTTCTCCCCTCTTTTCTTAAAGTAGGTGTTCACCACAGCCATCATCATCCTTTTTGCAAAATCTACCACCATCTGTCTTTCCACATTCCTGTCCTTGATACCATATCTACCAATTACTTCCTCACCACTATTTCACGCTTGGGTTCACTCTCCACCACCTCATCTAACCCACTCCAGAAATCTTCTTCCTCCTTCATCTCACAACCTACCTGTGGGGTATATGCACTGATGATATTCATCATCACCCCTTCAATTTGCAATTTCACACTCATCACCCTGTCAGACACACGCTTAACCTCCAACACACTCTTAACATCACTCTTCCTTTAAAATGACTCCAACGCCATTTCTCTTCCTGTCGTCACCATGACACAACTATTTGAACCCACCTCCTATGCTCCTGCTCTTACTTCCTTCCACTTGGTCTCTTGCACACACAGTATGTCTACCTTTCTCATCTCCATCATGTCAGCCAGCTCTTTCCCTTTACCAGTCACACTGCCAACATTCAAAGTCCCGACTCTCACTTCCACCCTTCTAGTTTTCCTCTTCTCCCGCTGTCTGTGACACATTCTCCTCATCTTCTTCTTCCTCACCCAGCATTAGCCCAATTTCCGCCAGCATGCTGATGGGCAATGGCACCAGTGGCCGTTGTTGTTAACCCCTGCTTCAACTGAACCGGTATGGAAATTTGATTTGTACTCTGTATCTTTATTTTGGCTTGTTTTACGCCGGATGCCCTTCCTGACGCAACCCGACTTATTTATCCGGGCTTGGGACCAACACTCAGAATGTAATGGAATCACACCACATGTGGCAACTTGAAATATCTGCTGGAATGGAGAATAACTTTTTGGACCACTCATATAAAATTGGAATTTTTTTTTTCCTCACAATTTTGCAAACTCAAACATAAATCTGGTTTTTAATTTTGCCTTTATTTTCACATTTTCCATATGAAGACAAAAATTAGATGACAGTAACTTCACTCTGAGGTTCTGGGCAGCTTTCAGTGGACTTGTGTTCGTATTGACGGCGTGCAGCGGGACGCTCGGCCGTCATAAAACAAAAACTGCTGTGGAAGTGTCTGAGCGAAGCACAGATCCATGCACAGGGAGCTCCAGGCTGCTCATAACAAGCGAGAACCGAAAATACTGCAGAGACAGACTCGTCCAACGTGCTACTTGCAATGTTTTATTCATCGAGATTAATTTGATTACATTTGAATTTAATTGACATTTGGAGATAAATTAGGAGTTTCAGCCTAAAATGAGACATCCACTCTTTAACAAAAGTAACACCTCTTCTTATAAAGTGACAACTGGCGTGAAAGAAAATTGCATTCAAGCTTCTTCTTTGTGTTGCAGGCGTCTCTCAGAGACAAATGTTTGATGGAGGCAATATTTGGATATTTGGACTAATATTTTGACCATGAGATGGGCTGAGAGTTCACCGACTTGAATTTATTTATGATTTCATTCATGGCAGTTGGAAATATTAAAGTCCAGGAAATGTCACAAATGTCTTGTGGACATCGTGCTTACAGAACCTCGTGAATTCTGTTATTGTTTTACAATCAACGTTTTGCACCACTGTGCAGAATGACGATTGTGGTGTAACGTGGATTTGGAATTAAAAGGAAAAAAAAATCCCCCTTTGTTTGTGGATGATGAGACTTCCCTTTAGTCTCAACATGTGTCCAGTCCAGGGAGGTTTAAATCTGTCCACCTGTCCACACACTAATCCGTGCAGCCTTATTACAAAAACTGTGCAATTAATTAAAAGCTCAATGGCTAGGATTAGTAACCCACATTCAATCTGATACTCGTATCAGTACCTCATAATGTGGAATTTCTGGATTTAAGAGAGATACTGTTTGTGTCTTGGGAAAATTCCTTAATTTATTTATTTATTTTACAATGATCAACTTTGACTTCATGCCAGGAGGGGAAAACCACTCTTTAATGGAGAAAGGTGGCAGCAGTGTTGTTCTCATTTACAGTGGAATTATAGAGATTAAGATTATCTGTGTTGTATGTTTACAGGCCTGATATAATGACCATCAAATCTGGATTAGGTCATTCACAGCAGAGAAGGGAATTTAGCTCAATGATTATTTTTGGCTGAGCTGCACCACAATTCCACTCTGGGTGACGTACTGAATAATGTGCACATGAATGCCTCATGGACACGTGCTCTCCCATGGAGAGTTCAACATGTTTGATGTATTTTAAAACACTAAAACTCTTAGTTGTCTTAGATTGAAATCTCTCGGATTCTAATCACATGTCGAAACACGCAGAGAGACCAGAAGCATCGGTGCAGAAATGGACTGGAAAGCATCAGCTGTATCTGGCAACACGGATCAGGATCATGCTTGAGCAGAGCACGCAATAAATTTTAAAAAAGACACATGTTGCATGGCACCTTTAGTAATGCCATTATAAAGAGTTGAAATTACAGTGTTTAACATAAATTCCAGTGGAATTTGGAAGCAAAAGATGCGTATGTGTACACTACAAGTCAAAGGTTTGGACAAACTTTCCCATTCAGTTCAGTGGGAAAGGTTTTGGAACCACTACCCTAAAGGAATTGAAAACTGGTTTAAAGTAGATTTAAACCACTTAAATTTGAGAAAAACGGTATTTAACTGTTTGTCATAAACTGAATGTCTGGATTTTTGAAGACGTTTCTTTGGTAATAACTTCAGATTATCACCATGTGCGACCAGCTGAGTTGTTATGAGTGGAGAACGTATTTAGGTGTAATTTTAGTAATGTAACGTGTTCATGTCACACGCGTCTGTTATAGAAGTGGGTTAGGACGGCGCACAAATGACACGGTGCAACAGATGATGGGTATTATCCCATCAGCCTGCTGTTTGTCTGCACGCTGTGTCTTTTCTGTCTTCTCTTTGGAAGGACAGCAGGAGTGCATGTGTGCCAGGGGTGGGGGCGGAGTGGGGGTGCGCTCACATAGCCAAACAGGCACACGGACCGTGCACCTGTCACAAACAGCCCGTCAGAGCCAAAGAAGAGAGCTCCGGCACAGTCCAGTCTTCAGACCATTTGGGGGTTTAAAGCCATGACTGGATATTAACTTGATTACACAAAATGACTTTTTTTTATATTTAACACTGTGTTGTGTGCAACAAATCACCTTCATGGAGGTTCTCGCTCAATTAGGAGACTGGTTATGATCAAATATCCAGCATAGTTTGAACAAAAAAGCATAGTTTGCTGAAGATTTCTGTATGTTTTATTCAAATTTAGCATTGAATCCTGACCTCATTGGCAGTGGCGGCGCCAATGAATAGTGACTGACATATTTGTGGATCTCAACTGCAGTTTTGCGCTGAGAATGTCTCAATATTGTGTAACTGAGCAAAGTGATGAATGTGTGTTCGGTGATCCACCAATGATGAATCAACCTTCACAAACAGAATTTTCAGTTTTGCAAATAACCATTTATTTGTAAAAACCCACACACAAGTTACAAATCAGAAATTTGTGTTTGTGGATCACAAAGCACGTGTACAAATCAAAGGATATTTATAAATCACCCTCTGTGCATTTGCAAGTATTAATGAGACAAATTTAACTCCATACTCCAGAAATTTAGGTTTCCTAAATATTTATTATGGCCACTCTTAAAACTTCACTTTATAATTTTATTATTGGTAAATTTTAGAATTGATTTAGATGAGATATACTTATTATCGCCCAGGAATATATCACAGTTATCTGGGAACTACTTTTTGCGCAGGGATTCATCACGCACGTCGGCCGCAGCCGCGCACTAACACAGAATATACAGAAGCTCTATATCGTTGTTCGGCAATCATTCTAAGTGATGTGTGTGTGCATTGATACCACATTTTAGAGGAGCACAGGTGACTAAAACATATACCTTGGTATTTATAAAGCAATTTACTATATATTGTTCATTTCAATGGCATTTTGTGGAGCCCCTCCAACTTTTACCTCAGCCCCCCCAACAAAACTTTCCTGGCGCCGCCACTGCTCATTGGACATTTTTGGATGTTTGAAGATTATTTCAGCACTAACACTTGATCAGGGAGAAAAACCCAACATATTTTTGGAAGTGAAAGGACAAGTATCTATTTTTGCGCTGTTATGTTGATTCAAAGTTACTGCAGTGCGCCTAGAAAGTATTCACAGCACTTCACTTTTTCCATTTTTTTATGTCACAATCTTATTCCAAAATAGATCAAATGATTTTTTTTTCCCAGTAACGACAATGTGAATTTTTTTTTTTTTTTAGATTTTTGAAAATTTATTGAAAAATAAACTAAGAAATCACATGTACATAAGTATTCACAGTCTTTGCCATGAAGCTCAAAATTGAGCTCAGGTGCCTCCTGTTTCCACTGATCATCCTTGAGATGTTTCTACAGCTTAATTGGAGTCCACCTGGGGTAAATTCAGTTGATTGGACGTGATTTATAAAGACACACACCTGTCTACATATAAGGTCCCACAGTTGACAGTCAGAGCACAAACCAAGCATGAAGTCAAAGGAATTGTCTGTAGACCTCTGAGACAGGATCGTCTGGAGACACAAATCTGGGGAAGGGTACAGAAACATTTTTGCTGCTTTGAAGGTCCCACTGAGCACAGTGGCCTCCATCGTCTGTAAATGGAAGAAGTTCAGATCCACCAGGACTCCTAGAGCTGACCAAACTGAGCGATCGGAGGAGAAGGACCTTAGGGAGGTGACCAAGAACCTGATGGTCACTCTGTCAGAGCTCCAGCATTCCTCTGTGGAGAAAGGAGAACCTTCCAGAAGGACAACCATCTCTGCAACAATCCACCAGTCAGGCCTGTATGATAGAGTGTCCAGACAGAAGCCACTTCTTAGTAAAAAGCACATGAAGGCCCACCTGGAGTTTGACAAAAGGCACCTGAAGGACTCTCAGACCAGGAGAAACAAAATTCTCTGGTCTGATGAGACAAAGATTGAACTCTTTGGTGTCATGCTTTTAAGAAACCAGGCACCATCCCTACAGTGAAGCATGGTGGTGGCAGCATCATGCTGTGGGGATGTTTTTCAGCAGCAGGAACTGAGAGACTAGTCAGGATTGAGGGAAAGATGAATGCAGCAATGTACAGAGACATCCTGGATGAAAACCTGCTCCAGAGCGCCCTTGACCTCAGACTAGGATGACGGTTCATCTTTCATCAGGACAGTGACCCTAAACACACAGCCAAGATATCAAAGAAGTGGCTTCAGGACAACTCTGTGAATGTCCTTGAGTGGCCCAGCCAGAGCCCAGACCTGAATCTGACTGAGCATCTCTGGAGAGATCTGAAAATGTCTGTGCACCGACGCTCCCCATCCAACCTGATGGAGCTTGAGAGATGCTGCAAAGAGGAATGGACCAAACTGCCCAAAGATAGATGCATCAAGCTTGTGGCATCATATTCAAGAAGACTTGAGGCTGTAATTGCTGCCAAAGGTGCATCAACAAAGTATTGAGCAAAGAGTGTAAATACGTATGTACATGTGATTACTTAGTTTTTCACTTTTAATATATTTGCAAAAATGAATAAAAAAAATTCATGTTGTCATTATAGGGTGTTGTGAGTAGAATTTTGGGGGAAAATGAATTTACTCCATTTTGGAATGAGGCTGTAACATAACAAAATGTGGAAAAAGTGAAGTGCGGTGAAAACTTTCCACACTGTAAATGCTTCTGTTTCTGTGTTGATGTTGGTATGAATTTTACATCTTTTGACGATATAATGCTGCGTTGTTTGCAATTGGACAAAATATATTCCCAGCACAGAAAATGTTTCTCAAAAATCCAACTCCTCATGACACCTGGGTAATGGATCAAGAACGGGATTGATTGCCTGTTGGGGTGAAATATGGTGGGAACCAGTAGAGTGACCGTGAGGGCCCACCAGGAACCCTGACCATGAGACAGCTAACGGGACTCTGGTGAAACAAGAAGTCCTCAACTGCGGATCAAGTGAAGGAGCTGATGGCTTTGTAGCCCAGCGGCTGTGAGGGCGGGATTGCCATGAGATTTTACTCAGCAAAATTTACTGTGCAAGTTTGCAATTCAGACTTTGTTTTTTTGCTAAAGTACTGACGTTCAGATCGTAGGTGTGAGAAATTGTCTTTGCATGAAGCTGTGTTTGTGGTCAGGTCGTACTCAGACGTTCACGATTTCCAGCATGAACATTGAGAAGCTCAAACTTGAAGAGGAAAATATCAAGTACGTTTCATAAAAATCTGGTCAGGACCAATTAACGTGCTGCAAGACGCCATCCAGGTCCGGACAAAAGGCTAACGTCTGGGCCACCGTATCAGCAAACAGGAGAGCATCTACATATCTATGGGAGCAAACCTCGGGTGTAATGTACCTCGGCAGAAGGTTAACTTGACTGGCTGTAAATTGCCGCTGGCCCCCCCCCACCACCTCCAGCTGACAATAGGCTCAGCGGTGACCTGGTGATTGCCTCTTTTCAAATGGAAATGCAGCTCGCCTCTCTTCTGCCAGGTTCGCCTATAAGCAGTGTACAAATTACAGTTTATACAAGGCACGGAGGAGTATAAAAAGAGGAGCCGCTGAAAGAAAAGGCAGCGGGCGGGAGGTGGGGGGGGGGGGGGTGGGGGGTGGAAGCAGAATATCTTTTCTCTGGCTGTTTATTTTTTCTTTATATTAATTCACCAAAGTGACATGTAAATGAGCGTTTAAGTGCTGCACTCGGGGGCCGTGATCATGCCCTAATTGTCACAGTCAATTGTGGACAACAGTCTCTTCAATCTGGGCAGCTTTTGACAACAAGCGCAACGCGATCAAAAGACGACGCATCCACCCCCGTCCCGACGTGAACTCTGCTCACGTTTGTGTTTCGGCTAAGGTTTAAAAAGAATAACATTTTTTAAAAAATGTAAAAACCACAAGCTGAGAGCGGCTGCTTTAAGGGGTCAGCAAATCAAACGAGCACCCCAGACAATACGGGCCAGAACCGGAGCGTCTGAAATGAGCGCGCGTCCTGCAGAGTGTCCAGATCCCACGTGCTAACCAACATCACCGGGCGACATATTTGACCCAGGCGGTGCGAGACGTAATGACAGAATTTGACGAACAAGGACAAAAGGTTCAAAGCTGATGTTTCAGGAAAGGTTCTGCCAAAGTCCAAAAAAAGAAAAAAGTGTTTTTCTTTTGCCGTTAGGGATCTTTTTGGCAGAGTTGCCAAGTTCACTTATAAAATGTGACTTTTTCTCTTTTTCGTTTGAAGTCGATTGGGAAAAAAAAAAAAATGATCACAGTTCTCAGGGTTTGGCTGAAGGCTAAGAGGCTGAAGGTGTCGTCACCCCGGCGAGCGCATGTTGGACAGCGCCAACAACTGGCTCACTAGCACAGTTGCTCTGTAATGGAGAGGCCAAGGGTCACCACTCTTACAGAAAAGGTGTATCAGATCAAGACCTCGGTCAAGTTTGAAAATGGATGCTCTTGACCTTGAGGTCAAGGTCACATGACAAATTCTTGCATTTTCTTTTTGGTGCAGTTACTCTAGAATGGAGAGGTGGAGGGTCACCGAACATACGAGGTCTGTTAGAAAAGTATCCGACCTTATTATTTAAAAAAAAACCATATGGATTTGAATCACATGTGATTGCGTCAGACAAGCTTGAACCCTCATGCGCATGCGTGCCTTTTTTCATGCCTGTCGGTTGCGTCATTCACCTGTGAGCAGGCTTTGAGTGAGGTGTGGTCCACCCCTCTCGTCTATTTTTTATTGCGAATAAATGTCTCAACGATTTGAAGCTTTGCTGCATCAATTTTTTTCCAGAAACTGTGAGAGACCTCCAGGTGGACACCGTTCGAAAAATTAATATGGCTTTCAGGGACGATTTTATGGGGATTAAACAGATTATGGGGTGTTACTGCCGCTTTAAGGACGGCCCACAACTGCTGAGAGCGCGGCGCGCTCCCAGCCCCCATCGACAGGCTGACACCCCGCTGGAACAACCAGATCATTTCCAACATGAAGGCTTTGTTGATCCGGGACCTCGTCTGACTTTCACAAAAAGGCAGAAGATGTGGACATCAGCACTTTTTCCGGCACATTCCACCGTTACAGGAGTTTTTTTCATGGAAAGAAAAGCGGAGGGATGCGCCACGGCTCCATTCATTACGCGGGACAAAACCATCTCAGTGTTGGTCTCACAGGACGGCTTAAAGGTGGATTTCAGACGGATTCCGGTTGCTTTCCAGTCATGTGAATATCCGATTGTGATTGTGCATGAGCTGGACATGCCAGAACATGTCCCGTGAGGCTTCATCACGGCGTTTCAAGCCAGGACCTCGGTCAAGCTTTAAAATGGATGACCTTTACCTTGAAGTCAAGGTCACAGGCCAAAAGGTCTTGCTAACATCACAGGAATTCTGCCACCCAGAGATTTCACTGCCATGGAGGCTGATGGGTAACAATGATGGCCGACAGCATCTTTGTGTGTTGTTTCAGTAACTTTGTAAATGCCAAAGTAGACAAAATTGGGCGTGGATCAAGTGGGATGTTTCCCAACCAAGTCCACTGGTAACAACTTTTATAATGTATAAAGCTTTTATTACGGCTTATGACTGAAACCAGTCATATCTCACGTATATTAATACCAGTTGCATGTGGTTCTGGTGCATTTTATGGTAAATTTGTTGCTGTTACTTGCTCCTGTTCTTTTCCGTTTCTCTTCTTTTATAAATTCTGCTTGAAAGTGATCAGAGATAATCGTCCAACAGCATGAGCTCAAAAATAGCCAGAGAATGGAAATATTACACAATAAACTGATATTTTAAGGATGGATCAAAAAATGTGTTGAATTACACTTCAAAAGTCCCAGAAAATCCTCTTTGTGGCTTTTCAAAATCCAAGATGGCATCCAAAATGGCTGCCATTTCAGTTTTGTTTTTTTTTTTTTGTTTTTTTTGTTCTTGTTTTTTTTTTACATATTGTTGCTTCTGGAAAGGTTAGGAACTTGATTTAAATATCTACATCTGTGTCGTAGGGCAAGAGAAACTTTTTTACCATGATTATCTAGAGATTTTCGATGTGAACCCCTCCAATAAAATTCAGATTTTAAAGTTTTAGATCGAGATTCCATAGACAGTGCTGTGAATTCTCAAGTCGCCTTTTGTATAGTTGTTATTACAGGCTGAAGCGTTAGCTTATGGCTCAGCTAAAGAGCCGTGGTGGTGGTGGAAAGAGAAAAAGCAGACTAAGCTACACCTCGGTGAGCCTCGTCTGATTGTCCCGGATCATGTCCCACCTGGTTGTGTTTGGCACAGAGTTCTCCCCTTCAGGCACACCACTTGGCACAAGTCAGGAGGGGTTTTATTCTGAAGTCTGTGGACTCCGAGCTGCCTCAACCCAGATCACACTCAGGTAAGGCACAACGCACACTCCACCCTCAACTCCCGATATCTTGGACTAATTATTTATTTATAAAACTGGACAACGTGCTGTGAGCAGGAATCGAGCTAAAGACAAAGGGACCGAGTTGACCAGGAGTCCAACTGGGTTCCAGAAAACTTTAAGTTGTGCCAGTTTTGAACATATTTTAACATGCCGACCTCCCACTGCGACACACACACAGGAGCCATGCCGAGGTGCCGCTCAGGAAAACTCGTCACCGATGAGCGTCTACGACTCCCCTTGGGTGGAACGTCGGTCAGTCAAAGGATACTTCTGCAACCAAGACTGGTTCCCATTTACAGCTGGATGGACTGGGACTATGCAGAAGAACCGCAGCCTGACCTGGAATGGAACCCAGGTCTGTAGGTTGGTCCTTGCACTGCTGCACTACAGAGCCACATGAAACAATAATTTCTACGAGGTCTGTCAATAAAGTATAGGTCCTTTTTATTTTTTTCAAAAACTATATGGATTTCATTCATATGTTTTTACGTCAGACATGCTTGAACCCTCGTGCGCATGCGTGAGTTTTTCCATGCCTGTCGGTGACGTCATTTGCCTGTGAGCACTCCTTGTGGGAGGAGTCGTCCAGCCCCTCGTCGGAATTCCTTTGTCTGAGAAGTTGCTGAGAGACTGGCGCTTTGTTTGATCAAAATTTTTTCTAAACCTGTGAGACACATCGAAGTGGACACGGTTCAAAAAATTAAGATGGTTTTCGGTGAAAATTTTAACGGCTGATGAGAGATTTTGAGGTGATACTGTCGCTTTAAGGACTTCCCACGGAGCGAGACGTCGCGCAGCGCTCTCAGGCGCTGTCGTCAGCCTGTTTCAAGCTGAAAACCTCCACATTTCAGGCTCTATTGATCCAGGACGTCGTGAGAGAACAGAGAAGTTTCAGAAGAAGTCGGTTTCAGCATTTTATCCGGATATTCCACTGTTAAAGGAGATTTTTTAAATGAAAGACGTGCGGACGGATTGCAGCGTCGGCTCACAGCCGCCGCGATGCTCCGCCACAGGAAAAACACCTCCGTTGGAAGCCTTAAGGACAAGACATGGTTATCAACACGGAGGTGTTTTTCCTGTGCCGCCGCACCGTGCCGGCTGCGTCCCGACACGCGGACCCGTCCACACGTCTTTCATTAAAAAAATCTCCTTTAACAGTGGAATATCCGGATAAAATGCTGAAACCGACTTCTTCTGAAACTTCTCTGTTCTCTCACGACGTCCTGGATCAATAGAGCCTGAAATGTAGAGGTTTTCAGCTTGAAACAGGATGACGATGGCACCTGGGAGTGCTGCGCGACATCTTGCACCGTGGGAAGTCCTTAAAGCGACAGTATCACCTCAAAATCTCTCATCAGCCGTTAAAATTTTCACCGAAAACCAGCTTCATTTTTCGAACCATGTCCACTTCGATGTGTCTCACAGGTTTAGAAAAAATTTTGATCAAACAAAGCGCCAGTCTCTCAGCAACTTCTCAGACAAAGGAATTCTGATGAGGGGCTGGACGACTCCTCCCACAAGGAGTGCTCACAGGCGAATGACGCAACCGACAGGCGTGGAAAAACTCACGCATGCGCACGAGGGTTCAAGCATGTCTGATGTAAAAACATATGAATGAAATCCATATAGTTTTTGAAAAAAATAAAAAGGACCTATACTGTATTGACAGCCCTCATATATCGATTAAATCTGTTTATTTCTTTGGTTGAAAGTTCACTCAGGAAGTCACATATTCATTAACCATTATGTGGTGGGTTTGATCCCTTGATGCTGCTGAGTGTCAAAGTGTCCCTGAGCGAAACACCGAAGCCCACATGGACCCAATATGAACATGAAAAATGATGTAGAGAAAAAAGAAGAATTCTCTTCTACGTGCAGATTGTCTTAAAATCAGTCAGAAACCAGTTTTTTAATTTCCAGATGGGATTTGTTCTTTGTTAATTTCCCTTTGAAAACTGTTTGTTTTTGCTGTGGACACCCCCCCCCCCCCCCCCCCCCCCCCCGTGTACAGCACTGCACCACTGCTGATCAAAATGAATTGATTTGACTTTTTCATCCTCAGCATGTCAGTCTGGTTGAAGCACAGTTCAAAATCTCTGAGATCCAGATCTGGAGAAGTGGAATCTTTTCATTCTTTGTGTCCTGACAGGACGTAAACTCACACACAGACGGAGATATTAAGGCCAAGATGATATGCAAATATCTGTCGAGATTAGAGCCGCAACAATTATTCAAATGTTTGATTAATTATTCATTGGAGACATTGTCAATTATTCATTTCAGCTCACGATAAGACGCCCCCCCCCCCCCCCCCCCCCTTCCTTCAGAGTAAAAAAGTTTTCTTTTGGGATCTATCACAATTCCGATCAAAACCGTTTTACTTGCCGACTACAGTAAATGTGCAGGATTTGTCAGTGAGACGTCAGAGATTGTGTTACACATCCGGCACTCAGGAGTAACTGTACTTTCTGAGATTTATCATTTATATTTTGACGGGTGAAAAACAAAGCCTCAGTTTAATTTGCTTCACGTGACCTTTGACCCATCAGTGGTGCTTGGGGTGAATGTGCGTTTACATGTTTTATGAAAGGGGTCATCCTCAGTTTGATTTTGACATGCTCATATTTCTGTTAGTTCATTTGTTGACAATAACACTTTAAACGTGAAACGTTTTGTCTCATATTACACGAGAAATCTGAAGCCTTTTCCTTGTCCTTATGATCCTTTGTGATTTCCTCGTGTGCTTTCACAGGAGAAACAATGGGCCCTTTGTTGTTCATAATTGTCTGTTTAAGTGATTTAATAGAAGTTCCTGTATTTGCATTTTTTCTTGTGTTTTTAAGGAGGTGGCTTTTTTATTGTTATTTTTTTTTATTTTTTGTTGTTTTTCTTTTCTTTTTGCCCGAGTGGTCCAGACCTGTCAGGAATCTTCTACACTGACTCCGGTGTAATCAATACCTACATTTTTCAGGGGGTGAGTCTGTTTGTCATAACTATGAAGCTGTTTTACTTTGAAGTACCTGCATACATTACAAATTCTAATTCACAGTTAATAACATTGACACGATGTCCACTGTTTAAATAGTAATGTAATTCTGAACGGATTCAGATACCCTAATGATTTCAAATAGTTCCATGACGTACACTCATTTGTCCTTCAGCTTGACCTCTTGACCTCCTTGACTTACCCTTGCTGTGGCAAAACTTTCCTTTTCATGTCAGATCATTTCTTTTTTTCATTACGGATGGTGTGACATTACATGGCATTAACAGAACTCATTTTTTCCTCATTTCCTGGTTTTCCCAGATCTCTTAATTTGAGTGTTTATGGTCCAAACAATGAGGATTTGTGAGTTAAATCTCTAAACTGACTGAACACTTTTGACATATTAGTGTGTAGCCTTGTGCGATACTATTGGTACGTCATTTTTGCTAATTGGCAGTCCTCATGGACACACTCTGATTTACACTCAGTTTGCACAGGTTATGTGAAGTACGAGTTTTTGCTGAATCTGACGTGTTGCACTTGTACAAACCCAACATACACAAAAACATATGAGGAATTTAAAGTAAAGGTCCTTTTATGCTTCTGCACAGTAAATTTTGCAGAGTAAAATTTACTCTGCCAGGACAGGATTTGGTCCCAGTCCAAATAGTGTTAAATATACTCTATCACAGTGCTAAATCAACTCTATCACAGGGTAAAAATCAACTATACCATGCTGTGAATGACTCTTATTGGAGTTGAAAAATGTGATTTGACAAGACGGTAGAGCTGATTTCACTCTATAATAGAGTGTATTTAACTCTATTTGACTGGGACTAAATGTTATCCTGACAGAGTATATTTTACTCTGCAAAATTTACTGTGTACTACTACTACTCTGTAACTCAGGGTTAATGCGTTGGTGGGTGTCACAGTGAAATTCACTGCCGGAACAATAGGGGGTGGGATGTTTTTTGTGAAGACATGCCTACTATCCCATGAAGTCTACAGTCATGAATTTGTTGATTGTGAAACTGGAAAAGTGAGATTCCAGAAATGAAGTAGTTAGTGGACCAGTCACATCCCGTGTGGTTTCCGTCATCTCGATGTGTCAAGCTCCAGAGGAGGGGGTTGGCAACACTCCAAAGGGCTCTGTGTGGCTACAGAGATACAGATGCAGAGTAGCATAAAATGGTCTTAAGAATACAAAAATGTTGTTGCATTAGGCCCACTGAAACATGCCAATAACTCAGAAAATCAAAACGAACTTTCCCACTGGCCTGAAATCTATTTAGTTTTGACTCTTTCACACAAAGAAAATTGTCATGGGAAAAACAGAATTGGCACAGTATTTATATATTTTTCTAACACAGAAATTATGGATATTTTTCTGACGTGGATATTGGAATTTTCATCAGTGAAGGATTTTATTTGTAACATAAGGATTTATTTGAAAATAAGACATCCAGCTGACAATATTGAGTGATTTTATTTCACAAATGTGTTCTTCTGTTCCTTTTGATCCAGAAATGTATTGTATTGTACCAGTTCCCTGTTATGCAGCTCCCAGCAGTTGGCGCTGCTGCACTGCACAGCACATATTTTGTTTTTGTACATTTATTATACATTGATCTAAAATGTTTTTCACAGATTACACTGCATTTGTGATCCAAAGGCTTTTGCTTAACCCATTTCTAACACCTAAACAGTTCACCCACATGACTAAAGATTTATATTTGCTAAAAATTTGAAGACTTTCCAAAAGCACATTTCATATTTGTAGAATTAGAGCTATAATATATCATTTGCACAGTGTGTGAATATACTACGTCTCACATCCAGAAAGCTGAGCTTGTTCTGAACATATTGACATGCAACACATGAGCATTATGCAGCAGACATATACTTTAAAAAGGGAATTTCTGAATGTATGGCAAAATGATGTGTCTGTACCGGCAAGTTCATGGACCCAGAGACTTAAAATGAGCAAACATAATCACAAACATCCTGATAGGGTGAGTTAATTAATGACGATCATTATACAGAGGAGCCTCATCCCAAATGATAGAATTTTCAATATTTAACTTCTTATACTAGGCAAATGTGCCGCAGCTCAAATATGTGACAGAATGATCCTAAACTAAGGCATCATCTGTGTGTTGGTGATACTTCTAAGTGTACACTTTAAGAAATAAAATGTTGAATTTAATTGATAAAGTTAAGGTAACTTTTTCCACATAACATTGTCAGTTAAGTGCAAAACAAAATTGTAGTTGAAATTAATGCAATCAAATAAAACATTATTACTTAAATCCCTAAAATTAACAATTGCAAGTATATTGAAAATAATAGTATTAATTACATTTACAACCCCTGTTTTTCATTTCTTAGAGTGTATAAAAGAATAAAAGTTTGATTTTCTCATCAGTCCCCTGAAAGTGTTTGACTTCTTTCCAAAAGAAGAGGCTCACAGATGTTTTATTGTTTTTTTTTCTTCTTTTTCTTCTAAGTGTCTCAGGCGAATAAGTGGTCATTTGCAGAAGCCTCTGCTCAGTTTTCAGCTAACAAGAACAACATAAAAAAATCAATAAGTTTTTGGTGTAAGCGTTTGTTTCTGCAGCAATCTTGTTCTCTCTGTGAGCTTTCTTGTCCAACCCCGAGAGATCAGAAATGCTGAGAAGAGAAATGTTTTTTTTCCCCTCCCCTTCTTTCACTCACTCATGGTGAATGTAAACTAAATTCATTTTGCATGTTTGAGGATTTCTTGCAGATCACATGCTCGCGCCTTCGCCTCTCGCTCTTTAATTGTCCGTCAATCTGCGGAGTTGTTGTTGGTGTTGCAGCTCCGGCCATCACAGAGCCAAAGCCCATCGAGAGATGTCGGGTTTGATGTTGCAGAGCTTGAAGAGCCACAAACTAGCTCCGAGATAAGATCTGATCTCGGATACGATGCCGTTTCTGTCGGGCATTCACTGCGAACGCCAACAACAACCCTCGTTTTAATTAAAGAGTGAAAAGTTGGTTTCAGAGCTAAAGCATGTACTGAGAGTTTCACACTCCAGACGCTACAGTCGCGTGATAGCTGGTCTGAGTGCCACGAGAGAATATTGTCTCTTTTACTTTGTGTCTCAAAAAAGTGCAAGATGCTGACCGCTTTTGCCATTCATTTAAAAAAAATCCTGTAAAATATGTATGTTTTTGTGCCCAATATCAAGCATCAGCAGCTAAACTAGAATAAAATTAAATAAATCTATTGGTATTTCCTGTAAAAAAAAGAAAAAAAAGAAATGCTTTGACATTGACCTACATTCTCCAAGGTCAAGGCCAAATCTGATGAAACAGTTGTCCATAATCTTGTCTCAAAACTTTAAAAGATATCCACATGAATATAAAAGTATTTTGGTATGTTCAGTCCCTAACATGTCTCTCTGTCCATCTGTCTGCATGCAGATTACCTCCAAAAAGAAAATGATCAAGCTTGTCCTCAGATAAAGGAAGACTTTAAATGTTGTGGTTGTCCAAAAGGGGCTCAGAATGTTTCACCCTATCTCTTTCTTCAGTTCGTTAAACACTCTTATGTTTCTGCTTTCTTTAGCACTCTCCCTTTATGACATCACAAAGGCCTGCCTTTTCATGTTCTTTCTCACTCTTCCATTATGACATCAGAGATGTGATGATTGTCTTCAGTTTATGGCTGTAATATCAGCTGTCTGTTTTCACACATGCAGAAGTGTGCGCTTTCTTAGTGCCCCTCTAAAATTGGAAAAAAAAGCCATTTCATTAGCAAAACTCAACTCTTAATTGATCTATGAGGCGAACAAAACCCAAACTTTCCAGTTGTACCTTCCTTCTCTGACATCAAGGTCAAAGAACAAAAACAAAGGTAGTTGTCAAAAATTTCTCTGAAACCTTAAGAGATGCTATAATGAAACGTATAGTGTACTCAACCCAATCATATGCAGAGTTTGTGATGTCATCATGAAAAGTGATTTAATCTTATTAGTGCGTGATACTGTCACTAAATATAGCAGCTTTTTGTGAAGGTATCATGAAAAAAACCTTGAGACTGGGCTGAATGTACTTCAGTTCATTGGCAATTACAATAAATGACCTTTGTTCATCATCTTTATTTTGGCCTTTTTAAGATGTAACTAATTATGTTAAGAACCCAAATTAAGAGCTCAGGTGGCTACATGTACTTTACATGTAGCCACCTGAGGTCAAGGACAAATTTGAGGAAAAAGTGATAGAAAGTTGTTTATTCAGTTGTAATGTGACTCCTGATTGCCAGCCTCCATTTAAAAAACAAACAAAAAATGGTAGGATGATGAGTTAGGTCTCTCTTTCTGCTGCGTCCTTTCTCCTGTCTTCCAGCAGCATAATATTTTTTTTTTGATGAATTTCAATCTGTCCACTGTGAGACCTCACAAAGCTCTAAATGAAAGTAACCACAAGCATCTTGTAGCTTTGATCTCTTGTAGAAAAATACATACTTAACTTTTAACTTTGACCTTCATTTGACCTTTACATTCTGTAGGACCTTTGAGCGAGCCTCAGCATTAGAGTCGGTAATGGAACCCTCCTCTTCATCCAAAATTCCAGGATTCCTTGCGCTCGGCTGAAGAGTGCACGCCGAGTGCCATTCTGGTTTTTCCTTTGTCCGGCTGAGTGCGTCAGTCCTCCTGACCATCATTTGTTGGTTACTCTGGTCAACATGAGTTTTCTTGCATGGAGTTTTTCAATGGGTCATTTGGGGACTCTGAATCTGAATCTGCTGTTAGTTTTTGCCAATGACATCACTTTTTTGAAATATGAAAACATATTTATCAAGCATTGAAGCAAAAGCTGCAGTCTGGCACACCTCTTCGGCACCATAAACATTATTATGGCTCTTGTTAACATTTCGCAACCTGGTTTAAAACTATGCTTTTGGAGATATTTTTGTACATGTGCATTTTGTGCAGCAACTTTTGTGTAATCCATCAATACGGAACATGCAGATTGCAAAAAAACATGATGTGATAGAGGAAATCTGAGCTTAGATTCGGATTCAGCACCTCAAAATTACCCCAAAATCAGTTCTCAAAATCCATGCATGAATTTATTTATTTATTTTTGACCAGTGTAATTTTATGCTGTAACATCTTAGGATGAGTTGCACCATGGGCTTTTTTTTTTCCTTCATCGCCAGATGTGTGATGTCACGTGACTCTGATGGATCTAAATGAGGCCAATAATCAGGGATGCCTGTGACTGCGTCTAAATCCTGAGGCATGTTCTGCAGGGGCGCAGCTTTTATTTTTTAGCAGCTGAAATAAGGAGAGATTTGATGAAGAACAGCATTAATTCCAGCCAGTGAGAGCAGCGTGTGTTTTGAACAGCGTTATCTGTGGGAGGATGTTCTTTTTAATAAATATCTGACATCAGCTGGTCGGCGCTGCAGCCTGCCAAAGATGATTTAAAGAAGAAAACCTGTTTCTGCTCCAGGATTTACTTTTTCCTGGAGGCTGTTTCACTGAGACGCCTGATCTGGTTCTGAGTGTTTCAGGCTCACGTGGGGATGAACTGGTGCCACTTCCTGTAGTGCTAAAGGTTCATTATTATTATGATTATTATTATTATTATTGTTAATATTAGGGTTTGTGCACAATAAAGTAGGACAGTTTGTCACAAAACATTCATGCAAAGGTACAGTTTTGTATATTTTAAATTCACCACCATGGACAAAAAATTAAAAAATCCCAAAATGGTATAATTTATTCTTATCTATATCTAACATTTTCACCCATCCATCAATTCTGAACCCGTTTATTCCAGTTCAGGGTCACGGGGAGACTGGAGCCTGTCCCAGCAGTCATTGGGTGGGAGCCGGGTTCACCCTGGACAGGAAGTCAGACTATCACACAGGTCTCACACACACACACACACACACACACACACACACAAATGCAAACACATTCACCCCTACAATCACTTTAGAGTCACCACTTCACCAAACTTGCGTGCTTTAGGAAGTGGGAGGAAGCTGGAGCACCCGGATCAACCTCAAGTCTTGATTCAGCAGCGCTAAATATACATTAATCTATTGGTTTGTGATATTGTGAAGAAAAGTGCCTTATTTTTGTCACGGCAGCACAAATTCATTCTAATTCATTCCGTGATGGCTGCATGAAATTAAAAGTGAACCGGGGGGCAGGGGTTGGGGTGGGGGGTAGGAGTAGGGTTAGTAATAGTGAGTTAAAAAAAACCCAGTCACGAAAATTTGACTAATTTCATCACGGGAGCACAAAAAAAAACAACAACAACAACAACAACAACAACAACAAAAACCCTGAGACAGGGCTGCGGATACACCGGGACAACATGCAAACTGCACATGGGAAGGACCATGTGGGAAGAGAACCTGGAACCTTCTCACTGTGAGGCAGAAAGGCAGAAGTGTGAACCCTCACATTTTCATCAATTTTTTATTATTTCATGGCACTGCCTCCCTAAAATTTAATGGTATCATTCAGACCAGACTAAAGTCTTTCAACTGGTTTAGTGCAAAATGGTTAATTTGTAAAAACAAACAAACAAAAACAAAGTAACACCACTTATCTTAGAGGTCTATAAATTTGCTCTTTTAATTTCCTGGCTCCGCCCTTGAATTTTGATTTTCCTGCAAATAAAATGTGACTTAAATCTTTTCTGACCAGTTATTATCAAATCTACCAAGAAAGAAGTTGTAAACCTACAAACGTACCAATTAGGAATTGAATAAACTAAATGGAGAAACATACTTGCAGACTGGATTTTTATGTTAATAATTATGAATTTGTAATTTCCCTGCAGAACAGTCAGGTGCCCATTTCTCCAGCAGCTCATAGGCTCGTTTCTGCATCCACCCCAAAAACTAACTTTCAGGGGAGGCAAAAGATTTGAAACATTTTTTTTTTGTAGGTGCATCCACTAAGGCAGGAAATGTGAGATCCTGCACCTGTATTCCTTATTCAGCCCCACCCACTTTTACAAAAGAGGCATTTCCGTTTTGTCTTAGGACTTGAGTGGTGTTTTCAGTATAGAAAAATGGAATATATTACATGCTGAGGTGAAATTAGAGATGAAAAGCAGAGATTAAATTCCCTGGGATATGCTTCAAGATGACATATGACAGATATCAATATCCAAAAGTGTAAAGATTTTCTATGGCTTTATTTTTGTGGCACTTTTTTTTGGGACACCCTGTACATCAGGGACAACATCAGCTTCTTTGATGGAGGGGCAGATAAAATGTCAGAAAACACTTGTTTTTCTAATTTAATTTTTCCTTGTGTGTCAGTTGTGTTATTTCTGTTACAGTGATGAAACCATCACAGTGCTCCATGACACTTTTTTTTTTTTGGTGACAGATGCATTATTGTGTTTACAGTCTCACACTCTCTCCTCCCTCTGAGTTCACTTTTTGGATTCCTGTCACACCTCGGATTCTCGTAGTCCTGGTCCTGGTCTGCAGGAACGGCATCTCGTGGTCTGTCATTTATTTCCAAACTGGCAGCCAAACACGATGTTTTTCCGAAAACCTTTCAGGCTGACACCAGCGCTTACAAGTCTCTAAAACATGGATCCACTTCAGGCAGCAGATCACTTAACAAATTAACATTCAGCCGTTGACCTCTGACCTTTTCACATTTGGCTTTCTGTGTTTCAGGCCTGAACAGATCCTGATCAATTTGTCTTCTCGGTTTCTCCTATCTAATGTAAAATTAAAAACTTACATCAATTAGTTGACAGAAAAATGAACTTGATATGTGACTAATCCTCTGTCATTTATTAAAAGTAAAAAAAAAAAAAAAGAATCCTGATAAATTCTGACTTCTCAGATGTGATGCACCTTTATTTATATGTAAGTAGTGTACATGTTTATACACACACACACACACACACACACACACACACAAAATGTATGCATGCATATTTGCAAGTGTTTGTAAATGTAACAAGCAGTTACTTGCACCAACCTGCAGAGGAGGACAGAGGTTAGTGAGGTCATGTGGTCACTCTGTGGTCAAATCATGTCAACAGTTGGTCCTTTGGCAAAGGAAACATCCAGTAAATTTAGGCAGTGGTCCAAATATATACACAATATCAACATGATAAAGACTGACAGTTTGATTATTTAAAAAACAAATACTATGACTGTATCTACATTATAGTCCTGACTGTGTATTAATGAGTTTTGTAGCCACTGAAGTTTTGGTTTTCAGTAAATGTAAAATCAGAGAAAACTGATCATTTCAGTCATCAGTGATGCAGTTTGCTGAAGCTCCAATTTGATTATATATATATATATATATATATATATATATAATCAAATTCCCCAGTGAATATGCACATTTATTTTATTTAAACTTCAGAAAATAAGACACACTGGAATAAAATGCAGCAAAAAATGAATTTTAAAAAATCGTTTTTTTTTTTTATTGAAAGACACAGAAAATACATCCATAGAGAACATTTTAAAAATGACCAGTATTCTTCAGAAAGTTTGACAAATTTGTTTCAAAACATTTTAATTTTTGTGCTTTAAACATAACTTTTGTTGATAATGTTACAATAATAATAATGTATTAAGCGCGGTGAAGATTGCGCAATATCCGGTTGCTTTTGCAGTTTTTAATCTGAAATGAATTGTCTCTGTGTGTGTGTGTGTGTGTGTGTGTGTGTGTGTGTGTGTGTGTGTGTGTGTGTGTGTGTGTGTGTGTGTGTGTGTGTGTGTGTTGAAGTCCCGCCCCCTCAGTGGAATCGACGTATTCATGAAGCATCAGATGGCCCTGTAATCCGTTTTTACTGTGAGAGCGCGTGCGTGAAGACAGACGTGCCACTCCGGGGCGCGCGTGGATAGACGGGAGGCAAAGTGATCAGCAAAGAGGGCGAGACTGTTGGATTTACACCCGCGCGCACTGTGGCACGGCAAATTACGCACGACAATAACTCACTCATGAAAGGATCCACCGTCCACAGAGCGGCGTCACCCGCACGTATGGACCCGCGTGTGCCCCTCTTCGGGCGTGGAGAGGAGGAAGGCCTGATGCATGACGGGAAAGAACGCAAAATGGTGTTGAGAATAAAAGAAAGCGCGCGCAAAGCAGGTTGAAAGTTCGATTCATCTGGTGCACAAAAGAAAGTTCAGCAAGAAAGAAATCTAAATGAAAAAATTAATGAATTCATTAATATCCTCCTGACTACTAGGACACACACACATCACACACACGTGTGTGTGTGTGTGTGTGTGTGTAGTCAGGGTGATATAACAACAGTAATAATTATAACAATATGACGTTATTTTTGCACAAAAGAGAAACATGTATCCACAGTTGCACCGAGAAATTAAGATGCATTTAAGTATTTTCTTTTTACCGACTTTTTTTTTTTTTTTGCGGGGTGGGTGGGGGGGGGGTGATCCTGTTCAGCCTCTTGATTGATGATTTAATTAGTCACTGTAGCGAACTGCAGGACAGCACACAAAATAATGCTTTATTTACATAACCAATCAGTGCGCTGCAAAGGTGGAGCTTCTCTCTCTCTCTTTCTCTCTTTCTCTCTCTCTCTCTCTCTCTCTCTCTCTCTCTCTCTCTCTCTCTCTCTCTCTCTCTCTCTCTCATGCTTGGAGAAGGCAGACTTTCACACATGTCAGATTCATCCTGTTGTGTCGAACAGAAGAAATAAAAATCCTGGAATACTGTTGTCGATTCCTGCAGAATTCCTGTCGGGATGAACAATTCTCAGCCATCACTTGAAATGAACTTTGTCACATTTTCTGCTGCAACAGTCGCTTTGGATTCTAATTGAGCGCTGATCTGGTGTTAATTTTGTATTCATTTTTATCCCCAGGCAGAAAATAAGCCTGCGCAAATGCGAAAATGTCACATGCAAGTCCAGATAACTGGAGTTCAAACCACAGGCAACAATTATTAATTCTTACTTTCAGACTTAAACGAGTCATAAATGCCCCAACATGCTTCCATTCTTGTTGCAATAATTCCTTTAAAAAAATCAAGCAGAATTGATGTTTAATTAATGAAAACACGACAGAACAAATGCGATTTGTCAGTTGAATTTAAGCCAAAATCCAATTTTTAGCACACAAAATGACAAATTCCGACGTGCCACCGTGCGTAAATCTGCATTTTTGCAAATTAAACCGGTATGAATAATATTTAAGGAGTCCTTACATATTGTGTCCGGCGTGGACGCGCTCCAAGTTTCTGCCCCATCCGCACTCACGCCTTACGCGCACACTGTGGCTCGTTCTTTCGCTCCGCGTCGAAGCCCGACAGTCCGCAAGAGAAGAGATGGAGAAAGAGGAGAGAGGAGAGTGAGAGGGGGAAGAAAGAAGAGACAGAGAGAGAGGAGGGGAGGAAAAAAAAACCCGTGAACCCAGAAGATGCTCACGTTTGGCTCTCCTCAATTATCCCCTCCCGTGAAGATAGGTGGCGTGCGTTTCAGGGGGCTTCTCCTCTGTGTTGCACGGCAAAGAAAAGGAGGTGGAAAGAAAAAAATGTCATTAGAAGAGGCGTAACACGTCAGTCCAGAGCCAGGTTTGTTTCCTGGAGTGGGTGTAAGACATCAGTTGTAAACCTGCCCGAGCAGGAATAGCGGTCCCTCCCTCCTCCAAACTATTTCTAAGGCTTTATTATCACCGGTGGACCAGGATCCGCGCACCACCGCGCTCCGGTATCATCCACAAGACACATCCTCACACCCCCCCCAAAAAAACAGGTACGTGCCTCCCCCGTTTTTACTTACTTTAAGTCTCAATTTTGGAACTTGCGTCAGAGTTGGAGCTCAACTTCGACTCACCTGCACAGGTGCGTTTGATTTTTTATTTTTGTTTTTGCTTTATTTATTTATTTTTTTCCTTCGTTTTAAAGCTCGGTGATGGACAGGCGTCCTGTAGCTGCTGGCGGCCGAAGAAAGGTCGCTTTTGCGGGGCTTTTGTCGCTGTACAGCCCGCTTTTTTCCCTAAATATCGGAACCTCTTCGGCTCGTATCATCCATCAGATGGCCAACAACGTCCTCGTCTGCGCTTTTAACCTAACACGCCGTTTGCGTTTTTGCGAGCTCCACAATGCGCCTTTTGCGCCTTAAAGATTTTTTTGCGTATTTTAACATCTCCACCGTAAGTGTCTTTGGAATTGTGGTTTTTCTCGTGTTCTAGATCTCAGTTTCTTGACTTTAAGGCAGAAACAAACACTGGAGGATTATCGCCGACTGACGCGCTTTTTAACCTAAAATGTTTCCACCAATTTTTATATTAAATATGTTGTGCATCCGGTGCAACACGCGAACCGAAAGCGCAAAAATACGAACCGAACCTGCTACTTCATTGATTTATTTATTTCTATTAAAAGTGCACAAACAATAGAAACTTTTCTGAATGAAAACAGAAGAAATTGGCACCGTGCGCCTCCTGCTACGGCTGAGCCGATCATCTGAAAATCGGAATTGGATGGACCCGGATCCACCGCTTTCGCCTTCAAATGTTTCCGTCCACACAAGTTTGCACTTTTCTTGCAGCGAGCGGATCTTTTTTTTTTTTTTGCGCGCGGTCTCACGTTGTCGGTGCTGTTCTGTGTTTTTCTCCCGTCAGATCTCAGGCTGGAATCAAGGGATCGAGTCCATGCGAGGTGCCATCTGATCCACAAACACTTATCAATGAAGCAGGAGATCATGGCGGATGGCCCCAGGTGTAAGAGGCGAAAACAAGCCAACCCGAGACGGAAAAACGGTAAGAAAGCCACCAAAGGCGCACAGATCTTTTGGATGCGATGCGCATTCCGCTTCCAACCTATTTTTACGCAGAGATAACGGCTCCGCCATCCGGCGCAGAGATGTGCGTAAATGTGCTCCGCTCGAGCCTTGTGGATTCTTAAAATAATAAATTTGGTGAAATCTGTGATCCGGTTCCGAAGAGGTTCGCTGGAAACTTGTGGTGGATTTTTGAAAGTTGGAACCGCTTTGGGGTGACCAAGCAGCTCCGCGTCAAACCCCCAAATCCTGTGCTTTAAGTCTCAATTTGGATCAATTTGTCCGCGTTTTTAAGTCGCTGCTTTCCAGACAGAGAGGAGAAAGAATTCATTATTAGTGTGCTGCTGCTGCTGCAGTGATTTTATTTGTGGGACATTACATGTGTTTGGGGTGCAGAGGTGATGCTGCTTCTTATTCCTGATTGTGAGAGAAGGGGAGAAATCTGATCTGAATGTAAAATATATATGTTTTTATTTGCTCCTCTACAACAGTTTTTAAATCTGTGCCCCCACAGGTAATTTATCTGGATCAGATTTCATTTATTGATTTCTTGCAGTCGATAGCAGACGAGCATTTTGTTCCACACTAAATAAGAGGAGAGCGTCAGAGTGCAGCTGGAGATTTTCATTTGGAGAAGGAATAATGTGAACATTTCTAACCGCGTGTGTCACACCTGTTTTTACAACGGACCGTGGCAAATTAAATACTTTCACACCTATAAAACATGACTGAATTGTATTGTTTTTATTTTTTCCAATTATTTAAATTTTGCATCCTCTTTCTGTCTGAACTCCCCCTCCTCCTCTCCCCACTCCCTCCCCTCCAGTCCTCCCCCTCCTGGGAATGCGGGGCTTATTGAGGCTTGCCCCCCCCCCCCCCCCCCCCCCCATGTTCTATCCCTCTCTCTCACTCCCTGTCTCTGGGTGTCTCTCTCGGCCTCTCCTGTCCTCTTTCTGTCCAGCCCTGTGGACAAGCGTCCGGCCCCACAAACACTGACTCTTCCCTTCAAATGCAGAAATAAAATCGGCACAGATGTGGAGTTTTTGTTAAAAAAAAAAAAAAAGCCCCAGCAGATAGAGATGGCTGCAGCCATGCTCGCCTTTAACAAACAAATCAGATGTTACTGTACGTGCACAGTTACAGCTAATTTCTCTGATTGGCTCTTGGAGGCGATGCAAGCATGTTTCAATGTAAATTCTAATTTGTGTGCCACCTGTCACTCTCAGAGTGTCTTACATCTGCTGTTCTTTTTGTGTTTTGGAATTCTTCGATTTATTTAAATATGTAAAAGGCCATTCAGCATTTGTAGCAATTAGCCTTGATGGGATTTTTGTTCCCTAAGCTGTCTGAAGCTGACATTCTCCTCCAGATGACAGTTGGCCTTCAGCATTGTCGATGCTGCAGCAGCTTTACTCACTCATGACTTAAATCGTCCTCCGTCTCACAGCTACAATATTCAAAACCAGCCAAAAGCCCAGGTTTTTTTTTTCTTTTTTGCCTCTTAGCCGCCGCCGCTGCCGCCAAAGCGCCTCTCCTCCTCTCCTGGAGTGAAACTTGATCTCAGCAGCGTGGAGCGTCTGAGAGTTTGGCCCTCGCCAGGTGCTGCTTGTCACATCCAGCTGTGAGCGCCCAACACAACAGCACGTGCACACCTGTCTTTATTTATGCATTACTCAACCGTGCATCAAAAACGACTTTTGAAGATTTTTTTTTTACGTTTGGTCATGGCGTTGCTCTGTGGCAGCTCCTCAAATGCAGATGTTCAATCCACAGAAAAATAATCAGCTTCGTCAATAACTGTCATTTATCGGCTGAAACATTTCCTCCTTTTGTCTGTTTTTATTGTTGCAACTTGACATCTTTGTGTTTTGGATTGAAGTGAAGACACACGAGTGTCTGTGGACATTCGAACAAACACTGAATATCAGTGAAAATTATTCTGCCAGAGGTTTTTCCTCTTTTTTCCCTCCTTTTTTCCCTGAATATTTGGAAGCTTTTTGTTGAGGTTTGGGTGCGAGAAGGCAAAGTGGCTGATTACATAACGTGCAGCATTCAGGCTGCTTTCCTCTCTGGAGGTCGACGCCGGCCGTGCGTTCTCCGAAGCGGCCGTAGTTTCATGCTGAAGGTGGTGGAAAAACAGGCAAAATGACATGGGAGGGGGCAGCGGACATCTCTCAACAATTTGTCCATCTCTATTCTTCCTTTGCCTGTTTTCGGGGAGGACGACAGGCCTTTCTTCTTCTGCTTTCCTCTCATGTCCCAACGTCCTCCCTCCCTTCTGTTTCCTTCGTCTCCCTCCTTAAATTAGGGGAAGATTTTTTTTTTTTTTTTTTGCCTCCATCATTGGGCAGGAGGATTAAAAAAAATTGAGGGGAGTCTGTCAGTGTTTGTGTGTTTCATTTACATGTTTATACAGTTGATAGCTTCAGCGGCTATCCATGGCGCTGCTCGCTCCCGCCGTTCCCATGCGGGTTAGCAAGTGTCTCCTCGCGGATTAAATTTGAAGGAAGAGTGAAAAAAGTGTGAAATATTATATTAGAGCTCATTGTGCTGAAAATATATTTAAAATGATGCAGTCGAAATCAAAACACAGGCAGTTATCACGTGTAAAAAATGGCTAGCGGCTAAGTAGCCATGCTTATCTTGTCACAACTGCACTTTGGTGCCTTTGCATCATTTATGTATTGTTTTTGTTTTTTGTGCCTGTAAGCTGCCGTCGTTGGGAGCTAAATTTATCCGTCTCCTCGCAGCGTGTCTAAAAACGAGCGGACTTCCCTCACGCCGCTCGGTTTCGGCGTCGCTCGCCGTGTTTCTGCACAAGTGTGTCAGATGACCCGGAGTGTCTTCAGTTTATTTTGTGTGTCTGTAACACTCACTGCAGTCTTGCTGAGTATTTTTTAATTTTTTATACATTTTTTTACAAATCCTTTCCGAGTTGTTCTTTGATAAAACAGATAAAAGCAGAAAAACACAACTAATCATCTCGGCTCCTCCGGCCTGGACACTGGACAGGAAACTTTCTCACAGCCCAAAAACATTTTTGACACATTTTTATTTATTCCCTCTCCCCCCCCCCCCCCTTTTTTTTCATTCTTCCTTCCTCGACCGCCCTGCTTGTGTGAAGATATTTTTCGCCTGGCGGCCAGAGAACACACACTCGCAGAGGCTCGGCGAGCCCGGACCCCTGACACCGCGGGTCTTTGGAATGCCTTAGGTACAATTTCACTTTCGCTCACATCAATGCTGACCTGAATGCCTTTCATATCTGATCCGCCGTGTCTCTCCTGGTAAACATCCCCCGGGGGGAGAACAAAGAAAGGAGCTCCTCTTCTGCTTCTTCTTCTGCTTCTTCTTCTACTTCTCTCTCTTAATCACAATTCAGCCCCTTTCGCCGCCAGCAGCAGGGCTACACATTTGCATTCAGCATCAGAAAAAAGGGCCTGAGATGAAAAGGGTTGGGGGGGTGAAAAAAAGAAGAGGAGGAAGGGGAAAATAGTGAGAGGGTGGTGGAGAGAAATATCTGGGCTGTTTGTGGTTGTTTGTTGGTCGTCCCCTGGTTACGAGCCTTTTATAGCCACCGTACTGTAATGGGGACCCAGACCCCTCCTGACACACAGATAGTGTTACGAGACGGCACACTCGTCACCCACACTTAAGGAAAAAAAAAAAAAATAATCCAGATCAACTCCGAGACGGATTGTGTTTAAAGACGACAATAAGAAAGGAGCAGGTGTAGTTCTGGATGTGGAACCGGAGGTTAGTTTTATAACAAGCAGGTGTGATTCAGATGAGCTGTTTTAAAACTGAGCTCAGTAATTGCACCCCGCGTGAGTTATTATTAATGTTTTCATCATCTTTGTGAGAACGATAAGTGGAGAGGTGGACCCGGGGTCAGAGAACAGGTGCTTCAGTCTGGACTTGGATTTTAATTGGAATTTTGTGTATTTATTTTTTTTTTTTTTATTAATTCCTTGAAATTTCTGATCTTAATCTGAATTTAAAAAATGTATCATTTTTTGAAGATGTATTTGTGGATTTATATTTGCCAGAGGTCTGTGTGCTCTCTGAGTGCCGTGTCCCTTGGGATTACTCCAAACATTTGCAGCTGATCTCCATCAGGATTTCTGGAAGATTTCGTGACATTTTTCTCGAGATTTGGATCCCAGTGTGCTTAAAAAAAAAAAAAAAACTTTGAAGCATTTTTCAACATTTCAGTCGCTTTGTTTACCATCTAATCTCATGATGTTGACGAAAAACCTGTCAATCAAACAGCCACGTGATCATCAACAGGTGGCGTTTGGTGCCATTACGTTCCGGCGATGTTGTTCATCTCCGTGTTGATGGTGGATGCATGCGCTCTGACAGCGTCTTGTCTAGTTATTTGTTGCTTTAGCAACACAATTGCCATCATCCCGCTTGCAGGCTGCATGCATGCAAATCTTAAGTAAAGATGTGGGTGGGGGGGGGCATCATGTGATATGGATTCCAGTTTTCACTTTCTTTTCCTCACCCATATCTCTCTCTCTCTCTCTCTCTCTCTCTCTCTCTCTCTCTCTCTCTCTCTCTCTCTCTTTGCTTAAGAAGAAGGATTATCAGTACACCTTCCCTCCCTCCTCCTCCTGGCCAAGCTGCGCAGGATTTAGGCAGATTTACTTCAGCAAACACCTTTGGACACTGCGGGGGAAAATAGGAGTCTGTTTGCAAAAGGGGCCTTTTGTTCCGAGGCAGCCGTGATATTAACCCGTGCTATGGTGGAGGGAGGTGGGGTTAACGCTTTGTAGGAGAGCTCCTTTCTCTTTGCAGATCTATGACATCACACACACACACACACACACACACACACACACAAAAAGTGCACTACATGTGCAAGTGGTGGCGATTTGGATTTGATTTACTGACGGCACATTTCGGTTCGGAAAACTCGAAGCTGCAGAAGTTATCTGGCCGACGCTCAGTTGCACAGTTCAACTGCCAGAAATGGCGGCTGGGATTCGATGAACAGCGAGGCCACAGAGCCGCCGCTGGCTTCGTGTTTGTACGCCAGGAATGACATGCAGTCCCAGAAACAATGTGGCGATGCCGTCAACAACGCAGCGTTCCTGACATGCTTCAGCGTCATAAAAACGGAGACAGCAGAAGACCCCGTTTCACCCGGGGTCACCTCTACGCCAGAAAAGGAAAATCATGTTTGAGCTGCTTTCCGTTAAGAACCAACTGTTCCTAAAACACTGCTGCTTACTTCTTAATGTGACACCAGAATCACAAAAACCTGAATTATTATTGTTAATGTGTTTTTTGGCTGAATTCTGCTGACCTGAATCTGATTTGCCTGTTCTCATAGAGGTCAGATCCAGACTGGACTGGACTGTAGGTGGGAGGGGTCTAAATCGGATCCGCAACACAAAATGATCACATTTGTTTTTCGTCCAAACGTCAGAGCTTTTTCTGCCACAAATCATTAATTGGTTTGATTTTCCCACCATTTCCAATATACGTAAATCATATCGTGGCCCCTCTGTTGTGACCCTGCGTCCTTCCAAAGGGGCCGACCCCTGTTTTGAGAACCAGTATTTGAGCACGCTCTAGTCAGTGCATTTTTAGAGAAATGTCTTCTATCTGCATGCTGTGAAGGCGCGGCGGAGCTCTCTGCTCTCTGCTCAGGTCCACCTGTGTGACCCGGCACTGGACAGCAGTCCGGGCCACTTCTAGATGGTGCCACAGAAACGTGTTTCCCATTTCTCACTCACAGGATTTGAGAAGCTGAGGCTCCGCCCCCTCTTTCTGCGCACTCTGCGTCATGTCGCTCTTGGATGTTTTCCTCCTGACTTTGTTTTCTTTTATGTGTTTTTTTTTTCTCACTCTCCTGCTTTGCGTCTTTGACAGAAAAGCAAACAGAGAAATTGAAACTTCACTGGTCCGGCAAATAATTGTATGCATTTGGACTTTTCATTTTACGTGTGTACACTCCTGACGCTCTAAGCCGGCATGTTTTATGCATCGGCGTAGGAGGCAAATACATTTGGTAACATCATGCCTCATTTGAGTTTTTCTCATGTGAAAATGTAAAGTCTTTATTTGGCCCATCCGTTCCGACTCGTCCTGCTGTTTGCACTTATTCAGTTGCAGCGCCGCGTCTCGCCTGTGATTTTCAACATTTTCCACGCATCAACTTTTTCCCATTTGCGAGGGAATCTGGGCGCGACAGACGACGGGTTACTGAGCAGGTGTAAACTAACATTCGGGTTTCATAATTAACACGCAGGGGGCAAAAACAACTTCAAAAACACATTTTTCTTCTCCCAAACAATAGAAGGTTTGGATCTGTGCACGGAAACACATCTCCAAAAAAAAAAAAAAAAAAAAAAAAAAAGGTGGTAAAGTCTGGAATGATTCTGAGAGGAAAGAAATCCCAATAGCAAGACAAATTACAGGACAAAAATGCTTTGAAGTCATAATGAGATGCACAGTTTCAACATATTTGCACAATTACAACTAAATTTGTATTTACTATTTTGCCATTATAGTAGGACTTAGTACGTTGGCATTTTGACTGAACATCTCTCAAGTATGACATGAATTGTCTAAATTTGGACTTAGTGTAAGAATAATGATAACAATAAGACCAACTTTATTTATCCTGAAGGAAATTATTTTGCCAGAGTACCGAAAGAGTGACAGCAAACAGTGAACAACATGTAATATGTTAAAATTATATCATGACTTAGTGCGTTTTCATTTTGACTTAGCATCTCAGTTATTCATGTATTCCAACTTTGCACTTATTATGTTATAATTACAATACGACTGAACACGTTGATATATTGACTTAGATTCTCATGATTTAATTGTCTGAATTTGGACATACTAAGTTGTAATTAGAGTATGATTTATTCTGATTTTAATTTTGCCTTAGTTTTTCATAGTTATTACTCATATAGTCTAACTTTGGACTTACTATGATATAGTTACAGCATGACTTTGCAGATTGATGCTTTGACTTAGTTTCTCATAATTCTGACTTTGATTGTCTAATTTTAGACTTGTCATGTTATAACTGCAGTATGACCTACTACACTGGTGTTTTTACTTAGTCTCATAATTCTGACTTAGATTGTCTCATTTTTGACTTCTCATCTTGTAATTACAGCAATGACTTAGTATGTTGCCATATTTGACTTGATGTTTCATAGTTGTGACTTTGGTTGCCTACAGTACTTCTGGAAAGTATTCACAGCACTTCACTTTTTTCCACATTTTGTTGTTACAGCCTTATTACAAAATGGAGTAAATTAATTTTTCACTCAAAATTCTACTCATAATACCCCATAATGACAACAAGAAAAAATGTTTATTGAAATTTTTGAAAATTTATTAAAAATAACAATAGTAGAGAAGCTTGAATCTTTGACTGGACTGGATTCAAGCTTCTGTACTATGGAAACCACCTGGACAACTGAGAGCCTACACAGTAAAAATAATAATAATAATAAAAAACAGGCAGTTTGGTCCATTCCTCTTTGCAGCACCTCTCAAGCTCCATCAGGTTGGATGGGGAGCGTCGGCGCACAGACATTTTCAGATCTCTCCAGAGATGTTCGATCAGATTCAGGTCTGGGCTCTGGCTGGGCCACTCAAGGACATTCACAGATATGTCCTGAAGCCACTCCTTTGATATCTTGGCTGTGTGTTTAGGGTCATTGTCCTGCTGAAAGATGAACAGTCGCCCCAGAATGAGGTCAAGGGCGCTCTGGAGCAGGTTTTCATCCAGGATGTCTCTGTACATTGCTGCAGTCATCTTTCCATCAATCCTGATTAGTCTCCCAGTTCCTGCTTCTGAAAAACATCCCCACAGCATGATGCTGCCACCACCATGCTTCACTGTAGGGATGGTGCCTGGTTTCCTCCAAACATGATGCTAAAGAGTTCAATCTTTGTCTCATTAGACAAGAGAATTTTGTTTCTTCTGATAGGAGAGTCCTTCAGGTGCCTTTTGTCAAACTCCAGGTGGGCTGCCATGTGCCTTTTACTAAGGAGTGGCTTCCGTCTGGCCACTCTACCATACAGGCCTGATTGGTGGATTACTGCAGAGATGGTTGTCCTTCTGGAAGGTTTTCCTCTCTCCACAGAGGAATGCTGGAGCTTTGACAGAGTGACCATCAGGTTCTTGGTCACCTCCCTAACTAAGGTCCTTCTCCCCCGATCGCTCAGTTTAGACGGAGGATGGATCTGAACTTCTTCCATTTACAGATGATGGAGTCTATTGTGCTCAGTGGGACCTTCAAAGCAGCAGAAATGTTTCTGTACCCTTCCCCAGATATGTGCCTCAAGACAATCCTGTCTCTAAGGTCTACAGACAATTCCTTTGACTTCATGCTTGGTTTGTGCTCTGACTGTCAACTGTGGGACCTTATATGAAGACAGGTGTGTTCCTTTCCAATGACCAGTCAACTGAATTGACCCCAGGTGGACACCCGTTAAGCTGTAGAAACATCTCAAGGATAATCGTTGGAAACAGGAGGCACCTGAGGTCAATTTTGAGCTTCATGGCAAAGGATTTGAATACTTATGTACATGTGATTTCTTAGTTTATTTTTTAATGAATTTGCAAAAATCTGAAAAAAATTCACATTGTCATTATGGGGTATTGTGTGTCAAATTTTGAGAAAAGAATTTCATCCATTTTGGAGTAAGGCTGTAACATAAAATGTGGAAAACTGAAGCGCTGTGAATACTTTCCGGATGTACGGTAAATTAGTATATTTGCATTTTGACTTATCTCATAATCATTATTCATTGCGTTTAAATTTGGAATGTATGAAGTTATAATTGCAGTTTGACTTCAAATGTTGATATTTTGACTTAGTTTCTTATAAATGTGACTTAGATTGTCTAAATTTATATTGTTATTATGGTATCACTTAGTATGTTGGCATTTTGACTTAGTTTGTCATAACTGTAACCTAGAGTGTCTAAGCGTAGACTTACTATAATGTAGTTACAATACGACTTAGTATGTTGACATTTTGAATTTGTTTCAAACATTTGTGAGTTAAAGTTGTAGTTACTGTGTTGTAATTACAATATGACCTAACTGTAATTTAGAGCGTGTAAGCTTAGACTTACTATAATGTAATTACAATATGACTTAGTATGTTGACATTTTGACTTACTTTCAGATATTTGTGACTTAGTTTAAAGTTGAAGCTACTGTGTTGTAATTACAATATGACAGTGTGTTGACATTTTGACTTAGTTTCAAACATTTGTGAGTTGAAGTTGTAGGTACTGTGTTGTAATTACAATATGACCTAACTGTAAAGTTTAGACTTACTATAATGTAATTACAATATGACTTAGTATGTTGACATTTTGACTTATTTTCTCACATGTGTGACTTAGTGTGTCTAAGTTTAGACTTATTATAATGTAATTACAATATAACTTTGTATGTTGACATTTTGACTTATTTTCTCACGTGTGACTTAGTGTGTCTACGTTTAGACTTACTATAATGTAATTACAATATGACTTAGTATGTTGACATTTTCACTTATTTTCTTACATGTGTGACTTAGTGTGTCTAAGCTTAGACTTATTATACTGTAATTACAATATGACTTAGTATGTTGACATTTTGACTTATTTTCTCACGTGTGACTTAGTGTGTCTAAGCTTAGACTTATTATACTGTAATTACAATATGACTTAGTATGTTGACATTTTGACTTAGTTTCTTACATGTGTGACTTAGTGTGTCTAACTTTAGACTTACTATAATGTAATTACAATATGACTTAGTATGTTGACATTTTGACTTATTTTCTTACATGTGTGACTTAGTGTGTCTAAGCTTAGACTTACTATAATGTAATTACAATATGACTTTGTATGTTGACATTTTGACTTAGTTTCTCATAACTGTAGCCTAGAGTGTATAAGCTTAGACTTATTATACTGTAATTACAATGTGACTTAGCATGTTGACATCTTGACTTAGTTTGTCGTCACTGTGATTTAGAAAATCATCACTTTGGCTTTGTTTCTTGTAACTCCGGGCAGGCTTGGTGGAGAAGCGGTGAGTGTGCATGTTTCCTGGTTCAAGGGAACCCCTGCCCATTCTCCAATTCCTGTGAAGTTGCCTCAGGGAAGGGCATCCAGTGTCAAACTTGTGCCAAATCAAAATGCAGATCCAGCTTGTCTGTGCTGTGGTGACCCCGGGTGAAAAAAGGCAGAAGCTGAAGGAAATTGCAGCTCCAAATTGAAATATCATAGTTTAGTTTAGTATCGTTTAGTATAGTTTAGTTTACTATCTCAGTTACGACTCTTGTTATGACTTAAAATGTCAGATTTCTGACTTAGTGTTATGGTCTAATTTTGACTTACAGCTGGGATTTGTTTTTGACTTTATCAGACTTTCTTCCCGCTGGCTTCTGTTGAATCTGTCTTCATCTCGGTGTGCTGCAGGAGTTTGGATAGTCGGTCCCAGGATGCCTTGCTGCCTGCCTACTTTGGAAACGTGGTTAATATTGATCACGGCCGCGGACGGCTTATTGAGTGAAACTTATTTCTAAAATGTACTTGAGACTCGGAATCGTGTTTTAACAAAGCAACAAATCCAGATTAAATGAAAAGAAAAAAAAATGCACCACAGCTGGTTGGAGCTTGTGGGAATGTGACTTATTATCACTGTCAGTCAGGAACCAGGGCGCCGCTTCATGGCTTTTCTGTGGAAACAACAGAAGGAAAAAAAAGATGTAATCACCTGAACTGGAGATGAAAAAGACTTTTCCCAGGTTTCTTTGTTCAGCAGCTATTTTGGAGGCAACGTCTTTGTGTAAACAAGTGTTGAACGCATCTTCCAGTTTTGGGCTCTGATGTTGGCGGTGGGGCAGCAAAGTGGCTTAGTGATTAGCACGGTTGCCTTACAGCAAGAAGGTCATGGGATCGATTCCCGCCTGTGCCCTTTCTTTTCCCCGTGTTTGTGTGGGTTCCCTCCGGGTGCTCCGGCTTCCTCCCACATCCAGAGACACACAGGTTAGATGGACTGGAAACTTTAAATTGTCCGTAGGTGTGAATGTGTTTGTTTGTCGGTATGTGACCCTACGACAGACTGCCCCCCCCCCCACCGCCTCACGCCCTACAACTGCTGGGATAGGCTCCAGCCCCCATGACCCTTAATTGGAGTAAGTGAGTACAGAAAATGGCTGGATGGTTGTTGGCGTTGCTGATTCTCTGGTGCCCACACACACACACACACACACACACACACACAGAAGCTTTGATGTGTGTTTGATTGTAGTGTGGAAGAGCTCTTCTGGCAAGGTCACGGCCGCGCGGAACAATCAATAACAGATCGGCAGATTAAGGCTCGGTGACATCTGAAAATCTTTCTCACACATGACGACGCCGTGGCTTTGGCAACGCCTCGTTTTACCTTTAATGCCGGATAATAGAACATGCTATTTGATCAGGGCTCGCTTTCCCCGCTGCAGTTCATTATTCAGAAGGTGTCTCGCTCGCACCCCTCTCGTTACCTTTTTTTGTTTAACGAGGACTTGGCTTTCTTTCTGGATTTCCCGTCTCTGGTGGAAGAAAATTCAGATGTGCTATCTCGCTTTAATTGCAGTCGATTGCTGAGCAAGATGAGAACAAAATTAGGTCATTTTGCGGTTGCACAAATGTTGCTCACTTTCATCTTGGCATTGATCAAGCACCTTCTTAAGCAGAGGCTGCAGCCAAAAGAGGAAGCGGTCAGGGTGACTCGCTCTCCTTGTTATTCAAACATACATTTAACCTTTGGCAAGAGTGAGTCAAGGAGACGAAAAGAGGAGGAGGAGGAAGCACATCTTCCCCTTTTAAATGTCATCCTCCGCGTGGTGGACATGTATGGCAGCACGCTGAAAACTCTGAGAGGTGAATTCACGTCTTAATGGGTTTTGACTGCGGAGGGAGCCTCCGCCCCTGGACGCCTCGTGTCCCGCCGCTGTCAAACGCCAATGTCAAACAAACACCTCCTCAGGTAGCGGGAGGATAATCACACCGACAGGCCTGTCCTCAGCCTTTCTGACGGCCAGCACGCCGCTGCTGCCATGCGGGCTGGAGCTCAGCTGGTTCTGGGTTCCAGGCCGCACTTTGGCTTCTGTTTTTTTTTTTTTTTTTTTTGGGGGGGGGGGGGGGGGGGGTCGAGGTGGCAGAGCATGTAGGGGAAGTGTGACAGTAAATGAACACAGCTTTGATTTGGGAGCACTTTGTTTGCTGGAGCTGAGCTTCGTGTGGTCGCGGCTGCACTTTTGGTTTGACTCTTCCAGGGTTGCAGTTTGGTTTGGAGACGATTTGGGGACTCACAGTGGAGGATGTTGATGGGTGAGGTTTCTGTGGCGGAGGCTGTGTTATTTCATTAACGCTTTATTTTTAGTCCAAAGTGTGACTTAATGGGAGCTCAGTTGTGGCTGATTGGGGTTAAATCTGCAGGAAAAGACTTGAGGCAGATTAATCAATTAGTAGATTGATTTGAAAATAATTGCTGTGTACCAAGGAAGTATGAAAAACATCTGCAGGATTCACATTCTCATGTAAGAATTTGATGTTTTAGTAGAATTAAAATCTTCTTTTTTTTAAACTCATGCAGCGTTCTGAATGAAGCAGAACTCTGTGATTTCTGAAATGTTACCTGAAAAAGACACTCAAGTCTTCGTCTACTCAAATTGAGTCCAACATCTTTGACAAGATGTTGGTTTGACGTCACTCAGCTCAGCTGCAGTTGCTGATGTGAACTTTTGCCAACATAACACCGAAATTAAAAGTACTCTAACTAAGAAGAAAACCTGTTGCAGGTGCAGGCTGAAGTTAAAGTGTTGCTGTCCATGTGCAGCCCAACTGTACATTAGCACAAAGTACACTTTTGCATGGGTGGCATGAGGAAATTTGACCTGGGTGGGGCAGAGCACAAGGAATGATCTGGCACATTGGGGGAAACGGAAAGTTAAATGATGCATTTAGAAGCTTTTTTGGTGGTGGTGGTGGTGGTGGGGGCAGGTATTCTGTATTTTAGCCATTTGTTAATGTAGATCAGAAACCACAAGTCAGTACAGTGAGCAAACCTGTTACTACACAAAGTAATTAATGCGCAAAATATGTGTATATATTCATTCATGTTGATTGTCTTCTCCTGAATGTCTCATAAAAAATCTAAAGTTATATAAGACAGAAAATTTGTGGATTTATTATAATTTTTTTTTATTTCATTTGGTTTTATTTATTTATGTATTATTGGGAAAAAAAATTCTATGTTGGGTTCATCCAGATAAAATGATCTGTCATGTGTGTCATTATAACTTCATTTAATAGGTGAACTTTTAACTTTAATGACCTATGATGTGTCCATCAAATCTGCATATGTGTTAATAACTTCAGAGCGTTAACTCTTCAGCACAAACGGTTTAGTTTGATGTCAGCAGTGATTCTGCGCGTTCGGCCTGGTTTCCTGTTTGCTGTCTTGTTTGACTGCCTGTAACAGATTTTTTTAGGTCGGATCTCGGGTTTTTCAGCTGGGAAATTCCAACATCCCATTTGTGGAAGGCGGCGTAATTATAAAAAATAATTTGTGATTAAACAATCAGTGTTGGTTGGTGTCCTGCCGCAGACGGCAGAGGGTGGTTGGGTGTTTCCTGACCTACAAAGCTGATGAGATCGGAGACTCCCAGTGTGTGTCAGTGAGGGGAACCTGAGACCCGTCTGGGCCTCAGTCAGCCTGGGCTAAGGTTTGGTCTCGTTTTGAGTGTTTTGCATAATGCTGACCAAGTTGTGATAACTTGCTTCTTTCACACAGACGTCTAAGACATAAATAACCAAGAGCGTATATAAAACTATGACCAAACAAAATAGAAGTAACGTGGAAGGGGCGGGGCTTCAAAGGGCTTCTCAACAGCTGTGAAGCTAATCCTCGTGTGCAGTCATCTAACACCACAAATGCAACATTAGTTTTGTTGTAAGATTGCAAACTGTAGATACCTAAAAGTATCTTGACACTTTCACAAATTTGATCCGTGCACTGGCGCAGAATCTGCCGTGCCAGAGAGCGAACTCGTCGTAAACTGTTTGCAAGTGCACAAAGAAAATTTTGTATTCAAATGTTCAGAATCTGTTGCACATTCATTTATGAACTACACGTGAACATTGCACAAACAATTCAAAAACACAGAGTGTCAGTGCGAGTCACCACATCAGCGCAGCTCATCTGAACGTTTATGACGAGATGTTAAATCAAGATTTTCAAGATTTCAGAAGCAGGTACGACGGCAGCCATCCTCACCGGGGCCATATCAAAAAAAAAATAAATAAATCTATCATAAACATAATTTTACAGAGACCCATGAGAGGGAATGAACATGCAACTGTTTTACAAAGCCATTACAACATCAATATTACAAATAATTATGTTTGAGATGATTGCAAATGCGTTCTCCATGTCATGAAGCGCACATGAACAGCTGCAGCTGTGGAAAATACCTCTGTGATTCCGGAGCAGTTACAAGTGGTTTCATCAGCCAAACTCTGAGAGCAAATGATTAATCTTCTACGAAATAATAATTTTGTATAACGTAGCGTCCAGTGGAACACAGCGGGTCACATTGGCACAACGAATTGCGCTGCAGTGCGGGGGGTTAAATGCGTGCAAGTGCCAAGGTGCCTTAACTTATTTTGCCAAGCTAGCCTTACTAACTAACTAAGCCTAACTAAACCAGTCTTGTAAATGGCTCAGGCTCACTAACTAGCTCACTATTATTGTTTCTTAAGTTTGAATTATGTGAAATTAGTGTCTGTTGCTAGCTAGGCTTTTCTTACAGTGGCCTACAAACTATATAGGCCTGTTTTTTTATGTTTATACCGTGTTATTGTAGCTGTTGCACTTGCCTGATGAACAGAAGGTCTCTGGTTCAACATTGCTTCTGCTCCATTCTCAGTGTACATTTGGAAGGTCATCCAGTGGAAAACTTGTGCCAAATGTGGTGACTCTGGGCAAGAGTAGGAGCAAAAGATGAGTGGGTATGAGTGGACATGGCTCAGTTCCATGTTTGGGTAACTTCTTGACTTCCACCATCTCAGTCGTCAGCAGTAGCAGGATGCCTTGAGAGAAGGCGTTCTGCTAAATTAATTTGGTCGACTTTGACACCTAAATTCTGGTGTCAAAGTTGACAAAAAGCTTATCTTGCCCATATGTGGTCAGTTTCTCAAGCAAATAGTTCACCTCCTGAGTGTGAGGGAAGTCTTGTTTCTGTTAAAAAGCGAGAGTGACCAGATTCATGATGGTGGTGAAGTTGATCCAGTCTGCCTTAAATCTTGGCCCTCCAACCCACTTCCCCTCACCTCTACCTCCATTATTTCATCCATCCATCCATCCAGTCCGTCATCTAACCACTCAGCTTGTTCTAATTACTTCTCCCCCACCCAAGGGAAGCTAATTTCTTATCGCGCTGCCGTCTTGCTCCGGCATTCCTGAGATAAATTCTGCACCACTTTGTTATTCCTATACTTAGGGGTTTTGGAATTAGCGTGGCCATCAAAGCAGACTTTGTACTGTGGCTTTTTTCTCACACCCCCTCCTCATGACCTTATCAGTGGTCATATATTACAGCCGGGCATGGGACGAGCCGGCGGGCTGCAGAGGTGAATAACGGACAAAGGTACGGAGCCATGTGTCTGACATCAAAGACTCTGAGGGATGATGAAGCCATGCTAATGTGGCGCTCGCGGCGCTCGCTGCAGTCTGCTGTCCTCACATGTTCAGGTACTTCGGGCTGCTGTGGAAAAGGATTCATCAGATCGTGCTCTGCAGTCCAGGTGTCCTTTCATCATCCAAAACGGTGAATTAAGAGTTCCAAAAAGCTCCCCTGTCCACCGAGAGTTTCACAACATTTTAGCCCTATGATAGCTGCTAAAACCTCCTCACAACTGATTCATTCGTCTCTGCAAACGCGTGACGTCAGGCCTGCTCCACGTAGGATTTTACCCGGTCCTTCCACACAAAGGGATCACTGATTTTTAGACTTTATTTGTAGTTTGAAGTCACTTTTTCAAGGAAAAATACTACATTTAGTAAATAACTGTAAATGATTTTGCTTGATTTTACATTTCTGTTTACCGAGACTGACAGAATGACTTAAACGGTTTTAAAACAAAATCTTACTTTTTTAGTTAGAAATAGATGCATAAATGGCTCCAAACAAGGGGTTTGGTGGTTTAAATTTGATACACATTTACTAAATTAAAAATGATCTGGATTTAAATAGCACAGTTTTTACTGGCAGTGCGGTTTTTACTGCTGTAGCCTTCAAACCCCAGGCTGGGCGGTGCGGGCCCCTCCTGCTGCGGCCTTCACTTGCTTTGCCTCAATTCGGGTGACGGACTGCTTCAGGTTCAGTGCACATAAACAATGTCAAATGTATATGTGTTGTCTTTAATTTTGATGTGTGCCATTATTACGGTAAACAAGTAATAATTGTGTATTAATTGCTGTATCTTGTCTGAGGTAATTGGAGTGTAAACGTAATTGCCCTTTTTTTGGGATCAATAAAGTTGTCTGAAGTCTAAATGTTCTACACCACAGATAGACCAGTTTAAAAATATATTTAAAGTGTCAGTTTTAAACAGGATTTTAACGTGTTTTTGATATTGGTTGTTTAAATGGCTCAAAACCACTGGTAAAATGGTTTATTTGGATTTAATCTCTTAAAAAGTAGATGGTATAACTTTAAAATGTTTTACTCCAAGGATAGATGAATGGAAAGTGCTTTTTAAAAGATGAGTTTAAAACAGGTTTCAGCCATAAGACAATGGAATGGTGAAACTGAATTAAACCCAATTTTATCTTATGTTTGTTTCCCTTTAAACAGATCTAAGCCAACAAAAAAATGGATTTAAAGAATTTCACGCACAGATAGACCGGTTTAAAAATGTATTTAAAATATGATTTTAAGCAGGATTGTGACCCATCATTGTGCTGGGTTTAAACAGCTCCAAACCACAGATAGAATGATTTAGTTGGGTTTACTCTGTTAAAAACAGTGTTAGAAGTGAGTTCAAAGTATTTTACACTGAGGTTTAAAGTGCATTTTAAATAAACAGTTTAAAACAGGCTTTAGCCATAAGAGGATGGAATGGGTTAAAGTGATTATTAGTTTTATTTTTGACTTTAAACAGCTCTGAACCAGTAAGACATTGGATTAAAACTTGAGACAATCTGGTTTAGACTATGATAAAGGGATTCTGTTTGGAATTTGCAGCGGGAGCGTGTGTGTTTGCGCTTTGGGCCACGATGACTTAGGTAAAGATTACTTAAGAATGAAAATAATGGTTATTTGCAGGCGTAGTTTGAAGAGCAAGCAGACGCCGCCTTCTAAACTGGCAATCACAGTATCCCTAATGTTATTACTTTTCATAATTAGTTACAGCAACACTCATTCCATGACTGGCGGAAAGGAGTATTCCTTAGTAATTAAGGTAATGAAATATTCATTTATGCTACCTTTTCAGCAGTCTCACAAATGAGCCAGCCGTGCTTAATGTCCGCCCTGCCTCTGATTTTATTATGATGGCAGACAGGCACATCTGCAATTAGCACTCGCACTGACAGTTAGCGTTTTCTACGGGGCGCTAAGCAGAGCGAGGTGAGGTGAGGCGGCGGCGGAGGGTGGATGCACCCCAGTGAGATTACACGCCTCTTCCTCCACTTGAGTCACCCACCTTCCTGTCTCGATAGTGTCTTTTCCCGGCCCCCACCCCCTTCTTTTTTAGGGGGTAGGGGGAGCGGGATACTCCTGCTCCTCCCCCCATGGAGAGGTTACCTTTTCCCAATGGTGCGAAATTGTCTTGACATCGCTGTTCATCAGTTTTAGTGGCCCCGCCCCTTCCTCCACTCCCCGGGGTAGTTTGCATCAAATCATGGTCAGTCGAGCTTCAAGTGGAAATTGGCAACTGACAGCGAGGAGCGAGAGGTGCTGCTAGGAAAAAGAATCAGGTCCCATTCCAGGGTTCAGGGCTCCGTCAGCTGTCCTCCATCAATTAAAGCAAATACTGATCAGTTTCTAATCACAATTCATGAAAATACACCTGAAATCAATTTTTTTTTTGGGTGGGGGGGGGGGGGGGGCACGGTGATTTGACTGTCTTTGCATTTCCTCACATTTTTCCTCTATTTTCTGATACAGTTTTCTGTAGCAGCACCGAGTGGGAGTTTTGGTTGTTTAATATACCTCTGAGTGAAAGGGGCGGGGTTTAAACTAATGCACAAGTTCCCTCTGGCTTTATTTATTTTTTATTTTAGTTTAGTTTTTGTTTTTTTTTGCAAGTGAGATAGCAAAGGAATTCATTTGATATAATCTATGCAACAGGGTAAGGTGCACATTTTATTTATTTATATGGATTTTAAGTGTTTTTTTTTTTATCATTTTTCTTTTTTATTCATTTATTGACTATGTTTATTTAGTTATTTGTTTTTACTTCTTTCAACTTTTAAACATGAATTTTCCATTAGACTCAGATCATCTACACCACAAGTAGAAGTGCAGTGCATTTTGTTATGATTTGTTTTATTTTTTTTTTTTTCCACTTTTTAACTTTTAAACATACAAATGTTCTATTAAATTTGTCCAGCTGAAATGACATAACATTTCAAGCAGTTCCTTTAAAATTAATTTCATATAATCTTTGCAATCTTTGTACATTTTCATTATATTACAGACTGCATAAACTGAAATCTTCCTAAATTCTGACCTATAAAGACATTGTTTTGTGGATTTTGTTGGGTTGGGGGTGTTTGTTAGCCACACTTTCTGTTCTGCCTCTTACATAATTTTTTCAGAATTTGATGAGCTTTTTTTTTTTTTTTATGAAAAAATGTTTTGATCAGCAACAGATCAAATGTGAGTGAAAGGGTTTATTCTGCTCTTATTTTGGAGCTGCCAGACAGTTTTTTTCTTTTTAAATTTGTATTGTCAGTGAGCTTTGGGTGGGGGAGGGGCACAGTTAAGTGTTTATGGGTTATTGATTGGAAAACGGCTGCTAACAGTCACATGTGTTCAGCAGACGGGTCACAGCAGAAACGGTGTATTTTTTCCTTTTGCTTTCCGTCGCCACGGCGCTCAACGCAAACTTTCTTGTGAATTTTCTACTTGTGTCGCTGCCACGTCCTCCCGCCGGCCCGTCGTCCTGGCTGATGTATGTCCTTATTAAAGTGCTGATTGTGTTTTTGTTGTCTGTTAATGCTTTATTCTCACTTTGTCTAAAATCCTGCATGATTTTGATGCTCCTCTCTCTTTTCTCCAGCGTGTCACACCTTTTTTTTTTTTTGCCATCTTGTAAATTTTCTTTACGTGCTTTTTTTGGGGGGGGGGGGGGGGGGGGGGGTTGCTGGCTGGGGTTTGCACGCGCTCTGATGGGCTGATGGCCGTTTCAGGGCAGCATTGAGGTAAAACGGTGTGACGGCAGAGTTTTGTTAAGCCGAGAACAAAGGCTTGAAGATGCCGGGCCGAGCCATTGTCCCGAGCCCGTTTGGCCCTGCCACCGTTTTCCAGGATTTAATGCTCTGCTTACCTCCAGCCAATCACCACGAATATTCAGCAAGGAGATGTTCCTCCTTTTAGATGTTCCTCAGAATGATTCATGTTAAAACCTGCAGAACGGACAATAATGGCTGTTTTGTTTCTTAAGAAAAATATATAAAATATTTTAGAATTATTTCTGCCTTAAAAGGCAAATCAGGAATTTTGTTCCTTCTATTCTAAACATTAATTTCTGATCATTTCAAAATAAATAAATAAATAATTGATTAATTAATTAAATGACTAATAATAATATTAAGAAAAAATCTGTATGATTTCAACAGGGGACTTCACTCCTTTGGGGTTTGGACCCGTAATAACAGTCGCTCTAAAGTGAACATTAGCTGTAAGTATATGAGTGAGTGCAAAGTGCTAACATGATTGATTAGGTTTGATCGAAATCAAATCATGTCAGTGTACACAATTTGCAGCATTTCAATAAAGAATGGACTGCATTCACATGATGCTTTTCCATCTCATTCAGAAGCTCAAGTGCTTTACATTGATGCCTCACATTTACACACACACGCACACACACACACACACACACACAGATGTCAGGGTGCTGCCATGCAAGGCGCTGACTACACACCTGGAGCAACTTGGGGATTAAGGAACCTTAGTCACTTTCTGGCCTGATGGGGTTTTGAACCGAGGATTCTCTAGTCCTAAGCCCACTGCTTAACCACTATTAATGAAAGGTACAACAGTCGAATCTTCTATGTTATTTTTGAAGGATATTTTATGAAGCTACATGGGCAGCATGGTGGTGCAAGCGGTTAGCATGTTAGCGATGTGGATCCATACTCAAGGTGTGCGTGTGTTTGTGTGTGTGTGTGTGTGTGTGTGTGTGTGTGAGTGAGAGAGAGAGTTGGTGGGTTATGTGTGTGGAGGGAAGGGTTGTGTTTGTTTGTTTGGTCATTCTACTGTTAATGTTACTAAGCAATAGGCCAGTCGTAGGTAGACATACCACTTTTATATCCGTTGATAGACTGGCATTGAAGACTCTTGGTTTGTGTTTGATACAAAGGAGCAAAATGTCTTTTCATGTATGTTGACGTAACCTAAGTCGGTTTAATCTGACAGAGCTCTCTGTGTCCTCGCCTTCGATATCAGTAAAGCAGCATGGGAATAAAATATGACGGCTAACTTTTCTTCTTCCTCTGTGGTGGTAATAAGGAAGTGTGCGTTAAGGTCAAACTGTGTCACCCGCTGACATCACGCTTTACTGTTGTTTCTTTATTTGGCTTCGTGTGTTTATTGTCGCCGGTGGGACGTTGCTTCAGTTTGACATAAAATTCCCCCAGAAGTCATGTGAAGCATTTCAGGTCTCTTGTGTGTAGAGCAACATTTTTGTTGCGTATTTTATTTTGTTGCCTTGTGTGGATCCAAGTCCTTCAGTATAAAACGGTAAACAGCTGACGTTTGTAACAGAAGAACTGGACGGGTTTTATCTGTGGCTGTGTTGGCTGAGATGGACGAGAGTGAGAGAGATAGAAAGCGAGTGTGTGAAAGTGTGAGTGTCCCCCTGCACGCTCTCTGGACAAACTGAAAGCGGCGCTCAGTGGGATTACAGGCCGAGCGCCGCTGGGGGAGGAGAGCAGACCAGGATTCTGGGAGGTTGTTAGTCGATCATAGCTGGACCTCAGTGGTCATCTGTGCAGGTTTGCTGTGGAGGAACAACAAAGTTCTGGCATCTGGGTCGGTCCTGAAGAACATTTCTGACAATTTTAAAAAATTAGTATCTTCTCAGCGTCTGTCAGCAGTTTTATTCCGTCATGTTTGAATCTTACCAGAACAGTTTGAAGACTGCAAATCACCTCAAAAGACTGAATGTTCTCAAAGTCGTGCCATGAGGGTTGGATGCAGCCCAGGAGACAGAACATTAAGGCCAACAGCACATCTGATTATTTAAATCATAATTTCCCATCTATGTTGTGCATGCTGCACTTGTACGGTCGCTGCAGCTGGTGCAGTTTTTAAAAACATGGTACAAATGTGGTTGCTAACAGCTGTGATTTTTCAGTCACGATTCTCTCAGCGTTTCCAAAGCGCTGTGACTAGAAACCGTCAGCGCTGTTTAATTCTGACACATGCAGAAGTAGACATGTTTAAAGTGTTAAATCAGTCATAGTGAACTGACCGGATTACGGATTACAGCACCGCCAGTTTTATGCTTTTCCAGTGAAAACGTTAGCAGATGATGTTGTTTTTCGGTTATTTTTTCTTCTTATTTTTTGCTTAAGTGTCCCTCCTGGGAGGACAGAAGCAGATCATTGGTCAGATCAGATCAGTGATGCACTAATCCAACTTTTTGTTACTGCTGCAGTTTCTGACGCCAGAACTCAGGTTTTTGGCTGATCCAGAACCAGTTCTTCTTTAAAATGCAAACTCTGTGTTCTTCACTGGGCGGAAATGTCCATCATTTCTAACCCTAATTTCTATAGTGGAATCATCATCATCTTCTTTTTCTCCTTCTGCCTTTGTGAATCCTGCTTCTACTGTTTCCTCCTCGTCGTCCTCCTCTTGTTCCCCTGCTTCTTCCATCTGCAGCCGCTCCCGTTAGGGGGCGCCGCAGCAGATCATCCATCTCTGTCACCCTGTCCTCTTCATCTTCTTCTGTCACACTGAACACTGCATGTACTCCCTCTGCACGTCTCTCCATCCTCAGCATCCTTCTCCCTATATACCCCACGTCCCTCCTCTGCACATGTCCAAACCATTTCAGTCTCATCAGAGATCCAACCATCTGCCCTTTAGCTAATGGACAACCTGCTGTTGCCACAGTGTTACTGTTAGACATGTGGATCACTTTGTTTGGTCAGAAGCTGTTGGAATACTGGAATAGACAATAATAATATTGTTGTGATATTTACGTGGACGATCCCTCTGATGCTGATCCTTAAATCTGGGTCCTTATTGGATTTGTTGATGTCTCAATACTAGCCTTGATTTTTTTTTTTCTGACACTTTTTACAGATTGGCAAATGTTTCGATGGATCCTTTGCAGATTTTATCAAGCTCGTATTCCAGATAAAAGGTAGTGGCTGAAAGTTAACGTAGCGTCTTTACGGGAAACACGGCAGCTGTTATAAGCCAACAAAAAGGTGGCGCTGTTTTAAGGGAAAGTGCCAGGATGGTGTCAGCCACTCTGACATAAACATAAAACTAAAGTTTCATAAAACAAGAGGCAATAAAGACAGCGGGAAGCGCCGTCATCGATTCCAATGATATTTTCACGAGCACATAAAGATTATGAGTCTGTCACAGTGGCACCCATCTGTGCTTTCATTTGGGACTCAAGTTAAAGGGAAGGGATGACTTTCATTTGGTTAAATAGTTTAAGGTCACGGGAGATTGATATCGACCCCCTCCCTCCTTCCGACTCCCCAATGATTGACAAGTAGGGAAGGTGGTGACAGTCTTTTTTTTTTTTTAAGGAAGGAAGGGAAGAAGGAAGGAAGGGAAAGAAATCAGCAGCAAATTCCATCCGAATCCTCCTGGAGCTGCTCTGGCGATTACAGGGTTAAGTAAATGAAACAATTTGTCAACTGACAAACTCTGTCTATGCAAACCCAATTTTTGTTGCAAAACAATTACAAAATTACAGTAGATAAAAACTGAGCGGCACCAGTATTTATGCAATCAACATAATGAAGAAACAAAACAATTTAATGTGGAAAAATCATCATTCATCTGCATTATAATTGCTTCTCTTTCACATCTACAGGGATGGTTAATTAAAATTGTGATTAAATGCGCCTGCTCTGCCTAAGATGTCTTCCCCCTAAACAGGTGCTATAGAATTTAAAAGTAAAGAGAAAAAGCTAATTAGCATTGGAAATTGAGAAATTGCCTGCAAGAATCAGTGTTAATTTCAGTCACTGATGAGGTAATTTATAAAGGGGGAGTCTGTGCAGCGTCGCCGATTCTCCCCCCACTCCAGCCCCCGCTTTCCCAGCGTGCAGGTGAATCTGTTTGCAAAATATTGAAGCTGCTTGGTATTCTGTCTTCGTTAGTGTCACATTCGGGTTTCATCTGTGCCCTCGTAACAGCCAGAATCAACAGCGAAGACGAGATAATGACATAAAAAATGTGTCGCAGACGCAGATAACACGACGCTCCTTTCAATAACGGTGAAAAGAGAAAAACTCAGGAATCTTTACTTTTAAAAGGACAGTAACCACAATGCCCCCCCCCCCCCCCCAATCCAAAGGCACAGCTTGAGATTTCATGACCAAATTGGCAGACAAAAACAATATTTTAGAAGCCAGTTTCTCTAACATAACCTGTTTTAGCCAGTTATCTCTTGGTTCTGAATGGTTTCAGACAGTTCAGAAATGGTGTTAACTGTTTAGATACAGTTGAAATTATTTTAAATCCACTTTAATTCAGTATTTCAAAGGTGTAGAAGACTTTAAATCACTCTAAATCAGATGATTTTTAAATTAGCTAGATTAAATATTGTTAAATTACTTTACATTTTGGATTAGGGCTGTCTAAAACAATTCAGAAACAAACAGGTAGTGTTACTTTAAATAGACTTTAATCCACTATGTCAAAGATAAGATCAACTTTATTGATCACACATTGGGTAAAATCATTTGTTGCAGCAGCAGCAAGAGTTGTACAGCAGTAAAGAAAAGAAAAATATTTACATTAAAGAAAGGTAACTAAAGTATATTGTGATGTTTGCTGGTGGGTGCATAAATACTGATGTGAATAGATTATGTGAAAAATAGAAAATAAGTATGTATGTGTATAAGTATGTATAGATATGGTAAAATTATTGCACACGATCAATTGCATGGTTATACATGTAATAAGCACAAAAGGTGGCGGGAGATGTAGTTTGTGGCGGGAGATGTAGTTTATAATGCACAATCTGCAGGTGGTTCTGGTGCTAAAACATTTTGAGGTATTATACAGTCTGACTACAGTTGGAATAAATGACCTGCGGAGGCACTCTGTTTTGCACCATGTTACTTTAAATAAACTTTAATCCACTATATCAAAAGTGTAAAGACTTCAAACCACATTAGATTTTAAACTAGCTAGATTAAATATCAATAAACTACTTTACATTTTGGATTTGAGCTGTTTAAAAAATGTCAAAATCACCTAACAGCTGGTTTTAACTGTTTAGATCCATATTAAATTACTCTAAATCAACTTTAAACCAGTATATTAAAGGTGTAGAACACTTTGAACTGCATCAAACTGCAATTGTTTTTCAATTAGAAAGATTAAATATTTCAATTAGAAAGATTAAATGTCATTGAACTACTTTACATTTTAGATTACAGCTTTTAAAATGATTCAAAAACAACCAACAGGTGGTTTTAGCTGTTTAGATCCCGTTTAAATGACTTTAAATAGTCTTTAAACCAGTCTACCAAAGGTGTTCAAACTTCAAACCACTTAAAACCAGATTAATGTTTAGATTTGCTGTATGAAATATTTTTAAAGTACATTTTGGGTAGTTTTTATAGTTGTTTAAAAGCAGATAATACCTGGTTTAAATCCTGTTTAGTGTGGTTTATTCCGGTTTAAATTTGTTGCGGTTGTCTTTCATGGACAATAGTGGACGAACAGCCCATCAGTTTAAACAAGTCCAAGTATTTGAAAGTGTGGAACTGTCAAAATTCAGCCTTCTTGTCTTGATAAATGACTTTTAAACAGTCACTCATTTTGGGTAGACTGGATAGTTGTTTATAAGCAGGTAATACCTGGTTTAAGTCCTGTTTAGTGTGGTTTATTCCGGTTTAAATTTGTAGCAGCTGTCTTTCTTGGACAATAGCGGATGACCAACCCATCACCTTAAACAAATCCAAGTATTTGAAAGTGTGAAACTGTCAACATTCAGCCTTCTTGGTCTTGATAAAAGACTTTTAAACAGTCAGTTGTTTAATTAGATTTCAGTTGTTGTTCTTTCAAAGAATGCAGTTATTGGAAAACTTTGCACAGATTCTAAGCATCCAAACAATAAAAACACTTAAACATTTTGTTAAAAAAAAGTGCTAGGAGAAGCAGTTATTGCTGAAAGCTACGTAGGTTTTGTTGCCACGATGTTGAGTGTTGCTGTGGAAGTCGATCAGCCCGGCGGTTGTAAACTCTTCACTTTGAGTTAAGCGAAACACAGCATCAGAACTGGGAGCGTGGGTTTTTCCCCCCCTTTTTGGACTCAGAATGTTGGCGACGATCCTCAAGGCCACTCAAAGTTTCCAGGACCTTCACAGATTCTGCTGATCTCCAGCTCCCCCAGTAATTAGTTGTCTTTGTCCATCATTACAGTTGGCTTTTGAGAAATGTCAGGTCTACAGACTATTCTGTAATGTTTTGATGTTGGCCACAACTCACTCTGCTTTCCCTCAAAACATTACAAACTATTCATGTGTTAGAAAATCTGAATGTTTTCAAGACCTTTCTCAATATTACTGAGCATTAAAACTCTTTTTTTTTTTGTAAAAGAACTGGAAAATTTGAAGGAACATCATTTTATGCAAATGATATCAGTTTATCCAAAGTGTTCTCTGAAATAAAATTATATTTTATTTCAGGATTTTCAGTCAGATTTGTTTGTCTTTTATCAAGATAGTGACTTTTTTTCTGACGTTTTGTACACAAGTTGTTTTGGAAAGATGAGTTAAGAAAACTTTTTGAGCTACCAGACATTTGAAATAGATTTTTTTTCCAACCAAAATCCACAAATGCAGAATCTATGCCAGTTATTTTTTTTTTTTAAATAATCACTCACAACCACTTTTTGTGGCCATTAGAGCCATGTAAATACAATTTTAAGTGATTTTAAGTGAGATAAAAAAGGTGTTTTTCCTTTGTGCAGGACAGTTTGTTTAAACCACATTTACTTTGTCCATTTTTAAAACCACTATGATGTTTTACAGTTAGACATTTAAAATGCATTTTAATAGACTAAAAAGCACTTAGAACTACAAGTCTATTCCTGGTTTAAAACAGTTTAAAAACAGTTTTTTTCCTGTTTCGAACCCGCAGTAACCAATATGTCCTTGTGCATTACAGTTTAAATCCACATTAAGTTATTAAACTACTGGTTTATCATTTATTGCCAATCATCAAAGGTGCTAAAATCAGTTTGAAAACAGTTTAAATCATTCTAAAAAACCTTTTCTAAACTAAAAAATGTAGAAGTGTCAATATTTTGGAAGCTGGAGAAAGTTAAAAATTTTATACTTTTTCTTCATAAATGGTTTCAGTAACATATCAAAGTAGATAACCATAGTTTGCTCTCAGTTAATCAGTTTTTCAATGACTTGTTTTAGTTTTACATTGTCCTTCTTAAAATGACGTGTTCTTCTTGAAATATCTTGGTGTTTTTTGGTGGAGATGTAACGATAGCTGGGTTTCCATTACATTTTTTGCACAAACGTTTATTGATGTTTTCAGAATGTTGACAAAGCAGAACAGAGAAATGACAGCGTTTGTTGCTGGCACCACGTTGCTGCTGAACGCAGGCGGTGGTGGTTTAACGATGAATCAGAATCTGGATAAGAGCACCTTTGTTTTCTGGCATTTATTTGATCGGGGTAATAATGCTAAATTCCCTTAAATATACTGGGATTAAATGGGATTACAAACCATTCTGAGTAATGGGGCTGTTGAGGTCTGTGTGTGAAGGTTGGACAGGTGAGAGGTCGGCACCGAGGAGGTCACAGGTTAGTCAGGTCAGCGAGCGTCCACCTGTATGAAGTTAGAGCAATTGAAACGAGTGAAGGCGGTTTGGTGAGACTTTTGTCGTGGCTTCTGCCTTTTTCTCTGAGATTAAGTCCAGCGAGCAGAACCAGGAGCTTGTCACTTCCTCCTCCTCTTCACTTTTAACAATCGTGTCTCTCACTCAGACTCAAAACTCCAACAACTTTTCTCCAGCTGCTGTGTGACAAATCGCGTATCATCGTTCCTGCTGTCGTCACGTTCTGCCTCCTGTTGGACCACTTTAAAGCCTCTTGTTGTTCACAACTTGCACCAAGTTCCAAATCACGTGCAAGAACGTGTATCTCCAAGAAGCTCAAACCATAGTTCCAGAATGTCTTTGACCAGATTTTCTATTTTATGCCATTTCTCTATGCAGGGTTCCTGCAGATCCTTAAAAAGTATTTGGTTTGATAATCTACAATAATCTGATAATCTGATAATCTGGCTAATTTTCTTAAATCCTCCAAACCGTGACTATCCAGGGTTGGGACCAGGAAGCAGAGTTGTAGTCTTACACACCTCTCTGCAGCTTCTCTCCCCCTGCCATCCCCTCATTACCCCATCCCCGTAGAGACGGTGCCTGCTCCCAGACTACCAATAACCAGCAAAAATCTATTTAAGCATAAAAATTCAAAAAGAAAAAATAATATAGCACCTTCTACTGCACCACAGACTAAAACAGTTAAATGTGGTCTATTAAACATTAGGTCTCTCTCTTCTAAGTCCCTGTTGGTAAATGATATAATAATTGATCAACATATTGATTTATTCTGCCTAACAGAAACCTGGTTACAGCAGGATGAATATGTTAGTTTAAATGAGTCAACACCCCCGAGTCACACTAACTGTCAGAATGCTCGTAGCACGGGCCGGGGCGGTGGATTAGCAGCAATCTTCCATTCCAGCTTATTAATTAATCAAAAACCCAGACAGAGCTTTAATTCATTTGAAAGCTTGTCTCTTAGTCTTGTCCATCCAAATTGGAAGTCCCAAAAACCAGTTTTATTTGTTATTATCTATCGTCCACCTGGTCGTTACTGTGAGTTTCTCTGTGAATTTTCAGACCTTTTGTCTGACTTAGTGCTTAGCTCAGATAAGATAATTATAGTGGGCGATTTTAACATCCACACAGATGCTGAGAATGACAGCCTCAACACTGCATTTAATCTATTATTAGACTTATTGGCTTTGCTCAAAAAGTAAATGAGTCCACCCACCACTTTAATCATATCTTAGATCTTGTTCTGACTTATGGTATGGAAATAGAAGACTTAACAGTATTCCCTGAAAACTCCCTTCTGTCTGATCATTTTTAATAACATTTACATTTACTCTGATGGACTACCCAGCAGTAGGGAATAGGTTTCATTACACTAGAAGTCTTTCAGAAAGCGCTGTAACTAGGTTTAAGGATATGATTCCTTCTTTATGTTCTCTAATGCCATATAACAACACAGTGCAGAGTAGCTACCTAAACTCTGTAAGGGAGATAGAGTATCTCGTCAATAGTTTTTACATCCTCATTGAAGACAACTTTGGATGCTGTAGCTCCTCTGAAAAAGAGAGCTTTAAATCAGAAGTGTCTGACTCCATGGTATAACTCTCAAACTCGTAGCTTAAAGCAGATAACCCGTAAGTTGGAGAGGAAATGGCGTCTCACTAATTTAGAAGATCTTCACTTAGCCTGGAAAAAGAGTCTGTTGCTCTATAAAAAGCCCTCCGTAAAGCTAGGACATCTTTCTACTCATCACTAATTGAAGAAAATAAGAACAACCCCAGGTTTCTTTTCGCACTGTAGCCAGGCTGACAAAGAGTCAGAGCTCTATTGAGCTGAGTATTCCATTATCTTTAACTAGTAATGAGTTCATGACTTTCTTTGCTAACAAAATTTTAACTATTAGAGAAAAAATTACTCATAACCATCCCAAAGACGTATCGTTATCTGTGGCTGCTTTCAGTGATGCCGGTATTTGGTTAGACTCTTTCTCTCCGATTGTTCTGTCTGAGTTATTTTCATTAGTTACTTCATCCAAACCATCAACATGTTATTAGACCCCATTCCTACCAGGCTGCTCAAGGAAGCCCTACCATTATTTAATGCTTCGATCTTAAATATGATCAATCTATCTTTGTTAGTTGGCTATGTACCACAGGCTTTTAAGGTGGCAGTAATTAACCATTACTTAAAAAGCCATCACTTGACCCAGCTATCTTAGCTAATTATAGGCCAATCTCCAACCTTCCTTTTCTCTCAAAAATTCTTGAAAGGGTAGTTGTAAAACAGCTAACTGATCATCTGCAGAGGAATGGTCTATTTGAAGAGTTTCAGTCAGGTTTTAGAATTCATCATAGTACAGAAACAGCATTAGTGAAGGTTACAAATGATCTTCTTATGGCCTCGGACAGTGGACTCATCTCTGTGCTTGTTCTGTTAGACCTCAGTGCTGCTTTTGATACTGTTGACCATAAAATTTTATTACAGAGATTAGAGCATGCCGTAGGTATTAAAGGCACTGCGCTGCGGTGGTTTGAATCATATTTGTCTAATAGATTACAATTTGTTCATGTAAATGGGGAATCTTCTTCACAGACTAAAGTTAATTATGGAGTTCCACAAGGTTCTGTGCTAGGACCAATTTTATTCACTTTATATATGCTTCCCTTAGGCAGTATTATTAGACGGTATTGCTTAAATTTTCATTGTTACGCAGATGATACCCAGCTTTATCTATCCATGAAGCCAGAGGACACACACCAATTAGCTAAACTGCAGGATTGTCTTACAGACATAAAGACATGGATGACCTCTAATTTCCTGCTTTTAAACTCAGATAAAACTGAAGTTATTGTTCTTGGCCCCACAAATCTTAGAAACATGGTGTCTAACCAGATCCTTACTCTGGATGGCATTACCCTGACCTCTAGTAATACTGTGAGAAATCTTGGAGTCATTTTTGATCAGGATATGTCATTCAAAGCGCATATTAAACAAATATGTAGGACTGCTTTTTTGCATTTACGCAATATCTCTAAAATCAGAAAGGTCTTGTCTCAGAGTGATGCTGAAAACTAATTCATGCATTTATTTCCTCTAGGCTGGACTATTGTAATTCATTATTATCAGGTTGTCCTAAAAGTTCCCTAAAAAGCCTTCAGTTAATTCAAAATGCTGCAGCTAGAGTGCTGACGGGGACTAGAAGGAGAGAGCATATCTCACCCATATTGGCCTCTCTTCATTGGCTTCCTGTTAATTCTAGAATAGAATTTAAAATTCTTCTTCTTACTTATAAGGTTTTGAATAATCAGGTCCCATCTTATCTTAGGGACCTCATAGTACCATATCACCCCAATAGAGCGCTTCGCTCTCAGACTGCAGGCTTACTTGTAGTTCCTAGGGTTTGTAAGAGTAGAATGGGAGGCAGAGCCTTCAGCTTTCAGGCTCCTCTCCTGTGGAACCAGCTCCCAATTCAGATCAGGGAGACAGACACCCTCTCTACTTTTAAGATTAGGCTTAAAACTTTCCTTTTTGCTAAAGCTTATAGTTAGGGCTGGATCAGGTGACCCTGAACCATCCCTTAGTTATGCTGCTATAGACGTAGACTGCTGGGGGGTTCCCATGATGCACTGTTTCTTTCTCTTTTTGCTCTGTATGCACCACTCTGCATTTAATCATTAGTGATCGATCTCTGCTCCCCTCCACAGCATGTCTTTTTCCTGGTTCTCTCCCTCAGCCCCAACCAGTCCCAGCAGAAGACTGCCCTCCCTGAGCCTGGTTCTGCTGGAGGTTTCTTCCTGTTAAAAGGGAGTTTTCCTTCCTACTGTAGCCAAGTGCTTGCTCACAGGGGGTCGTTTTGACCGTTGGGGTTTTACATCATTATTGTATGGCCTTGCCTTACAATATAAAGCGCCTTGGGGCAACTGTTTGTTGTGATTTGGCGCTATATAAAAAAAAAAAATTGATTGATTGATTGACAAGTAATAACTTAGTTGGTATTAAAGTGTTTGCAGTCATTCTTTCAAAAGTCTTAAAAATGTCCAGACATGGGAGTTCATTCACGTTTTCTTTGACATTGAAATTAGACATCTTCTAAATCAATGACTATATATATATATATATATATATATATATATATATATATATATATATATATATAAATTTCTGTGAAATCCAACCCTCCCCAAAGCGAAATAGCAGAATCAAGAAGTCTCTTTTCTTTGGTTGTTGGAATGTTCAGAGAAGAGACACTTTCAAGTAGCTCGGTGTAACTTACGCGATGACATGGGCAAGTGTAAATTTGTAAAAAAAAAAAAGTGTAAAAGTGTAAAAAAAAAATCATGTCGTTAACTCGACTCATTGGCTGCGCGTGCATAGGTCGTCCAAGACATGTTGTTTGTTCACACTCTGAAATACAAACAACAGGAGCACTTCTGAAACATAGTTCAGAAAAAAAGTAAAAAAAAGTTTGGGCTATGAAAGCACAAACTATAAACCAGGCACACGGGCAGCTTAGAGCTGAAGACTTCATTGTTACAAAGCAGGTGCGCTACCAGTTCACCAATGTGACGTTAAATGTATCAAAGGCAAGTTCCACTTTGGTAATGTGCTCTTATTTGTAATTATAAATGTGTCACCGGTAACCACACAGTGACGCGCTGTTCATCCACCTGTTTTGCGACATGAAAGTTAGCGGGTGATTTTGAGGCTAGTTTGCATTAAAACAAAGAAAGCAAAATGAAGTGACTTGTTTTGGAGTTTGTTTGTTTTTGGGCTGTAGAGCTTATTATTTTACACGGCCACTAGAGGTCACTTAATTTAAAAATGCAGCAAACTTTCGTAATAAATCAGAAACAACCAATGAAAGTGGATTTTTGGAGAGGGAGAACAGTCTTGATGCTGTTCTTGTTCACGTTTTTTTTTTTTTTTTTTGCCACATCCCGCCACATATGACGGGTAATTCTACGTTAACAGAATTACCTTCAGTGCGAATTTTAACAGTAAGTCAAAATATGACCAGATTTTGCTGCCATTGTACTTGTAGTTCTGTTACTGTTGAATTGCCTTGTTGCAAGAGAACACATGCACTAATCAAAGAGACGCACGCAAAATAACTGCAGTCATGTGACACTTTGCTGTGTTGGTGAGGCCACGTTAGCTTTCCTCCGCTTTCGTTCTTTTTCTCACAAACTTTTAGTTTTATTGTTTCCGCATTTGAGAAACCTGGAATCAGTTTCCATCGTAAAACAGAACGTTAAGGAGAATGTCTTCCCCCCCCATTTTCCCCTGAATTTTGGCCACACCCTTAAATTTTCGGCCACGCCTTCTTCGTGCTTCGATGTCGACATAATTGAATGACCAACATGTCACTTGTTTACAGAAACAAACGAGACTGTGACGAGGAATTTCATCTCTTCCTTTCGCTCAGCTCATCCACAGCTCTTCGTTATTTCACTTTAGCTTCTTCTTTTTTTATCGTTGGGGGAGTCAGTCGGCTGAACAGGTCAGGCAGTAAGTGACAAGGTGTTTTGTCATTTTTGTGAACCCTCGCCAGATTGTTCAGTGTAAGTGTAGTGTAACTGAGCCGCTTGTAGCTCAGCAGAGTGTGGAAAATAAGATCGAGGACTGATTTTTCTCTCTCTCCTCTCTGGCCTCTCGCTCGCTGGCTCTTGCTGTTGGTTTTACAAGATGTGAGATAGTAAAATAGATATCGAGTGGCTCGCTGAGAGCTCCTGTGCGCCGCCATCGCTGTCGCTCTTCATACATTTCCGTTCCACCTGACAGCCCGCTGTATTGCTCCAACATTTACACTCGCTCCGGTTTGACCCGTGACCACTTGTAGCCACCTATTATGCTATTATCGTCTGAGCACTCACCGTCCTGACACCTTATTCTCAGCCGGGTTATCAATGGGAGGCATCCCTGTACTGCCGCTACGGGTTGGCACGTTTCTGCATCGGTGACACCAAGACAAATTCCTCCACGCTGCATAAATATATATATATATATATATAAAAAAAAATTGTATCTGCCACTTCTTCCATGTTTCTCAATAGTTCTGTTGTTCACTTTCTTTATTCTCTCATTTTTATCCAGTTTTACTGTTGATTGCAATGATTTGTTTCACGTTGGTTTGGACGTCTCTCAGCTCTGGACTCGGTGTCCGTCAGTCCATTTTAATCCATAAATAAATACTTTTTTTCTCTCTCTTTTGATTGTGATTCCCTGTCATCAGTGGATTTCTTTTAAACAAGTGAATTATTCATTTGTGTGTAATAAAAATTTGCACCATAACGCAACGCTGCCCATCTTTTTTTAGCAACAAAAGCCAACGGCGTCCAAAATGCAGATGGCTCTCACCAAACTGTGTCCAAAACAGAACATTTGTCAGAGAAGACTGGACCGTATGAATTAAATCACTTCAGCTCATTGCTGTTTTATAGCAACCGAGGCAGATGGGTAGTGAGTTAGCCTAGCCTAGCTGCCAAGCCAGCTAGCACACAACACTGTTCCGAGCTTAAAATAAGATTTGTGATTTCTTAAATATCTAAATAATGTGCTCCTCAACAGGCTGCTATACCTACGGCTGTTAGAGCTCACAGTTTGTCTAAAGTCAGTAATGAAGTTTCTGCAAAATTTTTTTTTTTTTTTTTTGAATTAAACAGAAATTTTAATACTTATTTGTCATTAACAGAAAAAAATGAGAGTGTTTTGTGTTCTGGAGTTAACTGAAAAGTAAAAATATTAAGGAGTTTTTTTATGTGTGTAATTGACTATTTTGGGGCAGCACGGTGGCTTAGTGGTTAGCACTGTTGCCTCACAGCGAGAAGGTCGTGGGTTCAATTCCCGTGGCCTTTCTGTGTGGAGTTTGCATGTTCTCCCCGTGTTTGCGTGGGTTTCCTCCGAGTGCTCCGGTTTTCCTCCCACATCCAAAGACATGTGGGTTAGGTGTATTGGGGTCTTTAAATTGTCCGTAGGTATGCGAATGGGTGTGTCTGTGTTTCTTTGCCTGCTTGTGGCCCTGCGACAGACTGGCATCCTGTCCTGGGTGTACACCACCTCGCGCTCTGTGACTGCTGGGATAAGCTCCAGCCCCCCGTGACCCTTAATTGGACTAAGCAGTAGATAGATAGATGCGGTAGATGAATGAATGAATGAATGGATTATTTTGTGCTTTGCGAGTCCAGGAGGAAACACCTTGTTTTTAAAGCATTTGTAGATTATCCAGCAGAATCTTATTCCATCTTTCAAAACATAAACAAATGAGTCATTTTGTGTAGAAATATTTGTGTCATAATGATACATTTGAAAGTTGATTTTTTTTTTTTTTTTTTTTTTAAGAATTAATGAAGAAATTTTTTATCAGTTCTTTTCTGAACTAATTTCCTTTAAGCTGTTAAACCACAAAATCCAGTGGCGGCTTTGAAAAACATGTTCTCATTTTCTTTTTGTAAAAGCCAAGATCAAGACTGTAAAAATGGAAATGGTCAGATTTGTGCTGTTTGTTTTTTTTCCCCCCATAAGTAAAAATATCCAAATCTAAGATGAAAATGCTGATGTATCTACATCTCTTATTTAAAAATTTGCCAAAAAATGAACCAGTTGATTGATCCAGATACTTTTAAAAATAAAAATTCTGTGCTCCTCCACGCAGCAGAGACAGTTTGAACAAGGTGGCTGAGATGAACAGTTGTGAGACAAAAATTCAACAAATCTCCCAATGAAATCCAGACTTGAGCAGAGATGAGAGAGAGAGAGAGAGAGAGAGAGAGCAATAGCTGAGGTAGAAAAAATAGAACTGGTGTCAGAAGCACTTGTGGTCATTTGGAAAAACGTATATAGATTTAAAGACATTTTAAAAGCTTTTGTCAAATAAATTATCAAAGAAACTCAGCTTAGGTTTTTTTTTTTGTTGATTTAGGAGATTACAGCTGTCATTCTGCACAGAAGATGTGTTTTGCCTCCTCCAGGCTTTGAGCTGTGAATGTGCTGTTTGTCTGTAGAGGTGCTGAACTTGCAGGTGCAGTGAAAAACGAGCCCACAGTGAGTAAAATGCAACAGCGGAGAAAACAACAAAAAATGTGCTGAAACCGCTCGGGGTGCAGATGGCTAAGAGAGGAGTTACGCACACTTTTAGCATCACTAACCTTCAGGAAAGTGAACCTTTAACTCCTGATGCCTTGCTCAACCCACAGAATGCTCCTTTTCCCAGCTTCTGTCTGCTGTGCAGTTGTATGTGTGTGTGTGTCTGTTTTTTAAGGAGGACGTGTGTTTGACGTCTCACCACGTCGGCCTGCTGTCTGCGGGGTTTGAAGCGTGTGTTTACGAGGCTTTTAAAGTGACACTGATGCTCGTGTTGAGAACTGCAGCGTGCAGATGTAAGAAGGATTTCTACAAGTCGGAAAGCAGCAAGAGGAAAAGCCTGAAGCCCTGAGGGAGAAATGGGTACAACGACGACGACACCGGGGGAGAAACAATCTCTAATATTAGGAGGAGGGGGGGAGACACACAAACAGGGGAAGGGAGGGAGAGGAAGAAAAAAAAAAAAACCCTTGAGTTTGTTTATGTGCACATAATGTGACTGTGTGCGCCCGGTGAAGCGCCGCAAATGGGAGAAGTATGCGTGGGTTTCTCAGGTAACAGGATTACGTGGGCACATAATTGATCCATTTGGGGGAAAAATGACAGCGCTCTAAAGAGGCCCTCGGCTTTGGAAATGGAGTTTATGAAACAGGCATTCGTAATTCAAAGGAATCAATATGTCAATTTTATTACGTCTGCGGGCCAGATGGGTGTTAAAGGCACAGCTCATCCCTCTGCTTTCCAACCGCTCTCTCCGTCACCCCAGGGTCTCTCCATCACCGCACTTCCTCTTTCTCTCCCACCCGCGACAAACGTACGTATGATGATGAAACTCCCACCACCACCACCCGACCCTTCGTTTTAAACCTCGTTTTCTGCAGATCTCTCTCAGATCCTGTCATCTTCTTCCTTTCTCTTTCAGTCTTTCTCTGACTCATTTCTTCTCTCTCTCTCTCTCTCTCTCTCAGTTGGCACACACATGTATAACAAAGGTCTCTCACCCCCCCTCCCCTCCACTCTCTCTCTCTCTCTCTCTCACGTCATTATAAATGTCTCTCACTCACTCAGTCGCTGTTTGTGTGGCAAAGGTCCTCAGTGGCCATTTTGTCAGCAAGACTTAGTGTGTGCACATGTGTGTCTGTGCACGTGCACACACACGCACACACACACGTCTCAGAAGTATCAAATATCCCAGGCCAAGCAAATGCATCAGCTGAAATATGTTTGTCAATGCAGCTGTTGACTCAACACTATTATTCTTAAGAAGACGTTTGCAAAGAGCAGCGAGCACAATAAACTGTTTCAGAGCTCGTCCAATAGCATTTAAAAGCCAAAGGGGAGAGAGAGAGAGAGAGAGAGAGAGACGGGGGTGGATGGGGGATTAAGCATTCTGCATTTCCCTTGCTAAAATATTCACGTTTCATTTAAATACAACGGCATCCCAGGCAAGATTTAATTACCATCCTGAGCTATAATGCAAATGAATAATGCAGCAAAGACTGATGCAAACGGATAGAAATGTAAGAGGTGATACATCGGTGGGGGTGGGGGGGGGGGCGACAATGATGAAGGGAAAAGGTTAAAAAATGTAAAGAGTCAAATCTCAGGCAGCGTCCTGCTGTTTGTTGTTCTGTGATGGGAGGATGAAGAGATGGACAGAAAACCAAGAAGAAGAAGGAGGAGTTAGGAAAGGAGGCACAATTACGAGGCCTTGCTTGCTTCCTCACCGTTTGCCAGCACCCCCCCCCCCATCCTCTTCCAGTTCATTTTTGGAGTAAGTAAATAATAAGAAGTTGGTGATGCTTGCATTTTTAATTCCGCCCCCTCCTTGCTTGTACTTTCTTTTTTCTTCTTTTTTTTTTATTTTGTTCAGTTCACTGACTGACATCTGCTATCAATGCTAAGCAGGTGTTCCCGCACAAACAGACGTGCCCCTGTTTGTGTTTCGCCATCCCCGCCACCGTGCACCCAAATGAGCAACGTGATTAAGAATCCTGTAAATTTTTGAAAGGAAACGGATGGCTGCCCGGCTAGAACGTAATTACACCGCCGCCAACATCCGCAGCTCACCGCTGCAGCAGCCAGAGCCGAAGCAACAGCAGAGAATTATTAATATATAATGGCATCTTTCCTTGTAATTCATAAATGAAATAAAATGAAGGAGGAGTAACCGCTGATAAGTCTTTTCCTTTTTTTTTTCTTTTTTTTTTAGTGGCAGTTTTCAGAAATTGAGTCTCGGCGATCATCTTCCATGATGCGTTAGGGAAAGCGGGGAAGACTGATTCCTTTCTCTTCTTTTCTTACTTTTGCTGACTTTCTTTTGAGCTCATTTATTTCCTAAATGAGGCCTTGATGTTTCCTCGCTCCGGTTTGTCGTTAGCTGCTCTCACTTTGCTACACGATCATACGCGCCGTTGCAACTGCGACGTCTCACGTGTGCAGCTAACTTTGTTTCTGTGGAACTTCAAAGGCACTCAGCACATTAAGGTTGCACTTTCTTCCTTTTAGAGTTTTAGGATTTTCCTTCAAATTGGGAAGGAAGAAGTGCGGAGAGTTTAAAAACGCACACACTCACACACATTTAGAAACAGCAGCGACACTCAGAGTATTAACTTTAGCCGAGGCCCAAAATGGCAGATCATCAAATGTTAAAGCCCAGATTAAACTGAATCTGTGCTAGTTTGGACAAAATGAAGTGCAAGCATCATACGTCCTGTAACAGACCTCACACCTACTCTTATACTAAATTCATGATTGGAAGCACATTTCTGGATTCTCCAGCAGGTGTCAGCGTTCAGCACGTGGGGTCTGGAACAATGATCGAAACATGAGTGTTTCAAAGGTTTTGAAACATGTCAGAACAGTGCTTTGAGTTTGCCACAAGCCGTTTGCAGTACTGATTAAAATTTTTGACATAATCTCCGGTGACGGCTGTCTGCCCGTTGTTTCATTCGGGTTTTGCGTTCCCTTTCTTTTGTATATTTCTTTTGGTTTTTGGCCACATAGTGGGCATCATGTTTTCTCCCATGCATGCCCTGTGAAGGTTGGCGCTGAATCCAGCAGGTAGCAGACACGTCGATGGGATATTTAAGGTGGAGACGTATAAGATAATAGCATTTATAGTTTTTGGGTTATTGTTGACACAAGCTGGCTGGAATGGACTAATTCACCGACTCTGATACACGTTTTAGTGTACAGACTCTACACTGTACACTGATACCAGAACATGGACAAGTAGTAAACTGCTGAGTCATGCTGTGTAAAATTCAAAAAAGTTTGAGCTCCACCCTCTTCATCAGTGTCTTCCCTAAAATGTTATTTGACCTTTTTCCAGGGTTCATCCGCTGTTTTTAGCAGGTTTTGTGTAAACTGGTTTGACTCAATACAGCATCTCACCATTTTAACAAAAATCCCATTTTCTTGGTTCACTGTAAAATATAACCCTAATCTGTGGCAGAACAAACCCAATATTTGCAACGAGGTTTGTTAAAATTTGTTGATTAGTTAAACAACTTCCAGGATAAACCCAACTATTTTCACCAAGTAGCATAAAAATTGCTTATATAACATTTCCTAAATCAGGTGGGTGATTTTATGGTAACGGAATTCATTGACCCAGGTAGATGAGTGGGATAAGGAGTAGGGCTACCAATCTGTGTGAATACGAGGGTTTGAGTCCAGGTCCCGCTACCCATCTGTGTATTGGACAAGACACTTAATCCAGACTGTCCCAGTCCTCCCAGCTGTAAACAGGAACCAGCCTTGGCTGTAGAAGTAACTTGGCATCCCGTCCAGGGGAGAGGTGTAGACTTTCATCCGCTTCACGCTTTGTAATCCGGATTTATCACCAAGAAGCTGTGGGACGTAGAGCTGATATAGGATTCACCATATAAACTGCACCAGAGTATAAGTCGCGCCTGGCAAGAAATGCTGCCTAAAGAGAAAAATATACAAGTCCTACCAGAATAGAAGTTACATCTTTTTTAAATTGGGGATTGTTGTGTTTTGTTGTTGTGTACTTTTACTTTGGCATTTATCATTTGTTACTGGAGTTTATTATGTTTTGTGTTTTGATTCCTGAGAAATTACAACATAAATAATTATTATTATTACTAACGAATGTATGATGTTTGATTTATAAGTCGCGTTGGTGTACAAGTCACAAGACTTCCCAATCTAGTAAAAAAAACAAAGAAAAAAGCGACTTATACTTCAAAAAATAGGGACTTCTTCCAATATCAAAATGCAGACTCTCCTCTTGTGTCGATCAGCCCCCAAAGTTCCCGGTTTCTCTTCTACATCAAGCTCAGTGATGTCTCAATTTTGAAGAAATTAGGTTTTTATTTGATTTATTTATTTGAGTAAAGTAACAAAAGTCTTAAAAAAACTAAAATAAATAAAATATAAACAAATCAAATTTATTAAATGAAGAAATTCTAAATGTGAAGAGGTGTGAATAGAAACCGCAGTGTGTGTGTGTGTGTGTGTGTGTGTGTGTGTGTGTGTGTGTGTGTGTGTGTGTGCACGTGCGTGTGTGTGACACAAATAAACTACAAAGCCGTAACAAGAACAAATTTTTTTTTGTCCTCATGAGGCAGAGAAGATTATTTCTGTTACGTCTTTCCAAACATCATCATCACTCAAACTGCCAGGTGATTTTTCTTTTGCCTGAAATGCGACAGAAGAAAGTGGACCTGCTGTGAACACGCAGGGTCGAACATCGGGGATGTTTGCAGTTACCAAACCTCCGTAATTCACTTTTCACCCAATTTCTGTCCATCTTTCAGTCTGAGCTCCTGTTTCCTCCCGCGGCAGCCGTTGATGGCGGCTGACAGGAAAAGGTGCACCTCTTTGTAGCCGCTGCCCTCCTGTCCTCTCTAATCAGAGCCAGAGATGGCTGCATCCTCCCTTTCGGATACGGGATAATTAGCCTTCTCCGTGAGCGCCGGGGCTTCACCCTGAGACGGGGAGGGACAGACGCTGACAATTATATTAGGGACGGGCGTTTGTTTCTCTCTGTAAATCACTGCCTCGTAGCTACCTTTCCCCTTGCCACAGCTGAAGGAGTGTGAGCTCATGATATGAAATAATAAGGGTGCAGTTATGTGTGCGGCTCCCGGCTGCAGCAGGACAAATATTGTTTTTGTCTGTTTGCGAGCTCCGCGGCTGAGATCAGCGCCCAATGTGTCGCTCAGAGTGGAGTTTGCAGATCGGAGGGTTCACGTCTCTGGCAGGTCTGCAGCTAAAAAAAAAATACCCACACTACAAATTATTTAGTCACTCAGCTAACACAGTCTCAGACAGCAGTCTTTTCTTTTTTATTCATTTTCAGCCCAGTTCCCGCAACTAAAGCTAGCTGGCTTGGTAAGCCATTGCACATGTTGAGCTAGGCTAGCTAACTCAAAGCCTAGTGTGATGTGATCACTGCACAAATAAATGACTCAACATTTATGAACACAAATTACACAGCTGTAATTTTGGATGTGTTTATAGTTAAAGTTTTGCTCACCGCTTCAGTTGCATGCAGGGTAGGCTATACCCCGTTGTCCGTGTTGGTCAAGCATTAACGCAGTTGCCTGTGATTGGTTCTACAAGGATGTTTACAGATTAATCAAGCAAATATTTTTGCTTTTTTGGGCCAACCCAGGCAATTCCTGTTATACAGTTGAATGAACTGGACCTCAAAATGCAGACAAACACAAAGTGATTAAGTGAAAAAAGTGATTTTATTTACCAAAAGACAAGAGTCAGAGTCCAAAACCTAGGGATGTGGCCAAACAGTCCAAAGTGTTCAACAGGTGTGAATAAAATAGGTGGCAAGGCTGGGCACAGTCGGTACAGGAGGTGCATCAACAAACTAGTAGGGAGTGGATGAATGAGCCGGTCTTTTTAACTGCACTGGAGTAGATGATTGATTGCGGCTGTGGGAAGCCATCAGGTCAGCCACACCCAGCCTGAGACTCACAAGACAAACTGAAAAGGTCAGATTCTCACAAATACGTGGATTGTTCAGAAATTTATTTTCAAAAATTGCTCCAAAATACCTTGTGACCTGGAGTTTATCAGAGCCCATGAGTGTGACAGTCACTCCATTTCAATTTATTCATAATGGCCGGTCAAACTTTCTTTTTTTAACAGCAAAGACAGATCATAGAGATTCACAGTCTTTTCCTGAAGTTTGCAGCAAGTGTTAGCAGGACTGTTGACTTGCAGCAGAATAGACAAATTGATGTAGTTGAAAAGGGTAAGACATTTGAAGATGAAGATTTTATACACTCAACAAAAATATAAACGCAACACTTTTGGTTTTGCTCCCAATTTGTATGAGATGAACTCAAAGATCTAAAACTTTTTCCACATACACAATATCACCATTTCCCTCAAATATTGTTCACAAACCAGTCTAAATCTGTGATAGTGAGCACTTCTCCTTTGCTGAGATAATCCATCCCACCTCACAGGTGTGCCATATCAAGATGCTGATTAGACACCATGATTAGTGCACAGGTGTGCCTTAGACTGCCCACAAAAAAAAGGCCACTCTGAAAGGTGCAGTTTTGTTTTATTGGGGGGATACCAGTCAGTATCTGGTGTGACCACCATTTGCCTCATGCAGTGCAACACATCTCCTTCGCATAGAGTTGATCAGGTTGTCAATTGTGGCCTGTGGAATGTTGGTCCACTCCTCTTCAATGGCTGTGCGAAGTTGCTGGATATTGGCAGGAACTGGTACACGCTGTCGTATACGCCGGTCCAGAGCATCCCAAACATGCTCAATGGGTGACATGTCCGGTGAGTATGCTGGCCATGCAAGAACTGGGACATTTTCAGCTTCCAAGAATTGTGTACAGATCCTTGCAATATGGGGCCGTGCATTATCCTGCTGCAACATGAGGTGATGTTCTTGGATGTATGGCACAACAATGGGCCTCAGGATCTCGTCACGGTATCTCTGTGCATTCAAAATGCCATCAATAAAATGCACCTGTGTTCTTCATCCATAACAGACGCCTGCCCATACCATAACCCCACACCACCATGGACCACTCGATCCACAACATTGACATCAGAAAACCGCTCATCCACACGACGCCACACACGCTGTCTGCCATCTGCCCTGGACAGTGTGTGAACCGGGATTCATCCGTGAAGAGAACACCTCTCCAACGTGCCAAACACCAGCGAATGTGAGCATTTGCCCACTCAAGTCGGTTACGACGACGAACTGGAGTCAGGTTGAGACCCCGATGAGGACGACGAGCATGCAGATGAGCTTCCCTGAGATGGTTTCTGACAGTTTGTGCAGAAATTCTTTGGTTATGCAAACCGATGGTTTCAGCAGCTGTCCGAGTGGCTGGTCTCAGACGATCTTGGAGGTGAACATGCTGGATGTGGAGGTCCTGGGCTGGTGTGGTTACACGTGGTCTGCGGTTGTGAGGCTGGTTGGATGTACTGCCAAATTCTCTGAAACACCTTTGGAGACGGCTTATGGTAGAGAAATGAACATTCAATACACGAGCAACAGCTCTGGTTGACATTCCTGCTGTCAGCATGCCAATTGCACGCTCCCTCAAATCTTGCGACATCTGTGGCATTGTGCTGTGTGATAAAACTGCACCTTTCAGAGTGGCCTTTTATTGTGGGCAGTCTAAGGCACACTTGTGCACTAATCATGGTGTCTAATCAGCATCTTGGTATGGCACACCTGTGAGGTGGGATGGATTATCTCAGCAAAGGAGAAGTGCTCACTATCACAGATTTAGACTGGTTTGTGAACAATATTTGAGGGAAATGGTGATATTTGTATGTGGAAAAGTTTTAGATCTTTGAGTTCAATCTCATACAAAATGGAGCAAAACCAAAAGTGTTGCGTTTATATTTTTGTTGTATATTTTTATCATCACATTAAAACACTTTCCAGAACTATCTGAGACATAAATCATCCATGTCACCATCAAGCCTTTTGAACTTTGATTCGGACTGACTTGATGCCTCTGGGGTTTGATAAAATAGTATATTATCATGTTGCGTCACACTGTATCCCTTTATGACACATTGTAATATTGTTCAAAGTATAGTATCATGAAGTTACTGAGCTGAATTGTAGCATTTTATTTTATATTCACTCATTTAGGTTGTTGAGAGTACAGTTATTTCTGATATTGCATAGTAATATAGTCATCTTCTTCTTCTTCTTCAGTCAGGTGCTCCTGTCCTCCTGTATCTTCCTCTGTCACACCAACCACATCACATGTCCTCCCTCAACACATCCATAAACCTCCTCTTTGTCCTCCCTCTTCTCCTCCTGCCTAGTGGCTCCATCCTCAGCATCCTTCTCCCTATATGTCCTGGGTCCCTCCTCTGCACATGTCCAAACCATCTCAATCTCACCTCTCTGACTTTGTCTCCAAACCTTCCCACCTGAGCTGTCTCTCTGATATGTTCATTCCTAATCTTGTCCACTCTCGTCACTCCTAAAGAAAATTGTAACATCTTCAGCTCCATCTCCCGTTTTTTTGTTAGTGCCACCGTCTCTAAGCCGTCCAACATAGCTGTTCTCACTACTGTCTCTTAGACTTTCTCCTCTCAACCACATTCTCCATTACTTTGGACAGTTGACCCCAAGTATTTAAACTCATCTACTTTCACCACTTCTACTCCTTGTATCCACACTATTCCACTGGGCTCCCTCTCATTCACTCACATGGACTCAGTCTTGCTCTGACTGACTTTCATTCCCCTTCTCTCCAGAGCATATCTCCACCTCTTTCTACCTGCTCTTTAACAACAGATCACAATGTCATCCACAATTATCCTGTGTGATCTCATCTGTCAACCTGTTAATCACTTTTGTAAGCAAGAAAAATCTCAGGATCGATCCCTAAAGTTAATCCCACCTCCACCTACTGCACATATCACTGCAGTCACACTTATCCTGCACCACACTCACATACTTATATGGCACTCCAGGAATTCCAGATATTCTCAGGTATTCAGATTAGAAGCTACTTATACTGGACACTGTGACATCAACATGGCATGTAATGAAAGGTTAACTCAGTGGTTGTCTTGAACTGCAGATGACGGAGCCTCAAGTGATGTTTTCTGTTTGTATCTTTTGTAGTTAGTATTTCTATGAATTTTGAGAAATTAAATGTACTGGAACTGACCTGTTAAGGTCTGCTAACCCCTCAGATTTATCTTGTGATATCTTGTTTTTTTTTTACTTTTTTTCTGCTTCATCCATGCTTGTCTTTCAATGATCCTGTTCCCTGCAGTGTACAACTACAACTCTATAACACAGACAGTGTCCACAGTGTCCTCGTCTTTGGGTGATGTTGTCTTTCTCCAGCTGCTGGGCGACGATTCGCCTCGTGCACAGGGTCACCGCGGGCTGCTGAGGAGGCGATTGGACGAATCAAGGGGCCGATTGTGTCTGGTGCCAGTCAGCTGTAATTAAGAGCAGGATCGGGGGGCGGGGGTACGCAAACGTACACAAGACACACACACGCGACAGTCGCAGAGACACGCACACGTACTGAAGCTGGGCCGCCGTCTATATGGAGCAGCTCACCTGAAAGTAATGGCTACGAGGGGCAGCAGCGGATGCAAATGAGGCCGGAGGTTAGCGTGGGAAAAGTGGAGCAGGCGAGCCTGGGACTAGGTGATCCTCTGGGCAGGGGGCCGGCCTCAGGAGGGGCCTTTGTTTCCAGCATCTATTTAAAAATACCCAGCATGCACTGCACCTCCTCCCCCACTCCTCTTTCACCTTCCCAGCCCTCCCAGTTCGGGCCCAGTGCAGAGAGAGAAGCGGTGATATGTGGTTTGTTTAACAAAGACGAAGCTGACAGATTTATCATGTTCAGACAGACTGAACCAGATTCCACAGATACGCAATCAGATTACAGATATTCCCAGTTTTTACTCATCAGACTGATGCAGGAGGAGATTTTGTCTGCTGGGTTGTTGCAGATTCACTCAGAAACTCATGAACCGGTGTTCACGAAATCCCGAGAAAAGCTTGAGCGTGTCTTTGGAATAATATGATTCTGTGTTGGTGGAGATCAGATTAAAGAAGCAAAGATTGAACTAAATTATTGTACAATTTTCAAAGAAATGTCATACAACATCAGGACAGTTTGGAATATCTGTATTTTGGAGTGAATCTACAAACATTGATGTGCCAGGAATTATTTTTTGAAGGGAAATGTAGTGCGTCCTAAAAGCTCCTGAAGTTGTTGGCTCTGGCCTGCAACAGTCAACTTTCTGTACATTTTTGGGGTTGTTCCAGTGAAAGACACACAAAACATTTGGGGGAAAAAATAACACTGAAAGAGAAATTAATTATTCTAGGCATAAAAGTATGTTCAGGGGGACACGATGAAAACGCTGAGCCTGGTATGGAACAGCTTTACTTTGAAGAGAAGCTGCATAAAGGGGCAGAATCAGGTAATATTTCTTTAAAATTTGCTAATCACAGTATTTTAGGCTGATGTTTTTTTCCAGAAGTTGTTGAAAACACTGGTTTTGGACTGGATTCTCAAAGGGGCGGAGCCAAGGATTTAGCATTATTTGTAGCTGTGAAATAGGTTTTGCTGCTCAGAATTTTGCTACGTACAAGCTACATGAATGAAGTGAAGCAAAAAACACTGAACATTTGAAAAACTTATTTTCTCAGAACTTGAAAATATTTGCTTTGATTTGGAATCAGTGCCATTACATTTTGCAAAGATTAAAGTTTTTCAGGAATTACTCTGGTTCTCACTGCTCTGTTCATACTTCCATGTTGTTACGTTGACATGGTGCATTCAACTACTGACAGACTACTAAAGAAAATGCTAACCGTCACCGGTCTTAGCATACTATGTTGTTGCGTTCAGCACGGTTAATGTTCATTGTGATTGACACAGTCTACTGGGGACCATCTAACTAACCATGTTTGTCATTGACCTTATTGTTAGCCTCCACTGCAGTTAGCATGACTGCATATGCAGCACGTATTGTTGTCTGCAAATGATCAGAGTAGCACCTGCTCTTTACTTTAAACTACACTGTGCTGTGATATCAGGGAAGCAGTTGTAATGCCGCATTCACACCGGGCGCGATGCGACGCCACCATCAACCGGTGTGTCGCTCTGCTTTCGCTGTGAAAATTTGCCCCAATGCATCATCATATAGGAGGAGCTTCCATTCCGCTCGGCAACTCCGGTTGTGAGTCAAATCAACATGCCGGACCTTGATTACACGGATCGAGGTGCCGTGCTCTTAATTGTTGTGGAAAGCTGACAAACGTCGCCAGCGGTGCCGTCCCTGGGTTCACAACATCCTCATGAGACGTTCCCAATTCGGGGAATTTCATTATTTGCTGTAGGAGCTGCGTCTGGATGACAGCCGCTTTCAGCAGTCCTTCCGTTTCTGCAGGACACAGTTTGAGGACCTCCTGTCCCATTCACACGCGCACATGTGAACAATAAAAAAAAAAAACTGCCCGCTGCCGCTGCTGCTGCTGCTCGCTCTCTGTCATAATTGTGTTTATAAACCAGTCACCATTTGTTTTATTATACATCTGTGTAGTTAATAAATAAAATAATCTTCACGGACGATTCGCTCGCCGCTGCTGTGGGGCTGCTGGTCGCTCTTCCCCCAAACTCTGTCATAATTGTGAAATAAAGGACAAAAGGGACATAAGTCCTGCTCACAGGCTGGCTACCAGAGACAGGACATGTTCAAATCCAACTCAGTCAAACTCCAGACATCTCCACGTCACTACATATCCAGTCCCTGATTGGTCATCGCAGCGTGACAAGATGAAAAAGTTCCAATTTTTCAACTTGGGGAGGAGGGCAACGCGATGCGACATCGCTCCACAAATGTGCCAATCACTCAAAATCGCTTCATTCGCGTCCATCACGTTGCGTTACGTGGCTTGGCGCTACAACATGTCCTTTTATAGGGATTACATGGCAACCTGTCGCCGCTGTCGCTCACGTCACGCCCGGTGTGAATGCAGCATAAGAGAAAGTATTTATGGAGTGTTAATGGACTAGCATCGACCCGTCAGTGTGCATAGTGGACAGCAGCCACCAAAGCTCCCTGAGGTGAAGTGGTGAAATATTATTCCATGAGTGTTTACTCATTTGAATAATAGTTGCTTGATCAAGTTCAACTTCAGACAACTTTATTGATCCCTAAAAGGGCAATTACGCTTACACTCCAATTACCTCAGACAAGATACAACAATTAATCCACAATTATTACTTGTTTACCGTAATAATCGCACACATCAAAATTAAAGACAACACAATAGGCATATACTGTTCCGTGTGTGTGTGTGAGGGACAGAGAGAGTTCATAAAATAGTTTTAATTCCTCTCTCCTGCAGCTCTGTTTTTCTTTTCCTACAGTGGCTATAATACACTGTCTGGAGTGTTACATCTTTTCAGGTGCCTGGCATTGATATGTGCAGGCAGAGTGTACGTACATTGAATCTGCTTGTGTAAGGCATTTCTACATGTTGTACAATTTATACATTGCAAAACAGTGCCTGACTTTAGACCAGCATCATTTGGTGGTCTATGATGCGTATGTGTTTTGGTGAACATGTCAGCTTTATACCTGACCACACCTCGTTTTTAGAATCAACACGCCCACATGACCACAATAATTTAAAGAACTAAAAATGACAACTGTGTTGGGTAGAAACTTGCAATGATACTTTTGCTCGCGGTGCGCAATCATGTGCCATGAAGGGCCAAGACACTGCAGGTTTTCCTTGCTACCAATCAGCTGAGCTGTTGCCCACCCCTGGTAGACTTTACACTGCTTTGAGGTGGGTATAAGATGGTGTGTGTGTGTGTGTGTGTGGGGGGGGGGGCCAAATCTTTTCGCTAAAAGTGACAGTTTATTTGCAAAAACACATGCCTTCAGAGTGATGGATGGCAGCTGCAGGAATCTAGCATCTGTGGCCAATACGCACAACATGCATTTGTCTAAATCTGTTTATTTATTAATCCGTGTTTCTTTTCTCCTCTTTTTTTTTCTTCTTGGTGCTGATTCCTCTCCAACTGTGCTGTGTCTTCTCTCCAAAGCAGGTAAGCACTTAAAATCCAGCTCTTCATGCATGCAACATTGTGTAAACAGCACTTGTGCATCATTTCACATTATACTCGTGTGGATGGCAGCTCACATTCAAACCTGGCCATCTCACCGTGTATTGCGAAGCCATAACGAAGAGGAAAATATTGCTTTGTGAACAACACGGCCTCATAAATATTCAGTTACACACGAGAAGTGTAGCTGTAAAAACGTGTGTAAGAGGAAAAACAAGATGCTCAGCGGCGGCGGCGGCAGCGGCAGCGGCGTAAATGTAAGCATGCAGTTTTTAGCAACCTGTTTGACAGCGCTGCAGCTCTTCGCGCCGTCCCCGCAGACAGCCAGCCGCTGTAATACCTCTTTCTCTTAATTATTATTTATTGGCACTACCTCTGGCTCTTTGCGCCTCTCCTCTGTCCCTTTTATCGCCTTTCTAAATAATTTCTACAAATGAGGAGTTTTTCTCTGCTGCAAACGTGCGCCCGCATGCGCGCAGCGCTCAGCTTTCACTCATCAAAGTTTAATCCACGCCTGCGTTTTGGCTTCTTCTCTTCTTCTTTTTTCCTTTTTTTTCAAATAAAGCACACTTAAAAAATGTAGATGCAAATTATTTTGCATTATTCATGCATTCTCCCAGTCCTTGTAGATTTAAACATTTCCGAGGCCACCTTGATTCAAGTAATTACCTAGGCTCCGGCTGGCCCCGTCATGAATAAGGTATTTCCTACAAGCCTGATGAGCTTTTAAAGTGGCTCTACACCCAACTTGTGTATTGCTTCTCCTGCATGAGCGACTCCAACATGCATCGCAATCGCTCTCAGGTGGGGAGGGGGGATTTGGAGCTGACAGGGGCAGCGGAGAGTGACAGCACTCTCACTTTCATGCACTGGGGGTCTTAGAGTCTCTATCCATCGTCTCCTTTGTCTCACAGTCATCCTCCATCCTTTCGTCTTTCTGCTTCCTGTCTGCACACATTCACACGCTGCAGAAATTCTCTTATCTCGTTCAAGCTTTTAATAGAGTCCACACCAGCCTGATGGTCGTCAGACACATTTCAGCCTGTTTGCAGCTGAAGTCGAGACTTTAGTGGCAATAAGTGGGTTAAATGTGACTTTCACTGAACATTCTTTTTTAAGCTCGTCCTTATTTTAATCCATTTGTGACAACTGCAGGAATTCACAAAAATTGCCAAAGTGCAGCACCACAAACACACCTGAGCTCATTTTAATGAAGAGAACATATTTATCTGTGGGGAAATCCTTAATGAATTCTCTATTTTTCCTTTAAAGAGTATCTGCAGGAAGACGTGCGTGTGCACATGCATGACATTTTGAAATTTCCTGAAATTACATTTGATCTCACGTGATGTGCGTCCACGGGGCGTGCACGCGAACATCCGCAAGATGTTTTCTGGTTTCAGAAACAGAGTCTTTAGATTGAGAAGTGTTTAATTTGTGCCACCCTTTACACAATACATGAGAAGCGTATTAGATTTTTACAGAAATAGGCTGTTTTGGGGCGTTTTCAGCCATGTTGGATTATTTTTTTTCAAGCGAACAGCCAGATTACATCATGTACCTCTCTACTGTAATTGGCTGTCACCATGTGCTTCCCAGCATCTCTTGCGCGAGTTGGGGAAAGCTGCCACGTCGCTATCATACGCTGTACAAGTTGTTACCGTAAGTAGCTCCAGGCCGTCTGATCACTTGAAATTTTCCCCTTCAGTGGAACTATTTTTTTTTTCCAGACAACATGAATTTTGATCATACAACCCCTGGCAAAAATTATGGAATCACTGGCCTCGGAGGATGTTCATTCAGTTGTTTAATTTTGTAGAAAAAAAGCAGATCACAGACGTGACACAAAACTAAAGTCATTTCAAATGGCAACTTTCTGGCTTTAAGAAACACTATAAGAAATCAGGAAAAAAAATTGTGGCAGTCAGTAACGGTTACTTTTTTAGACCAAGCAGAGGGGAAAAAAATATGGACTCACTCAATTCTGAGGAATTAATTATGGAATCACCCTGTAAATTTTCATCCCCAAAACTAACACCTGCATCAAATCAGATCTGCTCGTTAGTCTGCATCTAAAAAGAAGTGATCACACCTCGGAGAGCTGTTGCACCAAGTGGACTGACATGAATCATGGCTCCAACACGAGAGATGTCAATTGAAACAAAGGAGAGGATTATCAAACTCTTAAAAGATGGTAAATCATCACGCAATGTTGCAAAAGATGTTGGTTGTTCACAATCAGCTGTGTCTAAACTCTGGACCAAATACAAACAACATGGGAAGGTTGTTAAAGGCAAGCATACTGGTAGACCAAGGAAGACATCAAAGCGTCAAGACAGAAAAGTTAAAGCAGTATGTCTCAAAAATGCACAACAAAACAAATAAGGAACGAATGGGAGGAAACTGGAGTCAACTGACCGAACTGTAACCGCCTAAAGGAAATGGGATTTACATACAGAAAAGCTAAACGAAAGCCATCATTAACACCTAAACAGAAAAAAACAAGGTTACAATGGGTTAAGGAAAAGCAATCGTGGACTGTGGATGACTGGATGAAAGTCATATTCAGTGATGAATCTCAAATCTGCATTGGGCAAGGTGATGATGCTGGAACTTTTGTTTGGTGCTGTTCCAATGAGATTTATAAAGATGACTGCCTGAAGAGAACATGTAAATTTCCACAGTCATTGATGATATGGGGCTGCATGTCAGGTAAAGGCACTGGGGAGATGGCTGTCATTACATCATCAATAAATGCACAAGTTTACGTTGATATTTTGGACACTTTTCTTATCCCATCAATTGAAAGGATGTTTGGGGATGATGAAATCATTTTTCAAGATGATAATGCATCTTGCCATAGAGCAAAAACTGTGAAAACATTCCTTGCAAAAAGACACATAGGGTCAATGTCATGGCCTGCAAATAGTCCAGAGCTTAATCCAATTGAAAATCTTTGGTGGAAGTTGAAGAAAATGGTCCATGACAAGGCTCCAACCTGCAAAGCTGATCTGGCAACAGCAATCAGAGAAAGTTGGAGCCAGATTGATGAAGAGTACTGTTTGTCACTCATTGGGCCTCATGTATCAACGTTGCGTATGGCGATATTTGAGCGTATATGGGGTGTACACCAAAACGGCTGCGCTACTTGGCATTTATCAATGTGGTCGTTGGCGTACGCTGCGCTGAAAATATACACCAGGTCGAGAGGTGGCGTAAATTATACACCAAAATGAACCAGCGCTGGAATCCACATAAAAATAAAGATGATCAACATGATAAACAGTGCCATTATACAAATCAATGCATATGTTACATAAATAACACTTTCCTGATTATACTACATAATAATCAATACAAATCCCGCTGTTGCGGGATTGTTATGGAGCACGATCCGTGGCTACAGCGTTACTGCAAAGACAGCGCTGCTCGCCTTTTTCTCCAGACTTCGAGCCTGGAGCCAGAACAGCGCTGAGCTTAACTTTATGTGGTGTGATCTTTGTAGACTATGAAATTGATAATAACAACTGTAGCTTCGTCATTCCCTTAATTCGCCCGTGCTGCAGCCAGGTTTTGTCGTCTCCATTCGGTTGTCACAATAAAATAAATACAGAAATACATTTAACAAATAAAGAAATCTGACAGATTAGGCGTGTCTTATTAATTGAGCGAGCAAATATCCACATGTCAAGAATTATTGACGTGAAAAGAGAACACAGTGGTCCCTCACTATAACGCCGTTCACCTGTCGTGGCCTCGGAGTCTCGCGGAGTTTTTAGTCCAATTTTGCATGCCTTTTTTTTTTACAGTGTTCTGTCTTCTGCGTATCTGTTTATAAGAATCTTGCTGCCCAGAAGAGAAAAGAGCACCAACAACTACTCTTAACTGTGTTTGTCACATGGACACAGACACCTGCTGCAGCCAGGTGTGAGTGGAAAAAGGCGCGGCGTCAGGACGCAGAGGCCCGATCTGTGACATACTGGTCAGTCACTATTAATAATTTCTTATGTGTCCGACCTCGTTCGTTGATCGTTAAAATTAATTTGTTAGTTCTAAATGCCATCATAATTATTTATAGGAAAACATTCTATTTTTATTTCTCAAACAAATGTTTGGGCCTGAAAACAGTTTGGTCTTATTTTCCTACTAAGGTTTGAACTTTGAGAGTGTTTACACATGAGAGAAAAGTGAGAAAATGTTCATGCCTGATTGAGAAAAGTGTATAAACTGTGTAGTGAGGGGTTTTACAGCCTTAAAACGTCTATAATAATTGTAAAAAATAACGCTGACTACGTCGCGGTTTCACGCATTACGGGCTATTTTTTAGAACGTAACTCCAGCGATTAATGAGGGACCACTGTAACACTTTACTGATTATATACTACAAAACAATTGATACGACAGCCGCTTTTGACGCTCTATTGGCACGCGTCGTGATTGGTGGAGTTCTTTTTCATTTTCATTGCCGTCTGAAGGGTGTGTCTGAAGCGGAGTCTGAATATTTATGGGCGTGTTTATTATAATTACGATCGTTTCCACCCGCCGCATTTATCAAGATCACGTCAGGCGTACGCCAGAAATGGGCAGGTGCACACTGCTTGATACATGTCACGGCGACTTTAGTGTATTTCAAGTTTACACTGTAAATTTACGCCACAAGTGCGCAACATTGATACATGAGGCCCATTAAGTCCATGCCTCAGAGACTGCAAACTGTTATAAAAGCCAGAGGTGGTGCAACAAAATACTAGTGATGTGTTGGAGTGTTCTTTTGTTTTTCATGATTCCATCATTTTTTCCTCAGAATTGAGTGATTCCATATTTTTTTTCCCTCTGCTTGGTCTAAAAAAAGTAACCATTACTGACTGCCACAATTTTTTTTTTCTTGATTTCTTATAGTGTTTCTTAAAGCCAGAAAGTTGCCATTTGAAATGACTTTAGTTTTGTGTCATGTCTGTGATCTGCTTTTTTTTCTACAAAATTAAACAACTGAATGAACATCCTCTGAGGCCGGTGATTCCATCATTTTTGCCAGGGGTTGTATTGTTCAATGTCATACTATGAATCCCCTATTTAAAGGCTAATAAATAAAATTATAGTGGTGCCAAAGAATATTCTTTTATGACTTAAAAATCTGAAAGGGCGTACATCTTTAATTATACTGTGAATTGCATAATGTAGGAGCATATTGAGAGGGTAATGTGAGTTCAGTTAAATGTGACATATTTTGTGCAAGTATTTCTCATTGAGGTCATCTCCAGGAAACATTAGCATGCTGACTTGCGCTGATGCCCATTTAGTCCACAGTGCTGTTAAAAATGAAGACTGTCATCATGTCAACTTGTCACATAATCCAGTTTAACGAGACTATGAACTGTTCCAGAAACAGTTTTATGTTGTTTGTAACACCAGATGGCACAAATACTTTGCCTTCCTACAGTTAGCTCATCTGGCTAGCAGCTGCTGGCGAGGCTAGCCCAGATAACGCAGTGGATTACCAAGCCGGCTAGCATGCTGAGTTAGCATGTCAAAAGCAAGCTTATTGAATGAGTTTGTGACTCTGTTGTATTCATTGTTGAACATTTGTCTGTTTCACAGTTAGCAGTTTAAACCTTTTGTAAAATTACAGATGTGACTTTACATTATTTGATATAATTCTTAGATTCGCAATATTTGCTTGAGTAATTTGTGTAGATAATTCTCTTTGAGATTAACTTGTGAATACTAATGTGAATTCGCACCAATGCTCAATTAGACAAATAGTGGCCAAAATTAAGCTAGCATCACGTTAGCCACCCATCTCACAAAATTCAGTTTTATAAAATCCTGCTCTGTCAGTGTCAGCTGTTTCACAAATAGTTTTGCAGTCACTTCTTAGACAGGAATGGTACAAATACCCCTTTATGTAGTAACTAAGTGGCGAACAAGCTAGCTAGCGAGCTAGCTAGCCGATTCCATCCAGTGCAATAGCTTTTCAGGTTCACACTATTAGCATATAGCTAGTTTAAATATTATATTTTTATATTATATATAAAAATTCTGCATTTTTAATATATATATATATTTTTTTTTTCTTTTTTTTTTTTTAAACAACCAAATCATCTTTTGCTTTCAACTTCTTGATTTTTTTTATTTTTTATTTATATAACTTAACTTTTCCATTGTGATATCAGGTATTTATTTGCGACAGTTTGCTTCATACTGACGACATAATTCAGGAAAAGTAATTTGTGTTGCACATTCCCGGTCTGATCAGGACTTTATTGTGCCACGTTGGCGTCACGAGTCCTCGATCTGGTTTTGCTCCCTTGTCAGGGACGTTTTCCTGTTTTCTTTCTGTTGTTCACACTCATTGAAACCATCAGAAGAGAAACCTGTTGAGTCTGAATGTGTTCTCCACCGTCGCCTCTCTGCACTCTTTGTGTCTTTATCCATTTCAGTCTGAAGAGTCTTAAAGTGTTTCAGATGTCGGGAGTCTGATGTTCACCTTTAAGTGGCAGCTTTCAAATCTCTTAACAAAAGAGCAGAGCTTTACGCACTTTACCTGAGAGCTGAAGATCCTCCGTAATCACACCTGGCTTTGTTCACCAATCAATCACCATAAACAATATATAACGATATTCACTGAAAGGCTATTGGAAATCTTCAACAATTTACATATTTCAAACATGAGCATTTTACATTAAAGAATTGTTCTCAAAGTAAATTGGACTAAACCATAAGTGCATGTGATCTCATTAAATAGCTGAGCACTCAGATACCATATACTTCTGATTATTGTTATTATTATTTTTATTAGAATTATCCAGTCTACTTTTAAATATGGATTTTTAAAGTAGCTTTACTGCAAATGCAAAATTGCAGTATCATAGAAATGTTGAAAGATTTTGGATTCAAACAGCAGGTGTCCTCTGGATCACATCTACACTGAAAACAAAGAGTAAACATAAATAAATCCCTTCAATCCCTCAGATGAATTAAGTTTGTCAAAATTAAGTAGATGTGCTGACACAGGAAGGTTTTGTGTGCGTGTGCACCCACATCCGGACATGTGGCGATTCATGATGTCATACAGAAGAAGTTTATTTTCTTGTGTTAGAGATGGCATCTTTGTTGTGATGTCATAAGGCAAAAGTGTTACATTCTTCTTATGATGTCTGTGTGTATATATGTTGAGGACAGATCTTTGATTTCTTACAAAACTGGCTTTCCTTTATGACACCAGACTTCTGAGACAGGATTTTTTTTAAATGATGTCATAAAGCAATAATGTCATGTATTCCTTTTATCTCTTGGTTTTATCACAGTGCTGAAGGAAGAGATGAGTATTTTGAGAGTGAGCCGATTCCCTGCAAGAATTTTATCATTTTTGACAAAATCTCACCACAAAAGGTGTTTTTTTTTTTTTTTGGGTGGGGGCGGGGTTGCAAAGAAAGACACACAGGCATAGAAGACGATGCCAGAACTCGTGCTCCTCACTTGGAAGTGCATTGTGGTCTACTGGTTGGTGGTGGTTAACAAAGATCACCTCTGTGCATCTTAAGTTTTCCCTGAGTGCTTTCAGATGGTGTTTTACCTTTAAGTGTCAGCCGCTCAAAGCGTTTGAAATCTGACCTCATCTAGAGTCTGGACAAAGACGAGTGATATCGATTCTCACATCAGAGCTGGTCAGATGACACATTGTACCCTTCATATCCTTCCTGTAATATCACATACTGTGCAGCATTTTCTTTAAACATCAACATGTTAAACACCCGCCGCTGACGCTGACCTGCAGTGCATCGAGGAAAGCGCGTTTCTGTGGAGGAATATGGAACAAAGCAAGGGTAGATGGGAAAAATAATGCAGCTGTGGCCTGTACGGGGGGAGGGAAAACAAAGTAGTTGAATCTGCGGCTCCATCATCTTTACTACCCAGCAGAAGAATTAATATTTAAACATTCTAATAATGTAGCTCGCCTTGCATGCACTTTTTAGCAAAGCAACAATATTTTTCACCTGGGGTAACGCAATGATTTTTCTTCCCGCTGTGCACAATTTCCCTTTCTGATGATCTCCACGCTGCAGCCGGGCGCGCATCCCCCAAACCCGTTTTGTGATTTACACATTATTTTTCGACCCAGAAAATAATAAATAAATAAATAATATTTGTAGATAAATATTGAAATGACTTTTCCCCGTATGGCCACGGCTCCGGGAACGCACAGCGCATTCCCTGGAGGAGAGAGCAGCAATTCATAAAATCCAACCTGTTTGAGGCAGAGAAAAGAGAAACCGCAGCATAACGTCCGACAAACTTTTGCTTCTCATGTTTGTTTGTGTGTTTGTTTTGAACATCTTGGCACTGCTGTGGCTTTCGTCCTCTTCAACCAAGAATTCAAACTGTTTCCACTCTGACTGAAGGCGTCACTGAATTACGCTTCTGCCGTTTACTCTCACACATGGCAGATATTCCTATTTCTGGAAAGACGAATCCTCTGAAAGGTCATTTCAACCATCATGTAACGTCTGCAAACAGTATGGGCACTGCAAAAAAAAAAAAAAAAGCTTCATGGGGTTAGTGTCTATAACTAAATAAGTTAAAAATAAAAATATAAAAGTATGAAAAGGTAAAATAAAGATGTTATAAGAATTTGGCGACCCAAGAACACCAAAACCTTTTCATTAAGGTGGTTAGTTTCTATAACTTAAATTGAGTATTTTCAGCACGGAAAAAAAACAACATTTTTGCATCTCCACATTTTCATAAGTTGATAACTTACCAGATGTTGGTCCACAATTATTCACAGTTTAGAAAATAGTTGGATATAAGTTGACAGTGGTTTAAAAATAAAATGTTTGAGAAAAAAAAACTTGTAAAACTGACATTGCAGCAGGTAATTTGTTGTGACTTAAGTGAAATAAGTAAAATAAATTAAAAAAATAACTTCACAAAACTAAGATAATTTGTGAGTAGTATCATGGTAAAACAAAGACGTTACAATAACTTAAATACATTGAGTTGGCTTTGGTAAAACCAAAACATTTTCATTAAGTTGGTTAGTTGGTATAATTTAAATTTAGGAGTATTTTTATGAAAAAAATTACATGTTCACATTTTCGTAAGTTGATAACTTACAAGATGTCGGGACAAAGTTATATTTAGTTTAAAAAAAAACAGTTGGACATAGGTTGTCCATGGTTTTAACATAAACAGTCTGAAAAACTAAAATTGCAACATGTATTTTATTTAGAATTTAATGAAATAAGTTTAAAAAACTAACAAAAATTTGACCACAAAATTAAGTTAACAATTTCTGAGTAGAATTGCAGTAAAATAAAGATATTAGAATTAATTAAATACAATATGTTGGCTCCTAGTAAAACCAAATCCTTTCAATTAAGTTGGCTCAACTTAATTAACCTTGTAGAGGACAAATCACGTGTACTAAACAGCTTGCTAAACTAAACTGATTTCTTTGCTAAATTTAAGTTAGTCTGAGGTACATGTTCCATGGCGTGTACTCAGTCATGCCTGAGTTGGAATTACTTAAAAAAAAAAAATCCATGCAAATTGTAAGCTTAAATTTTGGAGTTGATCAGTTTATTTTTTACAGTGTGCAATTTTTTTTTTCAGTGGATTGTTTTCTGATGCTACATATCTTTGTACGTTGACAGATTGATATGTAATAGTCTATAAACTATTCGGAAACTCATCAGACTCGATAACTTTGCCACAGCTCAAAACACTCCAACTTGTGATGTTACTAAAAGTCCAGAAATTCTTGACTCCACCCATTTTTGCAAGTCTGTTCCAAATTAGTTGCAGTCCTACGGACTTGATCAACATCAAAATCTGAATCGTGCCTGGTGTAGTACCACACGGTAATTCTCAATAAATAAATAATCAATTTTCTGCGTCCGCCTCTTTAATCTGAGCCAACTGAAGGTATAATGATATAACTGTACCAGAAGAGTTCTGAGAGTCTGTAAACACTCACAGTAGTTTAAACTTTGCATAAAACAATATTTTTATTTTTCATGCAGAGTTTTTCTTCAAGCTGTGCACTTTCTCTTTTTGATAATCTGCACTTTTACATAACCACCTGTATAGCTTCTTGTTATTATAATAATACGAAAATCTGCCTGCTCCACCTCTTTATTACACACTGCCACAGAATTTCACGATAACTGGTTGACTGACTGTTTTGGAGTGTCTGTTTAATGTCTGTCAACATTCTCACAAAGTTTGGTGAAAATCTGTTGATTAGTTTATGAGTAATTCCAACAAACCCACAGTGACAGAAGCTGTATGTCCTAATCAAATAAAAGTCACAGTTAAAGGTCTAGAGTTGTTAGAGTTTTTATTTTTGTTTTTCATTAATAACCGGGTTAAGATTTCCAGTTGTTAAACAGGTGTTGACCTTTGTACGTGCATCAAATGCTTCCCAAATAGAAGAAACTAATTATTACGGCGTGTTAGTGGAGTCTTTCTTCTCGACTTTTATCTGAACTTACTCCTCCGTAGCAGCAGCAGCAGTCGACTCTTTGCAGCCTGTTTCCTGTAAAACATGAGACCAGCTGCACAAAAACGTCTCGCACAACTCTACAAGGTCGTTTAGCATCTAAGGTGTAGGTAAGTGTTTACTCCCCAGGGCTGAATCTGAATAAATACACATGGAAAAGCAGCAAAATGGGCCAATTCAACATAATTCACAAAGGCACTGCGGTGAATATTTTACAGCGAACAGCGTGTGTAGGTGCGCCGTGTGCAGCCCGACGCCTTCAGGTTTGGTAATTGATCATGAGAATGAATTGCCAAGCGCTCAGGCTAAATTAAATGACATAAATAAGAGTTATGCGCTAAGCCTCGCCCTTTGGATTTGTGTATCTGTGTTGTGATCCGGAGATCTTTCATCGACCACAATGACTCTTTATTCCATTCTCTCGCCTCTCACCTGCAGTCCGCTACACGGGCACCCTGCAAAGATCACGTTGTAAGCTGATTTCAGCGTCTTATGCAAGGTGCGTCTCCGAGGAGAGAACAGTTTGTCTGGTGCCTCGGGGCACAGATTAAAGTCGATTCTAGGTGAAGCAGCACCTTTGTGAGTGTAAAGACTCCATCCCTTTGATACATGGTGTAACCAAGTGAAATCCAACAAGCTTGCCGCTGAACGGCGCGGAGCGCGCCTGCACATGGAGAATCCCATCCTTTCCCACAGGTTTGGGAGTTTTGTTGGTGTGCCTAATGAACGCAGCCCAGCCAGGAAAGACCACAGGGCAATTTGGAAAGTGGTTTTAAATGGCGGGTGACAAGGTGAACTGGAGTTCGTCTGGATTTGGGAATTGAGCTCCAAAGTGTAAAACAGCCGTTTAAATGACACAAAGGTCGAGTCAAATCAACTCAGCTGGTTTAGATTTTACCAAACCTCCCAGAACCACTTTTTCCTCAAATGGTGACAAACATGTTGTTTTATCTTACCTGATGTCGTTGAGGTCAAACAACAAAAACGATTTTTTTGTTTTCAGGGTCTGCGTCTGTCAGGGTGGAAAAATGGCATCACATTTTACCTTTAAGGAGGTCGTTACGTTACGCTGTGGCATGTTCACGATCCTTTATCCCCAATGTTCCAGCTTTGTTTTCTTAGCCAGCGCAGAGAAAAATACCCACCCAGCGGCTCAAATCAAAAGCAAAGAAAGCATCTGAAACGCTCGACTCAAGTTCGCCAGATGGCACAAGACATTTGGTTTCACTTTGAAATGAAAGAACAGAATTATTACATAAATACACTTATTTTAACTCGGTGTCATGGCACAATTAAAACAAAAGTGTGTGAGTACATTTTATCCTTATTGTGCAAAGTTCCTTACACCTGACACGTCGTCCCAAAGCTGCTGGTTCCTGTTGAATTCAGGATCATGTATGTGGACCAGATGGTGGCAGAGTTATTCTCCATTAACTTTAAAAGTGTAGAATGTTCAGAGTGAGAGTCTCCAGGCTGAACGTTTTGTCCTTCCTGGCTCAAACCACTTGAACAAAGTCTCAACCAGAAATGAAACTTTTCCAGGAATGACCGGATTTCCAGATGTGGAACATACCAAGAGGGCCTGGAAGCAGAGTGTGGAGCTCCAGTTGGGAAGGTGGAGTTCCACTTGAGACTGGAAACATGTACTCTCCACTCCAGCACAACTAAAAACCAAATTAAAAGTGTGTTTTTATTTGTTTATTTTCCTAATTGCTTGGGTTAGGGTAAGACGTTGGTAAGGAGTTGGGCTACTAATATGTAGACCTGAGTTCGATTCCTGGTCACACTGCCTGTTTGTGTTCTTGGACAAGAAACTTCATAGTCCCTCCAGAAATGTGCAATGGCAGGATTTCAATGATTAATTCAGCCAATATATCTAATTATCTCTCTATATATTGAGTTCTATCCATCTATCTCTCTTTAGATGTAGATATATACTGGTTGAATCCTGACATTGCAAATTTCTGGAGGGTCTGACTTCATCTTCATCATCCCAGTCCAACCAGATGGGATTGGGGACCAGCCTTGGATGAGGAAGTAACCTACGTTGAACTGGCACCTTGTCCAGGAGGAGTCACTCTCCACCTCAGAGACTATATAGGACGTAGTATGTCAGGTCTGTGGTGGTCACGTCTTTCTGGTCTAGAGTTGAACTCCACTTTATCCACTTTCTGCAGCCAGATCCTTCTCGAACATATTGCCACTTTTACTGGGCGTCGATATGTAGACATGGCGTGTTTACCTGATTATGAGCCGTGTTATTAAAAAATGATAACCATCGTTAGTGTTTGTGATCCACCAAAGCGTGGTTGAAGTGGTTAGTGATTAGTGGGAGCCACACCTCCACGAACAAGACCTCCGCAGATTACAACAGTGGATACTGGGTTTTGTTTTTGTTTTTTCTCATTCAGTCATAGATACAGTATAATATCTGATATCAATAGTACGCATTCAGAAATATTGTATCTGTGTTTTGCACACCAGTTTGTATTGATGGATGACTTTTTAAAATTGTCTAAGGTTGTCTGAAAAATCAGTCTACAAGTCTTTTGGATCTGGTTTTCTTGCCTAATTCAGAATACTTATTCTAATACATAAACTGCTGATTAAAGTCATCACCATAATAAGAGAATATACTGAGGGATGAAGACAGATAAGATGCCATGAAATTATATTTGAACAGGTTTCATGAGTCCCAGTGTCACTCGACACTAAAACAATCATGTAAACGTTTAAATCGGAGAAGACGGCGAGAATAAATTCACAGGTTTATGCTTTACTTATATGACAATGGTGCCATTGAGGTGTGTGATTATGTGTGTGCGCTTTGTGTTTAACCCCTGTGGGACCGTCCGTCCCTCCCAGCCTCGTCCTTTCCCTTTTCCCTCACAGGAATAAAACCAGACGCTGTGTCCAAGAATCACCTTTTTAAACCTTAATTGATTCCCCTAAAAAGAGGCCTGAGCTGCCACCTCGTATTAAGACCCCAGAGATGAGCCTCATGACAGATTGGGCTGCTGCTCTGCATTTGTCCCACCGCTGCCGGCCTGGGACATGAGCGCAGGACCGTCAAGAATTCAGTCTAGACTGGAGAGTGTGCAGGGGGGAAGGACTTAGCATCCTGGAACAGACGATGCTCAGCAATTAGACTAAATCCCTGACTAATTTAAGGTACTTCTGACCATCTCAACCCCAGGTGTTAAGTATTTTGTTCTTTTAAACCACGTGCAATGATTAGCTGAGAATTTGTTGTTGCTGTTTGGGGATCCTGGTGGAGTGGTTCGTGTTTTGGAATCGTGCATGCCAGCGAGCATTTGTCATTGTATCATTTGTGCTGAGTTAAAACCAAGAGCACAAAAACGTAACATAGAACACTTTGATCCCAATCAGTTCTGCTGAAGGTGATCGAGCGTCACCTGGGAAGATCTTACAGAGTACCAAGGTTGCTGGACAGGGGTGCCCGGCGATGCTGATATCTTGCCAGAAGGAGTATTTACTGTCCCAGTGCTACTTGTCTATATGTGTGGTTGTGAGACTTGGAAGTAGAGCCTGACCGATATATATCGCCCGGCCGATATTATCGGCCGATAGAAGCCCTATTCAAAGTACTCACTATCGGTCGAAATTTTGCCGATTGAACGCCGATAATTTCTCATAAACAGCACAGTTACTGAAATAATGTTTGTGTCGGCAATGTAAAATGTCCTTGCACCGTTTCTCCAGTAGATGGAGCTTTGACGCCATTCAACTGAGAGCTGCTTACACCCCTGCTTAAATGTGTTCCTCACCGGCCCCCATAGTTCGCCGTCAAACTGCACTGATCGGCTGACAAAAGCATACAAGTAAGTTTATAAGGATGTTTGTAATAACTTTGCGATTACATTCACCCGACATTTCTCCCGTTTCAGTTCAACTCAGTTTGATTAACTCAGTTTATGTAGTAATGTGTCAAATGTCAAGCTATTAATAAGCCCACGTTGTGTAGACCTTATTTCTAGCATGAAAAACTTTTGTTTACTGCTAAGAGGTTGAAACATTCAGATTCACTATCGTCTGATTTATCGGCTATCGGCAAATCAGCTGATTTATCAATTATCTGCATTTTTTTCATCCAAATATCGTTATCGGCATCGGCCTCAAAAAATCCATATCAGTCGGGCTCTACGTGGAAGCCAACCAGTGACCATAGGTGATGTCTTTAGTGCTGTGACTCTTTGGAGGATTGTTGGATAGTGCTGGAAAGATGTCCTGTGAAAAGAGTGGTTACTTCGGGAGCATCAGCACTGGCATTTTGGCCATGTGGTGCACATCTCTGTGCATGATCCACCGCACAGGTACCTAACTGTTGAGGGCCTCAGTAATAACAGAAGGCCAGGGGTATGCTCACGTTCCACCTGCTGCGGCAGAGGAGATGCGGGGATGGACCAGTTTTCTGCCTGGGTGGTTGCCATCCAGAAGCCAAGGCGGATCAGTGGTGTTGTGGATGTGGCGAAGTGCAGCACCAGTTCATGGTCCCAGACTAGCTTTTTTGTTAATCCTGTGAGTAAAACAAGGTAAAAACAAGGTAGGGGAGGTGATGGTCTTATGGTTAAGCCTTGGGGTTGAGACCAGAGGATCCTTGGTTCAAATCCCAACCTGACTGGAAAATCACTAAGGGCCCTTGGGCAAGGTCCTTAATCCCCTAGTTGCTCCCGGTGTGTACTGAGCGCCTTGCATGGCAGCACCCTGGCATTGGGGTGAATGTAAGGCATTATTGTAAAGCGCTTTGAGCGTCTGATGCAGATGGAAAAGTGCTATATAAATGCAGTCCATTTAAAATCATAGCATCCACACCAAAGCTAAAGCTGAGCACCACATTGTGCACTGGTGGACATTTTTGTCTCTGAATTGTTCTGACAACCACATGATGTGAGTATTAAACACTGGATTTGAGGTTCCACGTAAGGGAAGTCGTAGATCACCCGTCTCTGCTATGAAGTGCACAATGTGTTCCTGAGCAAAGCAGCGACATGGCGTGGAGCTATTCTGGTCGCAGGGCTGCAACGTGTTGGGACGCCCATCTGGTCTGAATCAATCAGCCTCGTCCCTGCGCCAGCGTCTCACCGGGTCTTCCAGCTGTAATAATAAGGCTCGGTTTCATCGTGAGCCCATCTCGGACACGAGTCAGGCCTGTTCAGACGACCTGAGGAGAACAACGCCAGCACGCCGTCATGGTCAAAAAACTCTTATAACCTCTCAAAGATCCACCTTGGATTCCATCTTCAGTTTTGGATGGAATCCTGTCCAGATTGTGTTCATCTGGTGCAGCTTCTCAGAAAAGAAAAAAGAAACACTTCAGAATCAGCCAGAATAGCTGTGACAGTGATTTCAGATGGAAATGAGAGCATCCGGTCTCACCCAGTTTACCAACAAGCTAAAAATAAAAAGTGTTTGATGTTGAAACGAGATCAGCTGGTCTCCTCCTGGTTTAAGGAGCTGCTCGATTGTTTTCAATGGGGAGTTTTAGTGATGATGGAGTTAAACTGTCACACTTCAGCTTTCAAATTTATATGCACAGAAAAGCGGGCAGCTTCCAAATCTCCAGTGTCTCTCCAACAACCCGTCCTGCCATCATGAGCACAAAGATGTGAGCCGAGAGCTGACCTGCTTGCTGACCGTCATGGCTGTTTTCAAGTTTGCAGCACCGGCGACTCGACAGCGGCGACTCGATTGCTCTTTTTCAGAGGTGTCGGGGCATCAGGGGCAGGTTGTGAGCCAGAGAGGAGGAGGAGGATGAAGGAGGGGGAACACTCTGCATGACAATACCTACATCTGTCTGGCGTTTTGTTCTTTGTTGTATTAGGGGCTGTCTTTGTGGAAGGGCGCTGTCGTGGTAACAGGAGGTTAGAGGTACGGGGAGGTGGGTGGCAGAGGAGGGGTGGCCTGTTGTTGAAGGGAGGCTTGTGACTCCAACGCCCCTGTGACACAGCTTTTGTTGTGCTTCAATATTTGATCCTCTTAGCAGTTTGCCATGCCTCCGCCCCCTCAGGACCCAATACCACCACCACCACCACCACTATTCCAACCACTTTGTCCACCTCTGTCTCTGCTTGCACATAATCCAGAGTGTTTGTTTAATGCTTCCTGACCTGCAGGGTGGGTGGGGTATAGTCCTCTTTCAAACAGAAAAAGTCTTGGTTCTTCACCTGGTTCCGGAACCAAGGTGTGATCTTGCAAAACAGTGTGCATTCCCAGCAAATGGTAATGGAACCATTGTACCAGGCACAGCTCAATTCTTCAATTTCAGTTTATTTCATTTATATAGTGCAACATCACAACAAAGCTGCCTCAAGGCACTTCACACGAGTAAGATCGAACCTCACCAACCCCCAGAGCAAGCACACAGGCGACAGTGGGAAGGAAAAACTCCCTCTGATGATTTGAGGAAGAAACCTCAAGCAGACCAGACTCAGAGGGGTGACCCTCTGCTTGGCCATTCTAGCAGTTACAAGGTTTTTACAATTTTTTACTAAGCTGAAGAAACATTTAACAGAAAAACTGAAACAGGACTAAAAACAAAGTGCGTTATTGAGATAGAGGGCAGAACGGTTCTCTTCATCTGTAGTTAGCTGAAGTACCAATGGGTGGGGTTATTTTAGCCAAGTACAGTAGTGATCAGAATAATAGTAATATTTCTTATTGTTACATGGGAAACAAGGTACCAGTAGATTCAGTAGATTCTCTCAAATCCAACAAGACCAAGCATTCATGATATGCACACTCTTAAGGCTATGAAACTGGGCTATTAGTAAAAAAAAAAAAAAAAGTAGAAAAGGGGGTGTTCACAATAATAGTAGTGTGGCATTCAGTCAGTGAGTTCGTCAATTTTGTGGAACAAACAGGTGTGAACCAGGTGTCCCCTATTTAAGGATGAAGCCAGCACCTGTTGAACATGCTTTTCTCTTTGAAAGCCTGAGGAAAATGGGACGTTCAAGACATTGTTCAGAAGAACAGCATAGTTTGATTAAAAAGTTGATTGGAGAGGGGAAAACTTATACACAGGTGCAAAACATTATAGGCTGTTCATCTACAATGATCTCCAATGCTTTAAAATGGACAAAAAAAAAAAAAAAAATCAGAGACTCGTGGAAGAAAACAGAAAACAACCATCAAAATGGATAGAAGAATAACCAGAATTTCAAAGGCTCACCCATTGATCAGCTCCAGGATGATCACAGACAGTCTGGAGTTACCTGTAAGTGTTGTGACAGTTAGAAGACGCCTGTGTGAAGCTAATTTATTTGCAAGAATCCCCCGCAAAGTCCCTCTGTTAAATAAAAGACGTGCAGAAGAGGTTAAAATTTGCCAAAGAAAACATCAACTGGCCTAAAGAGGAATGGAGGAATATTTGTGGACTGATGAGAGTAAAATTGTTCTTTTTGGGTCCAAGGGCCGCAGACAGTTTGTGAGACGACCCCCAAACTCTGAATTCAAGCCACAGTTCACAGTGAAGACAGTGAAGCATGGTGGTGCAAGCATCATGATATGGGCATGTTTCTCCTACTATGGTGTTGGGCCTATATATCGCATACCAGGTATCATGGATCAGTTTGGATATGTCAAAATACTTGAAGAGGTCATGTTGCCTTATGCTGAAGAGGACATGCCCTTGAAATGGGTGTTTCAACAAGACAATGACCCCAAGCACACTAGTAAACGAGCAAAATCTTGGTTCCAAACCAACAAAATTAATGCCTCGCAGATGTGAAGAAATCATGAAAAACTGTGGTTATACAACTAAATACTAGTTTAGTGATTCACAGGGTTGATAAAAAAAAAGCAGTTTGAACATAATAGTTTTGAGTTTGTAGCGTCAACAGCAGATGTTACTATTATTGTGAACACCCCCTTTTCTACTTTTTTTTACTAATAGCCCAATTTCATAGTCTTAAGAGTGTGCATATTATGAATGTTTGGTCTTGTTGGATTTGTGAGAATCTACTGAATCTACTGGTACCTTGTTTCCCATGTAACAATAAGAAATATACTCAGAACCTGGATTAATCTTTTTAGTCACATAGCACTACTATTATTCTGAACACTACTGTAACTTAAAAAAAAAAGGCTTGACGGATTTTAACCAAACTTGGTGGGAATATTCCGATATCACAAGATGATTAATTTTGGAGAGGCTCAGACCAACAGTCAAGGTCGACAAAAACATGGTGTGAAAAATGTTTTCTGCTGGATTTCTGCAACCACTGCGCCTCGAGAGATGATCTGAAGTTTATATGGATGTGTAAATTATTTGTGATTGATTGGTATAAGTGGTGTCACCCTGGAAGTCATCAAAACAAGTCATGTTTGTTCAGAGCTTCCATCAGCCAGTTGACGCCTTTGATTTTTGTTGAAATGCTGCAAACGCTTTTAAATTATGGAAATGCCCAATGAATTAATCTCAAAAAATCTACCTGAACTTTGTGTTTGTCAGTTTTTTGGGGGTTTGACAATAAGAGGAGACTTCAGCAACAATTCTGTTAAGTTGTTGGTGTTTATCGAGTGACGCCGCCATCATTAGCTTATTTTCCAGCTTTTCTAATTAAAGAAATTTCTAAGTTTTGCATCACAGAAAATTTAAAGCTGTTCTTCACCTTCTGAACCACAACTTTTCCCTGACGTCTCTCATGATTTCACACAAAAAACAAACAAACAAACAAAGCCTAAACACTCGTTGTCGAGAAAATACACCAAACAGGCAACAGGAACGTGAAAAAAAAATCTGTGCCTAGGTGGCGCTCTTCATGCCATCGATTACAGCAGCAGGAAAAGTTTCTAACCTGATGTAATTTTTTTCATCTTCCCTTCTTCTCACATGTTGAGGAGAAACAAAGTTGGGCCTCTGGAGAGACCATTACAGGCCTTTTATTGTTTCAGAGCTGAGGTCATCCATGTGTGCGGCGGCGCAGTCGAAACAAAGGCTGAGGGTTTATTGCGAGCTCAACTGTGTGAAAGGAAACCCACTGCAGCATGTTTGATGCTCCAACCGATTCTCGGCGATAGAGCAGACACTTTGTTCCTTTGGATGGTCTGAAACATCAGATTCTGGAGCAGATTTGTTTGGATTCCATCTGAACTGAAGACTTTTTTTTTAATAATATATATATATTTAAGTTGAGTTTTGTGCCTCGGAGAGCTCCAGCCGAGGTGACAGTTCTCTCGTGTTTGAATGTCAGCTTCGTTTTTCATGACAAGTTGACACGCATCAGAGGTGGCGAGAAAATAAAAGCAGAGCAGGAGGCGGAGTGAAGGGCCATCTGACAAAATCATCAAAGTTTAGTCATCAAACTAGTTTTTTCCTCTTCTTCTTCTTTCATCCACATGTCAAACACTAATAAACAGATTTTATTGAGAAGTTTGCAGTAGACACCATTCATGTTTCCAACAGATCTGCAAAAACGAGTTGAGCAAGGAAACATATTTTACAAAACCAATTTTCTGTCAGATTTTCAGAAAACGTGGTGGAAAAAACTTTTGGCTCATTATCAAATGTCTAAATTTTGAGGTGGGTCTGGATCCGTCAGGTCAGGTCTGGATCCACTTCACCACCAAACCACCTTGGGTCCTGGATGTCTGCTATCCACAGATCTGAATCCATGAATTAAAAAAAATAATAATGTTTAGACGCGCTTTTGGTATATTTCATATATTCATGATATTCACTCATGATAAAGATAATTCATGATAACTTTGCAGATGAACAGATATAAAGAAAATTGGTGAACATGTCGTGTCCGTCCTGGAGTGGATACTGTTAAGTTTTGAGGCGGATCGGTACAAAGGGGCGGAGCCTAGTGATGACCAACCATAATAAATACAACATCACGTGATTGGGGGGTTTATAAATGAATCAATTTTAATAAAGCATGATGAAAATTTGGGTCTAAGCTGGGACAGAAATGTTTTGTTTTGTTTAGGGGTTTTTGTTGTTGTTTGGGAGCGGGTTTGTATTTTTGGTTGGGGGAAGTGATGTTTTTTGTGGGAGGGGGGCTCTGCAGAATGGGGCTGAGAAAAGAATTTTCAAAAGAATTTCTTGACATTACAATGTGTTCCACTTTGCTGAATAACAGATTCTTACAATAGTTGTTCAAAATCTTGAGTCTGATTTGGAATAAGTATGATATTTTCCGTATTTATTTATTTATGTTTAGACACACTTTCCCACTGTGTCCAAACTTTTGACACATAGTGTATATACGGAAAAATTGATCGTCTGTTCTTTATTAATATTAGTAACGATAATAACAATTTATGTTGGGCTGCTCCCAGGAATCAAAGCACTAAACACAATAAACTCTAATAATAAAAGAATAAATGTCAGTAATATAAACCACACAGCACCGGTTTCACATTTTGTTTTGTTTTTTTAAGTTCAGTCACCATGTTAACCCAAACCCTAACCATAACTCCAGTGCCCCCCGCCCGCCCCATGTTACCTACATTTTGTGATATCATTACAAAATAATATCATGATATTGTCATGAAAGTTTAACACTTTCATGATGGGATCACAAAATAATACATCATTAAATCACTTTTCGTGATGAACGTGGCGTGAGATCGGGTTGTCCGGATTTGGCATCACTTGACAATCTCAACCATTTTCCTTCTGTCAAAGCCCGAACCTCCAGAAATCTCACCAGATGTCGTTCGGTTCTTTCTGAGAGATCCGATCACGTGGCCTCCTCGGATTATTGGTTTCGCTTCAGAATGTCACAGTAGTCCAAATGGACCTTTTGCACGCTTGACAATGGTGTTGAAGAGCGTGGATGAGGGTCCAGAGTGAAGCACCGTCTGACTCTACGGTCACAGTGTCAGCCCTTTGTTTTGATGCAGTGACCTTGATAATTGTCTTGGTAATTACAATAAGTGGCCATTTATATTTCAAGGTGCAGTGACCTTTCATTATCCAAATCAATTTGAGTCACTACTAAATTTGATATACCCTAAATGCGTGGCTGCATGGAAGATGCTCACTCGGCCCGGCTGTCGTCTGCCCTATAATGGGAATGCTGTTATGGAGAGTGAGCCGAACGACTCTCATCTACAGCAGCGATCAATATAACAGCTTGTAAAAGTACGCCGAAGCCTCTCCAACAAATGGACAGAGATGCTTAAACAAAGTGCAAGCAGTTCAAGGGCTTCGCCAAGAAACCCGCGAGTCCGGTCGGCAGCATTTATCTCCCAGGAAGCACGGCGGATCTACGTGCACCCGCAGCTGTTCTTGGCTCCAGACGTCTGCACATAACCAGGCGTTCAGCGTGCAGCCAGGATTTACTTTGTATCAGGGTGGGAAATCACCTCCATCAGCAGGCAGACCCTCAGCTGACCCGAAAACCTGCCACTCAAAACAGATGGATGGAATTATTTTACTGTTCAACGAAAATTCAACTATTTGTACTCATTTCTGTCGACTATTATGCTACAAAAAGTAGTTTGTATGAAAAGAGTGAAAATATCTGATGGAAGATGATTAAAAAACTTAATGTAACAACTCAAATGTAGATTTGATTTGAGATGTTTGCAGTGTTGAAATGAAGTTAAGTTGGATACTTTAAAGGTATAGTGCCATTTGTTTTTTTTAAGATTTAAGTCATAAAAAGAATTTTCTTTAGCATCACTATAATTTTATTCCTTAGCATTTGATAAGGGATTCATAATATGTTATGTTAATAATAATGTTATTATCTATCGTCCACCTGGTCGTTACTGTGAGTTTCTCTGTGAATTTTCAGACCTTTTGTCTGACTTAGTGCTTTGCTCAGATAAGATAATTATAGTGAGCGATTTTAACATCCACACAGATGCTGAGAATGACAGCCTCAACACTGCATTTAATCTATTATTAGACTCTATTGGCTTGCTCAAAAGTAAATGAGTCCACCCACCACTTTAATCATATCTTAGATCTTGTTCTGACTTATGGTATGGAAATAGAAGACTTAACAGTATTCCCTGAAAACTCCCTTCTGTCTGATCATTTCTTAATAACATTTACATTTACCCTGATGGACTACCCAGCAGTGGGGAATAAGTTTCATTACACTAGAAGTCTTTCAGAAAGCGCTGTAACTAGGTTTAAGGATATGATTCCTTCTTTATGTTCTCTAATGCCATATACCAACACAGTGCAGAGTAGCTACCTAAACTCTGTAAGTGAGATAGAGTATCTCGTCAGTAGTTTTACATCCTCACTGAAGACACCTTTGGATGCTGTAGCTCCTCTGAAAAAGAGAGCTTTAAATCAGAAGTGCCTGACTCTGTGGTATAACTCACAAACTCGCAGCTTAAAGCAGATAACCCGTAAGTTGGAGAGGAAATGGCGTCTCACTAATTTAGAAGATCTTCAGAGTCAGAGCTCTGTTGAGCCGAGTATTCCTTTAACTTTAACTAGTAATGACTTCATGACTTTCTTTGCTAATAAAATTTTAACTATTAGAGAAAAAATTACTCATAACCATCCCAAAGACGTATCGTTATCTTTGGCTGCTTTCAGTGATGCCGGTATTTGGTTAGACTCTTTCTCTCCGATTGTTCTGTCTGAGTTATTTTCATTAGTTACTTCCTCCAAACCATCAACATGTCTATTAGACCCCATTCCTACCAGGCTGCTCAAGGAAGCCCTACCATTATTTAATACTTCGATCTTAAATATGATCAATCTATCTTTGTTAGTTGGCTATGTACCACAGGCTTTTAAGGTGGCAGTAATTAAACCATTACTTAAAAAGCCATCACTTGACCCAGCTATCTTAGCTAATTATAGGCCAATCTCCAACCTTTCTTTTCTCTCAAAAATTCTTGAAAGGGTAGTTGTAAAACAGCTAACTGATCATCTGCAGAGGAATGGTCTATTTTAAGAATTTCAGTCAGGCTTCAGAATCCATCATAGTACAGAAACAGCATTAGTGAAGGTTGCAAATGATCTTCTTATGGCCTCAGATAGTGGACTCATCTCTGTGCTTGTTCTGTTAGACCTCAGTGCTGCTTTTGATACTGTTGACCATAAAATTTTATTACAGAGATTAGAGCATGCCATAGGTATTAAAGGCACTGCGCTACCGTGGTTTGAATCATATTTATCTAATAGATTACAATTTGTTCATGTAAATGGGGAATCTTCTTCACAGACTAAGGTTAATTATGGAGTTCCACAAGGTTCTGTGCTAGGACCAGTTTTATTCACTTTATACATGTTTCCCTTAGGCAGTATTATTAGACGGCATTGCTTAAATTTTCATTGTTACGCAGATGATACCCAGCTTTATCTATCCATGAAGCCAGAGGACACACACCAATTAGCTAAACTGCAGGATTGTCTTACAGACATAAAGACATGGATGACCTCAATTTCCTGCTTTTAAACTCAGATAAAACTGAAGTTATTGTACTTGGCCCCACAAATCTTAGAAACATGGTGTCTAACCAGATCCTTACTCTGGATGGCATTACCCTGACCTCTAGTAATACTGTGAGAAATCTTGAAGTCATTTTTGATCAGGATATGTCATTCAATGCGCATATTAAACAAATATGTAGGACTGCTTTTTTGCATTTGCGCAATATCTCTAAAATTAGAAAGGTCTTGTCTCAGAGTGATGCTGAAAAACTAATTCATGCATTTATTTCCTCTAGGCTGGACTATTGTAATTCATTATTATCAGGTTGTCCTAAAAGTTCCCTTAAAAGCCTTCAGTTAATTCAAAATGCTGCAGCTAGAGTACTGACGGGGACTAGAAGGAGAGAGCATATCTCACCCATATTGGCCTCTCTTCATTGGCTTCCTGTTAATTCTAGAATAGAATTTAAAATTCTTCTTCTTACTTATAAGGTTTTGAATAATCAGGTCCCATCTTATCTTAGGGACCTCATAGTACCATATCACCCCAGTAGAGCGCTTCGCTCTCAGACTGCAGGCTTACTTGTAGTTCCTAGGGTTTGTAAGAGTAGAATGGGAGGCAGAGCCTTCAGCTTTCAGGCTCCTCTCCTGTGGAACCAGCTCCCAATTCAGATCAGGGAGACAGACACCCTCTCTACTTTTAAGATTAGGCTTAAAACTTTCCTTTTTGCTAAAGCTTATAGTTAGGGCTGGATCAGGTGACCCTGAACCATCCCTTAGTTATGCTGCTATAGACTTAGACTGCTGGGGGGTTCCCATGATGCACTGAGTGTTTCTTTCTCTTTTTTCTCTGTATGCACCACTCTGCATTTAATCATTAGTGATTGATCTCTGCTCCCCTCCACAGCATGTCTTTTTCCTGGTTCTCTCCCTCAGCCCCAACAGTCCCAGCAGAAGACTGCCCCTCCCTGAGCCTGGTTCTGCTGGAGGTTTCTTCCTGTTAAAAGGGAGTTTTTCCTTCCCACTGTCGCCAAGTGCTTGCTCACAGGGGGTCGTTTTGACCGTTGTATGGCCTTGCCTTACAATATAAAGCGCCTTGGGGCAACTGTTTGTTGTGATTTGGTGCTATATAAATAAAATTGATTTGATTTGATTTGATAATATGATGTTGAGAATATGATCAAAATTCATACTGTCTGGAAACTATTTAGAATTTCAACCCCTGAGGGGGAGAAATTCAAGGGATCAGGTGCTATGACCAACATTTGGCAGATTTGGAAGTGATTTACAAGAAATCTTATGGATGGTAATGCACCGGTAATCTCAAAACCTCACGTATGCACACATGCACTTCCTCCTGTAGTCAGTCTGCATGACGATGATGAAGAAAAAGACAATATTCACTATGGAGTTTTGCCCTAAATAAATATGTCCTCCTCATTAAAATGAGCTGTAATTTTGCAACATGTTACCAAAATAAACCTACAATGTAATGCTTGGATTTCAGTAGAAACTTCTCAGTTTTGTGAAATTTGAAAGGCAAAACAAATGTGATTATGCAAATAGTGCAGTTATGATGTGTGTATGGTGCATAAAGAGCAGCAGTTATAGTCCTTTGTGTAAAGTAAAAAAAAAAGACAAAACACTAAATACTTTTACATATTGTTAAATACCATGTTTTCCAGAGTATAAGTCACACTGGAGTATAGTCGCAGTTTTTTTTTTCTTCGCTTTATCAGCTCATAAACCTGATATTTTTGTCCATTGCTTTATGTAATTCTTATTATTGGCATTTCTTAGATTAGATTAGATAGATTAAATAGAACTTATTGATCCCTTGGGAAAACTCCCTCAGGGAAATTGAGGTTCCAGCAGCATTGTATAGCAGCACATAGGGTAAGAAGCACACAGAGCATCAAAAGTGAAAGTAAAAAAAACAGTTTGCAAATATAAATATAGATCCACAAATATGAAGGCCAGACATACTGATTCCTACTGGTTTACTGGCTACTGTTGTTCTTCTTTCATTATAGGAGCGTATTTTGTTTCATGCTTTGGTTCCTGTGAAAGTCTGATATCGCATGATTTTTCTGTATATAAATCACAGCTGAGTATGAGTCACAGGGCCTTCAAAACTAGTAGGAAAAAAAACAACAACTGATACTACAGGAAATATAGTATTTAAGAAATATTCATAGTTAGGCTGACAGAATTAACTCATGTTGATGACACAACGTTGAAGAGTCAATAAGATCATCGGAAATCTTTGCTACCTAAAAGGTGTTCATGGAATCAAAGTGGATCTGAGTTCCTGTACACATTCCACCAGTTTTTTGACACCTTTGAACCTGAAGAGTAACAGGCAGACTGAGAAGTCTGACTGCATCCTGACAGATTCGGATGCTACGAGTCTCTTTGTGCTCCTGGAAATTGGAAAATACAAGGGGCCGAGCACAGAGCTGTTAAATTCTGCACCTGTATTGTGTTGCAGAAAAAAAGTGCAAGCCTGGCACTTCTCCTGGCCTTGTCCGGCAGCAGTGCTCGGAGCTTATTAATAAAAAACAGACAATTGTTTGGCAGTTCTTTTGATGTATGTGCCTATTCACCACGGAACCCCCCGGTCTGACAAAGCAGGAGAGAGATTGTTTTCCTGAAACGGACCTCCTCCTCCACCATCCTCCACCGAGAGGCACCTCGGCCGGCCCCAGGCCTGATTTGTGAGCTACCTGACATAATTTACTGTTTGAGCGAGTCATATTTCAGAAAACGCTCTTGAAACACCCGCCAGTATAATTAATGACAATGATGTTGATGATGATGATGATGATGGTGCGGAAATAGTTTGGATGTTTCCTCCTTTTATGTTTCACATGATGACAGGTTTTTAAAGCTGAGCAAAATGTCCATCTTACTAAAATAGATTGACAGTGATTGAGCTCTTAAAGTTTAATTTTACAGAATTTCTGAGAATTGTCAGTTGTGAGAGTGCAGCGTGGCGGTTTGTGTGTCGTGTCTGGGTCTGTTCTCATGAATAAAATTAAGCACAAAATATACAAAAGCAATGCAAACAAACAAATTTTTTCTACCTATTTTCAGATGGCTGCAGAAGATGGTTAGTTTAGAGATTTGGGTTGGACTGGTTGTCTGTCTGAGTGGTTGCCATCCGGACACCAGTGCATGCTCCCAGACATGATTTGACTTGACTTGTTTGCATTTTTGATGCGGAATTTGTACATATCCAACATATTTTCGTCTGCCTCCCAGCGGATCATCTGAGTGAAAATAAAACGCGGTGCCTCATCTTTTACTTACCACTGTTGTTATTCGAGCCCGAGCCCGACCCCTTAACCCTAACCAAAACGCAAACATGCCTTTATGAAAATTAAATGTGAAACGCACTTGCGCGCACGCTGAAATTCGTAGGAATGTTGCGCTTACGTTTTTGTAATGTTGTACTGTCTGTCCATAATTTCCAGTCATTAAAAAGCTGCTTAATGTTTTTAAAAAAGTCGAGCTCCTGTTTTATTTTGCGATAAGTTAGGATGCAGATGAAGCTCAAGGTCTTACTCCTCCTCTTTCAGGCCTACTTTTTGTAAAGCTGTGGAGATTAGCATCATCACTCCATCTTTTAAGCATAAATCAGATTGTACCACTTTAAAATTATTCTTGTTTGAACCTCTTTAGATGTGAGAGCTCTGTTAAATCTCACGGTCACGCTGCTGTTTCTTTATTTAACACTGGTTTACATCTAATCAAGGACCAGCCTCCGCAGTATCCAGGTTTGAAATTTCAAACTGTGCTCATATGTGAGCATTTTAGATGAACTGTGTAAAACATCATGAGGCCTTTTGAGACTCAAATATCCCAAAAAGGGCTGATATGTTTTCAAATTCAGAAAGAATGGAGATAATAAAAAGCTTGATGGCATTTTATTCTGAAAATCCAATGTTTTGAGGATAAACAAGGACCTGCAGCCACCAGGTTCTGATGGTGTTTCTGAATAATTGTAGCATTGTTAACTGCTTTTAGCTGAGTTCTTTTTGGCAAACAGCATCTGCAGAGTCGAGTCCTCGTTCCCGTCACTCCCACTGAGTGTAAAGTGTGAGTAAAAAAAAAACAACAAAAAACACACAAATAGCAGCAATGATTTCGGTGACCCTCATTGTCATCCGCTGGAAAAATGTGTAATTAACGCGTGTTTACAAGTCTGGCACACCTGCAGCTCATCTTTCGCTGTAAGTTTGCCTTCAAGAAGCCAAACGGCTGCCAGCCTCCGTCGCCGAGTATCACCGAGACGAGAACAGAAAGAAAAAAAAGGCAGAGACCGGGGTGAAGTAGAAAAAAAAAAAAGAAGAGCACCACTGTGTGTGCCATTCTTCCAGAAATCTCTGACTGGCGTAATGCCGTGGTTGGTGTTGCATGTGAAGAAACTGGCATTTACATGGGCATACAATAGAGACTACCTTACTGACACAGTAGCCTCATTATATCCGCGACGCCTACCTTCTGCCCCGCGCTGGTTTACTCCTCCTAGCTCTTATTGTTGGGGTATAATGGTGCTAGGGCATTTCTGAAATTCCCTCATTATTCAGCTTATTAAGGCTGCACCAACTCCATAATCGCGGCGCATTTTGTGTCAAAGGGGGCGACTGTGCTGATTTGCCACATTTGAAGGCTAGACGAGGCTCGGCGCTCTATCCTCCAGCAGTCGTGCAGGCGGGATGAAATTGCTGTGGCGATGTGTAACGCTTCTCACAATGCGTTGCTCGTCCCACGAGTCAAACCCAAGGCGAAGTGCACCTGACAGATAACCCGCCGATTTGGATGTCATTACAACAGGATGGGAACGCGCTGCGCCATCCGACAGCGGGGGGGAAAAACACGTGCGCCCACAAAACAGGCAGCTGTTTGGGAACAAAACCAACAGCGTGTGACACGACCTTGCCCTTTGTGCCCTTTTACGGTTGGCAAACGCTGCACAGTTTGCGGCCTCAACCTAAAAACGGCAGATGTGGGCGGACGCGTGTCGAGCCGTCGTTGAGCGATTTTATGTTTTTGTCTTTTTAATCAGGCGTTTGCCGTCGTCCTACATTTACTTTGAGACAAAATAGGTGTGTCACTTCTGCTAATGGCACTGACAAGGGACTGTGCTCGCCACGTAGGAAGGAAAAAAAGCGAAAACTCGACGTCCTTTTCCGTTAAAAGCCACTCGCGCAGCTTTGAGGCCTCTGAAAATGGGTCACAAAGCAACAATTCTAAACCTTCGCACAAAGAATGCATTGAGTTTAATTATTGTACGAGGCGCTTAAGCGCTCGTCTTGTCTCTTTTTGAAGAATATGCAGAGGCAGTTGGGGATGCCAAGAATACGCGTGCGCCTTGGGCTGGTGGAGGCTGCATTTTGCTCACTGACACGTTGTCATATACGGGGAAAAAAATCAATTGGCAATTAAATGATACACCTTGTGAAGATGACAAGAGGCATTTGGTTGCTGAGGAAGAAGTGGGTAGTGAGGGGCTTTGTAATGAAGGCCTAATGACTATTCATAAGTGATTTTCAGTCCGCTGATCCACTCGACTGGTAAGCTCTGCCCTGGAGAGTCAGCGCTGTCACTTTCTCTCACCTCAAAAAAGGCGCCGCGATCGACGGTTGTTAGAATGTGAGCGAGAAATTACCCAGAATCCTGCCCCGGGCCTGTCTCAGGTCACAGCAGGAGGCTGGGAGTTGAGGGGAGGGAACACACATCTGGCACACTATAGGTGCCACCGGGGGACAAAATACTTGGAATCAGGAAACTGTGACTACACGGGATTGACAGCGGTGGATACCTTTTCACACAACGGCGCGTTTGGGCTTTGTTCCTCTTATGATGGAGCCGACGGAGCATTGACCTTGCCTGTGACCTCGAGTCAATAGATGAAAAATTTGCACGGTTCTTATTCTGGAACAAGGCAGCGCTTTAAATGCTTCAGACCAAGCAACAGTCACTCATCTTCTCTGTGTGTGCTTACGAGTGTTACAGTCGGTGAAGACTTGAGTCCCCTTGTGACGAGGATCTGAAACTGGCTGGAAGATTGCAGTTACGTTTCCCTTGATGTTTCTCTTTGATGTTGTCCTTTCGTGACACACAAAGACCTGTTGAGCATAAGTCAACATTCTGACAGCCGCCCTCCAATCTATATGACCCTAAAGGTTCTTTGTTCATGCTCTCAATACGTCCCATGACAGCATTTTTCATAAATGCCATTTGGGGCGGGGCAGTCGATGCTGCGCTAAATGCACCTGGTTTTGCACAATGAAGTCTATGTCCAAGTCATGAGTGGCTGAGGTTGGAACAAACAGCAGAACACGAGCAACATGAAAATGAAGTGAACATGATAAAGTGTGAGAGAGACACAAATAACCTGAAGGGGCGCTGTGGAGCACTTTGTCTGCATGGCTGCTGGAGGACGCTGGTTTTAAACTGTGACTGTAGGTCATGATCAGGTGCTCGCACAGGTGACTTATGGTGCAGAGACGTGCACTTTCTCAGTGCAAGTTGTTGTTATTCGTTATGTTGTGCACGTGCACCCCAGTGTGATGTTGTGCTCCACAGAGATGAGTTGAGGTGAGAGGAGCGAAATGAATGAGTGATTGTTGATTGATGTGACTCCAGAAGACGTCACGTGGACGTGTGGGCCAAACGTCTTAATGTCCAGCTGGACATCTGACACTGAGTCAGCTTCAGGATTTACTGATGGGGGGGGGGGGGGGGGCTTTTATTATGTTCATGTGCACAGTGAGATTTGAGACCACACATGTTGTTGCCTTCATCCTGGAGATTTAGTAGGTTTTAGGAGGATTTCTCAAAAACTGAAAAACTAATTTCACCTAAACTTAAACTTGGGCATGAGTGAAAACTGCACCTGGATTGGGGGAGCACTGAAAACGTTTAATTTTAAGAGAGTAGACAAAACATTTTTTTTTTCCTCTAAAATTTTTGGTCAGTTTCACAAGAACAAATGCAGAGATATGAATGTTTTTTAAAAAGTATGTGTGTTTGGTGGGGGGGGGGGGGGGGCATGTGTTGGTGCCATACATCATCACAGTACCGAACTGCTTTGGGTCCGGGACGGCAACTCAAGAATGTAATAAAACAAAAACAAACAAGAAATGCCCTTAAAGATGATCCTGCAACCTTGTGACCCCAGATGTCTGCTCCCCCATCCTGCTGCAGCGCCCTCACTGAGAGATCAGTTTGCAATTAGAATAGCAGCGAAGCGATTCAAAGAAAATACAGCCGCTGACCTATGCTCTGACTCCTGACGGTTCCTCTCCTCTGTGGCGGCGGCGGCGGCGGCGCGCTGCTGTCCGACACTCGGAGTATCAGATACCTCGCCGTGTTTTGATACAAATGCCCAAAGAGCCTTTGTGTGTTCATATTTGCTGTTCAAACACAGCCTTATCCGCCTCTTATCGCCTGGTGCAGCTCACCTTATCTAAGGTAAATACAGTAATGTGCTCATTAGGCTCTGCTTTATGGCTACTTGGCAGGCGTGTTTGCTCAGTAATAAGAGCTTGTCAGAAGTAGGCAGGTCAGCGCAGTGCAGCGGGGGAGTGCAAATGGAGGATAAAACCCAGAAATTATGCTTCCCATGCAGCTCTGCCACGCTGTAATTGAATAAGTCCAGAAGAGTACCTGAGCGAGAGCTCCACTCCGGCGGCTTTTACCCTCCTCTTCAAGCCAGCAGTCTATACGGCGGCTTTTTTCCTCCTCTGCTGCATGTGGCGCACCGCCAAAACGACAATTACATAATTAATTTACATTGATCACCGGTTAGCACATGAATCAAATCGCAGAATAATTGAGTCATGAAGTTTTGGGGTCGCGTCTCGCTCCGTCGGTGGTTAAACATGGACCTATGGCGACACGAGTTCACCAGACAATAGTTTAACATTTTGAACCCAAGGTGAGAAGTCAGTCTCGGGTTTTAATGAGGTTACGACTGGAGTTTTGTAAAATTAGGGGAAGCTGAGAAGAATCAGTTTGGGGGGCCGGACTGCTCCCCAGAGCACCTTAAAGCTTTGACTTTTCTGCTTCTGTTTTCTTTTTACAAATTGTCTCAAGACCCCTACGAGAACAAGACCAGGTTTCCTCTTTATTTTGATTGTTAGGAGCTTTCAACATGCGCAATAAAAGGTTCAGTGCTCAGAAACGGGCTAAAAACAGAAGCAGATATTGTCTGGCAGCATTTTATCACAAGTTTTATTAAAGTCATTTAGAACATGAGGTCAAGAGTGATAAATTTTTCCTGCTGCGTCACTCGGGTTGAGGCTGGATCACATGTTCCAGCTGGACAGTGCTTGGCAAAGCAGTCCCACGCTGGCGAACGTACCTCATCAGCAGAAAACCAGACGCTGCGTTCACTGACTCAACCCCGAGCAGGAAATCTACCAACGGGATCTTTTTACGAACATGAAAAAAAATGGTTGGTTCTGTCTAATCAAAGACCAAAGGAATGAAAGTGAGACGTGCATGTCAGTCAGGTCTGGGCTGTCTCACATATATAATATCTAAAACTTGCATTTTTAATAAATGTTTAACAATTTACTAATATCAGCTCTTCTAATATCAGGTAATTTTTGTCTTCATTCAAGATTGCAAACTCTTAATTCACAAAGTCCTTGAAAAAATGGTTCTTTTTTATGCATTTAATAGATGCTGCAGTCAGAATTTTTTTTTTTTTTTTTTGCAATTATTCACAAACTGATGCAAAAGTCAAAGAGTTTTTCCTTAAGGGATTAAGACATTAATTAAAATAGACACAAGTTGCAAAATACAATTAAGAGTTTTTGCACTATATGGATGTATTGTAACTACTTTGGGAAGTTCTGCTACTGATCCTCTGACATATTCTGAAAGTAATAATTGTAATAATATTTATATAGGGCTTTATATAGGTATAATGAAAAGTTCACCACAACAATACACAAAAATCTCAAATTAAAGAGCTGGTAATAAAGGAAAAAAGGTGCCACTTACAGTATATACAGTGGGGAAAATAAGTATTTGACCCCCTGTCAGTTTTGCAGGTTTTCCCAACTACAAAGAATGTAGAGGTCTGTAAATTTTATTGTAGGTACACTTCAACTGTGAGAGACAAAATCTAAAAAAAAAAAAAAAATCCAGAAAATCACATTGTATGATTTTTAAATAATTAATTTGCATTTTATTGCATGAAATAAGTATTTGACCCCCTACCAACCAGCAAGAATTCTGTCTCTCACAGACCTGTTAATTTTTCTTTAAGAAGCCCTCTTATTCTGCACTCTTTACCTGTATTAATTGCACCTGTTTGAACTTGTTACCTGTATAAAAGACACCTGTTCACACACCAATCAATCACACTCCAACCTGTCCACCATAGCCAAGACCAAAGAGCTGTGTAAGGACCACCAGGGACAAAACTGTAGACCTGCACAAGGCTGGGATGGACTACAGGACAACAGGCAAGCAGCTTGGTAGAAGACAACAACTGTTCTGATTATTTATTAGAAAGTGGAAGAAACACAAGATGATTGTCAATCTCCATCGGTCTGGGATTCCATGCAAGATCTCACTTTGTGGGGTAAGAATGATTCTGAGAAAGCTCAGAACTACACAGGAGGACCTGGTCAATGACCTGAGGGGAGCTGGGACCACAGTCACAAAGATTACATTAGTAACACATGATGATGTCATGGTTTAAAATCCTGCAGGGCAGCAAGGTCCCCCTGCTCAAGCCAGCACATGTCCAGGCCCGTTTGAAGTTCACCAGTGACCATAGGGATGATCCAGAGGAGACATGGGAGAAGGTCATGGGTCAGATGAGACCAGAATAGAGCTTTTTGGAATCAACTCCACTTACCATGTTTAGAGGATGAGAACAACCCCAAGAAAACCATCCCAACCGTGAAGCATGGGGGTGGCAACATCATACTCTGGGGGTGCTCTTCTGCAAAGGGGACAGGACGACTGCACCGTGTTGAAGGGAGGATGGATGGGGTCATGTATTGCGAGATTTTGGCAAACAACCTCCTTCCCTCAGTAAGAGCATTGAAGATGGGTCATGGCTGGGTCTTCAGCATGACAATGACCCCAAACACACAGCCAGGGCAACTAAGGAGGGGCTCCGTAAGAGCATTTCAATGTCCTGGAGTGACCTGGCCAGTCTCCAGACCTGAACTCAATAGAAAATCTTTGGAGGGAACTGAAACTCCAAACCTGAAAGATCTGGAGAAGATCTGTATGGAGGAGTGGACCAAAATCCCTGCTGCAGTGTGTGAAAACCTGGTGAAAAACTACAGGAAACGTTTGACCTCTGTAAGGGCAGACAAATGTTCTGTACCAATTGTTAAGGTCTGTTTTCTAGGTGTTCAAATACTTATTTTATGCAATAAAATGCAAATTAATTATTTAAAAAAATCATACAATGTGATTGGATTTTTTTTTTTAGATTCTGTCTCTCACAGTTGAAGTGAACCTAACGATAAAAATTACAGACCTCTACATTCTTTGTAGGTGGGAAAACCTGCAAAACTGACAGGGGGTCAAATACTTATTTTCCCCACTGTATGCCACTCTCTCTCTCTCTCCTTCTCTCTCTCTCCTCTCTGTCATTTTTGACAGGTGTGACCGATATTCTGGAATAGGAGGAAAGCACTGCTTTTTTTAAATTGTAAAACTAATTCCTGACAGATTGCAGGGATTGTTGTTGTGGTTGTTGTTTTGTTTTGTCAGAGAAGTTACTTTAACCTGTTTTACTTTGAAGAGGTTGAAAAGAAGCCATTTACAGGAAGTGTTATTCAAACTGGCTGATGTTCAAAATCCGTCACTTTGGGGTCAGTAAGTTTGGAAGCTGCAGCACAGTTAGAACTTGTTATAAATAATTATAACATTTTCTGTGTTTATACATTTAGATTATTTTGGAACATGAAATTTGAAAATAGAATTCTGAAATCCACACCAGGTCAAAAATATACATACAGAGTCAAATGTGTAGATACCAGACAGAATGTTGGGAAGGTGTCGTGACACGGAACCACAACAGGGGGCGTTAAGGAACGGACAATGGATAAGCCAAAAAGTAACAATTTAATGTTGTGAATCGCACAACGAAATACAATGACAGAATGTGGATCGTCAATCATACACAAGGTGACGTGTGGGCAGGCTCGAAGATAGAAGACGTCTGCTTCCACCGCCAACGGATCTGAAGAACACCAGAGCCGCCAAGTCCTGCACCCCAGGTGGCCACTGTCTTCAGCAGTCAGACCCGGTACTGCTGGCAGAAACGGAAACAGTTAATGCTGTCAGTCAGTGCTTAAGTCCTCCAGGAGGGAAAACCTCCACCTCCAGTAACACACTCGTACAGCTCCTGGAAAACCACTTATCTGGTTGGGGTGTGAGGCGAAGCCGTCGCAGTCTACACCAAACGCCAATGCAGCAGACAAGGACACGTCGCAGGAAAACGGCTGTAAATGAGATCAGACTTTGTTTGTTTAGGATGCAGCAGAGAAGTTACCTGAATGGTAGCTGATTTCTCGGCGGGGAGGTGGAGTTGCAGTCCGGCTTTTATGGAGGATGTGGTTGATGAGTGACAGCTGGTGTTGATGATGTGTGACAGCTGTCACTCCCGTAGTTCCGACGCCCCTCTGAAGCCTGCACTCCAAGCAGGGCGCCATCTGGTGGTGGTGGGCCAGCAGTACCTCCTCTTCAGCGGCCCACATAACACAGAAGGTCCTTTAGCAGGTTTATCTTTGAACACATGCTAGTTGTGGAATCAACAAGGTTCTGGTAGAATTCTGGTTGGTATTCTTGGTTCGTCTTGGTAGAATTGAACCAGTTCAGTTAAATTACTTGGTTTACTGGTGCAGACTTGAGCTTTAGCACTGTCTTGATGAGGCTGAGGTCTGAACTAGCTGATGGTTTTAGGTTTTGCTGAGGAATTCTGAGCTTGTCCTCCTCTTTCCTTTTTCTGTCCACTTTGTGTAAATCACCAGTTCCACTAGCTGCAAATCAGGCCTGGACTGTGATTGTACCACCGCCATTACTCACATGTGGTCCGCTGTTCTTGGGGTTGAACATCTCACTTTTACTCCTCCAAACATACCTTCTACACCATACGACCATGTCCATGTTCTCTGCTGCAAACCTTTTTCACACTTGACATTAGTTGGCAGCCTCCTGGTCCACCAGCTCTGACTGTGGGCAGGGAGTAGCAGGCATGTACCTTTTTGGTGGTTCCTAACCATCTGAACCAGGTTCCTCTCAGCTGTGGGTCATAGTTTGGGTCTAGTTTGAGTTGATGGTGTTGGAATCTGCACTTGATTAGAAACGGCTCTAACAGACGATCCTGATGAAATGTGTGATCCTCTTTCTCCTGATCTGCTCCGAGTTCCTTGGACTTTGCCGTTGTACTGGGTGTTGGTCAATCCGTGGAGTGCTGTCAATCACATCCTTTTTATGTGAAGACTACTGGACACTGCAGATGTTGCTGAAATCATTAACTGAAACACCAATATTACCATGACATGAGTGCATGTAAACTGTAAGAGGACCTAGAATAAAACACACCATGTGATCCAGGTGGAAGACGTTGGTAGATTTCTGTCAAATATTGAGAAGAATTCTCTTCACACATTTGGACCAACACCATCTTTTGTTGTAAACCAAATATCTTCAGTCACTGGACTGTCATCTGGGAACCAGGTCTGGACTTTCTATTTAAACTGAACGAAAATTCAGACTTTTGCAGCTCAGTATCGGACAGGTGACTTAATAAGAAGGGAATCCATGAGCGGCGAGCGAGCGCGAGCTCATCTTCCCTCCGTGTGCGCGTCAGCTGATCAGTGCAGCGGCAGCTACACTGACTAAGTAGTTTTAATGAAGTAGCAGTGCCATCATTAATATTACTATCATTATTACAAAGCGAGCTGTTGGGGTGATACTTCTGTCCCCAGCCGGCGCTCTTCCCGCCTCCATCCCCGCCCTCAGACAGGAGCACATCATTACGCCGTGGCATCTATCAGATACAACCTTAATTAGGGCCTGTACAGCACATTAAGCAAGGGGAGCCAAGCTCAAATATTATAAGCTGGAGTATATTTATGATCTGTGTCATCATCCCTTAGTGGAAGATTCAGACGAGGTTTTACTAACCAGACCCCACTCACCGCTTTCAACTCAAACCCCCCACAACCTCTGTGCTCTACACTTTTACATGTCATTAAATCAACTAACTTTCACCATTGCTGAAAGTTAGTTAATTCATGGTGTAACAGAAGGTTCTGGACCAGGAAAGTTCTTGTGCTCAGGATTATGGCGTCAATTATCAGGTGTAATGTTGTAACTAAAACCACTAACTGGGTGGCTTCTTATATATTTGCTCTAATTTTCAAGCCACCTACAATGCTAACTAGCAGTTCAGTTGCTATTGTGAAAACAAATCAAATTTCCAAATCAAATCAAATGTTCTCCTAAACAGAGTTATTCCTTCTGCCCAGTGTCCTTGTGCAAGTGACTACAAACTACATGTATGTGTTTGTGGACTTTATAGTTGGACTTTATGATGTCATACAGCCAGCTAACTTTGTTACCACCCTTTATTTTCTTTCTGTTGCTGTAAATTTCAACAGTATGGGGGCTACTTGTGATTGGTTGTTGACAGTGACACTGGAATACCGTGAGAGAAGAAGAAAACATGTTGATGCCGGTGCTCATCCTTGAACTCTATGACTCCCCCTGGACAGGACACCAGTCCATTGCAGGTTACTTCCCCAGCCAACGCTGGTGCCTAATTACACCCAGATGGACTGGGACAATGTAAATAAAGTGTCTTGTCCAAGGATACAGACAGGGAGCGAGACTGGTGACTCGGTATCAAATCTACATCTACAAGGGGCGATTGAGAAGTTTTGAACCTGACTCAGAAAAAGTTTGGCGTGGTTCTCCACCTGTTGTATTCGGAGAAACCAACATCTCTTGAGAATGTGTGAAGTTTTGTCTCACCGGGTGTAATGTTGAGACATGTTGGTTCCTCAGAATGCAAAAAAAAGAAAACCAGGCCCTACCTTTTCTGGGTTAGACTCAGAACTTCTCAATTGCCCCTCATACATATTGGTAGCCTGAATCTTCCCCATGTGGGAAAGGACAAGTGGTAGGATGCTTCTTAGTGGTTGCAGGATAACCTGGTGGGTAGTCTTCATTTTAGGACAGGTGGTGTTTGAGTTGATCTACCTATAATGATTTTGAGACTTGGTGAAGTGTTAGAGGTCACGCTGCGTCTCTGTCTTTGGACATGACATTGTCTCAGTCCACCCAGCTGGGAGCAAGTCCTGGTCTTGGCTGGAGAAGTAACCTGTGATGTGCCTGTGTCCCACCCAGGAGCCTATGAAGGACTTAATTCTTCTTTTTGTTGGAACGATCTGTCTTGAAACCATAAGATTTGGAGAAAAACAGCGGTGGATCCAAGAACTTTTAAACCTTGTCAAAAGTCCTTGTTGCTCGTACAAATGCACCACACGTCCCTGATAACTCTCTTTGTTTTTATTTCACCTGTTGACTCTGATTCTCTGCAGCTCTCTGCATCCTCACATCTGAAGAACTACGGGCAACATTTTTGTGCATCCACAATTAAATTTTTTGTTAAAGCCGCTTCCCACTCGAGGGTCATGAGGTGAACGTTTGCTACTTTGAATCCTGCACAAAGAGGAGGTGCAGGTCTGCGTGGTGATGAAAGACACTCGTGTCTCCTCAGCGATAACTGGTGTGCCGTCGTTTTGTCCTGGGAGATGCTGAGAGCTCTTTTCCTTTCTCTCTCTTTTTAAGTCTCGCCTTGAGAAACCATAAGGGTCATGTTTACTTAAAATACAAAAAAAAAAAGAAAGAAACACACGCCTGTCCTTGTCCTCAAAAATAGTCCCCCCTCCTTATCTGTCTCTCTCCTGCTGATGGGGGAGGTAGATGAGGGTGTGGCCGGGGGGGTGGGGGTGGGTGTGTGATTAGATACGTTTCTGTCTCTGCTTTTCGGTAACATGAGTAACAAGAGTAACATGAGTTCAGACTCAGAGTTTCCCGTCCAGTGTGAATTATATACAACTCAAACTGTTATTCTCCTGCTGCACTTTAAACTTCATCTTCACCAACGTAGCCTCTGAAAACATGTTTTTATTATGTTTCTCCGTGATGTGACCTCAGTCTGTGGAAGGTTTTTATCTTTGTGTTTAACTATCATAACTCACACGTGACACTTACACCATCGGTACACTCTGGGCAGTCTGAGGTGAGATTTTTGGAGATCTGTGCATAATTCTGCATATTATTATAATAATTAGCAGTAGTAGTCATGAATTACATATTAATAGTAGTAGTAGTAGTAGTAGTATTTTTATAATAATAATAGCAATAAAGTACATGTTATTATTAGAACTATTATTATTACAATTATTATTATAATTATTTTTACAAATAATAATATAATAATACATTTCATATTGTTATTAGTTTGAATAGAATTATAAATTATTTTTAAAAATAAAAATGGCAATAATAATAATAATAATAATAATATATAATAACAAGAGCAATCTGAGATTTCTGACGTCCGCCAATCCGGATCCGAATCACCTCCATAATTCAGTGGTCTTCCATGTCCTAATATTTATCTGTGGTGCAAATTTGGTGAGAATCTGTGAAGTAGTTTTCTTTCTTTTTCTTTTTTTAACGTAATACTTCACAGCCTATATAAAGTGAAATCTTGATCCAAAATCTGGATCCAGATCCAGATCACCTCCACAACTGAGTCTTTCATGGCCTAATATCCATCTGTGGTGCAAATTCCTTCAAAATCGGTGCAGTAGTTTTGATGTAATCCTGCTAAGAGACAGACAGACAAATAAATAAACGCTGATGATTTTGGCAGATGTAATAATATGTAACTTTTTTATTATGAATGAAAGTTCTTGTTTGAACAGTTTGTTTGTTTCAGGAATAAAGTAAAATATTCATAAACTTTTTACACCAGACTACAAAATATTAATCCTAAATGCATGGTTCTGGCACAATAATCACACATACATACATCTTCAACTGCTTATCCAGGATCAGGTCATGAGGCTGACATAATATTTTTCATTTATATTTTTTTTATTGTATATTCAGGTTGAAATTGCAGCACTACAATGTGGGCTACATTTATTTTCTTTGTGGTAGATTCAGTATTTTGCGCTCTACTTTTTCGCAGTGCACTTGATAGATGCATGAAACTGGATATATTCATGTGTTGTAAGTCTCTGTACATTTCAAGATTGTTTCTGTACTTTTTATCTTCATCAGTCATGAATTGTTGGTTTGCTTCTGAGCAGGATTGCTGCAGTTCTCCGCTGATTTCTGCAAAACCTGAAGGACTCATCAGTCCAACCAAGAGGAGGAACCTGTTAAACTTTAGTCTCACAGGATCTGGACCTGGATTCTGCATGATTGACTTTCCTCTTTGAAAAATTGCCCACAGCAGACACTCAACAAGGCACATTTCCTGCAGACCTGCAGTGAAACAAGTTTCTAAAATTATCCAGTGTGACCCTAAGTTACTTTGGATGAAATCAGCCAAAATGCAAAATTCAGGATCCAGCACCCATGTGCCTCAGCCTTCAGAACCCCAGGGGCTGGTGGAGGTCAGGGACACACTCACATTTCACATTTCCTGCAGCAGAGACATGGTCTGCCTGGGTGGTTGCCATCCAGGACCCAAAATGATTCTGTGGTGTGGAGGATGCAGCAAGAAACAGCACCCATGCATGGTCTTCTTCTTCTTCTTCTTCACATGGGTTTAGTTTAGTGGGTCCAAGGGCCGCAGACAGTTTGTGAGATGACCCCAAACTCTGAATTCAAGCCACAGTTCACAGTGAACAGTGAAGCATGGTGGTGCAAGCATCATGATATGGGCATGTTTCTCCTACTATGGTGTTGGGCCTATATATCACATACCAGGTATCATGGATCAGTTTGGATATGTCAGAATACTTGAAGAGGTCATGTTGCCTTATGCTGAAGAGGACATGCCCTTGAAATGGGTGTTTCAACAAGACAATGACCCCAAGCACACTAGTAAACGAGCAAAATCTTGGTTCCAAACCAACAAAATTAATGCCTCGCAGATGTGAAGAAATCATGAAAAACTGTGGTTATACAACTAAATACTAGTTTAGTGATTCACAGGGTTGATAAAAAAAAAGCAGTTTGAACATAATAGTTTTGAGTTTGTAGCGTCAACAGCAGATGTTACTATTATTGTGAACACCCCCTTTTCTACTTTTTTTTACTAATAGCCCAATTTCATAGTCTTAAGAGTGTGCATATTATGAATGTTTGGTCTTGTTGGATTTGTGAGAATCTACTGAATCTACTGGTACCTTGTTTCCCATGTAACAATAAGAAATATACTCAAAACCTGGATTAATCTTTTTAGTCACATAGCACTACTATTATTCTGAACACTACTGTAACTTAAAAAAAAAAGGCTTGACGGATTTTAACCAAACTTGGTGGGAATATTCCGATATCACAAGATGATTAATTTTGGAGAGGCTCAGACCAACAGTCAAGGTCGACAAAAACATGGTGTGAAAATGTTTTCTGCTGGATTTCTGCAACCACTGCGCCTCGAGAGATGATCTGAAGTTTATATGGATGTGTAAATTATTTGATTGATTGGTATAAGTGGTGTCACCTGGAAGTCATCAAAACAAGTCATGTTTGTTCAGAGCTTCCATCAGCCAGTTGACGCCTTTGATTTTTGTTGAAATGCTGCAAACGCTTTTAAATTATGGAAATGCCCAATGAATTAATCTCAAAAAATCTACCTGAACTTTGTGTTTGTCAGTTTTTGGGGGTTTGACAATAAGAGGAGACTTCAGCAACAATTCTGTTAAGTTGTTGGTGTTTATCGAGTGACGCCGCCATCATTAGCTTATTTTCCAGCTTTTCTAATTAAAGAAATTTCTAAGTTTTGCATCACAGAAAATTTAAAGCTGTTCTTCACCTTCTGAACCACAACTTTTCCCTGACGTCTCTCATGATTTCACACAAAAAACAAACAAACAAACAAAGCCTAAACACTCGTTGTCGAGAAAATACACCAAACAGGCAACAGGAACGTGAAAAAAAAATCTGTGCCTAGGTGGCGCTCTTCATGCCATCGATTACAGCAGCAGGAAAAGTTTCTAACCTGATGTAATTTTTTTCATCTTCCCTTCTTCTCACATGTTGAGGAGAAACAAAGTTGGGCCTCTGGAGAGACCATTACAGGCCTTTTATTGTTTCAGAGCTGAGGTCATCCATGTGTGCGGCGGCGCAGTCGAAACAAAGGCTGAGGGTTTATTGCGAGCTCAACTGTGTGAAAGGAAACCCACTGCAGCATTGTTTGATGCTCCACCGATTCTCGGCGATAGAGCAGACACTTTGTTTCCTTTGGATGGTCTGAAAACATCAGATTCTGGAGCAGATTTGTTTGGATTCCATCTGAACTGAAGACTTTTTTTTAATAATATATATATATTTAAGTTGAGTTTTGTGCCTCGGAGAGCTCCAGCCGAGGTGACAGTTCTCTCGTGTTTGAATGTCAGCTTCGTTTTTCCTGACAAGTTGACACGCATCAGAGGTGGCGAGAAAATAAAAGCAGAGCAGGAGGCGGAGTGAAGGGCCATCTGACAAAAATCATCAAAGTTTAGTCATCAAACTAGTTTTTCCTCTTCTTCTTCTTTCATCCACATGTCAAACACTAATAAACAGATTTTATTGAGAAGTTTGCAGTAGACACCATTCATGTTTCCAACAGATCTGCAAAAACGAGTTGAGCAAGGAAACATATTTTACAAAACCAATTTTCTGTCAGATTTTCAGAAAACGTGGTGGAAAAACTTTTGGCTCATTATCAAATGTCTAAATTTTGAGGTGGGTCTGGATCCAGTCAGGTCTGGATCCACTTCACCACCAAACCACCTTGGGTCCTGGATGTCTGCTATCCACAGATCTGAATCCATGAATTAAAAAAAATAATAATGTTTAGACGCGCTTTTGGTATATTTCATATATTCATGATATTCACTCATGATAAAGATAATTCATGATAACTTTGCAGATGAACAGATATAAAGAAAATTGGTGAACATGTCGTGTCCGTCCTGGAGTGGATACTGTTAAGTTTTGAGGCGGATCGGTACAAAGGGGCGGAGCCTAGTGATGACCAACCATAATAAATACAACATCACGTGATTGGGGGGTTTATAAATGAATCAATTTTAATAAAGCATGATGAAAATTTTGGGTCTAAGCTGGGACAGAAATGTTTTTGTTTTGTTTAGGGGTTTTTGTTGTTGTTTGGGGAGCGGGTTTGTATTTTTGGTTGGGGGAAGTGATGTTTTTTGTGGGAGGGGGGCTCTGCAGAATGGGGCTGAGAAAAGAATTTTCAAAAGAATTTCTTGACATTACAATGTGTTCCACTTTGCTGAATAACAGATTCTTACAATAGTTGTTCAAAATCTTGAGTCTGATTTGGAATAAGTATGATATTTTCCGTATTTATTTATTTATGTTTAGACACACTTTCCCACTGTGTCCAAACTTTTGACACATAGTGTATATACGGAAAAATTGATCGTCTGTTCTTTATTAATATTAGTAACGATAATAACAATTTATGTTGGGCTGCTCCCAGGAATCAAAGCACTAAACACAATAAACTCTAATAATAAAAGAATAAATGTCAGTAATATAAACCACACAGCCCGGTTTCACATTTTGTTTTGTTTTTTTAAGTTTCAGTCACCATTGTTAACCCAAACCCTAACCATAACTCCAGTGCCCCCCCGCCCGCCCCATGTTACCCTACATTTTGTGATATCATTACAAAATAATATCATGATATTGTCATGAAAGTTTAACACATTTCATGATGGTATCACAAAATAATACATCATTAAATCACTTTTCGTGATGAACGTGGCGTGAGATCGGGTTGTCCGGATTTGGCATCACTTGACAATCTCAACCATTTTCCTTCTGTCAAAGCCCGAACCTCCAAGAAATCTCACCAGATGTCGTTCGGTTCTTTCTGAGAGATCCGATCACGTGGCCTCCTCGGATTTATTGGTTTCTGCTTCAGAATGTCACAGTAGTCCAAATGGACCTTTTGCACGCGTGACAATGGTGTTGAAGAGCGTGGATGAGGTCCAGAGTGAAGCACCGTCTGACTCTACGGTCACAGTGTCAGCCCTTTGTTTTTGATGCAGTGACCTTGATAATTGTCTTGGTAATTACAATAAGTGGCCATTATATTTCAAGGTGCAGTGACCTTCATTATCCAAATCAATTTGAGTCACTATCAATTTGATAATACCCTAAATGCGTGGCTGCATGGAAGATGCTCACTCGGCACGGCTGTCGTCTGCCCTATAATGGAATGCTGTTATTGAGATTGAGCCGAACGACTCTCATCTACAGCAGCGATCAATATTAACAGCTTGTAAAAAGTACGCCGAAGCCTCTCCAACAAATGGACAGAGATGCTTAAACAAAGTGCAGCAGTTCAGGGCTTCGCCAAGAAACCCGCGAGTCCGGTCGGCAGCATTTATCTCCCGGAAGCACGGCGATCTACGTGGCACCCGCAGCTGTTCTTGGCTCCAGACGTCTGCACATAACAGGCGTTCAGCGTGCAGCCGGAATTACTTGTATCAGTTGGGAAATCACCTCCATCAGCAGGCAGACACCTCAGCTGACCCAAAACCTGCACTCAAAACAGTGGATGAATTATTTTACTGTTCAACGAAAATTCAACTATTTGTACGCATTTCTGTCGACTATTATGCTACAAAAAGTAGTTTGTATGAAAAGAGTGAAATATCTGATGGAAGGATGATTTAAAAAACTTAATGTAACAACTCAATGTAGATTTGATTTGAGATGTTTGCAGGTGTTGAAATGAAGTTAAGTTGGATACTTTAAAGGTATAGTGCCATTTGTTTTTTTTAAGATTTAAGTCATAAAAAGAATTTTCTTTAGCATCACTATAATTTTATTCCTTAGCATTTGATAAGGGATTCATAATATGTTATGTTAATAATAATGTTATTATCTATCGTCCACCTGGTCGTTACTGTGAGTTTCTCTGTGAATTTTCAGACCTTTTGTCTGACTTAGTGCTTTGCTCAGATAAGATAATTATAGTGAGCGATTTTAACATCCACACAGATGCTGAGAATGACAGCCTCAACACTGCATTTAATCTATTATTAGACTCTATTGGCTTTGCTCAAAAAGTAAATGAGTCCACCCACCACTTTAATCATATCTTAGATCTTGTTCTGACTTATGGTATGGAAATAGAAGACTTAATCAGTATTCCCTGAAAACTCCCTTCTGTCTGATCATTTCTTAATAACATTTACATTTACCCTGATGGACTACCCAGGCAGTGGGAATAAGTTTCATTACACTAGAAGTCTTTCAGAAAGCGCTGTAACTAGGTTTAAGGATATGATTCCTTCTTTATGTTTCTCTAATGCCATATACAACACAGTGCAGAGTAGCTACCTAACTCTGTAAGTGAGATAGAGTATCTCGTCAGTAGTTTTACATCCTCACTGAAGACCACCTTTTGGATGCTGTAGCTCCTCTGAAAAAGAGAGCTTTAAAATCAGAAGTGCCTGACTCTGTGTATAACTCACAAACTCGCAGCTTAAAGCAGATAACCCGTAATGTTGGAGAGGAAATGGCGTCTCACACTAATTTAGAAGATCTTCAGAGTCAGAGCTCTGTTGAGCCGAGTATTCCTTTAACTTTAACTAGTAATGACTTCATGACTTTCTTTGCTAATAAATTTTAACTATTAGAGAAAAAATTACTCATAACCATCCCAAAGACGTATAGTTATCTTGGCTGCTTTCAGTGATGCCGGTATTTGGTTAGACTCTTTCTCCTCCGATTGTTCTGTCTGAGTTATTTTCATTAGGTACTTTCCTCCAAACCATCAACATGTCTATTAGAACCCCATTCCTACCAGGCTGCTCAAGGAAGCCCTACCATTATTTAATACTTTCGTCTTAAATATGATCAATCTTCTTTGTTAGTTGGCTATGTACCACAGGCTTTTAGGTGGCAGTAATTAAACCATTACTTAAAAGCCATCACTTGACCCAGCTATCTTAGCTAATTATAGGCCAATCTCCAACCTTTCTTTTCTCTCAAAAATTCTTGAAAGGGTAGTTGTAAAACAGCTAACTGATCATCTGCAGAGGAATGGTCTATTTTAAGAATTTCAGTCAGGCTTCAGAATACCATCATAGTACAGAAAACAGCATTAGTGGAAGGTTGCAACTGATCTCTTATGGCCTCAGATAGTGGACTCATCTCCTGTGCTTGTTCTGTAGACCTCAGTGCTGCTTTGATACTGTTGACCATAAATTTTATTACAGAGATTAGAGCATGCCATAGTTATTAAAGGCACTGCGCTACCGTGGTTTGAATCATATTTATCTAATAGATTACAATTTGTTCATGTAAATGGGGAATCTTCTTCACAGACCTAAGGTTAATTATGGATTCCACAAGGTTCTGTGCTAGGACCAGTTTTATTCACTTTATACATGTTTCCCTTAGGCAGTATTATTAGACGGCAGTGCTTTAAATTTTCAGTGTTACGCAGATGATACCCAGCTTTATCTATCCATGAAGCCAGAGGACACACACCAATTAGCTAAACTGCAGGATTGTCTTACAGACTAAAGACATGGATGACCTCAATTTCCTGCTTTTAAACTCAGATAAACTGAGTTATTGTACTTGGCCCCACAAATCTTAGAAACATGGTGTCTAACCAGATCCTTACTCTGGATGGCATTACTCTGACCTCTAGTAATACTGTGAGAAATCTTGAAAGTCATTTTGATCAGGATATGTCATTCAATGCGCATATTAAACAAATATGTAGGACTGCTTTTTTTGCATTTGCGCAATATCTCTAAATTAGAAAGGTCTTGTCTCAGAGTGATGCTGAAAAACTAATTCATGCATTTATTTCCTCTAGGCTGGACTATTGTAATTCATTATTATCAGGTTGTCCTAAAAGTTCCCTTAAAAGCCTTCAGTTAATTCAAAATGCTGCAGCTAGAGTACTGACGGTGACTAGAAGGAGAGAGCATATCTCACCCATATTGGCCTCTCTTCATTGGCTTCCTGTTAATTCTAGAATAGAATTTAAAATTCTTCTTCTACTTATAAGGTTTTGAATAATCAGGTCCCATCTTATCTTAGGGACCTCATAGTACCATATCACCCCAGTAGAGCGCTTCGCTCTCAGACTGCAGGCTTACTTGTAGTTCCTAGGGTTTGTAAGAGTAGAATGGGAGGCAGAGCCTTCAGCTTTCAGGCTCCTCTCCTGTGGAACCAGCTCCCAATTCAGATCAGGGAGACAGACACCCTCTCTACTTTAAGATTAAGGCTTAAAACTTTCCTTTTTGCTAAAGCTTATAGTTAGGGCTGGATCAGGTGACCCTGAACCATCCCTTAGTTATGCTGCTATAGACTTAGACTGCTGGGGGGTTCCCATGATGCACTGAGTGTTTCTTTCTCTTTTTTCTCTGTATGCACCACTCTGCATTTAATCATTAGTGATTGATCTCTGCTCCCCTCCACAGCATGTCTTTTTCCTGGTTCTCTCCCTCAGCCCCAACCAGTCCCAGCAGAAGACTGCCCCTCCCTGAGCCTGGTTCTGCTGGAGGTTTCTTCCTGTTAAAAGGGAGTTTTTCCTTCCCACTGTCGCCAAGTGCTGCTCACAGGGGGTCGTTTGACCGTTGTATGGCCTTGCCTTACAATATAAAGCGCCTTGGGGCAACTGTTTGTTGTGATTTGGTGCTATATAAATAAAATTGATTGATTTGATTTGATAATATGATGTTGAGAATATGATCAAAATTCATACTGTCTGGAAACTATTTAGAATTTCAACCCCTGAGGGGGAGAAATTCAAGGGATCAGGTGCTATGACCAACATTTGGCAGATTTGGAAGTGATTTACAAGAAATCTTATGGATGGTAATGCACCGGTAATCTCAAAACCTCACGTATGCACACATGCACTTCCTCCTGTAGTCAGTCTGCATGACGATGATGAAGAAAAAGACAATATTCACTATGGAGTTTTGCCCTAAATAAATATGTCCTCCTCATTAAAATGAGCTGTAATTTTGCAACATGTTACCAAAATAAACCTACAATGTAATGCTTGGATTTCAGTAGAAACTTTCTCAGTTTTGTGAAATTTGAAAGGCAAAACAAATGTGATTATGCAAATAGTGCAGTTATGATGTGTGTATGGTGCATAAAGAGCAGCAGTTATAGTCCTTTGTGTAAAGTAAAAAAAAAAGACAAAACACTAAAATACTTTTACATATATTGTTAAATACCATGTTTTCCAGAGTATAAGTCACACTGGAGTATAGTCGCAGTTTTTTTTTTCTTCGCTTTATCAGCTCATAAACCTGATATTTTTGTCCATTGCTTTATGTAATTCTTATTATTGGCATTTCTTAGATTAGATTAGATAGATTAAATGAACTTTATTGATCCCTTGGGAAACTCCCTCAGGGAAATTGAGGTTCCAGCAGCATTGTATAGCAGCACATAGGGTAAGAAGCACACAGAGCATCAAAAGTGAAAGTAAAAAAAACAGTTGCAAATAGAAATATAGATCCACAAATATGAAGGCAGACATACTGATTCCTACTGGTTTACTGGCTACTGTGGTTCTTCTTTCATTATAGGAGCGTATTTTGTTTCATGCTTTGGTTTCCTGTGAAGTCTGATATCGCATGATTTTTCTGTATATAAATCACAGCTGAGTATGAGTCACAGGGCCTTCAAAACTAGTAGGAAAAAAAACAACAACTGATACTACAGGAAATATAGTATTTAAGAAATATTCATAGTTAGGCTGACAGAATTAACTCATGTTGATGACACAACGTTGAAGAGTCAATAAGATCATCGGAAATCTTGCTACCTAAAAGGTGTTCATGGAATCAAGTGGATCTGAGTTCCTGTACACATTCCACCAGTTTTTTGACACCTTTGAAACCTGAAGAGTAACAGGCAGACTGAGAAAGTCTGACTGCATCCTGACAGATTCGGATGCTACGAGTCTCTTTGTGCTCCTGGAAATTGGAAAATACAAGGGGCCGAGCACAGAGCTGTTAAATTCTGCACCTGTATTGTGTTGCAGAAAAAAAGTGCAAGCCTGGCACTTCTCCTGGCCTTGTCCGGCAGCAGTGCTCGGAGCTTATTAATAAAAAACAGACAATTGTTTGGCAGTTCTTTTGATGTATGTGCCTATTCACCACGGAACCCCCCGGTCTGACAAAGCAGGAGAGAGATTGTTTTCCTGAAACGGACCTCCTCCTCCACCATCCTCCACCGAGAGGCACCTCGGCCGGCCCCAGGCCTGATTTGTGAGCTACCTGACATAATTTACTGTTTGAGCGAGTCATATTTCAGAAAACGCTCTTGAAACACCCGCCAGTATAATTAATGACAATGATGTTGATGATGATGATGATGATGGTGCGGAAATAGTTTGGATGTTTCCTCCTTTTATGTTTCACATGATGACAGGTTTTTAAAGCTGAGCAAAATGTCCATCTTACTAAAATAGATTGACAGTGATTGAGCTCTTAAAGTTTAATTTTACAGAATTTCTGAGAATTGTCAGTTTGTGAGAGTGCAGCGTGGCGGTTTGTGTGTCGTGTCTGGGTCTGTTCTCATGAATAAAATTAAGCACAAAATATACAAAAAGCAATGCAAACAAACAAATTTTTCTACCTATTTTCAGATGGCTGCAGAAGATGGTTAGTTTAGAGATTTGGGGTTGGACTGGTTGTCTGTCTGAGTGGTTGCCATCCGGACACCAGTGCATGCTCCCAGACATGATTTGACTTGACTTGTTTGCATTTTTGATGCGGAATTTGTACATATCCAACATATTTTCGTCTGCCTCCCAGCGGATCATCTGAGTGAAAATAAAACGCGGTGCCTCATCTTTTACTTACCACTGTTGTTATTCGAGCCCGAGCCCGACCCCTTAACCCTAACCAAAACGCAAACATGCCTTTATGAAAATTAAATGTGAAACGCACTTGCGCGCACGCTGAAATTCGTAGGAATGTTGCGCTTACGTTTTTGTAATGTTGTACTGTCTGTCCATAATTTCCAGTCATTAAAAAGCTGCTTAATGTTTTTAAAAAAAGTCGAGCTCCTGTTTTATTTTGCGATAAGTTAGGATGCAGATGAAGCTCAAGGTCTTACTCCTCCTCTTTCAGGCCTACTTTTTGTAAAGCTGTGGAGATTAGCATCATCACTCCATCTTTTAAGCATAAATCAGATTGTACCACTTTAAAATTATTCTTGTTTGAACCTCTTTAGATGTGAGAGCTCTGTTAAATCTCACGGTCCACGCTGCTGTTTCTTTATTTAACACTGGTTTACAATCTAATCAAGGACCAGCCTCCGCAGTATCCAGGTTTGAAATTTCAAACTGTGCTCATATGTGAGCATTTTAGATGAACTGTGTAAAACATCATGAGGCCTTTTGAGACTCAAATATCCCAAAAAGGGCTGATATGTTTTCAAATTCAGAAAGAATGGAGATAATAAAAAGCTTGATGGCATTTTATTCTGAAAATCCAATGTTTTGAGGATAAACAAGGACCTGCAGCCACCAGGTTCTGATGGTGTTTCTGAATAATTGTAGCATTGTTAACTGCTTTTAGCTGAGTTCTTTTTGGCAAACAGCATCTGCAGAGTCGAGTCCTCGTTCCCGTCACTCCCACTGAGTGTAAAGTGTGGAGTAAAAAAAAAACAACAAAAAAACACACAAAATAGCAGCAATGATTTCGGTGACCTCATTGTCATCCGCTGGAAAAATGTGTAATTAACGCGTGTTTACAAGTCTGGCACACCTGCAGCTCATCTTTCGCTGTAATGTTTGCCTTCAAGAAGCCAAACGGCTGCCAGCCTCCGTCGCCGAGTATCACCGAGACGAGAACAGAAAGAAAAAAAGGCAGAGACCGGGGTGAAGTAGAAAAAAAAAAAAGAAGAGCACCACTGTGTGTGCCATTCTTCCAGAAATCTCTGACTGGCGTAATGCCGTGGTTGGTGTGCATGTGAAGAAACTGGCATTTACATGGGCATACAATAGAGACTACATTACTGACACAGTAGCCTCATTATATCCGCGACGCCTACCTTCTGCCCCGCGCTGGTTTACTCACTCCTAGCTCTTATTGTTGGGGTATAATGGTGCTAGGGCATTTCTGAAATTCCCTCATTATTCAGCTTATTAAGGCTGCACCAACTCCATAATCGCGGCGCATTTTGTGTCAAAGGGGGCGACTGTGCTGATTTGCCACATTTGAAGGCTAGACGAGGCTCGGCGCTCTATCCTCCAGCAGTCGTGCAGGCGGGATGAAATTGCTGTGGCGATGTGTAACGCTTCTCACAATGCGTGCTCGTCCCACGAGTCAAACCCAAGGCGAAGTGCACCTGACAGATAACCCCGCCGATTTGGATGTCATTACAACAGGATGGGAACGCGCTGCGCCATCCGACAGCGGGGGGAAAAACACGTGCGCCCACAAAACAGGCAGCTGTTTGGGAACAAAACCAACAGCGTGTGACACGACCTTGCCCTTTGTGCCCTTTTACGGTTGGCAAACGCTGCACAGTTTGCGGCCTCAAACCTAAAAACGGCAGATGTGGGCGGACGCGTGTCGAGCCGTCGTTGAGCTGATTTTATGTTTTTGTCTTTTTAATCAGGCGTTTGCCGTCGTCCTACATTTACTTTGAGACAAAATAGGTGTGTCACTTCTGCTAATGGCACTGACAAGGGACTGTGCTCGCCACGTAGGAAGGAAAAAAAGCGAAAACTCGACGTCCTTTTCCGTTAAAAGCCACTCGCGCAGCTTTGAGGCCTCTGAAATGGGTCACAAAGCAACAATTCTAAACCTTCGCACAAAGAATGCATTGAGTTTAATTATTGTACGAGGCGCTTAAGCGCTCGTCTTGTCTCTTTTTGAAGAATATGCAGAGGCAGTTGGGGATGCCAAGAATACGCGTGCGCCTTGGGCTGGTGGAGGCTGCATTTTGCTCACTGACACGTTGTCATATACGGGGAAAAAAATCAATTGGCAATTAAATGATACACCTTGTGAAGATGACAAGAGGCATTTGGTTGCTGAGGAAGAAGTGGGTAGTGAGGGGCTTTGTAATGAAGGCCTAATGACTATTCATAAGTGATTTTCAGTCCGCTGATCCACTCGACTGGTAAGCTCTGCCCTGGAGAGTCAGCGCTGTCACTTTCTCTCACCTCAAAAAGGCGCCGCGATCGACGGTGTAGAATGTGAGCGAGAAATTACCCAGAATCCTGCCCCGGGCCTGTCTCAGGTCACATGCAGGAGGATGGGAGTTGAGGGGAGGGAACACACATCTGGCACACTATAGGTGCCACCGGGGGACAAAATACTTGGAATCAGGAAACTGTGACTACACGGGATTGACAGCGGTGGATACCTTTTCACACAACGGCGCGTTTGGGCTTTGTTCCTCTTCTGATGGAGCCGACGGAGCATTGACCTTGCTGTGACCTCGAGTCAATAGATGAAAAATTTGCACGGTTCTTATTCTGGAACAAGGCAGCGCTTTAAAATGCTTCAGACCAAGCAACAGTCCTCATCTTCTCTGTGTGTGCTTACGAAGTGTTACAGTCGGTGAAGACTTGAGTCCCTTGTGACGAGGATCTGAACTGGCTGGAAGATTGCGAGTTACGTTTCCCTTTGATGTTTCTCTTTGATGTTGTCCTTTCGTGACATCACAAAGACCTGTTGAGCATAAGTCAAATTCTGACAGCCGCCCTCCAATCTATATGACCCTAAAGGTTCTTTGTTCATGCTCTCAGATACGTCCCATGACAGCATTTTTCATAAATGCATTTGGGGCGGGGCCAGTCGATGCTGCGCTAAATGCACCTGGTTTGCAACAATGAAGTCTATGGTCCAAAGTCATGAGTGGCTGAGGTTTGGAACAAACAGCAGAACACGAGCAACATGAAAAATGAAGTGAACATGATAAAGTGTGAGAGAGACATCAAATAACCTGAAGGGGCGCTGTGGAGCACTTTGTCTGCATGGCTGCTGGAGGACGCTGGTTTAAACTGTGACTGTAGGTCATGATCAGGTGCTCGCACAGGTGACTTATGGTGCAGAGACGTGCACTTTCTCAGTGCAAGTTGTTGTTATTCGTTATGTTGTGCACGTGCACCCCAGTGTGATGTTGTGCTCCACAGAGATGAGTTTGAGGTGAGAGGAGCGAAATGAATGAGTGATTGTTGATTGATGTGACTCCAGAAGACGTCACGTGGACGTGTGGCCAAACGTCTTAATGTCCAGCTGGACATCTGACACTGAGTCAGCTTCAGGATTTTACTGATGGGGGGGGGGGGGGGGGGGGCTTTTTATTATGTTCATGTGCACACGTGAGATTTGAGACCACACATGTTGTTGCCTTCATCCTGGAGATTTAGTAGGTTTTAGGAGGATTTCTCAAAAACTGAAAAACTAATTTCACCTAAACTTAAACTTGGGCATGAGTGAAAACTGCACCTGGATTGGGGAGCACTGAAAACGTTTAATTTTAAGAGAGTAGACAAACATTTTTTTTTTCCTCTAAAATTTTGGTCAGTTTCACAAGAACAAATGCAGAGATATGAATGTTTTTTAAAAAGTATGTGTGTGTGGGGGGGGGGGGGGGGGGGGCATGTGTTGGTGCCATACATCATCACAGTACAGAACTGCTTTGGGTCCTGGACGGCAACTCAAGAATGTTAAAAACAAAAACAAACAAGAAATGCCCTTAAAGAATGATCCTGCAACCTTTGACCCCAGATGTCTGATCCCCATCCTGCTGCAGCGCCCTCACTGAGAGATCAGTTTGCAATTAGAATAGCAGCGAAGCGATTCAAAGAAAATACAGCCCGCTGACCTATGCTCTGACTCCTGACGGTTCCTCTCCTCTGTGGCGGCGGCGGCGGCGGCGCGCTGCTGTCCGACACTCGGAGTATCAGATACCTCGCCGTGTTTTGATACAAATGCCCAAAGAGCCTTTGTGTGTTCATATTTGCTGTTCAAACACAGCCTTATCCGCCTCTTATCGCCTGGTGCAGCTCACCTTATCTAAGGTAAATACAGTAATGTGCTCATTAGGCTCTGCTTTATGGCTACTTGGCAGGCGTGTTTGCTCAGTAATAAGAGCTTGTCAGAAGTAGGCAGGTCAGCGCAGTGCAGCGGGGGAGTGCAAATGGAGGATAAAACCCAGAAATTATGCTTCCCATGCAGCTCTGCCACGCTGTAATTGAATAAGTCCAGAAGAGTACCTGAGCGAGAGCTCCACTCCGGCGGCTTTTACCCTCCTCTTCAAGCCAGCAGTCTATACGGCGGCTTTTTTCCTCCTCTGCTGCATGTGGCGCACCGCCAAAACGACAATTACATAATTAATTTACATTGATCACCCGGTTAGCACATGAATCAAATCGCAGAATAATTGAGTCATGAAGTTTTGGGGTCGCGTCTCGCTCCGTCGGTGGTTAAACATGGACCTATGGCGACACGAGTTCACCAGACAATAGTTTAACATTTTGAACCCAAGGTGAGAAGTCAGTCTCGGGTTTTAATGAGGTTACGACTGGAGTTTTGTAAAATTAGGGGAAGCTGAGAAGAATCAGTTTGGGCCGGGCCGGACTGCTCCCCAGAGCACCTTAAAGCTTTGACTTTTCTGCTTCTGTTTTCTTTTTACAAATTGTCTCAAGACCCCTACGAGAACAAGACCAGGTTTCCTCTCTTTATTTTGATTGTTAGGAGCTTTCAACATGCGCAATAAAAGGTTCAGTGCTCAGAAACGGGCTAAAAACAGAAGCAGATATTGTCTGGCAGCATTTTATCACAAGTTTTATTAAAGTCATTTAGAACATGAGGTCAAGAGTGATAAATTTTCCCTGCGCGTCACTCGGGTTGAGGCTGGATCACATGTTCCAGCTCGGACAGTGCTTGGCAAAGCAAGTCCCACGCTGGCGAACGGACCTCATCAGCAGAAAACCAGAGCTGCGTTCACTGACTCAAACCCGAGCAGGAAATCTACCAACGGGATCTTTTACTGAACATGAAAAAAAAATGGTGGTTCTGTCTAATCAAAGACCAAAGGAATGAAAGTGAGACGTGCATGTCAGTCCAGGTCTGGGCTGTCTCACATATATAAATATCTAAAACTTGCATTTTTAATAAATGTTTAACAAATTTACTAATATCAGCTCTTTCTAATATCAGGTAATTTTTTGTCTTCATTCAAGATGCAAACTCTTAATTCACAAAGTCCTTGAAAAAATGGTCTTTTTATGCATTTAATAGATGCTGCAGTCAGAATTTTTTTTTTTTTTTTTTTGCAATTATTCACAAACTGATGCAAAAGTCAAAGAGTTTTTCCTTAAGGGATTAAGACATTAATTAAAAATAGACACAAGTTGCAAAATACAATTAAGAGTTTTTGCACTATATGATTGTATTGTAACTACTTTGGGAAGTTCTGCTACTGATCCTCTGACATATTCTGAAAGTAATAATTGTAATAAATATTTATATAGGGCTTTATATAGGTATAATGAAAAGTTCACCACAACAATACACAAAAATCTCAAATTAAAGAGCTGGTAATAAAGGAAAAAAGGTGCCACTTACAGTATATACAGTGGGGAAAATAAGTATTTGACCCCCTGTCAGTTTTGCAGGTTTTCCCAACTACAAAGAATGTAGAGGTCTGTAAATTTTATTGTAGGTACACTTCAACTGTGAGAGACAAAATCTAAAAAAAAAAAAAAATCCAGAAAATCACATTGTATGATTTTTAAATAATTAATTTGCATTTTATTGCATGAAATAAGTATTTGACCCCCTACCAACCAGCAAGAATTCTGTCTCTCACAGACCTGTTAATTTTTCTTTAAGAAGCCCTCTTATTCTGCACTCTTTACCTGTATTAATTGCACCTGTTTGAACTTGTTATCTGTATAAAAGACACCTGTTCACACACTCAATCAATCACACTCCAACCTGTCCACCATAGCCAAGACCAAAGAGCTGTGTAAGGACACCAGGGACAAAACTGTAGACCTGCACAAGGCTGGGATGGACTACAGGACAACAGGCAAGCAGCTTGGTAGAAGACAACAACTGTTCTGATTATTTATTAGAAAGTGGAAGAAACACAAGATGATTGTCAATCTCCATCGGTCTGGGATTCCATGCAAGATCTCACTTTGTGGGGTAAGAATGATTCTGAGAAAGCTCAGAACTACACAGGAGGACCTGGTCAATGACCTGAGGGGAGCTGGGACCACAGTCACAAAGATTACATTAGTAACACATGATGATGTCATGGTTTAAAATCCTGCAGGGCAGCAAGGTCCCCCTGCTCAAGCCAGCACATGTCCAGGCCCGTTTGAAGTTCACCAGTGACCATAGGGATGATCCAGAGGAGACATGGGAGAAGGTCATGGGTCAGATGAGACCAGAATAGAGCTTTTTGGAATCAACTCCACTTACCATGTTTAGAGGATGAGAACAACCCCAAGAAAACCATCCCAACCGTGAAGCATGGGGGTGGCAACATCATACTCTGGGGGTGCTCTTCTGCAAAGGGGACAGGACGACTGCACCGTGTTGAAGGGAGGATGGATGGGGTCATGTATTGCGAGATTTTGGCAAACAACCTCCTTCCCTCAGTAAGAGCATTGAAGATGGGTCATGGCTGGGTCTTCAGCATGACAATGACCCCAAACACACAGCCAGGGCAACTAAGGAGGGGCTCCGTAAGAAGCATTTCAATGTCCTGGAGTGACCTGGCCAGTCTCCAGACCTGAACTCAATAGAAAATCTTTGGAGGGAACTGAAACTCCAAACCTGAAAGATCTGGAGAAGATCTGTATGGAGGAGTGGACCAAAATCCCTGCTGCAGTGTGTGAAAACCTGGTGAAAAACTACAGGAAACGTTTGACCTCTGTAAGGGCAGACAAATGTTTCTGTACCAATTGTTAAGGTCTGTTTTTCTAGGTGTTCAAATACTTATTTTATGCAATAAAATGCAAATTAATTATTTAAAAAAATCATACAATGTGATTGGATTTTTCTTTTTTAGATTCTGTCTCTCACAGTTGAAGTGAACCTAACGATAAAAATTACAGACCTCTACATTCTTTGTAGGTGGGAAAACCTGCAAAACTGACAGGGGGTCAAATACTTATTTTCCCCACTGTATGCCACTCTCTCTCTCTCTCTCTCTCTCTCTCTCTCTCTCTGTCATTTTTTGACAGGTGTGACCGATATTCTGGAATAGGAGGAAAGCACTGCTTTTTTTAAATTGTAAAACTAATTCCTGACAGATTGCAGGGATTTGTTGTTGTGGTTGTTTGTTTTGTTTTGTCAGAGAAGTTACTTTAACCTGTTTTACTTTGAAGAGGTTGAAAAGAAGCCATTTACAGGAAGTGTTATTCAAACTGGCTGATGTTCAAAATCCGTCACTTTGGGGTCAGTAAGTTTGGAAGCTGCAGCACAGTTAGAACTTGTTATAAATAATTATAATAACATTTTCTGTGTTTATACATTTAGATTATTTTGGAACATGAAATTTGAAAATAGAATTCTGAAATCCACACCAGGTCAAAAATATACATACAGAGTCAAATGTGTAGATACCAGACAGAATGTTGGGAAGGTGTCGTGACACGGAACCACAACAGGGGGCGTTAAGGAACGGACAATGGATAAGCCAAAAAGTAACAATTTAATGTTGTGAATCGCACAACGAAATACAATGACAGAATGTGGATCGTCAATCATACACAAGGTGACGTGTGGGCAGGCTCGAAGATAGAAGACGTCTGCTTCCACCGCCAACGGATCTGAAGAACACCAGAGCCGCCAAGTCCTGCACCCCAGGTGGCCACTGTCTTCAGCAGTCAGACCCGGTACTGCTGGCAGAAACGGAAACAGTTAATGCTGTCAGTCAGTGCTTAAGTCCTCCAGGAGGGAAAACCTCCACCTCCAGTAACACACTCGTACAGCTCCTGGAAAACCACTTATCTGGTTGGGGTGTGAGGCGAAGCCGTCGCAGTCTACACCAAACGCCAATGCAGCAGACAAGGACACGTCGCAGGAAAACGGCTGTAAATGAGATCAGACTTTGTTTGTTTAGGATGCAGCAGAGAAGTTACCTGAATGGTAGCTGATTTCTCGGCGGGGAGGTGGAGTTGCAGTCCGGCTTTTATGGAGGATGTGGTTGATGAGTGACAGCTGGTGTTGATGATGTGTGACAGCTGTCACTCCCAGTAGTTCCGACGCCCTCTCTGAAGCCTGCACTCCAAGCAGGGCGCCATCTGGTGGTGGTGGGCCAGCAGTACCTCCTCTTCAGCGGCCCACATAACACAGAAGGTCCTTTAGCAGGTTTATCTTTGAACACATGCTAGTTGTGGAATCAACAAGGTTCTGGTAGAATTCTGGTTGGTATTCTTTGGTTCGTCTTGGTAGAATTGAACCAGTTCAGTTAAATTACTTGGTTTACTGGTGCAGACTTGAGCTTTAGCACTGTCTTGATGAGGCTGAGGTCTGAACTAGCTGATGGTTTTAGGTTTTGCTGAGGAATTCTGAGCTTGTCCTCCTCTTTCCTTTTTCTGTCCACTTTGTGTAAATCACCAGTTCCACTAGCTGCAAATCAGGCCTGGACTGTGATTGTACCACCGCCATTACTCACATGTGGTCCGCTGTTCTTGGGGTTGAACATCTCACTTTTACTCCTCCAAACATACCTTCTACACCATACGACCATGTCCATGTTCTCTGCTGCAAACCTTTTTCACACTTGACATTAGTTGGCAGCCTCCTGGTCCACCAGCTCTGACTGTGGGCAGGGAGTAGCAGGCATGTACCTTTTTGGTGGTTCCTAACCATCTGAACCAGGTTCCTCTCAGCTGTGGGTCATAGTTTGGGTCTAGTTTGAGTTGATGGTGTTGGAATCTGCACTTGATTAGAAACGGCTCTAACAGACGATCCTGATGAAATGTGTGATCCTCTTTCTCCTGATCTGCTCCGAGTTCCTTGGACTTTGCCGTTGTACTGGGTGTTGGTCAATCCGTGGAGTGCTGTCAATCACATCCTTTTTATGTGAAGACTACTGGACACTGCAGATGTTGCTGAAATCATTAACTGAAACACCAATATTACCATGACATGAGTGCATGTAAACTGTAAGAGGACCTAGAATAAACACACCATGTGATCCAGGTGGAAGACGTTGGTAGATTTCTGTCAAATATTGAGAAGAATTCTCTTCACACATTTGGACCAACACCATCTTTTGTTGTAAACCAAATATCTTCAGTCACTGGACTGTCATCTGGGAACCAGGTCTGGACTTTCTATTTAAACTGAACGAAAATTCAGACTTTTGCAGCTCAGTATCGGACAGGTGACTTAATAAGAAGGGAATCCATGAGCGGCGAGCGAGCGCGAGCTCATCTTCCCTCCGTGTGCGCGTCAGCTGATCAGTGCAGCGGCAGCTACACTGACTAAGTAGTTTTAATTGAAGTAGCAGTGCCATCATTAATATTACTATCATTATTACAAAGCGAGCTGTTGGGGTGATACTTCTGTCCCCAGCCGGCGCTCTTCCCGCCTCCATCCCCGCCCTCAGACAGGAGCACATCATTACGCCGTGGCATCTATCAGATACAACCTTAATTAGGGCCTGTACAGCACATTAAGCAAGGGGAGTAGCCAAGCTCAAATATTTATAAGCTGGAGTATATTTATGATCTGTGTCATCATCCCTTAGTGGAAGATTTCAGACGAGGTTTTACTAACCAGACCCCACTCACCGCTTTCAACTCAAACCCCCCACAACCTCTGTGCTCTACACTTTTACATGTCATTAAATCAACTAACTTTCACCATTGCTGAAAGTTAGTTAATTCATGGTGTAACAGAAGGTTCTGGACCAGGAAAGTTCTTGTGCTCAGGATTATGGCGTCAATTATCAGGTGTAATGTTGTAACTAAAACCACTAACTGGGTGGCTTCTTATATATTTGCTCTAATTTTCAAGCCACCTACAATGCTAACTAGCAGTTCAGTTGCTATTGTGAAAACAAATCAAATTTCCAAATCAAATCAAATGTTCTCCTAAACAGAGTTATTCCTTCTGCCCAGTGTCCTTGTGCAAGTGACTACAAACTACATGTATGTGTTTGTGGACTTTATAGTTGGACTTTATGATGTCATACAGCCAGCTAACTTTGTTACCACCCTTTATTTTCTTTCTGTTGCTGTAAATTTCAACAGTATGGGGGCTACTTGTGATTGGTTGTTGACAGTGACACTGGAATACCGTGAGAGAAGAAGAAAACATGTTGATGCCGGTGCTCATCCTTGAACTCTATGACTCCCCCTGGACAGGACACCAGTCCATTGCAGGTTACTTCCCCAGCCAACGCTGGTGCCTAATTACACCCAGATGGACTGGGACAATGTAAATAAAGTGTCTTGTCCAAGGATACAGACAGGGAGCGAGACTGGTGACTCGGTATCAAATCTACATCTACAAGGGGCGATTGAGAAGTTTTGAACCTGACTCAGAAAAAGTTTGGCGTGGTTCTCCACCTGTTGTATTCGGAGAAACCAACATCTCTTGAGAATGTGTGAAGTTTTGTCTCACCGGGTGTAATGTTGAGACATGTTGGTTCCTCAGAATGCAAAAAAACAGAAAACCAGGCCCTACCTTTTCTGGGTTAGACTCAGAACTTCTCAATTGCCCCTCATACATATTGGTAGCCTGAATCTTCCCCATGTGGGAAAGGACAAGTGGTAGGATGCTTCTTAGTGGTTGCAGGATAACCTGGTGGGTAGTCTTCATTTTAGGACAGGTGGTGTTTGAGTTGATCTACCTATAAGATGATTTTGAGACTTGGTGAAGTGTTAGAGGTCACGCTGCGTCTCTGTCTTTGGACATGACATTGTCTCAGTCCACCCAGCTGGGAGCAAGTCCTGGTCTTGGCTGGAGAAGTAACCTGTGATGTGCCTGTGTCCCACCCAGGAGCCTATGAAGGACTTAATTCTTCTTTTTGTTGGAACGATCTGTCTTGAAACCATAAGATTTGGAGAAAAACAGCGGTGGATCCAAGAACTTTTAAACCTTGTCAAAAGTCCTTGTTGCTCGTACAAATGCACCACACGTCCCTGATAACTCTCTTTGTTTTTATTTCACCTGTTGACTCTGATTCTCTGCAGCTCTCTGCATCCTCACATCTGAAGAACTACGGGCAACATTTTTGTGCATCCACAATTAAATTTTTTGTTAAAGCCGCTTCCCACTCGAGGGTCATGAGGTGAACGTTTTGCTACTTTGAATCCTGCACAAAGAGGAGGTGCAGGTCTGCGTGGTGATGAAAGACACTCGTGTCTCCTCAGCGATAACTGGTGTGCCGTCGTTTTGTCCTGGGAGATGCTGAGAGCTCTTTTCCTTTCTCTCTCTTTTTAAGTCTCGCCTTGAGAAACCATAAGGGTCATGTTTACTTAAAATACAAAAAAAAGAAAGAAAGAAAACACACGCCTGTCCTTGTCCTCAAAAATAGTCCCCCCTCCTTATCTCTGTCTCTCTCCTGCTGATGGGGGAGGTAGATGAGGGTGTGGCCGGGGGGGTGGGGGTGGGTGTGTGATTAGATACGTTTCTGTCTCTGCTTTTCGGTAACATGAGTAACAAGAGTAACATGAGTTCAGACTCAGAGTTTCCCGTCCAGTGTGAATTATATACAACTCAAACTGTTATTCTCCTGCTGCACTTTAAACTTCATCTTCACCAACGTAGCCTCTGAAAACATGTTTTTATTATGTTTCTCCGTGATGTGACCTCAGTCTGTGGAAGGTTTTTATCTTTGTGTTTAACTATCATAACTCACACGTGACACTTACACCATCGGTACACTCTGGGCAGTCTGAGGTGAGATTTTTGGAGATCTGTGCATAATTCTGCATATTATTATAATAATTAGCAGTAGTAGTCATGAATTACATATTAATAGTAGTAGTAGTAGTAGTAGTATTTTTATAATAATAATAGCAATAAAGTACATGTTATTATTAGAACTATTATTATTACAATTATTATTATAATTATTTTTACAAAATAATAATAATAATAATACATTTCATATTGTTATTAGTTTGAATAGAATTATAAATATTATTTTTAAAAATAAAAATGGCAATAATAATAATAATAATAATAATAATAATAATAACAAGAGCAATCTGAGATTTCTGACGTCCGCCAATCCGGATCCGAATCACCTCCATAATTCAGTGGTCTTCCATGTCCTAATATTTATCTGTGGTGCAAATTTGGTGAGAATCTGTGAAGTAGTTTTCTTTCTTTTTCTTTTTTTAACGTAATACTTCACAGCCTATATAAAGTGAAATCTTGATCCAAAATCTGGATCCAGATCCAGATCACCTCCACAACTGAGTCTTTCATGGCCTAATATCCATCTGTGGTGCAAATTCCTTCAAAATCGGTGCAGTAGTTTTGATGTAATCCTGCTAAGAGACAGACAGACAAATAAATAAACGCTGATGATTTTATGGCAGATGTAATAATATGTAACTTTTTTATTATGAGAATGAAAGTTCTTGTTTGAACAGTTTGTTTGTTTCAGGAATAAAGTAAAATATTCATAAACTTTTTACACCAGACTACAAAATATTAATCCTAAATGCATGGTTCTGGCACAATAATCACACATACATACATCTTCAACTGCTTATCCAGGATCAGGTCATGAGGCTGACATAATATTTTTCATTTATATTTTTTTTATTGTATATTCAGGTTGAAATTGCAGCACTACAATGTGGGCTACATTTATTTTCTTTGTGGTAGATTCAGTATTTTGCGCTCTACTTTTTCGCAGTGCACTTGATAGATGCATGAAACTGGATATATTCATGTGTTGTAAGTCTCTGTACATTTCAAGATTGTTTCTGTACTTTTTTATCTTCATCAGTCATGAATTGTTGGTTTGCTTCTGAGCAGGATTGCTGCAGTTCTCCGCTGATTTCTGCAAAACCTGAAGGACTCATCAGTCCAACCAAGAGGAGGAACCTGTTAAACTTTAGTCTCACAGGATCTGGACCTGGATTCTGCATGATTGACTTTCCTCTTTGAAAAATTGCCCACAGCAGACACTCAACAAGGCACATTTCCTGCAGACCTGCAGTGAAACAAGTTTCTAAAATTATCCAGTGTGACCCTAAGTTACTTTGGATGAAATCAGCCAAAATGCAAAATTCAGGATCCAGCACCCATGTGCCTCAGCCTTCAGAACCCCAGGGGCTGGTGGAGGTCAGGGACACACTCACATTTCACATTTCCTGCAGCAGAGACATGGTCTGCCTGGGTGGTTGCCATCCAGGACCCAAAATGATTCTGTGGTGTGGAGGATGCAGCAAGAAACAGCACCCATGCATGGTCTTCTTCTTCTTCTTCTTCTTCACATGGGTTTAGTTTAGACTCTGTGTCCAGAGTTAATCTTAGTAGATGGTTCAATGACAGTAGACTTTCTGAAGTGGAAACAGTTAAAAAAAAACAAAAAACTGTATTGGGTATGACAGAAGGTCCAGCTCTTTCTACTGCATGCTCAAAAGTCACTTCAGGTAACAGGAGACTAGGATGATTATGAGGTTTACATGTGAATCCTTTTGGGAGGATAAACACTCAGAACTGTGTGGAAAATAGTCTGAACCAGGTATGGATGAACAGACACCAAAAATCTCATAAATTAAACATCTTCAGCCTTCATCTTCAAATATACAAGAGCAAGAAGGTTCACGTTGACATCTCCAGCATGGTCTCCACCTGCTCACAGAAGGCAGTGGCTGTGACCCCTTCAGTAGGTGGTCGTGATGAGGTCTCAGCGTGAACGAGCATCTCCTGCAAAACGGCAGCGTCCAAGAGGTCCTCTCAAGCCTGGGAAAAAAGATAAATACTCCCTAAAAATCACTGTCACACAGCTCGTGAAGCTTCAGACGCCGTTCCTTCTGATCGCAACTGAAAAACGTGACGCTGCTTTCTCACGTAGCACAGCAACGTGTCACTCACCAGGGTTCAGCTCACCTGTCTCTCAGGTGGGGACGTGAAACAGCGTTCACCGACGGGTGGAACTCGGATGAAGTCGCTCTCATGTTGTGTGGGAGGAAGCAGGTTTTTTTAACGTGGTTTTTGCCATATGTTGCCAGAACAGCATCAGAGCGAGTGAGCGAGTGAGTGACAGAGCAACGGAGCAGTGACTCATAGTTTTCAGCTCAGCTGATGCTGTTATCCACAGGAGCTCATAAATAGTGCTGGAGAAGAACTCGATCTGACAACGTGTGTTTGCCTGGACTCGTCATGTGACCAGCAAGTGACGGGAAAAAAAGACACAAAATCTTTATATATGTAGTCCATCTGAGAGGAGGATCATTTAATGCTGTCAGGACCAAGAGATTCAGTGGTTCAGTGGTTCAGTTGTTGTATTTGGACTCTTCTGTCCAAGCTGCCTGTGATTTTAAAAGAAAAAGGAATTAGTCCTACACAGGCACTGAGGTCCATCAGGCTGGTGCTTATTCCCACATTCTGTAAGGTGACATGGATGCAAGTGTCCGACTCCCCCTGCTCGGGATGACGATCCATCAAAAGCTCTCCACCATAAGTCAGCACCCACTTCCAGGTGGGTGGATAGAGACAATGCCGATTGTCTTGTCTGAGGACACAGACAGGTAGCCTGAAAGACAAACCTGGAATCGAACCCCAGTCTGCAAATTGGTAGTCCAACCCCGATCCCACAGAGCGGCCTGCTCGTAGGTTTTTGACACAAATAATGAATCGGTCAGACTGTGAGGAGCTGGAGGGTTTATTCTGTGCAGGCGGCGGATTGTTTGATTGGAAAACAAGTGGAGGTGGTTTTCCTTAAAAAATAAAATAAAATAAAATAAAAATGAGCAAAAAGTTTGAGGATTATATTTTATTCAAACCACAAATTGGAAGTCTTCATTTTCACTACAAGCACCAGTTTTGTGCAGAAAAAGAAAAGTTAAATTTTTTGGATTTGAGCAAACCTTATTCAACTCTCGCTCACTTCACCCACCTTTCATCTGCAGAAGAGCGTTCACAGAATTCCGCCCACACCCTCTGATTGCCAAATGATCTCATGCAAATGTGAAAATACCTCGGCTCACTTTAACAGCAACGACCGTGGTTTAAATGCCTGAATTCTCAGTGTTGGTAGTGGCGGCGGCCCCGGCAATGGTGTCCGGTCCAGAGGTGCTGCCGTGGCCTCCATGCCCTTCTGCCCCCGAAACATCCCGCCCACGGGCATGACTGTGGGCGGAGCCCAGCTGCTGGTTGAGCCTCCTTCGTGGCCCTGCGGCCTCCTCCCTCCGCCCTGCTCCTCACTGCTTGAGCTAGCGTAGGAAGGAACCCTCTAATGGTGTGTGTGTGTGTGTGTATGTGTGTGTGTGCGTGAACGCCGCCAGCCTTTGGCCAGGTGGTTGGCGGTTGGCGGTGGGGTCCGGCTTTTATTGATTTCTGTTACTTTTCCGACAAACATCGTCTGTGTTTGGCCAGCGAGTGCAGTGAGCGGAGCGAGCAGCGTGGGGTGTTTGGAGTTTGAGAGTATACGAGGAACTGACAGCGCTTTCCTGGCCTGTGAAACCTTTGCCTCTTTATCCGCCTCCAGTCCCACCAGAGAGCTGCTGCATTATTATGCATTTTACTTTATTTCACTGCTTCGATTGGAAGTAATTTGAAGGTTCTGCAGGGAGCAGTACCTGTGGTTTTCTGCAGACAGGTCTGTGCGTGGAAACGTCAGAAACTCCACTCTGTGGAGTCTGTTTATCCCAGAGGGAAAGTTAAGTATCAGCAACCAGATACCACACAATAAATACACACCATATTTCCAAATATATTAAATATAGAGCAGCTTTTAAAAGCTTATTACTGGGCAAAAAATCAAGTCCTTTTAGCTTTTTACAGTCAACAAGAAGGTTTTCTGCAGCATTTGTTCTTCTTTTGTTTCGCAGCTTCATATAAAACATTTCTGCACATCTCAACAAAACACGGGGGAAGAATCGATCTCACGAAAAGGAAGAAACCCTTAAATTTGGGAGTCAATGCACATCAGAGTATGGATTCTGGATGGTTCCCATGCAGTACGGTGGAGCGGGGATAGCAACTTTGTTTTGTGTGTGTGTATGTGTGTGTGTCTGTGGACAAGATAACTCACACACAACTTGATGGGTTTCCTTCAAACCTGGTGGGAACATTACTTGGATAGATATCTAGATAGCTGATTAGATTCTGGAGGAGTTTGATCAAACGTCAAGGTCAAACAAAGGTCATACATAGTCAGAAACACCATAACAGACAGATGTATATTTAGTTGTACATTTATATTGTGGTGTGTGGAGCGTGCAGTACATGCATTAGCCCTCTGATGTCATTTTCTTTCACATTCAACAATTGAAATATTGATATTCATATTGACTTTCATGACTCTGCAGTTGTATTATTTCTTAAAACAGTGTTGCTCTGCAGTTTATTTAAAAAATGGGTCTGAATGTCCAGAAAATGGTGATATTTTGGTTGATGCATCAATAAAGCACCTGCATCTTTGTGCATCATCCAGACAGACTGTCAGCCCACCTCCAATTAAACAAAACTGTAATCTGCCCCTGACAGAGAGGATTATGTTTTATTTTGGCGGGGGGGGGTCTCAAAATGGTGGGGGAAGGTGGGGGTTTTTTTTTTTGCCACGGCTGGAGACTTCATTTCCTGTGAATACGCCCATGTCTCCTCCCATGGATACCTGAGTCAGCGCGGCGGGCCGGGAGGCTGACTCGTCTGCTTGTAGGAATCAAATCCTGTCCAAGATAACAGCTAATCATTTGTCACACCGGGAAGCAATTCCCTCCAATCACCCGGAAAGAGAGCGCCTCTTTATTCCTCGGCACTGTCAGGATGGCAAGAAATTACATTCGGCCACGTTTTCCCCTCGACTCCCGCCCCCAAATCTGCACCGAGCCTCGGCTGGATCCCCAGAACAGCAGATGCGGCCAACCGCTGCTTCAAAGGGCAAACAATTAATCAATGTATCGATTAGTTGTTAATCACCCACTTTAATAAGCGAGTCAAGAGGAAAAAGCCAAATTTTGAGTTGCTTAGATGTTATTTGAGTTCAAATGAAGTTGGTGGATTTTAATTTATGATATAGATAGTTGAGAGATTATAAGATTCATCATCAAATATAAGTTAATATTAAATCTAATCAAATAAAGAAGCTGAGGGAAGTTTTTACATTTTTCTAAACCAAAACAAATACATGTTTTTGTTTGTGTTTGTTTTTTTTTGTTTTTTTTTTGGTCATAACATTGAGATTTGCATTGCATAAGCCTGATTGCTTTTAAGCAGCTGCACCACAATCTGCAGCCGGCGCCTTCAAATATTGTTCCGGCAGCAGCAGTTCATAAGGTTTCCTATTGTGTGTCAGCGCAGCGACTGGCTCTGGGACGGGTGCCCGCGCCGCATCGCCTCTACTTAATTACATTATGCACAGCGGCGGCATATTCAGAGTATATGAGCAGCAAATTAAAAGGAGAAAGAGACAGTATTGCCAGTGTGGAAAAGGACCTCTGACATCCAACAAATTCAGTGATTTATTTAAAAAGGGGAGCGTCCTATTAGATTAGCAATGCTAAATTAACAAACAGTTTAGGAAGAGGGGAAAGAAGTCCAACCTGAGAGGAGCCCAAGGAGACGGTGGCATCTGTGAGACGGCGTGTTGATGGCATAATGCTCAGTCTGCACGTTGAAGATAAGAGTGGTGCACGCTCGGCCCCGGGCCCAAAGCTGCGTGCCTCTTATGTGTCACAAAGCGGGGGGAGGAAGCGTGTTTGTACACAGATAGATGTGAGAGCGCAACACAAATAAGAAAGGTGCTTCGCGGCGTGACTTATCTGTCATTGTGGGGGGGGAGAAGAGAGGAACAATAAAAGAAAAGCATCCAGGACCATCGATTTGGAGGCGTGCTTGTTTGCAAATGTTTGTGCTTTTACTTTGAAGGGGAAACAACATTTCTTTTATTGCCTGTTAAAGTTTAGGATTGTGGGAGCAAAATGTTACTTTGAAAGTTGGGAACTTTTTCCTGCGTGATGCAGCCCCGGCGACAGTCGGATGATCTCAAACCTGTTTTGGTGGAAACAGTTTTTTTCAAAACATGAGCAACTTTCGCAATATTGCAGAGAGAATTCTTTGGTGGTGGGGGGGGGGGGGGGGGGGGCTTATGAGTCACAGTTCTGCTGTTTCTGAAGAATGTTGATGCAATTTCAATATTTTTGCCCATTAAATTACCATGGTAACAGCACCGCGACTCTTCCACTGTTGCAGGGTAATTCTGCAGTAACGGAATTACAATCACATGTTTCGTGGTAAACTAAAATACGACCAGATTTTGCTGTCAGTGTACTTCCCTCTAATTCATGGAATTGCCCTGCAACTGACAAGAAATGTGCTAAAAAAAAAAAGGAGTAAAATGAAGTTACAAACGATTGACTGAGCTTTTAATTTGAAAAGTAAATGCTTAAAATCACTTTCACATTTTTCGGCAGTATTGGGATTCTTGCTCATGGGGGTGGGAGGGGTCAGTGAGTAGAAAACTGCCCACCTCTTGGAAATTCAAGAGGAGTTTTTTTTTTTTTTTTGCACAAACACCAAGGGAGACGTCTCATTTTTCTGAGGTTGAACTGAATAATGTATGCATACTTTCATTTGGGCACGATGAAGCAATTTTGGCCTTTACAACCTGCGAGAGCAGCAGCAAGCTTCACATCCTACATCTGAATAATTCAGGTGAGCAGGTGGAGCATCTCCGAATGCTCCCCGCCGACGCCGCTGCCGCCACGCTATCCGTTTTCCAGAACGCAAGAGAACATCATGAAACATTAACACAAGCATAAAGTTATGAGGATGTGTTGCATAAACAACATGATGCATGGTGTTTGCCCAAAATGTTCATTTTAAACGGATTTAAGGCAGCAATACGTGACAAAATGCACTTTACAAATGGCAGGAGCGATAAAAACAGGAGTGTGTTTCTTCACCTACATTTGAAGATTCAGGTTCAGGCGGCTATTGGACTCTTTGCGAGTCACTGCGGATCACAGCTTCAGCTAAATGGCTGAAATGTAAATGTAAAATGACAGGCCTTTGAGATCTGCCTGCCCTGGATGTCCGCGTTTTCCATGAAGTTACGGTTCGCCCTTGATAAAAGAAGGGAAAATATATATATATTTGTGCCGAGGAGGAGAGACATGAATAGAGGGATTTGGCATCATAAGTGTGTCTGACAGGTTGAAGGGCCGGAACCGTGAGCAAACGGACACCTTGGTGGTTCTCCTGAAGCGCCGCTTCACCCAGCAGACACGGAAGAGAATTAGTCTTATAGGGAATATAGAAGAATAGTAATAGAATGTGTGGAATTTCAAGAATAAAAGCTCAGTGTATATCTTTTCTTTTTATTGTGTGTGATCAGCGACGTGTCTGTTTGAAGGTCCATCACGTTTATCGAACTGTAGGGAAACTTCTCGTCTCACCGTGGAAATGAGTCAGAAAGGTCATCCCGAAATTTTAGGATTCTTCCTTGTCAATATCGACTGAAAACTCCTGGAGTGATCTTCCTCAAAAAGGAGACATCCAAAGAGAGGCAAAAGGAAATCTGTCTCCATCAAGGAATGTAACAAAGTCCAACTTTAATCATGAAGGTGTTCTGCATACTACATTATTCTAAACACCTGAAGTGTTGGTGGCGCAATACTTTCTTCTTAGCTTGTCTGCGTTACATTTACTAATTTCAAAGGTCAAACCAACCATCCATCCATCCATCCATCCATCCATTTTCTTCTGCTTTATCCGGAGTCGGGTCGCGGGGGCAGCAGCTCAAGCAAAGCCGCCCAGACCTCCCGATCTACACACACCTCCCCCAGCTCCTCCGGGGGAACCCCGAGGCGTTCCCAAGCCAGCCGAGAGATGTAGTCCCTCCAGCGTGGTTATATTTGAAAACAAATATTTACTTCTCATATCGTATTTAAAATAGGTCAGTGCCCCTTTGCATCATTTAGCGCCACGCTGGGAAACACTTTTTAAAAAATTTTTTTAACAGCAGCACCATTTCTCAGTGATAACACACAGAAACTTTATATTTGCACTGAACGGCTGCACCTTTCCTTTCAGTGTACTTGTTACAATGACAATAAAAATCTGTATCTGTAAATATCTGCTTGACTTTTTTGGAATCAGAGAACATTCAGCTATGTTTGTGTTATATTTAGGGTTCGCGTTTCTCCACGGGTCAAAAATAATGGTTTTGCATCAAATTTGTGGCATGTTGAAGTGAGAATGTGAAGGCATTTCCTCACGCAGGATCTGGACAGAAAATGAACTTATTGTTGCTCAGTTCTGGAATTACCATTAGTCTCTCCTCTCTTACAAGCGCAGTCACTGCTCTGTTCTACGCTCACTGGCTGTGCGTACGAAGGTCATTGCTTCTGTTCGTCAAAGGTCAACAAATTAGAACTTTCAATGTGTTGGTTGGTGATGGTGATACTTTTGCAAAATAATAAAGTTCCAAGTCTTTAGGGTACTAGTCGTCCTGTTTTACTGTCCAGTTGTAACACTTCAATGCTAACCAATGACCTAAAGCCCCTTTCACACCGGGCGGACGTAGATACGCGTAATGCAGTGTACCAGCTACTCCAAGCTTATGCAGAACCTACGTGGCAACACACTGAGGTACGCAAAGGGGTCCGCGAAATGGACACAAAAAATTAAACGTTTCATTTTTTTCACGGACACTCGGCATAGAGCACTGGACGCAGTGCTCTGCACAAGTCTATGCAACACTGTGCTACTGTACACCATGCCTCCGCAATTGTACGCTACCCTACAGTTCAGCGAAAAAATTATTTTAGGTTTTTTTATCAGTACATACCTATATTGCTAGATTTTATTCATCCCGCTGGACTTTGCTGAACTTTGCTGGTAGTGAAACTTCAAAACCACAGAAGAAGAAGGGGCAGGCCAAGCTTCCCCCTGCGCGCAACATACACAGTCATTCCTACGTATTAGATGCAACACAATGCAACTCTACGCAGACCCAGTGAGAAAGGGGCTTAAGGAGTCGACTATGTTTTTTTTTTACTAGGACTCTTGTGAAAGTGTTGACCTTGTAGAGACATTCACTTATCTCAACCATGACAGTCATGTCTTTGGGTCCTCAGCCTTTGAGATCAAGAGGCACCTTGAAGGAGCTTATGGAGACATGAGATCACTGGACAGAGGTGTTTGGTGATGCAGGAGAATTAAGGTCCAAGTCTTTAGGTGCTTCATGTCTTGCTGTATGGCTGTCAGATTTGGATGCTAACCAGTGACCTAAGGCGATGCTTGGATGTCTTCAGTACTAGGTCTCTTTGGAGGCTCCTTGGGTACTACTGGAATGACTTTGTGTCAAACAAATGGTTACTTATAGGGATTAAGATGAGTGTTACTTGCACTGTCAAAACTCTGGGTATGATCCAGCATCTAGGTAAAAGTGTTAAGGACTCCAGGAGCTTGAGAAGCCAAATGGACACCCACGTTTCTCCTGGCTGTGGCAGATAGAAGGTAATTTTAGAAATGTGGGGATGAAGTGGTTGTCTGCCTAGGTACTTGCCATCCAGGATCCATCGTGGTTCTGGTGTGTGGTGGATGTAGTGATTCATAACACCAGCATACACTCCCAGACTCACGCGGATCTCCATAGTGCATCGCTTTCTTTAGTGCAAGAATGTAACATTGCATCATGTACCCAAACTTTGCTACAATAACGTGAAGAAACTCTGAGTCTTACACGACCACAATTCGGACTCATTGTCATCGTGGAATCATAAAGAAAGTGGACAAATGAAAATGTTAAAGAAATGGAAGAAATCAATAAAAGAAAAGAAATCTTGAGACTAGTTGGGATCAATGCCCAAATCCTACGAATTCTTCAGGGATCCAAGTCCCATCTCACCTCAAACTTTTGTCCAAATCCAACAGCTAATTGAGATCTTACCATTGGATTCCTTGCAGGAGGTAAAAATGTGTTTATCACTTGGGCTCTAACTTATATTTGTTGATAAGTCTTACCAACGGCCACAGTTGTCTTGCTAGCGGGCCTCATCCAGCCCTGGAGCTTCCACTTTGAGACCTCTGATCCAGAAGGTCTGTCTTCAGTCCAAACTGACGATGTGCTGCTGTGAGAGGAGAGAGCGATTTCCTCTAATAAAGAGGGCTGATTCCTCGGAAGGATTCTGACACATTAATCCCTCGCTACATTTCAAGCCTTTGTCTGTCTAATGGCTCTTTGGCACCTTGGATTCCTGTTGGAAGCCTGCTGACATCGAAGCTGCACGTTGACAGAGAAAGCTACGGGCAAGTCAAGGTGTTAACACCTGATGGTCGTCTAACAAACACATGCTTCTCAAATGATACAATGTGTCGACATCAGCCCCTTTTGCACTTTGGTTTGCCGTGAGAATGTGAGCTTTATTGTCATGTTAGCTGCAGGAGAAAAATGTCTGAGCTGAAGTATCCCTCTGTCGCTAGAGTAAATATGTGCTCCCCATACCAGACAAACCTCTCGGGATCAATTAACTGCCCATTACCGCGGATTCAGAGAGTTTCTTCTCAAACAGCTTGCTTCGAAATCTGAGCGTAGGGAGGAGAAGCGTCACGGCGGCGACGAATGTTAGAGGCTCTTGTCAAACTTCACCTCTGGCTTGAACAAGCATAGCAGGAGGCTCTGGCATGGCGTCCGGGTCACGAAAACAACATGAAAACGTTTCTGTCAGCCGCTCTGTTTTCATTACCTGAAACAACAAACATCCACAAAAAAAGGAGACAAGGAAGGAAAGAGTGAGTGCTCCCCTGAGGCGCCATTTACATCCTGTGTAGATGACATGATAGGTGGAAAATGACCACTTGACTCCTGAGATTGACTTCAGATTTTCTCTCTTGAATTCTTTCTTTCCATTTTTTTCACCGTCTCTCGGCTGTTTCAGAGCTCTTTAGGAATGCAAGGAAACACTGGTCACTGTGCAGTGAATAATAGAATATCTCCTAAAAAATACCTTACAATGAAAATTACATTTGTGTTGTTTTTTTGTTGTTTTTTTTAACTAAGAACAGAAAATTAAACAGTAGAAGCTGTTAGAAATTTTGGGTGCACAGGATCATTTTAAAGGAAACTGTTCACAAGCTAACCTTAAGTGCTGAGTTACTGTAGCATCTAAGCTAGGATAACTTACTTAGCCCACTTGCTACAGTGACTCAGCACTTAAGGCTAGTTTAAGTCCTGAGTGCTGCAGGTGCTAGAGGCATTATAGGTGCTACACTGACTCAGCACATAAGATAGTTTACGTGCCGAGTCACTGTAGGAAATGGGCTAGCTTAGCCCACTTGTGCGAGTGCTGAGTCACTGTAGCAAGTGGGCTGGGCTAGCTAGCTTAGTTTGATAATCATTAGATAATCAGTTAGATAATCATTTCAGAAATCTCCTGTATGTGTACTATCTACTCTTTTGTCAAAAAGCTGACTTTAAACTCCACAGGTCTGTTTTTGGAATGTTTTACTTTGGCAGGGCAGGGTTATGTAACGCAGCTAGCCATTGAGAACTGCCATAATTTTACACACTGTTTGCGCTTACTACCCCAAAAATCAGTGATGTCAACATGCTTTGTTATAGTCAGGGTCAATTTTCAAAAAAGAAAAACCCTGAAGGCAAATCGTGTTAATTTTTGGCATACAACATTTGTAGGGGTTTTGAAGGGCGCTGAATTCAAATCTTCTGTATGCCAGGCTCAAAAATTACCCATAATGCCTCAAAATGGAGAAATCCAATATGGCCACCGCCGCCAGGTCAAAATCTAATTAATCACTTATCTTTTTGACTGTGCAAGGTAAAAACCAGAATGTAATGTGCTTTCATAGGTTTTCACATATGACGAAGTCAATGCCATGCTCAGATTTAAGATCAAGACTAAAGAAAATGCTTTAAATGATTGTACATGGTTAAAAATGTTGTCTCGAATAATGAATATTCATGAAAAAAAGTGGACCATGACACAGGTAGATGCATTCTGAAGAATTTACTTGAAACATGTTAAGGAACAAGGTTGATTGCCATATTTTAACTATTTATTTACTTATCTGCATTACTATTTAACTATAACCTCTTTTATTATTAACTTTTACTATTTAACTATTATTAACATGATTTGCCTTTGGGACTTTAAATAAGCACATTTTCCAAAATCCTGCCTAGTCTATTATTGGGTGGTGATGTTAACGGCAACAGCCATATTTCACCTGGCTGTAGCAGGTAGGTGATTACTTTCCAGAGGTGGGGATGGACCGGTTGTCTGCCTGGGTGGTTACCATCCAGGACCCAAGAGAATTCCATAGTGTGGTGGATGTAGGAATGTGTTGCACTAGCGCAGGCTCCCAGACCTGAACTGACCTGACACTTCAAATTCATAGATCAAAATTAACTAGTCTTTAACTCAAAGCACCACAAAGTTACCATGGAGGATTTTTTGTTCTGTCCCTATAAACACAGTCTGTGGGACATAACAATTTCATATTTGTGTCTGTTTGTCTGGATGTGGTTTTATTCTTATGAATATGATAAACCAATAACAATATGGTACACATGTATACTTACACCATAGCCAGTTTATACTCTTACATGCCCAAAATGTCCACATAGTGTCTATACCGTTTTGATGACATGATGAATATCCTAAAGGGCACCATCTTACAAGCACTAAGATTTTTATTAAAATTTTTAGCTGCCGATAAATTGGAAGGGCTTTTGTTTTGCCCCCGTGGAGATATATTTCACCCTTGTGGGAAATCTTAATATTGGATGTATTGTTTTTAAAGGGCAAGTTAACTTTTTACAACAATCTTTGAGCTAAATCCTACTTACAAAAAACAAGTTGCTGAAAAATTTGCTTCAGGTAGTTTTTCACGTATTACATTTTACGATTACTTATATATTGTTATATTTGCATGTAATATTAAATTAATGGGATGACTACTATACACCGTATTTCGTAAACTAACCAACCATAACTGTCTTCCAAGACCCAACGCAAGGTAGATCCAAGTTAATATACCATATTTACCAGACTGTAAGTCACAGTTTTTTTTTTTGTTTTTTTTTTACAGGTTTTACAAAAATGCACAAAATACCAAAAGTGTGACTTACACTGCAGAAAATACAGTAGTAGTAGCAACAAAAACAGCTCATCAGCCATATTTTTTAAGATCCTTTGTATCACTAACGTGATTATGATTAAAAAAGTTAAAGTTATTTCAATATTATTTAGAGTGTATGGACGGCTGTCCTCTTGACTCTCATAGATGAACTTTGAACACTAATTTGAAGTTATCATAAACAACTTTTTAATTTGACATGGATTGTCAAAAATTTAACTTACACTCTCGTGAACAGTTTGAGTCCATTTGGGGGACTTTCACCAGGTAGAGCATGATGCTAGCGGTGCTGTGCTAGCAGTCCGCGGTCCCGGTGGAATCACTCATGCTAAAAATATATGCAGATGAAAGTGTCCACCAACGGGCTCCTGCTATGTTAACGATACATCAGGGAATTGAGCTGCAATAACAAGAGGTCATGCATTAATCCCATTCTTGTGCACTCGAGGGGCAGAGGGCATTGTTTGGCGAAGCCGCCCTTGCTGCATTGAGGTTGCTGATATTTAAGGTGATGATAGCTTTGGTTGTTTTGCTCTGATGGGTGTTCTATTTCTTTCTCCTTCGTGTGTGCTACCCCTCTTCCTCTGTGAGACTTGTTCACTTCTTCCCTGTGATTTATGACCCCTCCATCAGATACATCCCTCGGGTCCTCCCCTGACACATACCCCCCAGCCCCGCCACGGTGACTCCTGACTAAAATGGATTAGGTGCAGTTATCCGCAAATGGATCCTCGACTACCTCTGTCCTGTTAACTCGCCTTTCTAAGACGTTGCAGGGTTTGATTGCAAAGGTGGAGTGGGCCCGAGCAGCTCGCTCTGATCCATGGCGTCTCTGTTTGCCCGCCGTAATTACCTGTTTTGAATGAGTTAATAGCCATAGGAAACCCGTTTGCCTGGGATAAAAGGAACAGTATCTCGCGTTCAAAGTGATGAGAGGGTTTTAACCACGCTGGAGTGTGGGAGGGGGATACTTTTCGTTTATGCATTCTCGAAAGGGGAAAAAAGTTTCCTTATCAGGTATGTACTTAAAAGGATCCCATTGCTGGAAGCACAGTGTCTTGGGGGGGAAGCGGCGAGGAAGATGAAAGGCTTTTGTTAAAAGTGAGGCTTGGCCCAGGTTTCCTGTGCTTTGCCTAGACTCCCCTGTCCCTCCCTGCCTGAGTGCCTGACTCTCTTGCTCCACTTCTGCCTTCTCTGCCTCACAGAGCTGTCTTTGGGGTGGGGGGGCAAAGTAAACCCATCTTGCCGCCTGCCGATGTTAGATTAAATACAGAGATGGCGACAGGAAAAAGTCAGACAGGAAAAACAAAAAAGGAAAGTGCCTGCCTGCGCTGGCTGAGGGATGTTGGCTGAGAGTTATCAGGTTGGCGACGGAAACTGCCAGTTAGTCAGCAAGGCTCCCAATCCACTTACTCCAAACACGCTGCTCCAGGTTTTGGATGACACGGTAATCTGCGCCACAGAGTTCAGAGTTGATCTAAAAGAGAGGACTCATATTTTTTTCTCTGTTATCACACAGTCGTAGGAAAGTCGAGGTGCCTGAGGCCCCTGACACCAATAACAAGAGAATAAAATGATCTTCTTGACAGAGGTTGAATTGAGTGCATTTTTCACAGCTGACATATGTCTTGGTGGCCTTTAATTCATGGGAAGGCGAAGTAGAGGAATTTAGCTTCTTCTGTTTACACTCTGCAAACCATTTTCCACGTAGACATTAAAAATAGTAAAAATTGCAGGATTCTTTTGGCGACCTCCATTTTACTCAGGTGGCTCATTGTTGGTTAGCCTGAAGGCCAATGGTTTATCAGGCTGCAACACAGAGATGTTGAATTTCAAAAGGTGGAGATGGATGGGTGGGTGCCTGGGTGGTTGCCATCCAGAACACAAGGCAGTTCATGGTTTCATCACATGTCCCCAGACTGACCTTTTCAACAGATGTCTTCAGATGTACAGGGAGATTGAGGCAAAGGTAAAGTTTGAACCCCAGACCTTCTTGTTGGGTGGTGGCTGTCGAGCCACTGGGTCATCATGCCTCTGTGAGAAATATTAACTACCGAGGATCTACAGGAACCTTTTGAGTCTGTGAGTTGAAGTTTCTGGAGAATGAGAAGGGACTATTGACCAAAATACCTAGTGTACCTCAAGGATAAACACATGGGGATTGTTGTATTATAGATGCTACTATGGAGTAGGATGGACCAGTTATCTGTCTGAGTGGTTACCATCCAGATAACCAAGGCAATATGTGGCATCAGCGCATGCTCCCAGACCTGACCTTTATGCCAGATGCCTTTCTGATGCAACTTCAGATGTACAGGGAGATGGAGGCAAAGGTGGAATTTGAACCCCAGACCTCGTTGTTGGGCGGTAGGGGTTGAACCACTGGGCCATCATGCCCCTTTGGAAATATTACCAAGAACCTTTTCAATCTGTGAGTTGAGGTTTCTTGTGAATGTGAAGAGAGTATTAACCATAAAGAGAGCACCTATTGTACCTCAAGGCCAAACGATTGGGGATTGTTGGATTATAGATGGATGGATTTTATATCCAGGTAGAGCGGTTGTCTACCTGGGGGGGTTACCATCTAGTTAACCAAGGCGGTTCTGTAGTCTGGTAGATATGGTAACACACAGTCATGACCTGACAAGTTGGACAACCTATTAATAACACCACTGTTTGAATGTATCAACAACAAATCGGGATCCTGAGTTGAATCTGTTGACTGTTGTGGCATTTCGATGATGATAGAGTTTAAGTTTCATAGGTATCAACTGAAAAATGTGTTGAAAAGGTGATTGAAAAGTTCAGTAATACCTTAGATTCCATCCAGAGGGATTAAAAGCAAAGATCAAAACTTAATGGGTTCTCCTTCTTAGTCAGGTTGTGCACTTCACCAGGTTTGGAGGAGATCAACTGATAGGTTTTTGACAAATTCTGGCAAATGACTGCACTCATGTGTCCTCCATGATGGAGGTAACAATGAGACGTTGCATTTTCTTTGAGCTCCTCTCCCTTTCTTTCTCTCTCTCTCTCTGTCCGCTAAGAAAAATGGTAATAGGTTGCACGCGGTGACAGTGCGCTGGCAGGTTTGTAAGCACTCTGCCCGAGAGGGGGAGGAAAAAAAGGAAAAAGAAAAAAGGAGCAGTCTAAGCCTATGCATCCTCGGAATGAGACTCAATAAGCACAATAATGTGTTTAACTTGTAAACTAGCGCGGGTGACAGATTATGGGCGGTCCAGCAGTGCAGCAACGAGCCGACATCTCAGCCGTTCACCTTTTGCCTCTACATCTGTCCTGCTAATGGGCTCCACTTCCAGTGAAACTAGAAATCCAGCTCCAAAAAAAAAAAAAACCTCCGGCACAGCTCTCATTCCTCCTCTCATTCTATTTCCCAATTAGACGCGAGGGCATGATTAGTTTATTAGCAGTAGCAAAAAGCTCCGGCGAATGTGTTTGCGGATTCTTAGCCGTTAATGAGCAAATTCAAACCCTATTGAACGGACGCCATTGCGTTTGGGGGGGGTTATTCACATGTGTGCTCAGCTAATAATAATGTTCCAAAGACAAAAGATGGAGGAAATAGCATTATAGCAAAAGGGAGCAGAACAATGGAAGCCTACCGGCACTCTTAATGGCATACTCTTTCATTTTGAAAATTGTTTTACTTTTGGAATTATGTATGCTCGCCATCCTCTCCTTCAGGGTTTGGCAGCGCATATCCGCACGTACAGCTAGCGCCAGGGAATAGACGCGGGTTTTGAAGCACAGGAGACGGCAGCTCCACCTGTGGGAAATGAACTCTGGCGCAACCCCCTCTTTGTTTTGCCTCTGCCTTGGCAGGCTTAACCACCTCCTTTACAAGCCAGGTAAATTGTTCATTAGCACTGAGGTAAAAGCGGAGTGGGAGGTGCCGCTGCAGCCGAGGGGTTTTTGTCAGAGAAGTGCGAAGAACAAACAAGTCAGAGCATTTGTTCAACGGTGTAATCTACACATCAATTATCCTGCCGAGCTAATTAGCACCTCGGCGTACCCCGGGTACCTGAGCGCTCACACATGCTCAACTCTTTCAAGCCGCTGATCAAAAAAAAAGCCCAGGATTGACAGAAACACGGGGAGGCAGAGCCCAAGGGGTGGGAGGGGGTGAAGCCTTAGATCAAAATTTCCTTTTTTACTTAAGTTTGTGGAGATGACGGTGAGCACGACGAGCCGTTCACATCACGCCAAAGCTGCTCAATTATGTAAGTCATGGATACATGTGATGTTCTCGCTCAGTGGGCAGCAAGAGATCCGGTTTTATCGGTACACAACTGGGTCAGTTGTCTGAAAAGAACACTTCATTTTACTAACATTGTCACAACAGCACTGCAAAAAAAGTGTTCAGATATACATTAGACCGCAGGGTTCCGTGGCCTCTTTTAGCATTAATACTCACAGTTGTAATGTTTTCTTGTTAAACATTTACTCATTCATTATTGTTGCTAACCACTAGAGTGGCGCTGGACAGGTCTTTGCTCTGCCTGTTTGTCGGAACCGTACACATGTTTTGCTGAAGTTTTTGAAGCAATGATAAAATCAGAAACATTTACAGAGGAAGACTATAAACTAATATCCTGTTACATAAAGATGGGGGAAAGATACGCTTTAAGCTGTGATTTGAAAACTTTCATCAAACTTGTCTGATCCGTACAACCTGCCGACTTGTTCTTCACCCACCGGAGCACAGAACAAGTCAAGGTCTGGACAGGTGGCGGCACATAGGGCTCAATAAATTCAACAAGATGAGGAGCAAAACAACCACTCAGGTCAAGAACAATTTGATGAGGCTGGTTTGACTTCTTCTATCTCCATCTTGGATTATCTGGGGGGGGGTCTGTGTAATGTTCTTACCTGATGACATCGCAAGAGTTCCCCACCACCACCTTACTTACATCTTCGCTAAAAATGTAATGTTAGCTGAAAAAAAATCCAGGCCCAAGACTTATTCAAAATGGGTTCTTGAGACATACAGTAGTGTTCAGAATAATAGTAGTGCTATGTGACTAAAAAGATTAATCCAGGTTTTGAGTATATTTCTTATTGTTACATGGGAAACAAGGTACCAGTAGATTCAATAGATTCTCACAAATCCAACAAGACCAAGTATTCATGATATGCACACTCTTAAGGCTATGAAATTGGGCTATTAGTAAAAAAAAAGTAGAAAAGGGGGTGTTCACAATAATAGTAGCATCTGCTGTTGACGCTACAAACTCAAAAGTATTATGTTCAAACTGCTTTTTTAGCAATCCTGTGAATCACTAAACTAGTATTTAGTTGTATAACCACAGTTTTTCATGATTTCTTCACATCTGCGAGGCATTAATTTTGTTGGTTTGGAACCAAGATTTTGCTGGTTTACTAGTGTGCTTGGGGTCATTGTCTTGTTGAAACACCCATTTCAAGGGCATGTCCTCTTCAGCATAAGGCAACATGACCTCTTCAAGTATTTTGACATATCCAAACTGATCCATGATACCTGGTATGTGATATATAGGCCCAACACCATAGTAGGAGAAACATGCCCATATCATGATGCTTGTACCACCATGCTTCACTGTCTTCACTGTGAACTGTGGCTTGAATTCAGATTTTGGGGGTCGTCTCACAAACTGTCTGCGGCCCTTGGACCCGAAAAGAACAATTTTACTCTCATCAGTCCACAAAATATTCCTCCATTTCTCTTTAGGCCAGTTGATGTTTTCTTTGGCAAATTGTAACCTCTTCTGCACATGTCTTTTATTTAACAGAGGGACTTTGCGGGGGATTCTTGCAAATAAATTAGCTTCACACGGGCGTCTTCTAACTGTCACAGCACTTACAGGTAACTCCAGACTGTCTTTGATCATCCTGAGCTGATCAGTGGGTGATCCTTTACCATTTTGGTTATTCTTCTATCCATTTTGATGGTTGTTTTCTGTTTTCTTCCACGCGTCTCTGTTTTTTTTTTTTTTTTTTTTTTTTGTCTATTTTAAAGCATTGGAGATCATTGTAGATGAACAGCCTATAATTTTTTGCACCTGCGTATAAGTTTTCCCCTCTCCAATCAACTTTTTAATCAAACTATGCTGTTCTTCTGAACAGTGTCTTGAACGTCCCATTTTCCTCAGGCTTTCAAAGAGTAAAGCATGTTCAACAGGTGCTGGCTTCATCCTTAAATAGGGGACACCTGGTTCACACCTGTTTGTTCCACAAAATTGACGAACTCACTGACTGAATGTCACACTACTATTACTGTGAACACCCCCTTTTCTACTTTTTTTACTAATAGCCCAATTTCATAGCCTTAAGAGTGTGCATATCATGAATGCTTGGTCTTGTTGGATTTGTGAGAATCTACTGAATCTACTGGTACCTTGTTTCCCATCTAACAATAAGAAATATACTCAAAACCTGGATTAATCTTTTTAGTCACATAGCACTACTATTATTCTGAACACTACTGAACCTGTTTTATTGAGAATTGCTCCAAAAAGTTTGGCCTTCAAGCCATATCCAGTATTTTTTACTGGTTTTCATTCATTGATAAACAGGTCTGTCTTGTCATGGTACAGTGTCTTTGGTCCTTTATCTGGAACCGCCCACAAATGGAATGGATCCTTTTCCAACATAGGCCCAACTTCACCAAGTCTGATGAACATCTCAACATGAAGTCAAAGTGTCTGTTTTCATTGTGGATTTCATCAGTGTCACAGGAATTCAAGCAGCTTGTTTTCCTCTCATTATGTATGACAGGAATTTCCTCATCTAAACTAGAAAAAAAATGAAGTGTGGAGATGGTTTTATATCATAAATTTGACATTTAAAGAGTCATGGTTTCTGCTGTAAAAACTTTCCCAGTATCTGCTCGCCTTTTGTTTCTCGCTGCAGCTCACTTCGTGAAGGGTTCAGGATCCCCCGCCTCCTCCTGCGCTCATCCTCAAATCCTAGCATGTAATTAAAAGTGCAGTTTTCATCCTCCTACGGCTGCACAAGAAAGACAGGTACAGCAAGAAAATAAAATGCAGCTGGCGAGAGACAGAGAGAAAAAAGGAAACAAACTGCCGGGGTCTGCTCCTGTTTACTCCCGCCCACATCATGTATAAGTCATGGGCTCTGGGGCCTCCGACTGCAGCACCGCGTTTGGGCCGTTTACTGAGATCGAGGGAAAGGTTAAGTTGTGTCATCTCGCTGCTGTCTTACACCTGCCGCACCTCGCTGCCAACATGTAGTGGAGGCGTGTAACACGTCACCTCCAGTGTGTGATCCCACTCAGGACACCAACACAAACCCATTCACAACAACATGTAGCTACATTTTCAGCACGTACACGTGTTTGTTTATATATAAGCAAACAATTTGAACCATATCAATTTTATTTATCAATTTTATTTATATAGCACCAAATCACAACAAACAGTTGCCCCAAGGCGCTTTATATTGTAAGGCAAGGCCATACAATAATTATGAAAAACCCCAACGGTCAAAACGACCCCCTGTGAGCAAGCACTTGGCTACAGTGGGAAGGAAAAACTCCCTTTTAACAGGAAGAAACCTCCAGCAGAACCAGGCTCAGGGAGGGGCAGTCTTCTGCTGGGACTGGTTGGGGCTGAGGGAGAGAACCAGGAAAAAGACATGCTGTGGAGGGGAGCAGAGATCGATCACTAATGATTAAATGCAGAGTGGTGCATACAGAGCAAAAAGAGAAAGAAACAGTGCATCATGGGAACCCCCCAGCAGTCTAAGTCTATAGCAGCATAACTAAGGGATGGTTCAGGGTCACCTGATCCAGCCCTAACTATAAGCTTTAGCAAAAAGGAAAGTTTTAAGCCTAATCTTAAAAGTAGAGAGGGTGTCTGTCTCCCTGATCTGAATTGGGAGCTGGTTCCACAGGAGAGGAGCCTGAAAGCTGAAGGCTCTGCCTCCCATTCTACTCTTACAAACCCTAGGAACTACAAGTAAGCCTGCAGTCTGAGAGCGAAGCGCTCTATTGGGGTGATATGGTACTATGAGGTCCCTAAGATAAGATGGGACCTGATTATTCAAAACCTTATAAGTAAGAAGAAGAATTTTAAATTCTATTCTAGAATTAACAGGAAGCCAATGAAGAGAGGCCAATATGGGTGAGATATGCTCTCTCCTTCTAGTCCCCGTCAGTACTCTAGCTGCAGCATTTTGAATTAACTGAAGGCTTTTCAGGGAACTTTTAGGACAACCTGATAATAATGAATTACAATAGTCCAGCCTAGAGGAAATAAATGCATGAATTAGTTTTTCAGCATCACTCTGAGACAAGACCTTTCTGATTTTAGAGATATTGCGCAAATGCAAAAAAGCAGTCCTACATATTTGTTTAATATGCGCTTTGAATGACATATCCTGATCAAAAATGACTCCAAGATTTCTCACAGTATTACTAGAGGTCAGGGTAATGCCATCCAGAGTAAGGATCTGGTTAGACACCATGTTTCTAAGATTTGTGGGGCCAATGGGGCCATATGAATGTAACTTTTACGACTGCTTGTTCCGTGAGGCCACAGGTTTGAAACTGGCAGCCCGAGGGCTAAATGTGGTCCTATAGTTTGGAATACGGCCGTCAGCATGCTTTATTGTTGATTACTGCTCACATATCACAAGTGTCAATGTCGTCATTTTCATTCTGGGTTGCACATTTATCCTTCAGAAGGCTGAAGTGTTCACTGTCACCGAGTTTATGTTTTTGGCTATTTCAGTTTGTTTGTTTCTATGATGACTGAATTTTTTTATATATATATATACAAAACTCATGGATATAATCGAGCTTGTCCTTGAATGAATAAATTTCTCTACAGGTTGGACCCTGAAACCCAGTAGGGTCCTGCAGTGGACACCGTTAAAATTTGATACCACAGTGCACGAGAAGGCACATAAGGCTCAATAATTTCTGTAAGATAAGTGAAAAAAAAACATGAACAGGCAGCCAGTGAAGGGAAGCTAAAACAAGTGCGGTGGAGGTCTGACACACGTGTGTGTGTGTGTGTGTGTGTGTGTGTGTGTGTGTGTGTGTGTGTGTGTGTGTGTGTGTGTGTGTGTGTGTGTGTGTGTGTGTGCGCCCTTCTAGTTGTTAATGGACACAGCTGGACTTCTGTGGGCTTTAATGTTACTTTGAAGTTGCTGCAGAAGTACAAACCCCATGAGTTCTACTGAAGTGCTGCTGAGCACCACCCTGTGGGTCTAAAGCTTTGACTGAAGGATCAGTGGGGGGTCGAGGCAAAGCTTCGAAGCGAATCTTTGGACACTGAGGTCGTTGCTGTGACAATACCCCCCCCCCCACCTCCACCCCACCCTCCCCTCTATCTGTCCAAACTCCTCCCCTTCCTCCTCCCCCCTGTGGCTGGCGGGTAGCTAATTGGGAAGTTGGTAACAGTGTCAGAGAGGGTCGCCTTTCTCCAGAGGGCTTTCCCTCTCTGTGAGGGCCCAGACCACCTCTCCAGTGTTGGAGAGGGTAACAGATGTGGTTTTACACTCTCATTACCATCTGAATGAGGCCCCGGGCCCCCAGATTGGCTCACGCCAGTGAGGAAGAGGAGAACTCACCCCCCCTTTACCCAAAACCCCCCACCCGCCCCCCCTGCAGTCCCTCACCTGGACTCCCCACCCTCGGTTCATCCCATCTGATCTCTCTAGTCCATCTGAGGTCCCTGTCTGACCCCAGAAAGCACACAGACGCTGATCGACCTTTAAACAGCTGGTGATAGGTAGAGTTTTATGACAGCGAGCCCCCCCCATACACTCATTTTTTTAATTCTTGTCAAGCTACATTTATTACTGCACATTCAGGCACACGTTAGCATTCATTCACAGGCTTTCACGAGCTTGACGTTGTGTCATTTTAAGTGTTTTTTTTGTATGGCCTCCATCAACGGTTTGAGTTTGGTCACAGTTAGTGACATTTTAATGATGTCACTGTGGGGGCAGAATAGGTCAGATTTATACTCCAGGCACTGAAAGCACCTTCATCCAGCTCGACGTGAGCCTGGTGACGGGCGCTTGTGTGTCATCGACCAGCAACAACGCACAACGACTCACCACCATCCAATCTGCTCCCTCCAGTGTTGATAATCACTACATGTGTCCAGTCACGTGTCATCTGTAGCCAAAGTCAAGTCAGCCGTACCAGCTGTCCCCGTCTCCACTGTCCACACTAAAGACAATACACACACTCATCCACTAAATACATCAGAAACCGTAAATAATAAAAGGCTAACAAATACGTGCAGTACAGTCCACTGGTTCTGAGTTTTTTATGCTCCTCCACACAGACAGGGGGCGCAAACCCACGCACAAAGTGGGTTTGCTCACACTAATGCTAGCATTAGCAAACATCTTTCAGTGCAGAATACAAAGAAAAGCCGACTCATGATGCTATGAGTCAGTGATATTAGGAGTCTATGATATTATGATCCTGTGAGCCTGTGATGTTGTCAGCTTCCGATACTACAGACCTATAATATTATCAGCTTATCATGCTATAAGCCTATGATAGTATGAACATTCTTATTGCTATCTTTTGATACTATGAGACCAGAAAATCCTCGGTTCAAATCCCAGCCTGACCGGAAACTTGCTAAGGTGCCCTTAGGCAAGGTCCTTAATCCCCTAGTTGCCCCCAGTGTGTAGTGGGCGCCTTGCATGGCAACACCCTGACATTGATGTGTGAGTGTGTTTGTGTGAATGGGTGAATGCAGGCATCATTGTAAAGCGCTTTGAACTTGTGATTCTGATGGAAAAAGCACTATATAAATACAGTCCATTTACCACAAAATTCTGATCCTATGATCCTTTGACATTACCATCTTATGATACCATGAGCCTATGATATTATCAGGTTATGATGCTACAAGCCTATATTATCATCTTATTATACTACAAGCCTATAATATTTATAGCTGTTGATGCTATGATCCTATGATATTATCAGCTTGTGATACGAGCCTATGATACTGTGAAATGATGATATTATCAGCCTATGATGCTCTGAAAGTATCATATTATCCATCTGATGCTATACGTTTATGATAAAATGAGTGATACTATGAGCCTATGATACTGTGAGCTGATGATATTATCATCCTATGGTGCTATGAAACTATAATATAATAATAATATATAATATGATACTATGAGTCGATGATATGTGTTTGATACTATGAGCCTGTGATATTGTTAGCCTATGATGCACTGAGCCTATGATACTATGAGCTGATGATATTATCATCCTATGGTGCTATGAAACTAGAATGTAATAATAATATATAATATGATACTATGAGTCGATGATATGTGTTTGATACTATGAGCCTGTAATATTGTTAGCCTATGATGCACTGAGCCTATGATACTATGAGCTGATGATATTATCATCCTATGGTGCTATGAAACTAGAATGTAATAATAATATATAATATGATACTATGAGTCGATGATATGAATGTTTGACACTACGAGCCTGTGATATTGTTAGGCTGTGATGCACTGAGCCTATGATACTATGAGCTGATGATATTATCATCCTATGGTGCTATGAAACTAGAATGTAATAATAATATATAATATGATACTATGAGTCGATGATATGAATGTTTGACACTACGAGCCTGTAATATTGTTAGCCTATGATGCACTGAGCCTATGATACTATGAGCTGATGATATTATCATCCTATGGTGCTATGAAACTAGAATGTAATAATAATATATAATATGATACTATGAGTCGATGATATGAATGTTTGACACTATGAGCCTGTAATATTGTTAGCCTATGATGCACTGAGCCTATGATACTATGAGCTGATGATATTATCATCCTATGGTGCTATGAAACTAGAATGTAATAATAATATATAATATGATACTATGAGTCGATGATATGAATGTTTGACACTATGAGCCTGTAATATTGTTAGCCTATGATGCACTGAGCCTATGATACTATGAGCTGATGATATTATCATCCTATGGTGCTATGAAACTAGATAAACTATAATTCTATGCTATGATCAGCCTATAACCTGGACTTGATAATGGTGACTAACAAAAACCTGCCATCTTCCCACGTTTTTATTGGTTTACAATCACCAGACTGGGATTTTTCAGGCATTCCTTCTTCCTAATGAAGGCTTGAATATGAAACATAACAGAAGACGTTCTGCTGGATCGGTTCCGCCTTCACTCGGAGCGCTGCTGTTTTTGCTGAGTCATCAGTTCAGAGTCACGGTGGCAGCGGTGAGAAAGACTTGTTTTAGCTCTCAGGTGCTGTTTTGCTGAGATAAACGTGGCCATGGCCCCGTCTCTGTGGACAAGAATGCAAAACAACCTTGGCCAGATCAAACCGGTCGTTTTCAGCGTTATCTCACCGCCTACTCGACAGTTTTGGCGGCGGGGGAAGAGGTGAAAGAGTGTAAACGCATGTCCGTCCCTGATGTCTGACAAATCAAGGTGCTTCACTGCTTTAAAGAGCTTTCCGACTCTTTTAATCTCTTTAGTTTCTGTGGGAATTGAACCCTTAACCCTCTCAGGCTCATGCCTTGCTCAAACCCCATGCTCTCCTTCTCTAAGTGAAATTATGCTTTGATTTTTAGAAATGTTAAAAGATTAAACAACAAGCAGGGTGGTTGTTATTTAATTTTATTTCCAAAATTGCTTCATTCTCTCCGCTTGCGGTGAAGAAAATCGGCATCAAAAGCTTCCGTTGGCCCGTAATTACAGCTTAGGTTCTGCTTAACTGTTATTAACAAAAAAGTACAGTAATCTGGCCCGGCAGTGCAATATGTTACCCTCACTTTCTAATTAATCTTACAGCCAGCGTAATACATTTACTATATCAGATTGGCACAATACTCTATATAGATTTATTAAAGCTTTTAATCAGTTCTGGCAAAATTAATATTGCAATGATTGCTTACATTTGAATTTGCATATACTTAATGCAAGTAATTAATTTTTATATATTCTTTTTTTTTTTATTAAAATGAAGCATGTTGGGGCCATCAGGGATGAAAAATAGTGGGTTTTTTGCTTTTTGGGGCTCCAAGGGAAGATGTTTTCTCGTAGGTGGAAGGAAAGGTGTCATCAGACATTGATTGATTGATGATATTTCATTCATTCATGAGGTTTTTTGGGAGGTTGCAATTAAAACGGTTGTGCTTTGCTATCAAACACTTCAGGGTTGTTCTACTGTAGATCTCGATGATGAAGGTATTTTTACCAAATAAAATCATTTCAGTCATATATTGAGAGATTTATTTGAGATCTTGAACCATTCATCCATTTTTTTCCTACATTTCCATTTGGGGTCTCTGGAGGTTAATAACCAGGATGAACTGGCACCTAGTCCAGTATCTTGCATCTGACCCCAAGGAGGCTGGGATTTTGGGTTACCAGAACAATTTTCTGTTAGGTCTGTGAACGTTAACATACCTACAAATGCTCATCCTCACTAATAAGTACCATAGTTCCATAGTATAAGTCACAGGACCTCCCAAACTAGTTTAAAAAAGTTACTTATATTTTGAAAAATACAGTAATTCCTTTGCTTAAAAGGCACGAGGGACTTGTTTGCTCACATCTCTGATGGTCTTCATGAGTCCAAATAGTTCAACCTCACCCTTAACCCTTAAATTGTGGACCCACGGATAACTGAAGAAGTCTTATGTAGGTCCCGAGGTCCGTTGGTGCCGGTGCTTATCTCTGGATTCCATTGTGTCGAACAGATGAGAGTCGACTGTAACCCTGGATGGGACACCAGTCCAATGGTGGGTACCCACTCAGCTACCTGCTGTACCCCAAAGAAAACTGAAACCGACCCAAAATAGATCAAAGTGTCAATCTGCAGTCAACCTGGAGAAAAACCAAACTAGGAACAAAAATAAAATATCTGGTTCTCTCAGATCCACTTGTTTCAGACACAGTGACATTCAGTTCCAAGACCCAAGGCAGTAGACCTGACCCAATTCCAAGTCAAGTCACGTCTGGCAAGATGCATTAATACTGTGCTTTGCCGCATCCACAACAACCACAGAACCACCTTGGGTACTGGATGGCAACCACCCAGACAGACAACTGGTCCATTCCCACATCTCTGCCACAGCAAGTTGAAACGGGGGCGTGTCCTTGACCTTCTTCAGCTACTGGGGTCCTCAACACTCATGCACCTGTGTGCTTGATCGAGCACAGAGAAACAGGGCAAAATGTCAAAGCCAATGCTCCCTCACAATGCAGGTGATCCTCCTCATCTTAGTCTCTCCTAGTACCGCTCATTTGACACAAAGTCTTTCCAGCGGTACCCAAGGATCCTCCAAAGAGACCTCGTGCCAAAGTCATCCAGTCATCACCTTCGGATGTGTCCAAGTCTCACAACCACACAGCAAGACAAGAAGCACCAGGACCCAAAAGTCTTTGTTCTCCTGCAAATAGAGCAGCATCACCAAACATCTCTGTCCAGTGACCTCATGACTCCATAAGCTTTTCCTAAAAGCAGAGGACCCAGAGGCATGTATGTCTCCTTCAGCTGTCCTCATGGAGACACATGCTCATTCTCTGCCCACTACAGGCTTGGGGTGGCATAGAAGGAACTCAGTACTGAAGGACTGTAGTTTAGGTGCATCTTACTTTGTTGCAAACACTCTGATACCTTCACTCACAGCCCCCCCCCCCCCCCCCCCCCCCTCTAAATAAGGAGCTTGGTGGATCAGACTGACTCCAGAGCAGATGTGTTATCATGACGGCGCTGTGCACAAAGTTCTACAAGGCCACACCGGAGCCAGGTTCCATCTTAAACTGTGAGACCTGATAACAGAACGTTTTAGTTATCAAATTGGCGCCTGGGAGCTCGGTCCTTGGCCCCGCCCCCTGAGCTGATTCTGACTACCCGAGTCTGTTTGTTGTGCACTGCTTACAACGTGTAATTTTACAAATGCATTTCTAAAAAAATGAGTGCATTCTTCTTTAGACGTGCATGTTGCTCCTCCGTGCGCGTGCACGTTTTTGCATGTGCACGTTTTTGCATGTGCACGTTTTTGCATGTGCTGGGGCGTGGAGCCATGGCACTGAGCCACGGTGTCCCTCAGAGGAGGAAGAGGAGGAGGAAAGGAAAAGAGACACTGGGCCACAGAGAAAGAACGATTTAGATAACAGTCTCAGCTTTTGGCACACGCACACAGCAGTTGCTATCGGAAACACATTATTACTGGAGAGCGCTGACCACAGGAGAACCCCGAGATAGGCTTTTATATTTTTCTCCTTCCCCAGGGAGGAATCCATGAATTAAATCTTTCTGTTAAAGGTAAACCTTCCCTCCTCCCTCAAGACTCGAACCAACAATAGAAACAGGCTTTTATTAAAGACGTGGACAAACAACACGTTACACATCACCAAAAATATCACCATCAACACAAAATCAGCCAAAATCAGAGACACCTGGCAACCCGGGGAGAAATTTAAAGTATATTCTCAAATAATTCACCTTTTTCTGTTTTATGGAGCAGCCACCTGGTTTCTTTCTTCCTATTTGAAGATATAGATGCTCCAAAAATATTTAAAATAAACAACAACAGAAAATACTCTTACTATATCTTTACTGTCACTTCTGGTCATAAACATTTACATTTAAGGACTTGTAAATATTTATATACACAATATTTTAACAATCTGAGTTTAAAACAAATTTTAATCAAGGTTTAGGTTACGTAAAAACAATTTAAATCACTCTGTGCTTCGTATCGAACTATTAAAAAATTACATTTAATTTTGCCATAGTAAAAGTTTAAACTATTTTATATTTACTTTAGAAAAGGCTTTAAACCCATTCAAAGCAGCTTCAAAAACCAGTTTGTGTGTAATCCTGTTTAAATCCCATTAAAATCCAACTATTTGTCATTTTGAAATGGAATTTAAACTACTCCCACCACTAATTTCAAGCAATAATTAAGTAATATCTGGTTCAAAACCGTTATTAAAAATGTCTGAACACTTTAAGCCACTCTGTCATTCATGTGGAACTTTATAAATCTGGATTCAAACATTAAATTTTTTAAATGATTATGATACTGGTTTAGCGTTATTTAAAAGAAGAAAATAGTATCTGCATTAAACTGGATTTAAAAAAGCAGTTTACATGTTTCAATTTACCAAAAATAAATTCATCTAATTTGAAAAAAGAATGAAATTTGAGAAACTTGAACAAACATTTAGCATTTTTTTTCCGATGAGAAATGTGTTTAAATGATGAATCGATGATTAAGCGGGTATTCGTGTTGCTAGATGTAAATGCTTGTCAGTGCTCTTATTGTGGCGGGAACAAACCACACAGAGGGCACAAAATGGGCTTTTATAGTGGAGGGGAAGGTAGCGATGGCCTGTGTTTCTGTCTGCGGTGAGCGTGAAGTGGTGGAGCCACCAAACGTTTCCTTTCTGCGTCTGTGTGTTTGCTTCGTAACCATAATTATGAGCCAGTAAGTGACAGCCAAAAGCAGGCAGGAGAAAGTAGAAGGGGGCTGTTTTTCCTCACTGCCGAACATCTGCTGAGAGATTTGCATATTAATTAACCCATATTAACTCTAATTATTCTGGGAAATTATCAAATAAATTAAATTTTCTAATTTTAACCGGTTTTTCACCCCTTCCTTCCTTCCTTTCCGCTGCTTGACGAGCGTCAGGATGAACTCACCTGAGCCATTAAAAAAATAATTATATATATTTGTATTCTCTAACCTCTCCTTCACCCCCACCTCCCTCCTCTTCCTCCTCTTCTTCTTCTCTTCTGGCCTGGGAGTCCTGAGGGCAGCCAGGGGAAGCTTTTGTGCCTCCTCAGCCCCCCCTCTTTGGCTTGTGTGACAAGGACGAGGAGGAACATTTGTTGGAGGCAGGAGGGGGAGGCGGAGGGCACAGATGGTGAGTCCGTGCAGGACTCGGTGTGTAGGTGGACCTTTGAGCTGAGGAGTAAATCTCGATCGCCCTGTCTCTCTTTCTCAGCTTGTTGCTCCTACAGAAATAAACCAGAGTTTAATTGATTTGAAGTCTGCAGAATCTTCTTCTTCTTCTTCTTCTTCTTCACCCAGAAAGATCACCAGCAGATCACAGCTTCATGTGTCACGTTTGAGTTCTTGTAGCTTTATCTTGAAAATAATCCATAAAATTGTGGTTCGGGTTTTATTAGATTAAGCATAAGCTCGTGTTGGAGCAGCCACTTCTGGACTCCGTGTCTAAATTTGAAGTGTTGCATGTTTTGGTCTTTTTGTCCAACTTGACAGGAGTAACATTGTTGGGAAACCGTTTTAAGACCAGATGTGTCACGTCACCAACAACCACCTCAAAGACTTTTTTAAAGTGACTTTATTTTGTGTTGATTGCACACAATATTTAGGCCAATGTGGGTCTTTAAAGTTTTAAAACCAGCGTAGGCCCTAAAATGGAAGTTGATGTAACATTTGTCCTCTCTGGAACAAAATGTACCCAAGTGCTACGATCCAGAGTCCAATCCAGCAAAGCCAGAAATATCCTCCAGACTAAAACATATCTTCCTTAATCCCTCAGTTATGTCAGGTCTGGGAGGCATTCAGTTTTAAAGTCCTTCACTGTAACTTGACCTGTCAGCTTTTGTTTAGCCGTGGCCACAGGCACAGCTTCCTGTATGTGAAATATCTGGCAAAGGATGGGTGTCGTAGAGGGACAAAGAGCACAGTAGACAGGCAAGAAAAATGCAAAACTAATGCCAGAGAAGGGCTTTAAAAAATAAGAATAATACACTCATCGTACCTGCTTTGCAGTGGTGAGGGATGCACAAAAATCAGTTTTAGCACAAATCAGCGATAACAGTGGCACAGAAAGCCATATAACCTTCATTCAGTTTGTTCAGTAATTCCACATCTGTCTGCAGTTCCTGACCTCTGCTACAGAGGTAATTAATACTTTCACCGACATTTATTTGTTTCTGAGCAGGATAACTCGGAGAGCAGTGATCAGATTCCAGTGAAATTTGGCTACCACATAGATAATGTTCTAGTAAATAAGTTTTGATTCTGTTTTTAAGGTGATCCGGAATATATTCTGGAAGTGAGATCTCGAAGAACGTTAGCGATATAGCATCATCCAAAAAAAAAGTTCTGAGTGGATCTTGATGAAATTTTATGAGCATACAGATAAATTCTGAGGAAACACAACTCAATGTTTGATGTTAAATGCGAGTGAACGTGGGTGTTTTGGTGGTGGGGAACACGTGGACTTGTCGGAGGTTTCAGCATTGCAAACGTCCATCGGAGGAGCTGCTTTTTGTGTTTCTAAAATAACCGTTTTGTAAAATCAAACAAAATTACCTATTTGCATGTGAGGTTAAATATTTGACAGACGTTTTTGTTTCTTTGTTTTCATTGTTGAAATTGAGAAAGCTGATATCGACTTACTTTCTTTTTTGGCCATTTGACCCAAATAAATGACTTTTCTTATATGTGGAAGCGTAATAAGCTTTTACTTTAGGTGACGTCATTTAAGTAGAAAGTACTTCGGAAACACACAGACAGTCATTCATGAAGTAAAAATACACTTTAGATCAGTCTTGTTTGTTTTCGGCAGTTTGCAAAGAAAATCTGCTTCTGCAGGTTCTTGATGGTTTTAGGGTCAAAAGGTCGTCTAGTTTAAATTTGAAGTCTGCAGCTTGACGTTATTTTCCGATTCCAGAATTCTCACAAATTGTGCATCTTCTCCTCCTGATTTAAAGAACTTTTAACATGTTCATGTCCACTTTCCTCTCCCCGCATCCAGGTTTCCACTTGAGTGAGTTTTCACCATTCGCAGCCCCTCCCTCGCCCGCCCGCTCGCTCTTCTTTCAGAGCTTTTGTTTGCCCTCTGCCACCGTCTTTTCACCGACTTGGCCCCGATTTGCCCCGTGTGCTTCATCGCACCATTATACAGAGACAAGATATCACAGAATATCCAAACATGTCTGCTTTGCTTTTGTGGTTCTGAGTTTATTTGCAGCAGCCCGACTGGACCCACAACACAGAGCTGCCATTAAAAAGAAAAAAAAAAACACAAAGAAAGGATGTAGAAATGCTCCACTTCCTTCCTTAAAACATAAAAAACATCTACAACTACAGCAGCTACAGCAGCACTCAGCAGACTGGACCTGTGGGGTCTGGATCCAGATCTGGATTAAATCTTACTTGTTCATCTTCTGATATTTAATATGTATGATGAAATGACTGACAGGTTTGATAAAGATCTTTGGATTCATGTTTGAGAAACTGACTGACAAAAAGTCCTATCTCAAAATGACAGAGGGGGGAGAGAAAGGATCAAGAATCCACATCAGCACCAGATCTTAATGAGGGCCTCCTCATGGTAACGTTGGTCATTTTAAAACATCAAAAATGTCCTGAATGCCAGTCTGAGTATGTAAGAGAAGGAAAAATGATTCAGATCCCAAATTAGGATCCAGATTAAGACCAAAATGAAAGACAACACAGGACTCGTGCACAACCTGCAGGCTCACCACATCACAATATAAATATACAAGTAAATCTACATCTGTCTGTAACTGTGGCTTTGACTTCATCATGTGACCCCAGTGCAGCTTCTTTATGAAGTCACTGATACCAACCCACCATTAATATTTCACTGGTCAGTATATGTTTTACATCATCCATCTTGGTGTCTCGGTTGTTGAGATATACAAAAAAGGGTTTTTTTTACGTCTCTCCGTCCGTCTGTCTGTGTCTCTGTCTGTCTGTCTTCAGCATAAGTCCAGTCCTGTTCCTGACAGGGTCTTCAAATTCACAAGGAGTATTCTTGAGACACAGACCTTGGACAAGGTCAAAGATGGCTAACCTTGACCTATTTTAAGAGGTCAAGGTTTTAGGCTCATACGGTTGAGGGCATTTTAGCATTGCGTTATATTTTTATCATGTATTCCTTCACCTTAAACTTTGACCCCGGAGCAAACTACTCCAAAATAACCTCGAGACATCTATCCAAGTAACATTCCCACAAAGTTTGAAGGATATCAGTGCAGCCATTTTTGAGTTATCTTGTCCACTCACACACAGTCACACACACACACCAGTGACAGTGATCCCCTGCTGTTGCCCCCCCCACACCCACAGTCCAGTGTAATGACGTGACTCCTCCCTATTGATGACATTGATCATTCCAGCAGTTTTCATGGAGATCATCTGAAAAGGTACAGCATAATCCTGCAAAAAACAAACTAAGAGTAGCACCGGTGACCACATGACCTGCAGCTGTAACTACAACAGCACACATTAGAGTGTTTATGTTGATTACGAAATATGTAAAAATCAATTTTCAGACCCTGATATCTATCACAGGACAGAGAAGAGCCTGTCTCCAGGACTTGTGCAGATCAGAACTGTGGTAAAATGCACGAGAGCTGGTTCAGAGTGTGAAAACGAGGTAATTTCCTGTAGGTGTGAGGGAAGTGCTTAAACTGCTGCAGACCAAAGGTCAGGATGAGAATCGGTTTCCGCCGGCCGTAGCCACGAGGCAGCGACCTCGCCTGCACCTTAGTGCCCTCCCACACTCACGCTGACTAGCACGGCGCTCCTGCTCCTCCCTCGCAGCCATCCAGGTGATCCGCTCAGCTCACATTCATGAGACAGCCAGCGAGCGCCAGCAGTTATCGTCCAATAGGGAGACTGTCCTGGCTCATTATCGGCGTGGGAGGCCGAGCGTGTCACCTGGAGCTAAGCCTCGGCTCTCCACTAAAAAGTCAGCCGGGGTTAGCGTGAAAGCGCAAACGTGGGTGTTCGTGGTTTTCCCCGCAGCCATCACCTCCACCATCGCCCCCCCACTCTCTCTCTCTGTCTGACGGCTACTTTAGGAATGTTAAATAAATGCGATTATACCTGTTAGCGTTGTGAAACGCTTTTCCTGCACCGAGCATCAGCGCAGCACCTTTGAACTCCACAGCTGCACCAGATTTTTCGGTCAGAACGCCGGCAAGCCGAAAGACATGAAAGTTTCTCAAAAAAGAAAAGACCCTCACTTCAGCTGCTCGTCTGTCAAACTTTTGTGCCTACTACAGTTTTGAATGATGTCATTTCATTTCTATATTTAGTTGATTATTGAATGAACAGATTGAATCATTTAATGGCTGTAACTGATAAAAGAAAAAACAGAACCCTCTTTCTTCTTTCTTTCTTACTCTGTATTCTTTGTTTTGTTGTTTTTCTCTGCTTGCTGGTCTGAATCAAAGGCGTTATGATCATTGTCATAAAGAGCAGGTAGCTTGGATGCGAATCGGGATTCAGATGTTGATTCTGGTTCATCCTCAGTGACACTTGGACTGAACTGATGTCATTTCTGTTAACGATACTGATTTTTTTGGATGATTGTTCGGACTTTGCATAAGTTTGCACTTCTTATAAAATTAATATATTTTGGTTTTCAGATTGCACAGGCAGTAGATTTTTTTGATCTTCTGTAATTTTATAGCAAATACAAAAACTCCATTAATGCAGTAACTTAATTAAAATTTACTGGATGCAACAAATGATCAGTCAAACTGTTAATTACTTTTTCATTGTTAATTGGTTAATTGTGTTGTTTGGAAGAGAAGGCTGGTCACAGTGTAACAGACTCTAAAGGCGTCATTTCATGTTCAAATTTAAAATTTCATTTCATTGTGTATTTATCCAGTTTACGACACATTTAAAACAGCTGACTTTGAGGCAGTTTTACGTTTATACAAAACAGTTAAGGTCTGGTTTAAAATGATTCCTTTTAAACCAGTTTAACATGTTCGTAAAACAATTTAAAAACCAGTTCAAGACATGATTCAGACATAAATCATCTTGATTTAATGTTACGAGGGGCAACTCAGAAGTTTGAGCCTAAGTCCAGAAAAAATAGGGCAGTGTGGTTCTCCATCTTTTTGCATTCTGAGGAATCAACATTTCTTGAGAATATATGAATTTTGAGTGTTGAGAAATGTATTTGTACATCTCGCTTATTTTGGAGATTTAAATGTCCTTATGTTAAGTAACAGCACATGCTGTGGCGTGCACATGAACGACACAGAGATCCCTAACCATTGTTAAACTCCAGGAAAACGCTGGTGAGTTCAGCACAGAGAGAAGAGCGTGACTGATACTCCAGAAAACACAGCACCAAGTTTACTGGAAACCTAGAAGGACTCGACCAACAAACAAACACTCAAATTATAGAATGACGACTGATTATTAAACTGTCAGTTTGGTGCTTCTTCTTCTGTTGGTCAGTTAATCGATGCTTCAACCAAGGTTTCAGTTTGAGTTTAATCAACTTGAATGAATGTTGTGTTGACAACAAATGACAACTTCCCTCTGATCCTGAAGACGGCGTTACTTGTTTCGTGCACTTTGACCTCAAAATGAGTCAAAGGCGCATCAGCGTTTGACAAACTGGTGGAAAGTGTCTGATGTTTGTCATCAAAGCGTCCATGAAGCAATTTGTTTCATGGGTACGGCGGAGTTGATTGCAACCCAGATGTTTTTTTTTTGTTGTTTTTTTTAATCGCTGCTGTTATTTGCTTGCTGTCAAACGCGATGCGTCGTAAATACAGTCATTTAAGATTTGGAGTTTGTTTCCCAGCACTAAATTAATTACACAGTCTTCAGTGTTTGTGCAGAAGACGACTGTCAGAACAGAACTGTTGCCCTTTTTTCGTCTTCATCACAGAAATGACACATCTCGCCATCCTAATCAATATACAATATTCCTCAAATATTTTTTTTTTTTTTAATGAGTGACAGAATAATGCCAGGCCTGTGAAAAGGGTTATGTCAGATACTTTAAAACCAGATATTAAACAAGAATTGCACTGTTACATGTGTCACTTTAATTATCTGCACAGTAAAAGACGCGCCTTTTATTCACCTTCAGCGACGAGTGCGGAGAGCGAGAAAAAAGAAAAGAAAAGCAACAAAAGCAGGCAGGTAGCAACAGTTTGTGAAGCTGTAATTGCTTTTGTTGGCGATGACACTTAAGGTAGAGAGAAGTAAACATTTTCTTTGTCTTTCTCACTCCGCGTGCGCACAAAAGAGCAAGGTTTGAGGGGGACGAAATAACCGCCTGCGCCGTGTTCCGAGGTTAGAATTACTTTGTTGCGTGACACAATACCAATAGATGCTTGGCGCTCGCAGACACAGAGGTTCTTGTCAACGATGGCACCGAAACAATGGCGGCTTTCTTCGCGTTAATGCTGCGAGTTGACTTGACGAGCGCCCCGCTGTCATTTTTGCCTTCATGGAGGTAAAACGTTGACAGCAGACGTTTGGAGACACTTCAACGCCTCTCGCGAAATTTTCAGCACAAACTTTACAATGGCGTGTAACAGTTCAAAATTCCGAGTTTGCTGTATTATCTGGGGCCTCGGTGACGTCATGACGGCGGTGGCGGCACCGCCATGGATGTGTGGCTGAAGAAAAACGAGTGTCCTCTTTGCTTTTACTGAGGAAGAATGGAGCCTTTAAATCCTGCGATTGTCTCATTCAGCCGGACTCTGAATCCGAGTCCAGGGAGCACGTTCACGGGGACGCCTCAGTCCCTGTGTTGTCTCCGCTGGACGCCGGAGGAGTCGATGCTGAGAAAATAAGCTCAGATCCTCGCACAGAATAGCTGCAGGAAAGTCTTAAAACTCTGCAGACTTTTTAGTGCCTCTAATTTAAAGCAGAGATCACCAACTTCAGAAGGGGACAGAGTTTGTAGTAAATGTGCAAAAATCAGTTTTAAAGTCAATCTGAAGCACCTGCTGTGAGAATTATTGGCAACATGAGATTTAAGCAAAAAATTTGAATTATTAAACAGCAACAATGCCAAAAAACAAACAAAAAAACACACTTTCATATACAACCCCAAATCAGGAAAATTTGGAATGATATAGAAAATGCAAATAAAACTGAAGGACAGTGATTGTAACATTTACTTTGAGTTCTGCTTCATTGCAGACAGGATGAACTAAAGATATTTCATCTTTTTTTCTGGTCATCTTCTTTTCATTTGTTAATTTACGAGGGCTGTCCGTAAAGTAACGGTCCTTTTTATTTTTTTCAAAAACTATATGGATTTCATTCATATGTTTTTACGTCAGACTTGCTTGAACCCTCGTGCGCATGCGTGAGTTTTTCCACGCCTGTCGGTGACGTCATTCGCCTGTGAGCACTCCTTGTGGGAGGAGTCGTCCAGCCCCTCGTCGGAATTCCTTTGTCTGAGAAGTTGCTGAGAGACTGGCGCGTTGTTTGATCAGAATTTTTTCTAAACCTGTGAGACACATCGAAGTGGACACGGTTCGAAAAATTAAGCTGGTTTTCAGTGAAAATTTTAACGGCTGATGAGAGATTTTGAGGTGATTCTGTCGCTTAAGGACTTTTCACGGTGCGAGACGTCGTGCAGCGCTCTCAGGCGGCGTCATCAGCCTGTTTCAAGCTTAAAACCTCCACATTTCAGGCTCTGTGTATCCAGGATGTCGTGAGAGAACAGAGAAGTTTCAGAAGAAGTCGGTTTCAGCATTTTATCCGGATATTCCACTGTTAAAGGAGATTTTTTTTATGAAAGACGTGCGGACGGGTCCGCGCGTCGGGACGCAGCCGACGCGGCGCGGCGGCACAGGAAAAACACCTCCGTGTTGATAACCATTTGTAAAATCCAGTTGGCTTTTGATGGCTTTCAGTGGAGTGAGTATATGAGAAATTGTTTATCAGCTGGAGATGTTCCAACTTGCCCTTAGGCTTCCAACAGAGGTGTTTTTCCTGTGACGGAGCGTCGCGGCGGCTGCGAGCCGACGCTGCAATCCGCCCGCACGTCTTTCATTAAAAAATCTCCTTTAACAGTGGAATATCCGGATAAAATGCTGAAACCGACTTCTTCTGAAACTTCTCTGTTCTCTCACGACGTCCTGGATCAACAGAGCCTGAAATGTGGAGGTTTTAAGCTTGAAACAGGCTGACGATGGCGGCTGAGAGCGCTGCGCGACGTCTCGCTCCGTGGGAAGTCCTTAAAGCGACAGAATCACCTCAAAATCTCTCATCAGCTGTTAAAATTTTCACTGAAAACCAGCTTGATTTTTCGAACCGTGTCCACTTCGATGTGTCTCACAGGTTTAGAAAAAATTTTGATCAAACAAAGCGCCAGTCTCTCAGCAACTTCTCAGACAAAGGAATTCCGACGAGGGGCTGGACGACTCCTCCCACAAGGAGTGCTCACAGTCGGATGACGTCACCGACAGGCGTGGAAAAACTCACGCATGCGCACGAGGGTTCAAGCATGTCTGACGTAAAAACATATGAATGAAATCCATATAGTTTTTGAAAAAAATAAAAAGGACCTATACTTTACGGACAGACCTCGTATACTATTGTGCAAAAGTTTAATGTATATTTAATGCATCATAAAAGCATTAAAATTCAGAAAACCTGATAAATTTTCATAAATAAGTGAAATGTGTGATGGATTTTAACTCTAATGAAAATCAGTATAACTGGTTTCTATTTACATGTGATTTTTCGGGTATGTAAGTCGCAGGACCTCAAAACTGTTTTAAGGATAACGCAACTTAAAGTATCAGTAATTGTGTGTTTTGCAATTATTTTAATATTTCATGATTATTTGCAGTCATTATTATTATTATTATTATTATTATTATTATTATTATTATCATCATCGTCATTATGGGATAAAAAAATGTAGCTCACATATTCACTCTTGTTGCCAATAAAAAGGGGGGGTTGTGGAGAGGGGCACCAAACGCTGCTTTTATTATAACTGTGGGGTGTCTCAAACTTTTGCACAGCAGTGTACATCCATTCCTGGATTTAAGGCCTGAAACTCATTCCAGAAAAATTTTGGGAGGGAGGCAATTTATTCTAAAAATAAGCATTAAATCATCGCTTTTACAGTCAGTTTTCTTGAGACATGTCAGAGGATGAACACATGAAATTTTCCAAGTCACTGAATATGTCTTGGACTTCATTTCCATTAATCATTAAGAAATACACACAGTATGGCACTGTGTGGTAAATCTGCCTAGAGTGGGCAGTTTTTTTTTCTTAAAAAGGCAGATTTTTCACAACTGTATGTTGTCTTTGTCCAGAGAAATTGCCTTCCTTCCATCCATCCAGCAAAACCTTCACCATCCTAAAACTTAAAAGCTCTCAAAATCATTAGTACTGGGGGGTCAAAGAGCTGCTTGGCAAAAAAAAAAGTGCTTTTCTGACATTTATAAATGCCATTTTTACTGAATTTTGCGTTTCAAGTAGGATATTTACAGAAGCTCTGAAATGCTCGCATCGGCCACTAGATGGCAAAAAAAGCTGATCAAATGTGCTGCGAGGTTTCGGCTGTTTTATTCGAGAAGATAACTTTTGGTGGAAATCCAGTTGTGTCCCTGACCTTCTGAGTAATTTGTGTGTCTGAAGAAGAAAAGGTGAAATTTCAGCTCTAGTTTGCCAGAATGCACACGGGAGAGTCGAGCTGAGATTTCACGTGTTTTCATGTAAATTTTTCTCTGTTTGGCAACACTGTTGAGCATGTTCTCCTGATGCAACAGACAAAAGCTGCACTGTGTGGTTTCTCCAGTAACAGCCACATAAACCTATAACTCCTTCAGTGTTGTTTGGATGTCTTGGTGGCTTCCCTCACGAGCCTCCTTCTTGCACGTTCACTCAGGTTTTGAGAACTGCCTCCTCAGACAGATTTACCATACAGTAACCATGCTGTTTGCATCCCAATAGATTGATGTAAATGAAATCCAAGAAAATGTTCTTGTGTTCATCTCCTGACTTGGCTGTAAAAGTGATTTATTTCATACATTAATGCCTGCATTTTATTTCTGTTTTTTCTTTTCAGTATGTTTCAGTATTTTTGCAATAGTCTGAGTGTTAATTTTGATTCATTTCTGGATGCATTTTAAATTCTTCACCCAAAATTCTTGGTTGCCAATGAAGCAAAAGGTGGCGTGTTAGGTGGCGCTGTTCTCCTTCACTCGTTCTGAATGTCGGACTGACATCATCACGTTTCTCAGTGTCTCTAGATTCTGCTTCCTGACCAGAGCGGTTTTTATCCCACAAGCATCACCAAACAGAATAATGACGAAAGTACAGAAGACAGAAGTAATTGTGCTTTTTGGGAGTGGTGTGAACTTGCTCAGCTGATCTCAGTGCATAAACGAGATATGGTGGGCGCCATGGAAGCCGCATCAGTAAAGTGGCGATGAGGAACTGATGCTGGAAACAGGATTTTGAAGGACAAATGTTAATTTTCTGGTGATGCTACTGAACCCTACAACCAGCCAGTCAGCATCACTGTGTGTTTGGTTTGACTGGACGGCGTTCCCACATCAGAGTTTTTTCATCGTGACCTCCGCGATCCGCTTTTCCATGTTGATGATTATCAGCTGGAAAAGCCACTTTGTCGTTAGTGTCAGATGTCAAACGTTTGACAGTTTGAGCGCTTTGATTCAGAGCTTCAGGTGAAGCTCGGTGGACCACCCACAAACCTCCCGCACGCTGTTGTTTTTTTTTTTTTATTGGGGGTGTGGGGATCTCTGAGGAGCATTACTGAGTCTGAACTTGCCTAAACCCTTCTGATCACACCTCTTGAAAAGGTTTTGTTTCCTCTGTCGATTGGTATTCGAGGCAGGTCACCGCGCTCTCCCCTGACCCGCCCCAGCCTTCCCCTCCCGCCCCCTCCCTCTCTGAAAGCCCTGTTTTCATTTTAATTTGCACCTGTTGTGCAGTTGTTCACTGAAGGCAAGTGCCGACCAGTCAGCGGTTCGGAGCCGTGTTCGGAGGACATGTGGAGGAGCTTATTTTTTTACATGTGTAATGTCCTGAGAAATGTCACGCATGAACTTCTTCGGATTCTGGGAACGCCCGTGTACTTCAGAAAGCAGCCCCACGCTCGGGCACAAAATCAGAATTAGGATCCTGGATTCTGCTGCTGAGGAAGGTGATCTCAGATCTGCTGAGTTATGAGGCCGCTGCTTTTTTTATTATTGCTCAGAAACATAAAAACAACAAAAAAAAACAGGCTCCATCCCGTCATTACTGCTCTCTCTCTCTCTCTCTCTCTCTGGCCCCTCCCATGATTTGTTTCACCGCAGAACATTCCTGTATGAGCTGCCAATGAGGTGTGTCCCCATGTAATGCCATATTTCTGGCTCCATCTGTGCGCCTCCAATAAGTCGTCTTCTGACGTCTTCCCTGCCACGATTTACGCTGTGGCGAATCTGCTCAGAGAACCTGCCGAAGGCGGCGACTAATTTGCACGCCAGCCACCTTTGATTGAGTTCACAGCCCTTATTTACAGGCCGTCTATTTTAAGAAAAGCAGGCATATGTCTGGGACTTGAGAGTGGTGGAAGCAGGCGCATCCTGCTGATGCCTTCGGGAGCTTTGATTGTGTGTGTGCTGGTATGTCCGTCTGTCTGTACCTGCTTTTATCTGCATGTACATAGGCGGCTCCAGAGGGGGGCTATGGTAGCTGATGCCCCGTGGAACTGAATGGCCACCCCAAAATGGTTGTACACTAAATCAGTAAGCAGAATGCATTAAACCACTTTGATTCTGGTAACTGTCAGATGTCAATCATAGCATGCACAGTGATGCGATGATTGTAAAGACATATACCTCTGTTACACAAGGATAAATTTTGTCCACACAGTCTAGCAAAATGGGCAGGGCAGGATTATTGACAATGTGGTGAGTTCCACAAGAACACACTCACACAAACATAGATAGAGCCCAGCCGATATCAGTTGGCAGATATAAGCCTTTATCTGAACATATCAGTATTGCCCTTATTTTTACATATATGAAAACTTTTATTTTACTTAATAAACAAAGCAGAGAAACAGTTTGTCTGTTGGAAATGTTGTCACAACAGTGTTTGTCCAGCAGAGGACCCTCTGATGGCATTGTTTACAGTGCTGTCTAGCGTAGCTGGGACCCCATCACCCCTTGGTCACATTAGGTACAAGAGAAAGAGGTAAAGTGTCCAGCAGAGGACCCTCTGATGGCATTGTTTACAGTGCTGTCTAGCGTAGCTGGGACCCCATCACCCCTTGGTCACATTAGGTACAAGAGAAAGAGGTAAAGTGAACAGCTGCCAATCATTTTCAATCAGAGTGGACACTTTACAGTGACAACAGGAAAGTGGTCTCCATGCCACCAGCTAGGTAGGGCCAAAGTAGATGCATATATTTTAGCCAAATGCATACAAACGTAGGTTGATTGTTAGTTATATTTTTTGTTATTTGTAATAAAGTCTATGTTTAAATTGTAAAAGTCTAAATTCAAGTGTTAATTCCTTTTCATTATCATAAGGGTTTGATCATCACCATTGATTATGTGTTGATCTGCAGTTTTGTTTGTTTATTTTGTTATCACTCCAAATTTACCCCACTACCATTATCCATACAGGTCAGCCTTGAGATACAGTTTATCTGCTATGTCTCAAGTTTAAAAAAGGCTTGTTGTTGAACTAGTTTCATGCTAAATAGCCAAATTACATACTGTGGAGAGTTGTGTGTGTGTGTGTGTGGGTGGGGGGGGGGGGTTGTTTGCCTAACCTGGCAAGCTACTGTGATAACTAGCTTCATCACCACCTGGATATTAAAGTAACAATTGCATGAAGGCAAATTATTTAAACACAAATTGTGCAGGATTTCATCCTATTAAAATATAATGCTGTTTATTTAAATCATCAGACATCAGTACTATGAGCTGTCATGTGATTGGATATTGGGGTAAAGTTCACCAGCAACTGTTTCGCTCCATAAAGTTGAATCCATGAATGACAGTGAATTGCAAAGAAAGGAATTTAAATTTTGAAATTTGGGAGCCAAATTGGTTCCACTTGTCTGTTTGCTTGCCCACCCATGTTTGAAAATGTGCAGCCGCCGCTGTGCACAACATCAGTTTCAAGGCCGCTCTCCCTGTTTGTGAGGAAACATTTATTTTGCAAATGTGAAACCTTCCCGAAGGGGACAAAAATCTAAGTGACTGCAGGTTAAGTCTTGTTGCGTGCACGGCGGCGACATGTGTAACAGTGTATGTGTTATGTGGAGCATCTCAAACGTGACGGCTGTGCTTCAGAGCAACGCCGTCCTGAAAGGTGCAGCTCATTGGCATCCGAGTCATGTGAGCATGACTGAAAATTAGCAGCTATTTTGGCTCACATCTCCTCGACAGCTGTCTGCCCACCGCTGTGGTTCAGTCACAGATTCCAGTCGCGGATGCTGTAATTGGGGTGTAACCCACAAAAACGCCTCCGCCTTGGACGGCACACTGATGTGGGGTGACCTTTTTAATCTAGGCATAAACCTCAATTTCCAAAATGAGTTGCTCCACCATTTACATTCAGTCCAATCTTTCGGCTGACACTTGTTCGCAAGTTTCAAAGCTGAATTTCTTTTGGTCCACAACAGTACAAGCTGTAATGAGGGTGAAACCCGGTGCAATATGAATGTTTGATCATGAGGAAACAGACCGTAAGCTGATGCTGGAGCTCAAACGTGACGCCTCATTATATGTTTTCCCCAATTTTTCGATTCTGACCTTCTCGTTCTTTATTCCAGCGCTCAACTACGAGAATGTGGTGGAGACGGGATCAGAGACGGAGGAGGAGGACAAGCTGCCCGTGTCCGAGGAAGACCCGCTGATCAACGGCACCGGCAGCCCCGCCAGCCTCACCAACCCAGATGCTTCGCCACGAGCCGAGAGCCACGGCCTGCTGTCCAAGGAGGAGGAGGATGACGAGATGCGAGACAGCGGCGTGGAGCACATCTGGCCCGACAACGACATGCTGAGTGCATCAGTCGATGGTACCGGTGGGTTGTTCTTCTTATTGCTGGCTTTGAACCTCAGCAGGAGAAGCTGGAGAACAGCAGTGTGGTTTCACCTCCTGAGGTTCTAAGCAGCTATCAGTTATTTATATCAGACTTTCCCCAGAATCAAAGCACTTGACAAAATAAACTCCAGTAATAAAAGAATAAATGCTAAAAAATAAAAATACACTCCAACAATCAGTGTTGCCACAGTTACTCCACTTACTGATTACTGATGACTCCTTGAAAAAGTAACTTAGTTACTTTACTGATTACTCAATTGTAAAAGTAACTAAGTTAGATTACTAGTTACTTTTTTAGTTACTTTCCCCAGCTGCCGACAACAACCCATGTCAACATGACAATGATACTTGTTTTGCCAAAACTCACTTTATAGTCACCCTTTCTTGACTTCAATGAAAATAAATACTTGTTTTATAAAAAGTAAAATAAAGACCTCTTTCTTGACCTCATATTTAACTGTTGACAGCACTGTAACAGTAAAACTTGCAATTTCTAACCTACATTGTTTATAAATGTAACTGTTAAATTCTTTCTAACATTTTTCTAACATTTAAATTCTCTCTAAACATTTTACTTGTCAAAATTATTATTATTATAAGTAGTATTAGTAGTTGTAGTAAAAAAAGGCTTCCAAACTGGACCTTTAATCTAGGGGTGTTGGGGGGGGCACATCCTGGCCCCACACCCCCATTCAATCTGGATTCACCCCTGCTTTGGTGGTTGAGCCCAAAGAATGGATAACATTTATTTATGCAGAAAACATGACCAGATTTACAGGTAAGAATGTTTTATTGCGTTTTCACATCATGTGGTCCTCAGAAAGAGAGTTTAGGTGCATTTGAGTGGAAAATAGTGTTAGTTGTTGACGCGGAGGATCAGCTTTTTTTAACGAGCAGATACAGAGCAGCTCAGCTCAGAATTGTAAATAAAGGAGAAAAAAAGCATAAACTGTCTTTGTAAAGCTCAGTGCAGGTGTGCTGTTGTCACCGCGCTTTAAGAGGTGAGGACGAGTCGTAGCTGCTGCAGAAAACTGCAGATGAAAAGCTCACAGCTCACTTAAAGTGGGCAGTTCAGTCGAACCCCAACCTCCTGCCCACGGACCAAGTTTAATGCTGCTATCGACCCACAATGCAAAAATAATAGTAACGCACAGTGACTTGGAGAAGTAACTTTAATGTGATTACTGATTTGGAAAGATTAACGCGTTAGATTACTCATTACTAAAAAAAAAAGTGGTCAGATTAGAGTACCAGCATCACTGCCAACAATACACAAAAATCCCAAGTTAAGGAGCTGATAATGAAAAAAAAGTAACGCACACACACACACACACACACACACACACACACACACACACACACACACACACATATATATATATACTCAACAAAAATATAAACGCAACACTTTTGGTTTTGCTCCCATTTTGTATGAGATGAACTCAAAGATCTAAAACTTTTCCACATACACAATATCACCATTTCCCTCAAATATTGTTCACAAACCAGTCGAAATCTGTGATAGTGAGCACTTCTCCTTTGCTGAGATAATCCATCCCACCTCACAGGTGTGCCATATCAAGATGCTGATTAGACACCATGATTAGTGCACAGGTGTGCCTTAGACTGTCCACAATAAAAGGCCACTCTGAAAGGTGCAGTTTTATCACACAGCACAATGCCACAGATGTCGCAAGATTTGAGGGAGCGTGCAATTGGCATGCTGACAGCAGGAATGTCAACCAGACCTGTTGCTCGTGTATTGAATGTTCATGTCTCTACCATAAGCCGTCTCCAAAGGTGTTTCAGAGAATCTGGCAGTACATCCAACCAGCCTCACAACCGCAGACCACGTGTAACCACACCAGCCCAGGACCTCCACATCCAGCATTTTCACCTCCAAGATCGTCTGAGACCAGCCACTCGGACAGCTGCTGAAACAATCAGTTTGCATAACCAAAGAATTTCTGCACAAACTGTCAGAAACTGTCTCAGGGAAGCTCATCTGCATGCTCGTCGTCTTCAGTGGCGTCTCGACCTGACTCCAGTTCGTCGACGTAACTGACTTGAGTGGGCAAATGCTCACATTCGCTGGTGTTTGGCACGTTGGAGAGGTGTTCTTTTCACGGATGATGCAAAGGAGATGTGTTGCACTGCATGAGGCAAATGGTGGTCACACCAGATACTGACTGGTATCCCCCCCCAATAAAACAAAACTGCACCTTTCAGAGTGGCCTTTTATTGTGGGCAGTCTAAGGCACACCTGTGCACTAATCATGGTGTCTAATCAGCATCTTGATATGGCACACCTGTGAGGTGGGATGGATTATCTCAGCAAAGGAGAAGTGCTCACTATCACAGATTTAGACTGGTTTGTGAACAATATTTGAGGGAAATGGTGATATTGTGTATGTGGAAAAAAATTAGATCTTTGAGTTCATCTCATACAAAATGGGAGCAAAACCAAAAGTGTTGCGTTTATATTTTTGTTGAGTGTATATATATATATATATATATATATATATATATATATATATATATATATATATATATATATATATATATATATATATATTCGAGAGACATTTTTTGACAGGTGTGACTTACACTCTGGAAAATATGAGTAAATTCTTGTTTCATATACTGTATCTTACAAACTTTGTAAAAATATCAAATCACAGGCTCCAAGACCTCAGTGGCAGTACCTTCAGATGCCCCAAAAATGGTCCAAAACACAACAAACAGCAAATCTTCATTCTTCAAAGAAAAAAAACATTTTGCTTAAAAAAAATGAATGTACCATTAAATAATTTCATCAATTTTAGTAAATTATAAAATTTGTCAATTTTGGTAGCAAAATGAATGAGACAAAAATATGAAACCTTGAGAGTAAATTAAAATGATTAATTGGATTATGCATTATGTAACCGACAAAACTGTTCGTAATAATGTGGTGAATTCATGCTGATTTTGGAAATGTGGTACTGAACCACGTAGACGGTGTTCAGGTAGTGTCTGGTTTCACTCACCAAAACTAGTGTTCAGCTGACTTTCCAACAATTGTGTACCCATGCTGCCTGTTTTATGCCATAAGTCCCGCCCATCTGGTGCCCGGTTAGACTTCAGCAAACGGCGCTGAGCGTCATGCAAACAGTACTTGAGCCAGGTCTGATGGCGATGCAACCTGATGATAAACAGTTTCTCTGTGAGCGACGGAGACCATTTGGTTGGTACTTAGAGGCAGCGCCGCTCTGATCCAAACATCAGAAAGTATTTGCAGTCATGTGTAACCGCGCCGAAAGCCTGTCGGCTCAGAGAACCTAAAAGCAAAAAGAGGTGAGGATGTTGCTTCACGCCGCCACACCAACGCCACGCTGTCAGGTTTGAGGTGATCGTCAGCAAAATATTTTACAGGTAGACCTAATAACATTTCTGCTTTACTGAGCATGAGCACAGGTGATAAAGGTTTACTTTCAGTGGGAGTGGCTAAATTAAACAACGTGTTCATTTGTGTTCATCAACACCGATATCCACTTAATCTGACCCGAGTCTGACGAAGTCCTTCAGCATGTAAGATCACCAAAACCATTTCTTTGTCCAATGCAAGCAGCACTGGACAAAGAAATGAATCAATGAGCTCTGCTCACTGAACGCCGCATGCTGGGCTGGCCCCTCCCACAAAGAGTTAGCCCATCAGGAATGGTCTCCGTCCTCTCCACAGACCGCATGCTGTGATCCAGTAGGAACATCTCCTTGTTCAACTTTATTTGAGGTTCCAAAAACTGTCTAGTTCACAGTTTGAAGAAAAAACAGAAAACAAACACCACTGAGCTCCGCCTCCAGTTGGTTGACTCTCTGTCACATTGTCGAGACACCCCCCCCCACACACACACACACACACACACTTAACTAGGACCTCTTCTTAGCACCAGCTCCTCTGGGGTGATCATGAGACTTTCACAGTCCAGATGAAGCTAAAACCCTTCCAGAGGGTTGTGGATCTACCCGATGGTTTCTTCCCACTTGAAAACTAAGATCTGAGGTCCAGGGCCAGTTGATCTGAGGTCCAGGGCCAGACCAAGAGCATCTGAACTCCCTTGTCTTTTATCGGCCGTTATAAACACTGATACAATTTATCTGCAAGTAGCTCATATCGGCCAATTTCACTGGCATACCTAGTTATCGGTCAGGGTCTAATGTGGTCTGGAGCTCACTGCGATTTGGTTGGAGGATGTGGGTAGGAAAAAAGGCAAATAGTAGACAACTGATGGAGATGCCACAAACATTATTCGATATCTACCGTATTGTTCGTAGTGTAAGTCGCACCTTTTTTTCTGTATGTGGAATTCACGTTGTAACACATGGGGGCGAGTTTGACCCATCATCAGTCCTGCAGATCCTATCAGGTTTGAACCGAGCCGTGAGGAAGACGTTCAACAAAACAACGCTTCTGTGTTCCAGCCCGCGTTTGTGAAGCGGGTTTATCAGTGTTTGTGGTTTTCTGACATCAGCCATGAGTGATGCCGTGTAATCCCTCCTCCTTAAAAAGCTGCCGTGGCGTTTCAGCATCAGCAGTGAGCGATGCTGTGTAATTCCTCCTCCTCCCTAAAAAGCGCGCCTTAATCCCCGCAGGTGATACCTTCCCAAGTTGACGGATTTATCTCCTTTTTGTTGAATAACTCTGATTGCAGGGAGCCAGTCGCGGATGCTTGAAAGATAAATACTTTTAATTAGGGGGCAGGGTATGATCATTAAAGGAAGCCAGACTACTGCAAAAAGTCATTAACAATCTTAAATGAAATTTTTATTTTTATGATAGCCATTTACATGTATAATAAGAGTCAATGATTCTTGGAAGCATGTGACAGGAACAGAGTACAGCGAGAAGTCATGTAAGACAGCCCATTTAAATGAGCCGGGCTTCACTATTCATTTCTGCTAATGAACTAGCTGTGCACGGCACCGAAAAACCGCTTCACATTCAGCAATCTTAAATTTTAAGATGGGGGAAAATTGCACATTTATTAGGTGGGGGGGGTAAATTTTCCCAAACAAGAGTTGGTGTTAGGTGCAAGTCTTTAAGGAGGAGAGAGGAGATAGTCGGGTAAATAAATCAAGATAAAGGATAAACAAGCTGTCGTTGCATATGGTAATTGTTTATTTGATAAAGACCCACGGTGCCGTAATGTCTGTAATTCAACTATGTTGCAATTCCCAGATAATATCCTTCTTGTGTGATAAAGTGTCTGACATATTTTGGAGAGCAAAGCAAGTTCATTACAACGTTTGGGAGTCTCTTTCCCAATCTATGTTTCCCAGGCTGTTTTTCTTCTTTGGTGCCTAAGTGTCTACAGTGATACCTCAGCACATAACTTAACCCTGAGATAACTTACCCGCCCCGTGCGCTCGCACTGATTTGGTGTGCACTCCCCTATCAGGAGCTTTGACACAGGTCGGGGAGGTACAAGAGAATTTAAGGGGAAAAAAAAGAGTGGGGAAAGTGGATTTTCAGCATGTAGGACAGAAAGCAACAAATTCATCGACTGTCCGAGGCCCTCCATCAGTGTCTTGTGTCTGGTGTTGTCCTTGACATTCCTGCGTCCCACAGCGAGGCCGCACGTGATTTGGTGGAAAGCATGACATCATTAATGCTGACAGGCGTTTTCAAATAAATCACCCGTCTTCTCCTTTTGCCCTTTTCAGTGACTAGTTTGTCACTGAAAAACATACTTTGTTCATCTTGTTTTGGCGCACTGTGTTCCGTGTCTGGCGGGAATCGTTTCAAGGGGTAACATTTTACACATTTTCAGCTCACGAAGACAACTGACCAGGTGTCTCACGGACAGATGCTTCTGACTCTCAAGGTTACTCACTGTTTTTTCACTGCACCTGCAAGTCCTGCACCTCTATGGAAATACACACATACATATATATATATATATATATATATATATATATATATATACACACACACACACACACACACACACATGTATGTATGTATGTGTGTGTGTGTATCTCTGTCCTCCTCTCTGCTCGAGCCTCCAGTTCAGTCCCTTTATTCTTATTTTTATTTGAGGGTTTTATTTGATTTGGGCATTGCACAACATGAACGTTCACCCTCACACCTCATAAAAATCTTCAGTTAATTGAAGGAGACGGGTAACTGGAAGACAAAGACAAAGAAGAGTCCCTGTTTTTTTTTTTCCACATGACTGTTGAGCTCAGCTGAGTCATTAAAGGGGCGGCACACAGTTGCATTACAGAGGGCAGAATTTTAGTTTATGCAAATGGTTAATTTTTGGCAAAAATTTGAAATGAGATTATAGAGAGAATAAAGTGATTTTGATGAAATATCATAATTTTACGTTTATTTTTTCCCAACATGCTTTGTTCAAGGGCTTTTAGAATTTTTGTAATATGATAAGAAAATAGTTTTTTTTTTTTAGTATTATTGTATTTTATTATTGTTTTTAAATCAGACCTTTCAAAATGGGGTTCAAAGGATTTATATATGTATATATGTATATGAGACACTGCATGTAGAAACTTCAACTTCTGGACCTGTTGCTTTAAATAGAAAGGAACTGTTAGTAGCCACACCCCCTCTTAATTAAACAGAAGACACATCTTGCCCACAGACTGTGGTGGTGTCACACATGGACTCATGAAGGACATTTCACCAGAACGTCACGATCCTGTCAAACATCACGTTGCCATTAGTTGACTTCATGGATGCATATGACACATAGAACGTCATCGCATCACATTTACGCTGCTGGCAGCTGTTGTCTCGTTTTGTGTGTCGAGACGTGCACTCTGAGTCACATTATAAGAGTGTACTTTCTTTTTTACTCTGGTCTCAGATTTGTGCTCAAGTCTCAGATCTGTTCTCAGATCTCAGATCTGCACTCAGGTCTCAGATTTGTCCTCATGTCTCAGATTTGTTCTCAGATCTCAGATTTGTCCTCAGGTCTCAGATTTGTCCTCAGGTCTCAGATTTGTTCTCAGGTCTCAGATTTGTCCTCAGGTCTCAGATTTGTCCTCACGTCTCAGATTTGTTCTCAGGTCTCAGATTTGTTCTCAGGTCTCAGATTTGTTCTCTGGTCTCAGATTTGTTCTCTTGTCTTAGATTTGCTCTCAGGTCTCAGATTTGCTCTCAGGTTTCAGATTTGTCCTCACGTCTCAGATTTGTCCTCAGGTCTCAGATTTGTCCTCACGTCTCAGATTTGTTCTCAGGTCTCAGATTTGTCCTCAGGTCTCAGATTTGTTCTCAGGTCTCAGATTTGTCCTCAGGTCTCAGATTTGTCCTCACGTCTCAGATTTGTTCTCAGGTCTCAGATTTGTTCTCAGGTCTCAGATTTGTTCTCTGGTCTTAGATTTGCTCTCAGGTCTCAGATTTGCTCTCAGGTTTCAGATTTGCACTCATGTCTCAGATTTGTTCTCATGTCTCAGATTTGTCCTCACGTCTCAGATTTGTTCTCAGGTCTCAGATTTGTTCTCTGGTCTCAGATTTGTTCTCTGGTCTTAGATTTGCTCTCAGGTCTCAGATTTGCTCTCAGGTCTCAGATTTGCTCTCAGGTTTCAGATTTGCACTCATGTCTCAGATTTGTCCTCAGACCACAGATTTGTTCTCGGGTCTCAGATTTGTGCTCATCTCTCCGATTTGTGCTCAGACCTCAGATTTGTCCTCATGTCTCTGATTGGTCCTCAGATCACAGACTTGTTCTCAGGTCTCAGATTAAAACAGGAATGTTTTCAAAATAAATGGCATCAGTGCTGCTTTGAAAATAGGCAGAATATGGTCAGGATACTGGACACCTCGAGCCCACTCTGGGTCTCGAGCCCACTCACACCTCCATGCGGTACTGTAGACCACGTGGACTCACTGCCAACATAACACAGGGTCTCCACGCTGCCATTCATAGGAAATGCTTGCATAACAGGGACCAGGAATTGGACCATTAACCCTGGCAGTTGCAGGCGTCTTGTGAAGCCCGGCGGCGGTGAGACGTTAAGCGGTATGAGTCCACCTCATGCTGGACGAAGCCTTCACTCCGTCTCCACTGCAGATAAAAGTTTTCTGAGGTAAAGAAGTGGCTCTTCTGTTTGCGTCAGCCTGAAAGAATGCAGCTAAATTTGATTACCCAAAGCAAACAACTCACGAGCACGAATAAACCTGAAACTTCACCCGCTGATATACGATACTTGTGGGTATATTTTAATCTGTGGTGGAAGGATTTTTTTTTTTTTTTTGGCCGGTTTTGTTTTGTCGTAGCTTAATTTATGTCGTTTAAAACCCATTTATTTTCTCGTGCTCTGCCTGTGGTTTTGATGCTTGAGAAAAGGCCCGACCAGGGGAAAGTTAAACAAGGACATATCCTTCTAAAAGACTCTGTTATTACTCTCTGAAGCCATTGACGGCTGTATTTATCATTTTACCACAGAATCCAGATCTTTAATTTTAAGAAAACCCAGAATTATGAGTCTTAGCAAGCATCCATATCTATTAAGTCCTTTGTTTTTGAGAATAAAAACAAACCTCATCTGGTTTTTAAGTGCCAGATTTCTCCATTGGAGGGGCGGTTACATCAGATCCTGCAGCGGGCGGCTAAAAAATTAAAAAACTATCTTGACAATGCAACATTTGTGACGTCCTCGTAGGAGCAGCAGAACAGGACCAGATGTGGATGAAGCTCACAATGTGGGTTTTCTTGTCTTCCCCGGAGTTCTCGGAAGCACCTTGATTTAATTTTTACAGACAAGGCAGGAAGGAGGTCCGGGGGACTCCTTAAGATGATTGTCCAGCCTGTGTCCTCGCCTCGACCGCGGAGCCATGGATTTGTCAGAGGAGGATTCGGCCGTTTCTTTATGGGTCTGTCACAGTGTTTATTTACAGCCGGCTTACCTGTGCCAGGACGCTCTCCGCCCGCCTGCACTGGCTCAGCGCCATTATCCTGATTGGGAACCATTTCTGCTTGAAATAATGCTGCTGGGCAGAATGAAGGATTATTGAAGATCTGCCATCCTGACATGTGTCCCAACTCCATGGATTCATTCATGACTTTCTGCAAAGATTGGATGTGTTCTTTAGCTTTTTGGATAAACCTGAAAGTACTGCTTTTAAAATGATGAAACCTTCGCACAAAACAACAACAACAAAAAGAAGTTGCATGAAGCAACTGCAGTCAGGTCAAACGTAGGCATCATAGGTTCTCTCGCTGCCAGGGTCCTCAACACAGAGGCACCTGTTAGCTTGTCTGGTTAGCATGTATATGCATCACAAATGGGCTCATGTACCATTAAATAATGTGTAGCAGCTTAACGGTGCAAAACCATCAACAGGACCACTTCATTCTGTTAGTCTGCACATGGGCAGTTCCTAATTGACTGCATTTTGATCCCAGCTGTAATATTTCCCCGTCTGGATCCATAGCATTGTTCGACTGTAAATCAGGGGTCACCAACTCTGATCCTGGACCTGGACCGTGTTTTCAACTCTCCCTGCTCCACCCACTGCTAAAGAACCAGGAAACACCAGACTTGACTAATCAGCTGGGGTTTTTACAGGTACACATGGAAAACATGCAGGACAGGTGACCTCCAGGATCAGGGTCATCGACTTCCAGGATCAGGGTTGCTGACGCCTGTTCTAAAGGAATTTATTACGTTTGCATTGTGATGGTTCCTCCCTGCAGTGGGAACATGTTGGATGACACTTCCTGTCTTACTCGTCTACTTTAAAATGTGAACTTCTCTTCAGTCTGACTCTGTGACTCAGCCAAACCGACTAGGTTATTTCTGGCTCCGCGCAGACGTCTGTGCAGCAAAAATTTGTGGTTCAGGGTTCGTATTCTTTGCAGTTGGAGCTTTGAATAAAAGCATCCACCAAATGACTGATGACAAAACGAGCGTGATCCTGCATGCAGAGGATTGCCGCGGCGTCACAGCCAGGGAGTAATAAGCTCCGGCGGTGTGTTGGCTGGAGCTCTATGATTGCTCAGGTGGATGTGCTCCGCGTTGTATTTAATCGCTGTGTTTGGCGATTGAGGCTTTCTTCATCTCCCCCGCCGCTTGTTGTCATGTTAAAGGTAAATAAGTCAGTGCCTGGCCCAGATGATAGCATTCATCAAGGGCGCCGAACAAAACTGCGGCACGCTGCGATGCACAGCAGTGCCGCCATCGCTTGCTCCGCACCTTCTTCTTCTTACAGGCCTCATTGTTGTCTTTGCACGGTACACTGATGTATTCACCCTCCTCCCTCTATCCTTTCTTCCTCTGTCTTTCTGTGCAGATGAAATAAAAGATGATTTTGACACCCTGGGGCCTGACGCCACGTTGCAGGCGGTTGCAAACGGTACAGGTGAGTTGACTGAAGATGACATGTTGAATGTGTTTTTGTCACCTTTGCTCTTAGTATTTATAAACTGCACAAAAGCACAAAACAGTGAACATAAGCTACACTAGAGGGCAGCCATGAGCCAAAGGCCAATAAGCTGCCAGATCTTAAACCACATCCACATTCCTTCTCCTGTAAGGGCGGCCTCCCGTGGCCAGTTTTTGGCCGCAGTTAACGCCCCGATTTCAAACTTCACAGCATCAGGCTGGATTTATTTGTTAATATAGCTGAAAAAAATTATATTACCTGCTGCACCCGAGTACGTATGATACCCATTAGGATTGTTTTTGCTCACGCTGTCCTGATCGCACACAGTGTTCTACCACAGATTACACCAGGTCCAGGCCCTGAGTGGGTGTCCGATTGGGTTTTTTTGCACTGAAACGTAGAGAATCTCATGTCAAAAAGGTCAGCAGTGGGGGAGAACACCTTAAGAGATATTTCCAGTACTTTTTGCAAAAATCAGTCAGCTGTTTGTTTTGCTTTGTTTTTTAATTAAGCTGTTGTTTTATAAAAACAAAAATCACCTCTGCAGGTTTTTCATCTGCACTGTCCAAATCTAGGTGGCACAGTGGCTTAGTGGTTAGCACTGTTGCCTCACAACAAGAAGGTCAAGGGTTCGACTCCCACCTGTGGCCTTTCTGTGTGGAGTTTGCGTGTTCTCCCCGTGTTTGTGTGGGTTCTCTCCGGCTTCCTCCCACATCCAAAGACATGCAGGTTCGGTGGACTGGAAACTTTAAACTGTCTGCAGGTGTGAATGTGTTTGTTTGTCTGTATGTGACTCTGTGACAGACTGGCATGCTGTCTGGGGTGGGATAGGCTCCAGCCCCCCCCCCCCCCCTTAATTGACCTTTAATTGGAGTAAGCAGGTTTAGAAAATGATTGGATTATCTGAATCTGATTTAAATAAAAATAAAAAAGCACACATCTTTTAAGTGGTGATTCTTGCAGAATACATAACAGTTTTCCTGCAGGATTGTTGTGTATTTTGCTGCATTTGTGTTACTGTGAGTCATAAGAAGTCTCATAGAGCTTGCAGCAGAGAAACAGGCCTACGACGTGCCGCTGCAGCCACAAGGCTGCACACTCCAGATAATGTGCAGCGTCTGACTTTCACTCAGTGTAACTTTTATTCTGAAAGGCTAAAGTTTTAGTCTGGTCAGACCAGAGAATCCAGAAACATCACTTAGTCAATAGAGCTGATGTATCTGTTTAATTTAAAATTTTAAATTAATTTAAATCTCATAATAAAAAATGGTGTATTTTTTATGATTTTTGAATTTTATTGAATTTGTATCATGTTGTAAAAGATGTATTTTCATTCTGACGTTGAAGTGATTTTTTTTTTTAAGTGAGTTTATTTATTTTCATTTCATGTCATAAAACAGTTTAAAATGTGTGTAAAATACTAATGGGGGTAAAATAAGTGTCTCCTGGAAACTTGACTTTGGAGGTTTTCCAAACACCTTCATCCAGGAGCAAACACGAACCTGCTGCTACCACAAATCAGCCCGGATACGTGGCGGTAAAAAAGAAGGATTAATCTTCCAGCATTAAAATAAGATAAAAACCGCCATGAAAACACACAAACAAAAAACCCACAAAACACTGCAGATGTGTTTTTAAAGTTCCTTATTTGGATTTGTGATGCTTTTAAAGTGGATGTGTCAGTAATCAGTAACTGGGAAACTGAGCAGCGTTAAGTGTTTGTGTTGATATTGTGTGACCCGGTTTGTGTGCCGCCCGGCACACCGGCTCACCAACCACATCCACAAGCTGACCCGCAATTAAACCCGTCGTCTTTTCTCTCAACTCCCACTAATTACATTTTTACGGCTTTTTTCAGCTTTTACTTGTAATAACTGTTTCTGGATCCAAACCTCATCTGTCATTTGTTATGAATTTAAGGATGCTGATTTCGAGCTGAATAGTCGTGTCTGTCCCAAAATTCTCCGCTCCATGATATCATCCTGGTAAACCAAACTCACGCTGCACAACCCCAAAACCCTGCCTTCAACTTTAATTATTATTACTCTGGAGTGGCTGTGATGTTTTCTTCTTCTTCTCTACTTTTTTCCATTTGTCTCTTCTGAAAATTCAAGCACAGCAAATGTTTTCCATTTTGAGCGCTTGAAGGAGTTTTGGAAACAATAATGTGGCACCGCTGTGGAAGCGCCGCCACTCCATCACATGTGATTTCATTTAAAGACATGAGCAGTTTGATCACGTCCCGGTGCCAAAGTGCACTTTGATCCAGGTGATTTCCTCTTCCACTGAGAGGCACGTCCAACATTTCTCCATAACGACACAAAGTTTTCCTCCAAAGTCACACACAAAAAAGCTTCAAAGTTTGCAACAGACATGAACAATAAAGCTTTCTTTTTCAGTCGAATGATTTTAGTCATGAAATAGAAGCCAGGAAAGCCCCAAAATAGATAAATAACACTGATATGTTGTCAGGTTTCAGTGCAGTAACAATTAGCGGCACAGTCCATGAAGAATGGTCTAATGAGAATTCAGTAAACGATGCTATCGCATTATCAAAAGCCATCCATTGGCACCGATGACATTTCCGTGCCATTTTTGACAACCAAATATCTACTACCTTGACCTTTTGCAAATTGGAAGGCAAAGTCATCACAGCCTTACAAATGGCTCTTTAAACCTCACCTTGGCTCATGGTCTAAACGACTAATTAACAGCAGAATGCTGCAGATGAAGTCTTTTGTACCGACAACTGTTTGTGCCTGTTAAAAAGGAAAACATACATATCCTTCACTTTACTCGTTCTCCTCATTCGTAAATACTGCTTCCTCATAATTAGAAGATTCTAGGTCATAATAAAAGAATAAAATACCATAACACAAATATAAGTCAGAAATACATGTTACAAGGTCATAACAATCATAATAAGTCAGGAAAACAAGATGCTAAGTCATAATGATGATCAGTCAGAAATTCATGATCTTAAGTCATAACAATGATAATAATTTAGAAATATGTGATAAGTCATAATAATTAAGTCATAATAATAAGTCAGAAATACATGATACTTAGTCATAATGATGGTAAGTCATAAATACATGATACTTAGAGATAACGATATAATAACTCAAATACATGATATTACGTCATAAGGATAAGTCATTAATACATGATACTTAATCATAATGATAACTCAGAAATACATGATATTAATTCATAAGGATCAATCAATCAATCAATTTTATTTATATAGCGCCAAATCACAACAAACAGTTGCCCCAAGGCGCTTTATTTTTTAAGGCAAGGCCATACAATAATTACGTAAAAACCCCAATGGTCAAAACGACCCCCTGTGAGCAAGCACTTGGCGACAGTGGGAAGGAAAAACTTAGGATTTCGGCAATGCATTCGGGATTCGACGCACATTAGTGCAAATACCCTGGATCTGGTTCTCGCATGTGGTATTGCTGTCACGAATATTGACATCATGCCTCTTACATCAGTGGGGTCTGATCACTCACTTATTAAGTTTACAGTTTCGCTGCCATGTTTAGTGGAACAACAACCTTATATATCATTAGGGTGATGCATCAACTCATCAACTAAATCAAATCAAATCAAATCAGTTTTATTTATATACCGCCAAATCACAACAAACAGTTGCCCCAAGGCGCTTTATATTGTAAGGCAAGGCCATACAATAATTACAGAAAAACCCCAACGGTCAAAACGACCCCCTGTGAGCAAGCACTTGGCGACAGTGGGAAGGAAAAACTCCCTTTTAACAGGAAGAAACCTCCAGCAGAACCAGGCTCAGGGAGGGGCAGTCTTCTGCTGGGACTGGTTGGGGCTGAGGGAGAGAACCAGGAAAAAGACATGCTGTGGAAGAGAGCAGAGATCAATCACTAATGATTAAATGCAGAGTGGTGCATACAGAGCAAAAAGAGAAAGAAACACTCAGTGCATCATGGGAACCCCCCAGCAGTCTACGTCTATAGCAGCATAACTAAGGGATGGTTCAGGGTCACCTGATCCAGCCCTAACTATAAGCTTTAGCAAAAAGGAAAGTTTTAAGCTTAATCTTCAAAGTAGAGAGGGTGTCTGTCTCCCTGATCTGAATTGGGAGCTGGTTCCACAGGAGAGGAGCCTGAAAGCTGAAGGCTCTGCCTCCCATTCTACTCTTACAAACCCTAGGAACTACAAGTAAGCCTGCAGTCTGAGAGCGAAGCGCTCTATTGGGGTGATATGGTACTACGAGGTCCCTAAGATAAGATGGGACCTGATTATTCAAAACCTTATAAGTAAGAAGAAGAATTTTAAATTCTATTCTAGAATTAACAGGAAGCCAATGAAGAGAGGCCAATATGGGTGAGATATGCTCTCTCCTTCTAGTCCCTGTCAGTACTCTAGCTGCAGCATTTTGAATTAACTGACTTATCAAGGATAAGTCATTAATTCATGATACTTAATCATAATGATGGTAAGTCACAAATACATGATACATAGAGATAACAATGATAATACTTCAGAAATACATGATACTAAGTCATAACAATGATAAGTCAGAAATTCATGATACTTAGTCATAGCAATAATGATAAGTCAGAAATACATGATCCTGTACTAAGTCATAATGACAAGTCAAAAATCCAAGATACTAAGTCATAAAGATGATATTAAGTTAGAAACAGATGACACTTAGTCATAACAAGAATAATAAGTCAGAAATATATGATACTAAGTCATAATAATAAGTCAGAAATACATACGTAGGCTTAACAATGTTAATAAGTAAGAAATACATGATAGACAAAGAAATACAAGCTACTTAGTCATAACGATCATGACAAGCCAGAAATGCATGATACTTAGTCATAACGATAATGATGAGTCAGAAGTGCATGATGCTTAGTCAAAACAATGTTAATAAGTAATAAATACATGATATTCAGAAATACAAGATAATTAGTCATAACGATCATGACAAGCCAGAAATGCATAATACTTAGTCATAACAATGAAGACACATCAGAAATGCATGATGCTTTGTCATAATGATGATAAGTTAGAAATACATAATAAGTCCCTTCGGCTGCTCCCTTGTTTGCACTTGGGGTCGCCACAGCAAATCCAAGGTGGATCTGCATGTTGAATTGGCACAAGTTTTAAGTTAGAAATACATGATGGTCAGAAATACAAGATACATAGTTATAACAATGATGATGACAGAAATTCATGATACTAAGTCATAACAATTATGATAAATCAGAAATGCATGATGCTTAGTCAGAAATACATGATACTTAGTCATAACGATAATGTTAAATACATGATGCTTAGTCATAACAATAAGTCAGAAATAGATGATAGTCAGAAATACAAGATAATTAGTCATAACAATGATGGTAAGTCATAAATACATGATATTTAGTCAGAAATACAAGATACTTAGTCATGACAATGATGATAAGTCAGAAATTCATGATACTAAGTCATAACGATGATAAATCAGAAATACATGATACTTATTCATAGCAATGATGGTACATCAGAAACGCATGATGCTTAGTCATAACAATAAGTCATAAATAGATGATACTTAGTCAGAAATGCATGCTGTCATATAAAGCCATATAAAATATGCATCAGGTTTTCATTGAAGCTTTGTGCACTGACCATGACTCACATTCATAATAAAGTGAGAAACCAGACTAATTTTTAAAGTTGCTGGATGTATTGAAGACTGTATTATCCAAGAAGTATTAGTAATATTAGAAACAATTGTTACATTTACAGTAATGTCAGTGACAGGTGCTCCTGCGTGTTGGTGCACACATGCAGGCAGCAGTCAGATGGATCACACCACAGAGACACTCCCTTGAAACAAGTGCTCTACAGGACAAAAAGAACAAGTAAGAAAATGCACTCATCAGTATTTTATCTGTCTGGTGCACGGTCCCAGCTCAACCCCACCACGTAACTCCTATGTAAGATGGGGCAGACATGCCAGCAGTCTGGCACCAGCCACAGCCTAAAGCTCACACACTAACCAGACTTTGCATGTATAACGTGTTCCGGTGCAGTCCAGACCGCATTGCTGAAAGTTTTACTGTGGGAGAAAAACCTGATTAAAAATCCCCTGGGCATCGCAGTGGCCAAGCGGTTAGTGAGTTTGTTTCCAGAGCACAAAGTTCCTGGTTTAAGACCACCCGTGCCCATTCTCCATGTAATGTAGAGTTGTGTCATTAAGGGCGTCCAGTGTAAACTTCTGGCAAATCAACATGCAGATCCATGTCAGATCTGCTGTGGCGACCTGGAGTGAAAAAAAGGGGGAAGCCAAAGAAACTTACCATATGATAAAAACCTGTTCTCTTGGGCACCGCAGAGTGCTCTGTCATGAACCATGTTGTGGTGCTCTTTGTTTTAAATTTTGACGCACTGCCACCTAATTAAGACACACTCTTACAGGACAAACATGTCAGGGTGCATCGTGAAAAAGCTCTTTTGGGTGTATTTGAGCATGCCCAACAGCCCGTCATAGTAGGTGGGTTCACCACTTCAATATGAGACTCTAAGTCAAATTAGATCATAGGTATGATATTCTATGTCATATGAAATCATAGGTATGATAGTTACAGCATACATATGAGATTGTAACTCACTTTATATATGTATGAGGTTCAAAGTCATATGAGGTGATAAGGATGAGATTCTAATTGAGATTCAGATTAGAGATTCAATTGCGAGTCAGATTAGATCGGAAGTATGAGATTCTAACTGATATTATATATGTATGAGATTTTAAGTCATATTAGATCATAAGTATGAGATTCTAAGTGATATTAGATCATATGTATGAGATTTTAACTGATGCTATATGTGTATGAGATTTTAAGTCATATTAGATCATAAGTATGAGATTCTAAGTGATATTAGATCATATGTATGACATTCTAACTGATGTTATATATGTATGAGATTCTAACTCACTTTATATATGTATGAGATTCAGTCATATTAGATGATAAGTATGAGATTCTAACTTATGTTGTATATGTATGAGATTCTACATCATATTAGGTCATAAGTGCAATATTCTAACTCATGTTATATTATATATATTCTAGTCAGATCATAAATAAGAAATGACATCTCATGTTATATATGTATGACATTCTGCATCATATCAGCTCATAAGTATGAGATTCTAAATCATGTCATATGTATGAGATTCTAAGTTCTATTAGATGATAAGTATGAGATTTTCTCATAAGTGAGGATCTATGTCATACTAGATAACAGGTATGAGTGTGTAAAGCCGAGGTCACAACCCGCCGTACTTGCACGTGCGTGCAGTCTACTTGCAAAAACGTGGGCTAAATTTGGAGATCCGTACGTCGTGAGTACTGCCTCAGTACGAATTTAGGAGCACGCAGACACGCCGTAGAGGTTTTAGTGCATGTAGAACTTTCGCTGCGGTCAGGCTGCGGATTCACCAGCAGTACAGATGACGCATGTTGTGAGTACTGCCTCAGTACGGATTAAAAGCAGCACATTTTCATTCAATTACTATTGAATTAACCAAATCCGTACGTAGGCAGTACGGATTACGGCACTCACCACATACTATGGAGGCTGACAGACATGCATCCACGACGCAGCTTCTCACTTGAAGTTGGACTTTATTTCCAAACTTCAGCAACACAGACACTCCACAGCTTCAGTCTGTAACTTTTTGTTCAGCTGTAACTTTTCGAGGCAAGTAAACACTCGTACAACTGACCGCTGCAGGCTGGACATGCTCATCCATCGCTGACGCCGAAAAAACACCTGCCGCTCCGGTCCCGCTCATAAAAAAGAAAAGCGACCCCACACACACACACACACTGCTTTATTGTCAACTCTCTTTATCGTTACACTCCTAGAGACATGCGTTGAACGTACTCCCCCCCTCCTCTTGCTACTGCCTCCGTACATTTTCACAAAAACGTAGTGGCCGTGGCATCCGCAGAAAACGTACGGCGAAAAAAAAAACACACGGTGGGTTGTGACCGGGGCTTAAGTCATAATCTCTAGATGGTGTTACAATGAAACATACTTGATAATTATGAGAAACCGGATTGGTTCTGATGAGACCTCACTGGGTTTTCATTTGACGGTCTGCAGAAAAGATCTCTTCAGGTTGCACATGTCGTCTGTTTGACAGAACACCATCTCATTGGCGTATGAAGGTGACTGATTTCTCTTACCTCGATGTTTGGAGGCGGCTCAGTCCTCACGGCGGCTTAAAACTTTCCCTGAAGAGGAGGGACGAGAAAATAATTTGAGAAAGATATTGTGTGGCCTCAGCACTTTGGCTGGCTTAAGATATGCTCTGCTCAGCTGTGGCTCAGTGTGTGTGTGTGTGTGTGTGTGTGCGCGCGTGTGTTTTAATTCAGTGCCCCGGCTTGTGGTTTGGCCCCGTTAATCTGTTCAACATGGAATCAACAAAAGCCACAGTCTCTTGATTGACCTTATATGTGAAAGTCGATACAGAGAAGCTGCTCTGCTGCTGATTAAGCCGCACTTGGGTTTGTGTCTCCACGTTTTTATCTCTTTCGTTTTACAAACCCAAACTCTAAATGTGATTCAGCGCGATGAGGAAATTGGGTCAGTCGGGTGTTTTTGCACCTTGTTCTGCAGCGGTTCCATGGTAGCATGTTTAGATCTGACATTTGGTTCGGATTAAGTTACAATCCTTATTTTAGCCGCCGTGGCGTGACAAGCAAACCCAGTAATTTAGATGTATTCTCCCCAAAAGCACAGCGGTAATGTTTTAGGGCGGCTGTCCTCATCGCATTTCCACCAACATGCTCCCAATATCCTCCTGTAAGACATTTCTCTGGGGAAGAAATAAACCCAATTTATCCTCCATCTCTTCTTCTTCTCTCCTCCTCCTCTTCATGTGTCTCTTCAGTCAAGAGCGTCGATTGCACTTCAGAGTTCGAGGAGTTTTTTGCTAAGCGGAAACTGGATGACAGCGACAGCCATGTGGCGAGCATTGCCGAGTACCTCCAAAGGGGCGACACCGCCATCATTTACCCAGAAGCACCAGAGGAGCTGTCACGCCTGGGTACTCCGGAGGCCACCGGACCCGAGGAGAACGGTACGAACTGTGCTGCAGGGTGGGCGGGGTCAGATGATTTAAATGCTTCCAAATGACTCAAAATAAGTCTTCGTCAATATTATGTCATTTTTGAAACATGCACCATTAGCCGAGATGGCCACCGGACCTCAGCTTTGGTGGCCCCCCCACACACACACACACCTGCCCCGCCCCCATCTCACACACACAAACGAACACACACACGGCCCACCCATAGGTCAGATTTGTTTTGCTTGTGAAAGAAGATAAACAAACTCATTTCAAGCTACCAGTAACTTCAGCCACACATGCTCCTAATTTCCATTAAGTCTGATAATATCATTATTTCTTATAACAATACCACACATGTCCAGCAGGTGGCATATTATACAGACAAAACAAAGTTGCTTTTTGAGTGGATGTAGTGCATTGAGGTTAGCGAGGTTAGGTGTGCGGTAGCCAAGCGGTTAGCATGCTTGTTTCAAGTGCAGAAGGTTCCTGGTTCAAACCCCACCCTTACCCATTCTCTGTGTAATGTGGAGTTGTGACAGGAAGGGCATCCAGATCACTTTGGATCTATGGGGCAACCCAGACTGAGTGAGCAACAAGGGAGAAGCCAAAAGGATTTACTTTTACTTGTAGTACTTCATCGAGGTTAGCCACGTTTTAATCAGCTCATCCTCGTTATGATCACTTTTAATTTGGAGACATACATGGTGACAGAATGTATTGTGTTTGAGTTAACACACTGGAAGGGATAGACTGTATTTATTTATTTTCAGAAGCCTTGCAATAATGAGCAAAATATCTCTGATATTAGAGAATTCCTGAGTCTAATTTTACTTGATTTCATTGCAATAATTTTTTGGTTTGAAAGTCAAAACTGGTGAAATTAATACTGTGTTAATAATTGTGTCACAAATCTAAACACGCTCCTGTTTGCACACTTCAAATTCTGTCACGAGTGTTTTATACGTAGTCTTTATGACTAAATATTTCAGTACTTTGTAAGTCCAAACATTTTAGTGATACGAAAATTATTTGCTCACAAACTGTGAAGTCAAATTTACTTCTGAGTGAGCGACCCTGTGAGTTGATGAGCCATTGTAGTGGCAATGCTAGGCTAGGTAGCATGCTAATGCGGTAATATGTTAAAAATCACTTGAACTGAGGGTCGTCTTATAACTGAGTGCTCGGTCTGTTGATCTGTTGCTGAAACAGTTCAGGATTGAAGTTATGTGAGGCGGCTAGCCTTTAGCATTAATGCTACATTCATCAACATGCAGAACAGCACCAGGTTTCATTCATCTAAATATTTAGCCTATCTGAGCATCAAGGCACAGATCATATCAACACAGATATTCATCTGAAATGACTGACGCTGGCTGCTGGATCCTGCAGCCAAAATGTGACGGTTCTGAAGGTCCTCTTGGTTTGCTTCGGTAAATATTTTGACCTTCTCCCGCCGAGTGTGGCAGAAAAATGGCCTCCATGCTCGGCTAACCTCTGCGTATGAGTAATGGCATTAAAAAAAAGAAGTGAACAGCAGCTCCTCCGGCTGACACGATGGGGCAGCTGTTGGTCCCACAGATTCAGCGGATGCCTCAGTGTTTACCTACAGCCTTCAGCAACAGCTGTGCCGGGCTGGAAATCCAATCGCACACCTCCAAAAAAAAAATTTAGAATGGAGACATGATTCATATCTCAGATGTAATGAAGCAGTTTGAGGACATTCACAACATGTTAGTCAAAAACAGAAAACAGCATACGATATTAAATCTACAACACAATGTTTTACTGATTGGGGGACGTCGCCCAGTGCAGATTTTTTATGTCCGATTGTGTCCGCTGTTGGTGTGGAAAAAGACGAATACCCATTTGGAAAACGGGTGTACCATAACCGGTGGTAAAAGTAGGGTCGTGGAACGTGGTCAACATTTGGGAAAGTTTGAAAAATATTTTATAATTTGTGATCCACTAAACACAACTGGTAGAATTTAAGCGGTGCAGCCTGGTGGTGTTCTTTTCTAAGAGTAGGTGAAAGTGGACGAGCGGGTATCATACGCAGTAATCCAGACTGGCGGGTCTCTGAGCAGAAGCCTCCTCCTGATCCTCCTCCACAACACGAAACCTGCGAAAATGACGTCGACTTCTTCAGCAGACGATTTTAACAGAATTGTTTCATTTCCTCGGAAAAGTGTGAGGCAAAACACGGAAGCAGTGTTTTCTGCATACACAAAAGCAATCGCGTAATAGAAGTTATATGTACAAAAGTTTATTATATTCCATTTTTGGATTAAGATCCACAAAATCTGGATTGTAATCTAGATCTGCACCAAATCTCACCTGTTCTTAGACTTTAGCACACCACAGATTCATATTCTTTTTCAGAAAGATCTGTGTATCACCTCTTGAGAAATTCACAAAAAAAATGTTGAAAAATGACTAATGTTAAACAAACTGCAAACAAATCAGCAATAATTTCAGAGATACACAAAAATACATTTTGATGGGATCCAAATAGAGGGGTTAATTCAAGATTTTGGTCCAACTTTAAAGAAATGTGCAAGAGAATAGGTTCGAGCATGTACTGTATGTAAAAACGTCAGTAGAATGTTCTGAAAGATTTGTGCATTTCTTGACAAATTTATGAATATGTCAAAAAAAAAAAGAAGCCCTATCTGGCCATGTTACAGAAACTGAAATCCCAACAAATCCTGATTCTGCCCCCTTAATTGGATCCACTCCAAAAATGAATGGTTTCCCCTTTGGTCCACACCCCACCCTCCTGCCAAGTTTCACAAAAATCAGTTCAGTAGTTTTTGTGTAATCCTGTTACAAGTCAAACAGACAGAAGACCTGACCTCCTTGGCCGCGGTAACAAACATCTGAACAAGACAAATATTGTCAGTGTTTTGTTTTTATGGTAGATGGCCCAGAGATTGATACGTAGATGAAAATTATTGCAGTTTTTCAGCTGTATAAAGTTTGTGATTTAAATGTGTTGGACACACGGAGACAGAAGAGTGACTGTGGAGCTGAGGAGCAGGGAGGAGGAGGAGGAGGTCGTAGTGCGGCGGATGCCAGGCTCTCATGTGGAGCAGATTGCAGAGATAACTCCCATACCACTCTGGGCAGTCCGCCCATTAGCTGCCATTGATTTACTGACCTTTTGGCCCGCTTTCCCTTCCCTTCCTCCTCCTCCTTCTCCTCCTCCTCCTCCTGCTCTCTCCTGTGCAGACCTGCCACCTGGAACGCCAGATGCCTTCGCCCAACTGTTGACCTGCCCCTACTGCGACCGGGGCTACAAGCGTTTGACATCGCTGAAGGAGCACATCAAGTACCGCCATGAGAAGAACGAGGAGAACTTCGCCTGCCCGCTGTGCAACTACATGTTTGCTTACCGCACTCAGCTCGAGCGCCACATGGCCACACACAAGCCAGCGAGAGATCAGGTGAGGAGGACTGCTACCGTTTCTTCTTCTTCTTCTTCCCTCCTCCTCCTCCTCTCCAGCGACTCTTTCATTCCATCTCTAATGTGCTCTGATCCCTGTGAGAAGAGAGATCATTTTTTCTGATTGGCAATCATTATTAATTTTTCATGGCATTTTGAAGATGCAGATCCTTTAATGGTAATAACTTTAATTGAGGCCCTAAATGGTTTTTTGATGGCCCTCCCTGATATGATTTTCCAGTCTCGTGTTCACGATCGAATGATTGTGTTAATTTCCAATTTGGAAATTTTTATCAGCTCCTTAACTTCACTTCACTCTTGGCCTTTAATGTTCCTCTGGAGCCGCCTGCAGTCGCAGCACTCCATCAAACCTCGCCTTCCCCCTACTTCTAATTTCATGCACTGCATAAACATCTGTGTATACTCGCGTTTTTCTCCAGCGAGTTATATCCTGTACGTCTGAGATATAATGTGAATCTGCTGGCAGTTAGCATGAATCACCTTAAAGTCCTGCGAGGTGAAAACACATCCAGCAGTCACGGCTGTTTAACTCGCTGTCAGCTGCAACTTTGAGATGTGGGGGGAGATAGATTGTGGCAAAAAAAAAAATGCACGCTTTTGGAGTTTTTGCACATTGGGGGATAATTATAACTTCTCCTTGAAGTGAAATTGTAGCAGTAAATTTCAAAGTCGATGGAGTCATTGTTTGTGCTTTAAAGAACGATTAGAATAGAAGAACTGTTTTTTTTTTAATGAAATTTTTGATGATGATAATAATAAAAAAAAAAATCCAGTTTTGTCATTTAAGGTGAAAACCACAAACTTTTCTCCCAGTGTCTTAAAGTAAAGGAGCACTCGGTGCACTCCACATATGCCAGATCTTGATCCAGACCAAATACATGAAACATGTGAAGGGCTCAGTATGTCCTTGTTTCTTTATATTTTTTTTGTTTAATAGAAAAAAATGTAGCTTAAAATGGGAATTTAAAGGTAAACACGTTCAAAAGTGTCAAAAAAAATGTGGTTCTGGACTCATAGGAATTGACTTCATTTCTGACCTCAAGCTTCAATCAAAATCCATGCATTGGTTTGTATTTTGCAAAGTTCAAGAAATTTAACTTGAAGGGAACTCTGTGGAGAACATACGTGTAACAGGGTCCAAAAACCCCATATGACAAGGTTGGTGTTGTTGAAAAAAAAAAAAAAAAAAAAAAAATATATATATATATATATATAATCTGTTCCTGAATAGGTTTAACATTTTTCACAACTTTTGTGCTTATTAGAATTTTCACTTTTTAGTACACTGTAAAAAATAATAATAATAATAATAAAATAAAATAATAAAAGGTTTGTGTTTGTGGTTTTCATCTCATAGTCATGACTGATTGATATTTGCGTTCATGCTAAGCAACAAATATTTCATAAATAAAGGCATGTACCACAAACCAATTTTTTTTTTAAAAATGGTAATTTTGTGCCTCTGTAATCCAAACCGCAACAACTCAGACTGTGAAACCACAAACTTTCTTGTTACAGAGGTGTGCTGTTTGTGCACACAGATGGGTTCACAAATAAGCACAAAACCTGAACAATATTGCATGTTGGTAATAAAACTTGTCTTTGTTGTCGTTGACACCATGGTGACAACTACAAAGTCCTCAGTTTTTTCAATTCTGAAATACGTGACAGCATACAGTGCATCCAGAAAGTATTCACAGAGCTTCACTTTTTCCTCATTTTGTTACAGCCTTATTCCGAAATGGAATTAAATAATTTTTGTTCCTTCAAAATTCTACTCACAACACCCCATAATGACGACATCAAAAAAGGTTTTTTTTATTTTTTGCAAATTTATTAAAAATAAAAAACTAAGGTGTATGTAATGTAAGTATTCGAAGCCTTTGCTAAATACTTTGTTGATGCACCTTTGGCAGCAATCACAGCCTCAAGTCTTCTTGAATATGATGCCACAAGCTTGGTGCACGTATCTTTGGAAAGTTTGGTCCATTCCTCTTTGCAGCACCTCTCAAGCTCCATCAGGTTGGATGTGGGGCGTCGGTGCACAGACATTTTCAGATCTCTCCAGAGATGTTCAATCAGATTCAGGTCTGGGCTCTGGCTGGGCCACTCAAGGACATTCACAGAGTTGTCCTGAAGCCACTCCTTTGATATCTTGGCTGTGTGCTTAGGGTCATTGTCCTGCTGAAAGATGAACCACCACCCCAGTTTGAGGTCAAGAGCGCTCTGGAGCAGGTTTTCATCCAGGATGTCTCTGTACATTGCTGCATTCATCTTTCCCTCAATCCTGACTAGTCTCCCAGTTCCTGCTGCCACAAAACATCCCCACAGCATGATGCTGCCACCACCATGCTTCACTGTAGGGATGGTGCCTGGTTTCCTCCAAACATGATGCCAAAGAGTTCAATCTTTGTCTCATCAGACCAGAGCATTTTGTTTCTCCTGGTCTGAGAGTCCTTCAGGTGCCTTTTGTCAAACTCCAGGTGGGCTGCCATGTGCCTTTTACTAGGAGTGGCTTCCATCTGGACACTGTACCATACAGGCCTGATTGGTGGATTGCTGCAGAGATGGTTGTCCTTCTGGAAGGTTCTCCTCTCTCCACAGAGGAATGCTGGAGCTCTGACAGAGTGACCATCAGGTTCTTGGTCACCTTCCTGACTAAGATCCTTCTCCCCCAATCGCTTAGTTTAGACGGGCGGCCAGCTCTAGGAAGAGTCCTGGTGGATCTGAACTTCTTCTATTTACAGATGATGGAGGCCACTGTGCTCAGTGGAACCTTCAAAGCAGCAGAAATGTTTCTGTACCCTTCCCCAGATTTGTGCCTTGAGACAATCCTGTCTCAGAGGTCTACAGACAATACCTTTGACTTCATGCTTGGTTTGTGCTCTGACTGTCAATTGTGGCATCTTATACAGTTGTGATCAGACGTTTCCATCCCCCTGTTCTTCATACCGTGTGTTGCCCCCTTTAACATCAGTGACAGCTTGGAGTCTTTTTTGGTGGTTTGTGGTCGAGTTACTGTGCAAGGAGACAAGTGAGGAAAGCCACCAAGACAACCAGACAACCCAGAAGAAGTTACAGGTTTCTGTGGCTGTGATTGGAGAAATTGTGCACAGTGCAAGTTTGGCATTTTGTATCACTGCTCTGAGCTTCATAGTGGAGTCGAGCAGAGAAGGATTTTCTTTCACCAAAACAGATCAAATCTAGATTTGCATCTCAGATGTACCTTCTGGCAATTTGTAGCTAAATTTTCAGATCTTTTTTTCTTAGAAAATCCTCCTCTGTACCACTAAACGTTTGAACGGGGTCATTTGGGTCATTTCTGTTGTCATTTTAATTTACAAATACTAAACACAGTTGTTGACAATAAATGGCTTCACACAACCTCAAACCACAAGTGAAAAAAAGTTTCAAAAAAATGAATTTCATCCATTTTGGAATGATGCTGTAACATAACAAAATGTGGGAAAAGTGAAGCGCTGTGAAAACTTTCTGGATGCACAATACGTCCACAGCTCAGTCATTGGTGACTGTGACATGAAAAAGACCGGATCATCATTTCAAACGTCACCCCAACGTATCTTTATAAGTTCAGACAATTTCAAATTTTAAGCCAGCTTGAATATACTTTTTTTTTAAACTTCTAAGACTCCTTGTGCTTGCTCGTGGGCTGGGTAAAGTTCAAATTTTTGCACCCTGAGATGACTTATGTTCTGATTTGCTGCTATGAACAAACTGAAGTGAAAATGTGTTTGAGATTGAGGTAAAAAGAAGAGATAACCGCTGTCGCTCCCTCACACGGACACAAACCTGATTCCTGAACAGGAATACCTGCCTGGTGCAGGGGAAACCAGCACGCTGCTCTGCGGTGCTCCGGCTGTTGGGCGTTGTGTTGTGCTCTCTGAAGTGAGGATGACAGGCTCAGACTGGGGCTGATCTGATCAGATGTCAGCAGCCGGCACTTTCACCTGATCTACCAGCTGGGTGTAAACGTGAGCAGATGGGCAGGTCCAGTGATGCACCATCCCGATCCTCGAATTACAATCCTGCTGCGGCTGCTGCGGCGGCGGCTGCTCAATCTGGATTTTTCAGTGGATTTTTGAGGTGGTTAATCAGACCTTTGGCGCTCCTGTTAAGACTGTTCCTGTTGGTGGTGCTCATTTCTTGCCCTTCCTCACCTAGTTTATGTCCAAACAAACAATAATCAGAAAATGAATTACTACTGCAGATTATTGATGACGTGGATGTATAAGAAAAAAATTTTGTTTAAATTGTTATTTGTTAAATTAAGTCAAAATTCCTCTTTCCAACACAATTCAAGTACTTTGAAGGGTTTTTCTAAAATTATGGGACATTTTTCTTTTTAACTGCACAAGAACCTATTTTTAGTTTGGCAGGAAACATGTTTCTTTTTACCTTATTTTTGTTCTACACTGTCAGGCGGACTGAGATGTTGACGTAAAAACATGTCCACATGTTTGTCGTTTGATTCAATTCAATTTATTTATATACCAATAAAATCAGAATGTAAGTGGCCCCCAGGCTCCTCACGAGAGTCAGGTCTGACTTTAAATCATTTATCATTATAAACCCCAAACTTTGACTGTCAGCTCCTGATACATGAGGATTTCTTCTCCTTCTGTTACTTTGACTAAATTTAACTCTTTTTGACTTTTTAAAGGCTGCAGTGAGAAGTGTCACATCAATCTGTAAGAAAAACTTTATTCTGAATGGAATTCTGAGTGGAATCATTCCTGCCTCATAACTATGATTTCAGAAGTAGAAATTTTTACTTTATAGCTCATCATTCTGAGTTAATCGTGGGAGTTTTCCACCCTCATATTGTTCCATATTTATCTGTTGTCTCCTGCACACACTCCCAGCACAAAAAAACAGCTTCCACACAATATGAATAATTAACAGATTAATCAACAAAAAATATAATTTAGTGGAAGTCCAGCTGCATGACGATGATGATTTATTATTTTACTTCTTAAAGACCTGGTTATGTGTGTCTGTCTGTGTGTGTGTGTGTGTGTGTGTGTGTGTGTGTGTGTGTGTGTGTGTGTGTGTGTGTGTGTGTGTGTGTGTGTGTGTGTGTGTGTGTGAATTTGAATTCATCAGTGATATTTATTATTTTAGTTTTACAAATATTTTAAGACCTTTGTTTTTCACTTTTGTCTTAAAAACTAAACAAAAACTTTGGTTTCTTCCTTGTGTTTGTGGTCATGTTATGAGAAAGACTGACTCCACTCATTACATTCACTATCTCATTGTATAAATTCATTTTTATTCCAGAACATTTATCCAAAAAATCCCAAAATCAGCTGTTTGATACAGCGAATAAATCAATCTCTCTTGACACCTCTGGTTCACTTTCTCAGTGACTGTAAGAAACCAGTGTTTGTAGATGTGAATTTTAAATACTGTCTTATCTTAAATATACCCCCCCCCCCCCCATCACTTGGCGTGATGTCAGATTAACATAAAGAAATAACACGTGGAAAGGTAGCGCCTGCTTGTACTGTATGTTTACATGACCTAATGCTCCTCCTCCTCTGAAGCAATTAGCCAAAATATGACTAATTAGAGTTTATACATATGCAAACATCCACTCAGGCCCCCGCCCACAAACAGCAGCGCCGGCGTTCCCACCAACAGCGAGCTATGAAGGCGAGTTAGAGCGTTTTGCTGATGCCATTCACAATTAGCAGCAAAGAGCGATTGTGTCTTATTAGTAGCAGTGGTGGGGCTAAACTTTACCGGGCAGGGTTCCTGGGGGGTGGGGTTGGGGGGGCAGGCACCGAAGCAGCTGTTGCTGTTTGTTTATGCAACTCAGCAACATACAAGTGGTGGGGTCCCTCCCCGCCGCTTGGCGAGGCCCCCTACTCTCTCTGCTTGATCTTTGAAGGTTGGGGCTGTTTGAACAATTCCTCCCAGTGTCCTGTGCGTCACCATCTGTCTCCCCAGGAATGCGGGGAGCGTCAGCACACACCCCGGCATTTGTCGAGGCTGACGTGGGAGGAGGGAGCTACTGAAATGTCTTTTTCCGTTTTATTTACTCTCCGTTTAATGTCCTCGCCTCCCACGTTTTTCACAATTAACTGTCTGATGACTGATGAGCCAGGTTTACACGGCCGGGGTTTTTTGTTATTTTTTGCTCTTTTTCTCAGAGAAACTGTTTGAATTGCAAATTTGATGGATGGCAACCGATGTTTACTTTTGAACATCAAACCTGGGAGTCGCTCTCCGCTCCGCTCCTCATCCTCAGGTTATTAAAGACACGGTTGTGTTTCTTTCCAAAGCTCCAATTAAGACATTTCTGCGAAAAAATTTCCATGCAGGTGCACAGCAGATGATCCTGAATATCTTTTGGGCCTATTCAGCTGAAATGAATGAAAAGTTGATCAGATTCCAGGTTCTAATGAAAGGAAATGTTCTCAAAATTTTGTTTTCATTTCTTCTGTTTTTCTGTGCTGCCAAATTCTGAAGACACGCCTCCTTTGGCTCAGGAGGCAGGAAATTATAAGGTGTCTGATCATCTGTTGTCATTGTTGTCAACCGATGGAGGTGGGGACAAGAAAACCAAAATGCTCCTTTGGCAACGCGACCCATTTGGCTTGTTGCTTGTTATCACACCAACTGATTGTGATTATTTTCTGAACTTTCACCTCTGTGATGTCTTTGTTTTAGTTTTTTTTTTTTCAATGTGAGCCTCTCTTTGTGTTTTTTGCAGCACCAACTGCTCAACCAAGCGGCCGGCAACCGCAAATTCAAATGCACCGAGTGCGGAAAAGCCTTCAAATACAAGCACCATCTGAAGGAACACCTCCGGATTCACAGCGGTGAGTCGCCAGAGGAATGCTGCCGGAAGCAAAAACACAAGAATTCGCTCCCTACTGCTAATAGACCGTTTCATTCACAATCAACGATGACGGCAGCATGATAGGAACTATAAACCAATATGATAACTTATTTCTGAAGGGCGGTCCACAGTGATCACTCAGAAACAGGCTGATTATTATTTGGAGGTTCTGTTTTCTGTTTATTTGGGTTGTTAAACACAAATAAATTCATTTGTTTTCATTAAACCTTGATGAGAAATGACCAATTTGGGATAATAAACATCAAATTTTGGGTGTTAAAGCAAATAACATGATGGAACTAGGATGTTGTAAAATTGAGAGATGTGGTGCCATTGGAGGAGTCAGTTTTATGAAATGTGGTGAACCCACTGGGTCACATGGTCCTGTTGTACTCTTCCTGGCCAGATATTAAGAAACTACTGTTTTTTATTAATTTATATGACCATATTTTCTATTGTATATGTTGCACCTGTAAAAAAGCCCCTTGAAGAGCAAAAACCCATATATCGGGTCACACTGGAGTATAAGTCGCATCTTTTTGTCATTATTATTATCACCTCATTAATTTGGGATTTTTGCACCTCGTAGTAGTGTTCTGCTTGTTATTTCCTTTTATTTATTTATTATTGGAGTTTAGTTTGTTCAGTGCTTTGATTTCTGTGAAAGTCCGGCATAAATTGTTACTATGGTTATTATTATGAATAACAAACACATATTTTTGGTATATAAGTCGCACATGGATATAAGTCACACAACCTTCCAGCTCGTTTTAAAAAAGTGCCAGTTGAAAAATTCATCTAAGAAAAAAAAAGATAAAAAATGTTATGTAAAGTTAATTTACATTTGTTCTGCATTCAATTCGCTGGATGTTAAACTGGTGATTTGATCATTTTTCATTTAATTTTTGGGTTGTTTTGATCTTTGATCTTGGCCTTTTAAAAAAAATGTGTTAATGGCACATTTTGGTTTTCAGCAAATTGCTCAAAGTTTACACAGAACACAATTTTTCAGCCGTATTGTCCACCAGATGTTAAACACTGCCATGAATATTTTAAAATTTTTAGATCCATTTGTGGATTTCAATTTCTGAAGGAAAATTATTTTTTATAGTTTTTGCAGGAACATTGTCGTGTGATGAGTAGAACTTGTGTAACTTAAACTTTCCTCTGTATTATCCAAGATGACTGTGAATATTTTGACTTTTTCAATACATCGATGGATTTGTGTTGTAAATGTAACATGCAGTTAAGCTTTTGTTTTACATATATACTAACCAAAGTTAGTATATGCAGTGATCCAAACATTAATCAGATTTAATACTTCTGTCAAAGGCCCAAACTATTTATTTTGTAGTCTTTCAACATTTTCATTACTGCAGTGGTTTAATAGATGCTAGAAGAAAAAACAAAATCATCTTTATTTCCAAATATTTCTGTCATTCTTAAGATAATACAGGAATAAATTAAATTTTGAAACAATTCATATTGATTTTATGTTTCTAATAATTATTGTATTGATAATCAGATTTTTTTTTTTAATCACATCAGCCATCTCAGACAAATTTTATGTCTTTCAGGTGAAAAACCATATGAGTGTCCGAACTGCAAGAAGCGATTTTCCCACTCAGGCTCCTACAGCTCGCATATCAGCAGCAAAAAGTGCATCGGCCTGATCGCCGTCAACGGCAGGATGCGCAGCCACATGAAAACAGGTTCCTCCCCGACCTCGGCATCCTTGTCGCCCACCAACACCGCCATCACGCAGTTGCGGCAGAAGTTGGAGAATGGTAAGCCGCTAGGTCTCCCCGACCACAACAACCACCTGAACATCAAGACTGAGCCACTCGACTTCAATGACTACAAGCTGATGATGGCGTCGCACGGCTTCAGCACTCCGGGAGCATTCATGAACGGGAACAGCCCGCTTGGGGTACACCACAACTCCACAGCCCAGAGTCCCTTGCAACACCTGGGGATGGGAGGACTTGAATCGCAGCTCCTGGGCTATCCAGGGTCCCTGGCGAACAACCTGAGCGAGGTGCAGAAGGTCCTCCAGATTGTGGACAACACGGTATGCAGGCAGAAAATGGACTGCAAGCCAGAGGAGCTCTCCAAGCTCAAGGCCTACATGAAGGAGCTGGGCTCTCAGGTTGAAGAACAGAAACAAGTGTTGACATCCCCTGGGGGCCCTCAGGTTGGTCTTCCACTTGTCAGCCACAATGGCGCCACCAAAAGTATTATCGATTACACGTTAGAAAAAGTGAATGAAGCCAAAGCCTGCCTCCAGAGCTTGACGACAGATTCAAAGAGACAGATTAGCAATATCAAACGAGAGAAGTCCAACCACATGCTTGAAGGAGGAGTGGATGAGAAGGTGCAGGAAAATATGTTTACACCATACGCTTGCCAATACTGCAAAGAGACCTTTCCCGGACCCATCCCTTTGCATCAGCACGAGCGTTACCTTTGTAAAATGAATGAGGAGATCAAAGCCGTACTGCAGCCCAGTGAGAACCTGATACCCACCAAACCAGGGATGTTCATGGAAAAGACTGCCCACTTGACCTCCTCCATGTTGTCCGAAAAGGGACTCTCTGCTCCTCTAAACCCCTACAGGGACCACATGTCCGTGCTGAAGGCCTATTTCGCCATGAACATGGAGCCTAACTCAGAGGAGCTGCTCAAGATTTCCATAGCAGTTGGCCTTCCTCAGGAATTTGTCAGGGAGTGGTTTGAGCAGCGGAAAATGTACCAGTACGGCAGCACTAGAACCCCACCCCTAGAGCACAGGAACAACACAGACATGGTGATCGGAACAAATAACCACCACACCCCACCAAAAGACTCTATGGCAGCTAGGTCACCTGTGTCTCTTATCAAACCTGTTGACCGCATCACGTCACCCTCCATAGCGGAGCTCCAAAACAACGTGAACAACTGTGACACTGCACTCAGACATTTGAAAAACCATCAGTTTAGTGGCAGCGGCGCCAAATCCATGGGCGAGAAATTGGACCACTCTCGCAGTAACACTCCTTCGCCCTTAAATCTATCCTCAACATCTTCCAAAAACTCGCACAGCAGCTCCTACACTCCAAACAGCTTAACGTCAGAAGACTTGCAGGCTGAGCCGCTGGACCTGTCGCTGCCCAGACTCATGAAGGAACCCAAACATGCACTGACTGTCAAAAGCAGACCCAAAATCAACAGCATCACTGTTGACCATAATAGTGTACCCTCTCCACGCGAGCACTTCGAAGAGCCTTTAAATTTGGCCTATCTCAAGAAGGATTTCTCAGCTTCCACCAACAATGGAAGCCTTGAAAAAAGCACTAGCCCTATTTTTGGCATTAACCCATTTGCTGCCAAGCCCTTGTACACGTCACTTCCACCTCAGAGCGCTTTTCCACCAGCCACATTTATGCCCCCGATGCAGGCCAGCATACCAGGCCTTAGGCCCTACCCAGGCATGGACCAAATGGGCTTCCTACCGCACATGGCCTACACTTACGCAGCAGGGGCAGCTACGTTTGCCGAGATGCAGCAGAGGAGAAAGTACCAGCGGAAACCAGGTTTCCAGGTAAATAAGCCACCTGTGGTTTTGTGAAGCCCCGAGCTCACTGACAAAATGATCTGAACTCATTTCTGTACTAATTAAAAAGTCACCTGAAGTAGACTCAAGTGGAAAAGGAGCGATAAAACCTCAGTGACATGACCCCGAGGTGGCACATTAATCAGCAGAAACAGTGCAATTTAAAAAAGAACATGATGAATCGAATCTGATTCAGATCTCACACGGCACACTTTCAAAATATTATGGCAACGAGATCGTATCATCACAAATAAGAAGGAGGTCTATTAAAAACTTACTGACAACGAGCTCGCGACAGATGGACTGATGTCATGTGTGGGTCTGACGTTCCCCGTGTGAGTCTCATAAAACTATACATACAGTAGTGTTCAGAATAATAGTAGTGCTATGTGACTAAAAAGATTAATCCAGGTTTTGAGTATATTTCTTATTGTTACATGGGAAACAAGGTACCAGTAGATTCAGTAGATTCTCACAAATCCAACAAGACCAAGCATTCATGATATGCACACTCTTAAGGCTATGAAATTGGGCTATTAGTAAAACAAAAAAAAAGTAGAAAAGGGGGTGTTCACAATAATAGTAGTGTGGCATTCAGTCAGTGAGTTTGTCAATTTTGTGGAACAAACAGGTGTGAATCAGATGTCCCCTGTTTAAGGATGAAGCCAGCACCTGTTGAACATGCTTTTCCTGAGGAAAATGGGACGTTCAAGACATTGTTCAGAAGAACAGCGTAGTTTGATTAAAAACAGGTGCAAAAAATTATAGGCTGTTCATCTACAATGATCTCCAGTGCTTTAAAATGGACAAAAAAAAAAAAAAACAGAGACGCGTGGAAGAAAACGGAAAACAACCATCAAAATGGATAGAAGAATAACCAGAATGGCAAAGGCTCACCCATTGATCAGCTCCAGGATGATCAAAGACAGTCTGGAGTTACCTGTAAGTGCTGTGACAGTTAAAAGATGCCTGTGTGAAGCTAATTTATTTGCAAGAATCCCCCGCAAAGTAAATGGTAAATGGACTGAATTTATATAGCGCTTTTCCATCTGCATCAGACGCTCAAAGCGCTTTACAATTATGCCTCACTTTCACCCCGATGTCAGGGTGCTGCCATACAAGGCGCTCACTACACACCGGGAGCAATAGGTGATTAAAGGCCTTGCCCAATTGCCCTGAGTGATTTTCCAGTCAGGCGGGGATTTGAACCCATGATCTTCTGGACTCAAGCCCAACACCTTAACCACTAGACCACCTTAACCAAAGTCCCTCTGTTAAATAAAAGACATGCAGAAGAGGTTATAATTTGCCAAAGAACACATCAACTGGCCTAAAGAGAAATGGAGGAATATTTTGTGGGCTGATGAGAGTAAAATTGTTCTTTTTGGGTCCAAGGGCCGCAGACAGCTTGTGAGATGACCCCCAAACTCTGAATTCAAGCCACAGTTCACAGTGAAGACAGTGAAGCATGGTGGTGCAAGCATCATGATATGGGCATGTTTCTCCTACTATGGTGTTGGGCCTATATATCACATACCAGGTATCATGGATCAGTTTGGATATGTCAGAATACTTGAAGAGGTCATGTTGCCTTATGCCGAAGAGGACATGCCCTTGAAATGGGTGTTTCAACAAGACAATGACTCCAAGCACACTAGTAAACCAGCAAAATCTTGGTTCCAAACCAACAAAATTAATGCCTCACAGATGTGAAGAAATCATGAAAAACTGTGGTTATACAACTAAATACTAGTTTAGTGATTCACAGGATTGATAAAAAAGCAGTTTCAACATAATAGTTTTGAGTTTGTAGCGTCAACAGCAGATGCTACTATTATTGTGAACACCCCCTTTTCTACTTTTTTTACTAATAGCCCAGTTTCATAGCCTTAAGAGTGTGCATATCATGAATGCTTGGTCTTGTTGGATTTGTGAGAATCTACTGAATCTACTGGTACCTTGTTTGCCATGTAACAATAAGAAATATACTCAAAACCTGGATTAATCTTTTTAGTCACATAGCACTACTATTATTCTGAACACTACTGTACATGAAGGAACCTCAGTCCATAAATCTGCCAAAACCCAAAATGTTCCACCAGCAACCATTGTTTTAAAAATCCACTGTTAAAAAAACATATTTAGGAGAGACCACCCCAAAATTTAAAGGAACCTACGGGTATAACATTTCCATGTAAACCAATTCTAACAAGAAATATTCAGAATAACTAGCTCCACATGGATATCACAAAGGTACTACTCCCTTCAGTTCTACAAACCCAAATCATAAAAAGTCTAGACAAGGGACAGTATGAAAAATGGGGAAAAAAACTGCAAAGAACCTTGCATTTACTTTATTTCTATTTCACTGAAGACAGTATGAACTCACGATATTTTATGGCCCACAAAATGTCCAAGCAAAAAAAGGTAAAGTTCTCAGCGCTTCTGCCAAGCACAATAATCTGGCGCAACCGGATCAGGACAAACTTGAAGAAATGGTTCTCCTATTTTATGTTTTGTGAGGTCAGTTTCATTTCGTCCATTCCTGTATTTCAGGCCTGTAACACATTGCAAAAAGCAAATTCAGAATGGATCCAATTTAGGGCTTGTTATGATGTAATGAATAAACAAATAAATAAAACAAATAATGGTGTGATTGCAAACAGGTGATTGTCATCATGATTTGGTACAAAAGCAGTATCCACGAAAGGTTCAGCCTTTGAGGATTAAAGATGGGCAGAGGATCAAATGTGTGAGAAAATGATTGAAATATGTTCATCAAAGAGAGAAATGATTTGCATATTTATCTATGTACAGTGCAAAATATCATTAAACAATTCAAACAAACTGGAGGAAGTGCATAAAGGCAAGGGCACAAACCTGAGCTTCACACCCGTGATCTCAGACCCCTCAGACGGCACTGCATCATGAACCGTCATTCATCAATAATTGATATAACCACATGGGCAAGCACTACAATACAGAGTTATAGGCAGAAATGCCCATTAAAAATTGACTGTGCATAAAAGAAGACTTGTGTTAGTTTTATCCTGAAGTGGTGTTAACTTCTCTGGCCTTAGAGGCATCACACAGTGGATATGTGTAATCAGTATTATTAAAAGAAATGGAAAGTGTGTGCTCTGTACCAATCAGGACCAATCAGACTGGTGTCAGCAACAAGTCCAAAAGCCAGGGTTGTGTCAGTGCCTTTACCTTTGTGTGATGGCAGCATTAATCCAGAAAAGTACACTGAGATTTTAGAATGGCGGGGGTGATGGCCAAGTGATTAGTGCGCTTGGTTTCATTGCGGAAGGTTCCTGGTTCAAACCCCACCCCTGCCACATTTCTGCATGTGCCTTGAAGATGGCATCTTTTCAACAAGACAATACAAAACCACATTTTGCACACATTACAAAGGTATGGCTGCTGAAGAAGAGGCTACGGGAGGTGGACTGGTCTGCCTGCAGTCCTGACCTCTCCTCAACAGTGAATACGTGGGGAATTTTGAAACAAAAAATGCAACATCAAGTACAGCTGCACCCCTTAAGACGTGTTTGCAGGTAGAATGGAACAAAATGACATCTGGAAGATTTCATCTCTTGGTATCCTCAATGATTTAAAAAAAAAAAAAACCTTTGAAGTGTTTGTGAGAAGGAATGGCAACATTACAAAGTGGTAAATGCTGGAGTGTCCCAACTTATTTTGGAATGTGTTGCACGTCTGAAAAGCAGGAATGGATGAAAATTTACAAATGAAATGAAGTTGATCAGAAACAAAACATGAAATATCTTGTGTTCATACTGTCTGCAATGAAAACAAGAACAATCTGGTCTTCCATGACCTAATATCTATCTGTGGTGCAAATCTGATGAGGATCCGTGAAGTAGTTTTGAGGTAATCCTGCTAACAGACAGATAAATAAATAAATACTAATAAATAAACGCATGCCAGTGATTTTATTACATCCTTGGTGGACATAATAAAAGTCAAAGCAAATGTAAGAATCACTGTTTTTGGCCTTTTCCATAGTCTTTCTGATCTGGGGTTGTTTGTGCACCATGTGGATAATATTTTGCCTCATTAGTCTCTGTTGTGACCGCAGCAGGTTTGCACATGTGGATTCCTGTTTTTGTGTCCGCTCACAGTTTACGTCACTGTTTTGAATCCTTTTTTCACCCTTCAGCATCTTTTGATAACTTTGATTTGCACAATTCTAAAATTGCTCTTTAAAGAATCAGCTGTAATTGTTAAATTCAACTTTAATTTTTCTGGACTGGGTCATCTGGTCCTGATCTCAGGCGTTCTCTGATTACGTTTGGGTGCTCAGGCTTTTTTTTTTTTTAAATGACAAAGGTGAAGCCCCGAGCAATGCATTTCTGTGAAACTTTGCTGCGTTTTGAAGCTATAATGAGCCGCTACATGTGTATTAATAATGCACAGACTCCATGTTCATTAGCACTGAAGGCTGAAGGCTGTTTAACATAGAAGGAACCATTTTGATGAAAAAAGTATTAATAATGTTTCCTATTCTAAGTTATTAAATTAGATTTTAAAAATACAGCTACAGGCGTTTAGTCAAATTGATAGCGGAGTGATAGCGGTCCCTTCTTAAAACACGCCGGCCACACATTATCTCTCACGTCTTCATTAAACAAAGCTCAATATCATTAACGTGCACCTTCTGATTCTCATCACTCTATCACAACGCCTCTAACGTTCTCATATTGTTTAAGAAGAATCTTCATTATAAAGGCTGGTTTCAAAGGGATGGGCCTGAGATCAGACCACAAAGGGCCGAGCATGATGGGTAATATCGCTCCACAACTGAAGCTTCGCTGTTAAAAATACATGAAAACTTGGAGAAGAAAATTATTGTTTGGAATTTATGTTGTGAGTGAAGAAAGAATGTTGTAATTTGATATTCAACATCAGTTCATTCATTTAAAATTTTGCATGTTATTTTTCTGTTTTCTTTTTGGTATTTTTTAGATTCAGCCCAGTCTCATGCTTTTTTTTTTTTTTTTGTGCTTCCGTCAAGAAATGAGTCACATTTTTGTGACACTTTTTTTTTTTTTTTTTTTGCTATTCCTACCCCTTCCCCTTCCCCTAACTCTAACCATAACCCCACAACTGTTGTTCTTCCATCCGTCCATCAATATGGCAAAACGTAAAACTCAAGAACATTAAAACTCTCAAAATCAAAATTTTATACATTAATACTGGGAGTGCAACAATCTGCCTGCCAAAAAAATCATGCATTTCTGACATTTTCAAATGCATTTTTTGAACTGAATTTGGGTTTGAAGTAGGAAGTGTACAGAATCCCTAAAATGCTCACTTCACCAACTGGATAGTGACAAATGATGCTGAAAGGTGTAGCAAGGTCTCGACTGTTTATTCATTTGAGAAGTTAACTTTTGGCAAAAATAAGATCAAAACTCAACTTACAGATGTGTTCCAGTCCTTATGGACAACTTAATGTCACATTAATTCAGATATTCTTTTGTGACCTTTAAGGGGAAATCTGGGATTTTGCACTTTGAACCCTTTTTGAACCCACTTTTGAATTTGAACCCTGCGCTGGCACACACTCTGGTGTGCTATTGAGTAAACTCTTCATAAACTATGCACGGCTGTGTGCCGGTGTGCAAAGAAAATTTTGAAATGTTCAAAACTTTTGGCACGCATTAATTTTGTGAACTAGTCATGAACATTGCACAACCTGTTCGAAAACACCGCGTGTCGTTGCGTGTCGTTGCGCGCAGGGCATCTGAACGATTATTGGCGAGGTCCATGATAAACATAACTTTACACACTGGATAACTTCACATTATCCAGCTCATAAGAAGGAATGAAAATACAACTGTTTTTCCAATCCATTGAGACAAGATTCCAAATCCGTTCTCCGCCACACGATGTGCACAAGACAACCTAATCATATAGAAAAATAATTTCTCTGTGATTCTGGGAGCGATGAGAGATGGTTTCATCAGCCAAGTTCTGAGAGCAAAAGCATCATCAGCTACGAAATGATTATTTTATATAACATAGCGTCAAATTGGACAAAGCATGCCATCAAGCAGGACGCATTGGCACGACGAATTGCACGGCAGTGCAGGGATCAAGTTCGTGCAAGTGTCAAGGTGCCTTTTCCCTCATTCCTTCATTTCTCCCTACAGCTTTCCTCCCTATTTTCCAGAACTCTTTCCTCTCTTTCTCCCTCCTTTGATGTCTTCCTGCCCCCCTTCATCTGCACCACAGTCCCTCTTTTCCTCCTCACTAGCTCGATTTGTCCTTTTCCACCAAGGTCAATATAACAATCCCTCACCTCCTTCCTTTCATCCTTCATAGCTCAATACCTCATTTCCTCGTTACAATCTCAATTTCTCCTTTCCTTCTTGGATCAATTCATCCCGCTCCTCCCACTTTATCACTATCTCAATCACGCTTTTCCTCTTCCATAACTCAATCCATCTTTTCATCTTCCATAGTTCAATGCATCCTTTCCTCTTCCATAACTCAGTCCCTCTTTTCCTCTTCCATAGTTCAGTCCCTCTTATCCTCTTCCATACATCTTTTCCTATTCCTTATCACATTCCCTCTTTTCCTCTTCTGTATCTCAATGTCTTTGCCTGTTTCTCAGGTCAATCCCTATTTTCTCCATCCACAGCTCAATCCATCTTTTCCTGTTCCATAACTCAGTACCTGTTTTCATCTTCCGTAGCTCAATCCCTCTTTTCCTCTTCCATATCTCAGTCTGTCCTTTCCTGTTTTTTAGGTTGATCCCCTTTTTCTTCACCCACAGCTCAATCCATCTTTTCCTCTTCCATAACTCAGTACCTCTCAGTACTCCATAGCAGTTTTTTTTCCATTCCACTTTTCCTCTTTTATATCTTTCCACCTCCATAACATAATCCCTCTTTTCCTCTTCCATAACATAATCCCTCTTTTCCTCTTCCATAACTCAGTCCCTCTTTTCCTCTTCCATAACTCAGTCTCCAGTTTTGTCATACTTTTCTTTCATTCTTTCTTTAACCCTTCATAATTGTTAATTTTCTACAAGATTTTGTTCCGTCTCTCTGCAGAGTCTGAAGTATCTCAGCTGTCAGGAATCACACTTGTTTTTCTCGTTCTTATTTCGTGTTTGTGTGTTTTGTGTTTTGCACCCATAGGGGGAGCTGCTCGACGGTACACCAGATTACATGTCAGGGTTGGACGACATGACAGACCCCGATTCCTGTCTGTCGCGGAAGAAGATTAAGAAGACTGAAAGTGGTATGTACGCGTGTGACTTGTGCGACAAAACATTCCAGAAGAGCAGTTCCCTTCTCAGACACAAATATGAACACACAGGTATATACTGTTCTAGACCCTTACTTTAAACCCCATGCTTTTTATGTTGAAATGTTTGTGTTGCCAAATCAGTATCCAGATTTCTTGTTACCCCCTTTTTCCACCTTTTCCTCATCCTTTCCTTCTTTGTTCCCTTCTAGCTATTTCTGTAAACCGAATCTAACGTGTTTCTTCATTGACAGGAAGTGACGCAGCACGATTCTTGTTTCTGCATGTTTGTGCTTGTTTTCCGTCGCTGCTCCACACAGTAAATAAATAATGAAGAGAAGCAGATGTGGAAAATGATTGAAATAACATTTTGCAGCATGATGATGGACTTTTGCTTTGTTGATATTCATCAGATCCGTTTCGAGCTGAGAACACAACTGACCAAATGAAGCTTTTAAGTGATTTTTAATTTTTTCTGCATGTTTGTAATAATGACTGGGTCTTAATTGCTCTGATTATCTGATATGTTGTTGTGAATTTTTATTTGGAATATTTGAACAACCACATGGTTTCATTTGTATTGACAAAGATTCAGACATTTTTTTGGCACTTATAAAGTCTGCAAAACATGAAGCTGAAATATTTAATAATGTGCAGATTTTTCAGATGGTTTGCTTTTAGTCACATTTGATGCTTTTTAAAATTACTTTTAAGGTTTGTAAACTACAAAATTTCAAAGTGCAATGAAAATGTCAAACAGTTATTCTATCGACAGAAAAATGTAACTTCTTTGACAATCATTTAACAAAGTTTGACTTGTACTAGATTTGAAAATGTTTTTTAAATGAATTAGTTTGATGGATTTGAATTGGTTGAATACCACAGGTAATCTGCTTTGTTGTAATATTTGAACTTAATGGCTTAATGGTTCTTTAATAACAATGATAAAATATTTTAAACAGATTAAAAAAAATCTGTGTGTAACTGGTAGAAATAGATTGTAACCAATGGAAAAGTAGAAAATTGATTTAAATTGTATAAAAATCACCTTTAAACTTTAACACTGATTACAGTGTTTTTATACCAGTTACACCCAGCTATTTAAATCCTCTAAAACAGATGTTTGTAAGAAGATTTAAACCAGATATAGGCTGTTTTTGAATTGGTCTAAGTGAGGTTTAAACCACTTATACTAGAGATAAACATGTTTTGACAGATTTTTTTTTTCTACCAAGGATAAACGCATTTAAAATGTCTTAAATTCTTTCAAACTGCAGTAAAACTTAAACCAGTTTATCTTTGCTGTACTAAAATTTGTTTTAAAACTGGATGTAAAACTACTTAAAACTGCTATATTGTGTTTTAGAGATGTTTGTGTCTTAAACCAGATATTAGCTGCTGAGTAATTACATTTTAAACAAGCTTAGTTTGAGAGAAACTGAGTTTTGTCTGATTTAAAACAAATGTCTACCAAATAAATTATTTTTTTTAAAAATTTCCTTTAAATTGCCTTAAAATGAACTTAAACCACTTTTTCCATTGATATAACAAATAAGTGTTTTTAAACCAACGAAAAACTATTTTAAAGTGCATTTAACCTGTTTTAAAGTTCCACCAGTTTCACTTTTCCTGCTTTAGTCTGTTTTTGAGATGTTTGTATATATTAGACCAGAGACCAGCTGCATTTTGAACACAATAAACTAGAGATAAACCGCTTTTGCCTGATTTAAAACAAATGTCTACCAAAAATAAACACATTTAAAATGTGCCTCAAATTGTCATAAACCAGTTTTTCAAGGATATAATAAAGAGGTGTTTTTAAACCAGTGGAAAACTACTTCAGAATTGATTCAAAATGGCTCCATATGAGGTTAAATGATTTTGGCTGATTGGATAATGTGTGTTTCAGCTCCAGGACAAAGTGATGGATGTTATTTTCAGACATTTGATGAACAGTGATTAATTATAAACAAAATATTAGAATTGGCAGGTCAATGGAAATGCAGCTCAAGGCTTCATCTTTGAAATGAAATGAAAGCACACTTCATTTCCCACAGCTGTCCTCTTATATGTCTAAAAGACATCAGTTCACCTTGATACAGAAAGCCTTAATGCCGTTATCGGCTCCATTATTGGTGATAGATTCCATCAGCAGCGCAGCTCTCAGAAGCTTCTGAGCGCCGATAACAAAGTCTTTCATTATAGTTCGACACAGATCCTCTTTCACGAGGTTGCATCACTTATTTTATCCGCTATCTGCAAGAGAGCGCTCAGTGCTTCACGCAGCGTGCCCGTTATCTGCTCGGACATGAAAGGGGGGCGTGGCGTCGCAGCGCCGCACTGAGCTCTTTTTCAAGGGAAACCCTGCATCTCTTTCATGTTGGAAAACGCCGTGCGCCACTTTTAGCTAAACGGTGGAGCTGAGTGCAGCTGAAACAATCCGACGCTGCAGTTTGAAATATTAGAAATGGGAAATTGAAGGTGAATTTAAGTCAGGGAAGAAATTCTAACTTTTGGCCCACAGTTTACGGCCTACGCCTTGTTAAATGATCTTGATCTGCCTGCGCGGCCACCTTGGAATTCTGGGCATCCGATGCGTCCCGTCAGGTTTGGTAGTCAGGAGGCGTCTAAAGCACCGACAGGCGTTGCCATGAAGAAGACTTGTTTTGAGAGATAAGCAGGGTAACACCCCGGCGCCGCCCTCCACCATCCCATCTCAGATTTGTTGACTGTTTGTTTGCTTTGCACCACTTTATTTACATTGCATTCATCAGGTCCAAAATAAGTCGCTGTGCGTGTCCGTGTTTAAACCGCAGGAGGGAATTTCCATAATGTGGACTGGTGAATGCGAGCACATTTGCTCACAGTTGGATTTAAAGCCCAGTGATGTCATTTGACTTCATGCCATCCAACTCATCAGAGTTTTTCCTCTACGTTTGCTTTCTTCTGACTTTGTGTAATTTGTTGTAGCAGCGGACTGAGCGCGGCAGTCGACTCACGTCCTCCTTCTTTTTTGTGTTTGGTGTCTCCGCAGGCAAGAGGCCGCACCAGTGCCAGATCTGCAAGAAGGCCTTCAAACACAAACACCATCTCATTGAGCACTCCAGGCTGCACTCAGGGGAGAAACCGTACCAGTGCGACAAGTGCGGCAAGCGCTTCTCCCACTCGGGCTCCTACTCGCAGCACATGAACCACCGCTATTCCTACTGCAAACGGGAGGCCGAGGAGCGGGAGGCCGCCGAGAGGGAGGCCCGCGAGAAGGGACACCTGGAGCCCACAGAGCTGCTGATGAGCCGGGCGTACTTGCAGGGCATAACGCCTCAGGGTTACCCGGAGCTGCCGGAGCCCATCCTGAGGCACGAGGCCGTGAACGGAGGGATCAGAGAAGGACGGAAGGAAGTGGATGAAGCGTACACAAAGATCAGACGGAGGGACGAGATGTTTGAGGAAGAGGAGGAGGAGAGCAAGAGCATGGACACGGACCCGGATACGTTGAGGGATGAGGAGGAGAACGGGGAGCACTCGATGGACGATAGCTCGCTGGATGGAAAAACGGAAACCAAATCGGATCATGAGGATGTGCTGGAGGATGGCATGTAATGGCGGACGATGCTGAAAAGCTTCCCACTTTAAAAAACAAACAACAAAAAACAGTATTTTTACCTGCTTAAAAATGCACTGCCGCGTTTTTAAGCTGTATGTGCACGTGCCTGAAGCTTCCGGGAAGCTTTTTTTGACAGATGATGTTAATGTCTACCCAACAAAAATCAATCTGAAGGGGGTTTGTGAAATAAGCTGCATTATGCAAACCTAACAATAACGAGAAGATGTACAGGACTACGGCCTAAAAATGTGTGTGGTGCTAACCTCCTCCAATAAAACCCCCCCGTGTTCCATAGTATTTATAGCACAACTAGTGACTTGTACAAATTGCACTCCGCTTCTGTAATCATGAAGAAAAATAATAAAAAGTATTGCCTATGTATATATTTATAGAGTGTTGGAACCAGAGCAGTGATGTGTGTGTGTGTGTGTGTGTGTGTGCGTGTGTGTGTGTGCGTGCGTGCATGTGTGCGCGCTCCACCTTCCTACCTACTGTGTTGTCTTTTTCGTTGGGCCACCGCTGCCCACCGCCACTCTTGTTATAGGCCTCTCCAATCAACTCCACATGAAGGAATTTAAACCGGTGGCTGTATGAATGAGCTCCTCCAACAACCTGTACAGGACCACATTTGAAGTGAAAATCCACTTTAATGTCTGGAGGAAAATGAAGGAAATGTTTTTTGATAAGAGATAAAAAAAAAAGAAAAAGAAGAAGCCTTATATGCAAACCTTTTAACCTGTGTGTTTTCTGCAAGTGCCACCCCAGTATCGTGTTAAAGGACTTTTGTTCACCAGCTTCAGTATTCTATGAAATGGTTCACCATTGTTCTTTGAAGCACTCGTTGTCAGTATTAAAGACTCTCGGCAGCAGTTTCTTTAGTTTACATTATGTTGTGCAATGTTTTCTCAGTTTTTTTTCTAACTCTGTCAGTATTACACCAAACCATCTTTTTTTTTTCTTTTTTCCCTTTTTTTTAAAAGAGAAAACAAATTTCATTTGTTGGTTGAAGAATCATTATTTATGTGGCCCATTTTATATTTCCTAATTTTATTTATTTCATACTGTTGTGTACAGTATTATAGTTCTTCAGTATATAGATATATTTTAGTAAAAAAGAAACATGTTGTCGATCATGGGGCAAATTTTACGGAAAGAGAGCATTTATTGTGTTTTGAATCATTGTGAAAGTTTAATCTTATTTCATTTCCTTTTATTTTCCAGTTACTGGAAAATTCCAAATTTGGGAACTTTTATACAATTGTGAAAACACTGTATTTTCAACTGAAAAAAAATTCCACTTTCTTCATCTTGTTTTTTTTTTTTTTTTTAAGCTGAAAAAAATTGAAGAGGGACTGTTGAATACTATGTATGATATCCTGACTGAAGAAGAATCTTTCCTGAAATGTCTTTGTAAAAGTATTATTGAATTTGTAATTTCTCTGGAAAATGATCCTGCTCGAATAAAAGTAGCCAAATTACAGAGTACCAAAACCTTCAGTGCTTCATGTTTATTCATCCAAACATTCTGCTGCTGTTATTATCAAAGTGAGGTGACCTTTGACCTGCTGCTGATTGGGTTTTTTTTTTCTTTTTGAAAAACCAAAATTTAATCCGCTTTTATTTTTCCAGCGCAAACACGAACAATCCGCCCGTGTGGTCGTAAATATATTAATCTGTGTCTAAGCATCCTGTTTATATTTCCAGGCATCAGTTCTCATCTTTATTATTTCTACCATTAATAGGGCAGTGCAGTCTCGTTTGGGGGCGGGCGCTAAAGGGGTAAAATATGACACATATGATGTCATTTATTTACTTCTGGGGACAAAAACATGGCATTTTCAATGGGTTTTTGGGCAAATTACACGCAAAGTGAAAATGCAAAGAAAAAGTGATGATGCAGTGGAAAGTGGACGTGTTGTGGTTTGTTTATGACCCGGAGATCAAACGTGTCGAGGCACTTTTGCAGGCGAGAGAACGTAGCTGCTGTGGTTAGCTGTGTAGGCTAAAGCTGGATCAGTCTTGAACCAGGATCCTCCCAAACACTCCCATTCCTCATTCAGCTTCTCAGGTACTGCAGTTGGTATCCGCTGATTCCTTGTTCATCTTGTGTAAAATAATCAAATTAGTCAGGGACCAAAATGTCAGCCAATATAGCCCCGATGTGTCAATTCAAGAATCTCAATTTCAATTCAATTTAATTTCAATTTAATTAGCTTATAATGCGCCAAATCACAGCAAAGGCCGTCTCAAGGCACCTTACACGGAATCTGGGTCCAAATCTGTATTTGCATGGCTCCAAGTTTTCAAATCAGTCTGAGGTATTTTCCAAGAGCATGAGGCTAAAATCCAGGTCTTCCCCCCACCCCCATGCCTAGTCCCAACCAACCCGAACTAAGACCAGTCTGGATGTGTTTAGGCGCCTGTCTCCTCGAGATTGCCTTTGTTTCTAAACAAACAGATGTTGCCCTGATCAGTCTTTTTTGTGGGAGGAGTTGTACGACCACAGGAACTTGGCAAACTTCAAGATGTTCCTCTTCTCTTACACCTCGCGTTGAAACAGGTGATGCCCTGGACTCGCCACCACCTGACGCAGATTAAAAACTACATCAAAGACTCGAGATGAAAGCAAGTAAAGGTTGAGCGATGTCACGCATCAGGAGGACGCGCTTTGCATTTTCTGATTTTCCTATTGATCGGCACGCTGGTGGATCATTCTGCTTTGGCTCTAATTAGTTACTAACCTGTTGCTGTTGATGGTTCCACGGATTAAAGAGACAGCCTTATGTGATAATGTGGCGTGAACCTCCACGGACAATTAGGCAGAAACTCATCAGTCCACCTTTAATTCATTCATCTCTTTTATCACCCGCTAAACCTGATGGGCTACGAGGAGGAAGGACAAAAGGTCAAGATGGAAGTGATGAAAGTTCCTGTAATGCTCAAAGTTCCTTTGCTGGATGCGAATTCTTCTTCGTGGGTTTAATCTGTTTCATGATGTTAACATGTTCTGGTGTAAAACTGTGTTGGGAGGGTGACCGAACATTTATGAGGCAGGAAAGGAAAAATATAAAACCTCCACCAAAATCATGGCGTTGCAGTCATTCATACACGTGTCATGCACCCATATGCACTGGCCAGACGGTGCACTTTGGACAGCTGAGCGCCGATGATTCACGTCAGACTCTGAACCTCAACGTACATTTGGCTTTGGGCTCCTCAGCTGCCACTGAGAACCTCCTCTGTCAGACTTCTACCTGCAATAAAATGCTGTGGCACCGGCTGGTTGTCATGACAACCTTGTTTACACACCAGTCTTGCACAAAACCTGAATGTGTGTAAAGAAACGGGGCGTTACACCGCGGAAAAACAGACATAACCAGGAAAATCCTGAAACAGAGTGACGTGACAGAAGATGAGGAGCAGCGGCGGCAGCCTGAGGTTTGGTTCAGAGTCTGAAGTTTCGATGTTGAGTGAAGTTACGCTGCAGAAACCGACTCCTCCCAGGTCAATGGCTCAACTTCCATCAAATGTGGCACCTGGGTGAAGGTTTCCCTCAAAGGGATTGTTTTGGCAGAGGTCAAGGTCATCGGGGTCAAAGGACAGAATTTTGAGTTTCACTCTGCCCATCTGCACACACATGGAGATGGGTTCTGAGGTTGCCCAGGTGACTTTAATGTGCCAAAGGTCAATCACTGGGGTCAGATTGAGTGGATATGCAGACCTGGGTTCGAATCCCGCTCATGCTACCTGTCTGTGTCCTTGGACCAGACACTTTAATCTGCAGTGTCTCAGTCCATCCAGCTGTTTAAGGGGACCTGTCTTGGCTGGAGAGGTATGGTGGCGTCCTGTCCAGTTGGAGTCTCACTTGCTTCACGCGACAGAATCCGGAGACAAGTGCTGACGTCATCAAGCCTCTGGGTCTGTACAGGACTGATTCCAAATGGGAATCTTTGCAATCAAAGGTTTAAAAAAAAAAAAAGGTTTTCGCACTTGGCACACATATGGAGTTGAGTTCTGGAATTGCCCAAGTGAGGTCAAATATGTCAAAGGTCGGCAATCATTAGGGTAACTCAGGTGCTTTGGTTGATTTTCAGCACACTTAATATGTGGCTGATGGTCAACCCCAAAGTTGACTTTAGAGTGTTAATTTTTTGGTTAAGGTCAAGGCCACAGTGGAAAAGGTCAAACTTTAGCACCCCTTCACACATAGTGCAAAGTTTGGTCAAATACGGCAAAACAGCACAAAACAGTTCGAATTAGCGCACCACAAAACGTTGCGCCGACGGGCAAGCGTGCACGATCCCGGTGCGAGAATTTGCCCACCCGACGCTGTTCTTTGAGCAGGAACAGTGCGAGGCGCGCCACATTGCACCACTTATGTGTCATAAATAAAATATAAAAACCAGCCGGTACCTGTGGGACCACATCACGTCGCTTTTGTGGAATAAAAAAAAACATCCTACAGGACTCGAACCCACGCCTTCCAAAAGCTCTGATTATCAGTCAGAAACCTTGCCACTAAGAGCTGTGAAGCTGTCCTTTGAAAGCTGCAGGATTCTGCCTCATATCAGGAAGGACATGAAAGTATGACAAAAAAATAAAATAAAATCACACACCATATAAAAACACCGCATTTATCAAGCGATCAATACAAATATGATCTGTCTGTTCCTCTGGTGATGACTCATGGTCACTGACATACAGTCATGAAATGACATGAATGAGAAGCAGTGTGCTCTGATCATGTCCACATCTACTGGTCCGATGCGTCCAGTTGCCCCGTGTGCATGGTCTGCCAGACGCATGTCTTGGGGACAGCGCACCACAGCACAGACACCGCATCATGTGGAACAGAGCTCACGTGGGTGATGTGACGGTCAGATCACCCCCTGCTTGATCTGATCTGATGGTCCGTTTCAACCTAACAGGTTTCAACCGTTCCATGTGCGTGTTCGCTCGCTATAGCTTGTCGCCACGGCAATATATGTTTTTATTTATGTCCACATAAGTACAGCAATCAGACACACGCGCCTCACAGTGGACAGTTGTTAGTCCATGTCTGTCCAAACACAGAAGGTGTTGTCCAGCTGGAATGTCCAGAACGACAGATCACCACAGCTGCTTCTGAGGAAGCCACAGCTCCTGTCAGTGGAGCGCACACACCCACATGTCAGTGTGTGTTTGCAAAGCCACACTCATGGGGAACTTAGACAAATTTCACTGCGAGTACGACAGTGATTGTCTGCAGTCTGTTGCTAGTCGTGCCAACAGCGCGACTGGCTACACATTTTCTAAGTGATGTTTGTGCGTGTCACCTGGAATTTGGCCGACACCTGCTGTGAGAGGGTGCGATGGGTTCGCACAGCGCACACTCTGTCTTTCAGCCACTAGTAAGTCCCTTCGGCTGCTCCCTTGTTTGCACTCAGGGTCGCCACAGCAAATCCAAGGTGGATCTGCATGTTGAATTGGCACAGGTTTTATACTGGATGCCCTTCCTGACACAACTCCACATTACATGGAGAAATGTGGCAGGGGTGAGATTTGAACCCGGAACCTTCTGTACCGAAACCAAGCGCATTAACCACAAGGTGTTGGAGGCAGGGACAATTCTACACATTTTGATAACAATTCCTGCTTTGTGCGCACTTCGACCAACCTTCGCACTATGTGCGAAGGGGATCTTAGATTGTTCTCTCCCATGTCCACCAAACGTGATATACATATGGAGATGTGTTCTGGAATTGCCCAGGCAAGGTCAAATATATCAAAGGTCAATCACTGCAGTGAAAGGACAAAATTTAAGTCCCCCCCACCCTTTGATTATTTTTAATAACCAAAGTAGTCACACTTATAGAGGTAGATTCTGGAGCTGACCAGACAACATCAAATTTGCCAAAGGTGAATCACTGAGTTCAAGGTCACTGGGGTCAAAGGTTAGATTGCCAGAACTCTTCCTGCCTTCCTGAACACAGACAGTACTGCCAAGGACTTTCAAGACAAACATGGTGAAGGACAAGAAATATGGTGGCGACCTGTTTGGTACAAATAGTCTGAAAAATGACGGCGCTGGTTTTTTTACTCTTAACTGAGACGTGTTGATGTATTATTGAAAAAGGTTCAGAAATGGTTGCATTTCTTTCACAAACTGATTTTTACGTCTGCCAAGGACAAAATAAAATCATCAGTGTTTATTTATTTGTCTGTCTGACTGTTAGCAGGATTACGTCAAAACTACTGCACGGATTTGGACAAAATTTTCACCCCAGACTGATATTAGGTCATAGAAGACTGCATTAAATTTTGGAGGTGATCCAGATCTGGATTCTGGATCAAGATTTCACTTTATATAGACTTTGAAGGATTACGTCAAAACTACTTCACAGATTCTCACCAAATTGGCACCACAGATACATATTACACCATGAAGACTCCATTAAGTTTTAGATTGGCTGACGTCAGAAATCTCGGATTGCTTTTGTTAACAGTGTAATCCTGCTTTAAGAGTAACTTCAGTGATGTGGATCCCTTCATGAGCTGGTCTGCAGACAGCGTTTCAAAAATTCCAGTCAGAGTTCAATATGGTGAAGGGGAGACAGCAAATGTTCTTGGGTCGAGTCTGCTGAAAGGCCGAAGCTTGGATGATGAAAAAGTGGATGTGAGGTCACACTTTTGACCTCATTAAATTATTTACATTTCCCCATATGCCACCCGGACGGTTCGTGTGGCACATGAAGGCTGAGAGAGAGAGAGAGAGAGAGAGAGAGAGAGAGAGAGAGAGAGAGAGAGAGAGAGAGAGAGAGAGAGAGAGAGAGAGAGAGAAGCAGAGAGCCGCTTGGACCTGGCAGTTGGAGAGATGAAGTTCAATGACATGCAGGGAGGAAAAGTACAAGTGACCAGCAGGGATTAGCCAATCAGGGCGTCAGAAGAGCAGCCAGCTGTTCATTCTGGCTGCAGCAGAAAAGAAGCCTGGAGCAGGTGGTGCCAGGCCGTGCCAGCGGTGCTACAGAGGAAAAGAAACGTTCCTGCTCCACTTCTCAACTCTTTTCTTCCTTTTCGTCCCTGCTCACCATTTAACACTTCGCCTTGCATAAATATTACACAGAAACATGAAAAATCTGCAAGAGTTTGTTCCAAAAATCAGCCACTGGATGTTTGAAAGAAGCGGCTTTGAATTTATTTATGAGCCATGTTTCAACACAGGAATCTAAAATTCCCAGAACATGAAACAAATGAATGGCCGTTAACAGAAGGTAAGAAGGTAAAAGTCACACAGGCGTGTTTGATCCTCAGATCTGTACTCAGTCTGAGGTGTTTTTATGACACGCTGAAGTTTAATCTGTATTTTTTCTGAAGCTACATGGAACATTTATGGGAACATTTTGTTGATCTGGAAGAAAAAGTAGCAGTTAAACACTTTACATCGTTCTCAAATATTTGTGTGTGCATGAATGAATGGAGTGGTTGTGGATTTGTGACACTCTGTTGTTTGGTCTTGAATATTTAAGATGTGGGCTCTGGTTTTTGACAAAATCAAGTTATCTCAGTGTTAAGGAGAGCTGCTGAACTGCAGGATTCATGTCTGGACCTCAAAAATTTACTCTGACATGATCTTTTTGAAATAAGAAGATAAAGTTACCACAATATAAACTATAACAATCCAAAGCCAGGCAACAGCATCTTCAGCATGGAGCACTGGAGACCAAAGTGGATTAAGCTATAGAAAACCAAACTTTGTTCATTTGTACCCTCCAGGACTTTAGTAGTCTTCCAAAGAGTCTCAGTAATCCATCCATTGAAGACAAGAGGGACGAAAGTCATATCACAGCAGGAACCTGGAAACCGAGTATGAGCTACAGATGCTGGAAACGAAGTGGAGACATGCAGGGATAGTTTATTTGGTACCCTGTCAAACACAATAAAGATGAAACGGAAAAGGTGAGTGGGAGCGTGTGTGTGAAGCCGTTAACGCTGTGGGCTCAGAGCAGCGCATACACACACTTAAGTTACAAAAATAATTAGAAGAAGAAGAAGAACTACCCAAACAAACTTTTACTCACTAAGCAGCTACCCATCGTGCACCATGCCAGCCTCCAGCCTGTTCCCAACCCGACCCAATGCATTTGCGCATCACATATGATTTGACCATTGATGGAATGAAAATGTTTCCTATTCACAAAAACAAATTCATCATGTGATGGAGCCTTTATAGCAATATATGTGCTCCAATTACATTAAGGAAACCGGCTCTCGCTGCAAATTGAGCTTTAATGTTAGAATGTGATGCACCTGGATGACTTTCGGATGGTTGCATCCCACAAAGCTGGCATGGTTCAGCTCAGAGTTGACTGGCACACTCCTGACCAATCGGCCAGCTCCCGCTGGAATGCCCTTGTTGCCAGGAATCGCAGCGTAGTCAGCACCTGTGCACTCCGGGCCAGCGGCAGTTCTGCGCACAACTCTAGCAACAGTGACCTTGGTAATCGAAATTGACTTATGAGCCAATTATCATCATTTTAAGTAAATCCTCGCGTTTCCTGAATACACACTCGCCTCAGATTGCACCACTGGTAAGGTTCTCTAACAACGCTAACGCAGCCATTGTTAATGTTATTTTCCTCATCACTTATCCACAAAGTTGGGTAGGATTACTTTGAAAGAATACATGTGGATTACATGTATGTATGTACATACATTTGGATTACTTGTAATCTGATTACTTTTGGATTACATTTCAAAGTAATCTAACCCAACCTTGCTAATCCACCCATATAACTGCAAACACGTGGGTGTGTTAATTGTTCATAGGCGTGTCTCTGGTATGCACATCACTCTGATGACGTCTTGTTTACACACTACTAACCAGTGATGCCGGTAATAGTAACGCGTTACTCTAATCTGACCACTTTTTTTTAGTAACAAGTAATCTTTCCAAATCAGTAATCAGATTAAAGTTACTTCTCCAAGTCACTGTGCATTACTATTATTTTTGCATTGTGGGTCGATAGCAGCATTAAACTTGGTCTGTGGGCAGGGGGTCGGGGTTCGACTGAACTGCCCACTTTAAGTGAGCTGTGAGTTTTTCATTCACGGTTTTCTGCAGCAGCTACGACTCGTCCTCACCTCTTAAAGCACAGTGACAACAGCACACCTGCACTGAGCTTTACAAAGACATTTTTATGCTTTTTTCCTCCTTTATTTAGGTTTCTGAGCTGAGCCGCTCTGTATCTGCTCGTTAAAAACAGCTGATCCTCCGCGACGCGTCAACAACTAACACTATTTTCCACTCAAATGCACCTAAACTCTCTTTCTGAGGACCACATGATGTGAAAACACAATAAAACTTTCTTACCTGTAAATCTGGTCATGTTTTCTGCATAAATAAATGTTATCCATTCTTTGTGCTCAAACGCCAAAGCAGGGGCGAATCCAGATGGAATGGGGGCGTGGGGCCAGGATGTGCCCCCCTCCCCCACAACACCCCTAGATTAAAGGTCCAGTTTTGAAGCCGTTTTTTACTACAACTACTAATACTGCTTATAATAATAATAATTTCAACAAGTAAAATGTTTAGAGAGAATTTAAATGTTAGAAAAATGTTAGAAAGAATTTAATAGTTACATTTATAAACAATGTAGGTTAGAAATTGCAAGTTTTACTGTTACAGTGCTGTCAACAGTTAAATATGAGGTCAAGAAAGAGGTCTTTATTTTACTTTTTATAAAACAAGTATTTATTTTCATTGAAGTCAAGAAAGGGTGACTATAAAGTGAGTTTTGGCAAAACAAGTATCATTGTCATGTTGAGATGGCAGAGGGTTGTTGTCGGCAGCTGGGGAAAGTAACTAAAAAAGTAACTAGTAATCTAACTTAGTTACTTTTCCAATTGAATAATCAGTGAAGTAACTAAGTTACTTTTTCAAGGAGTAATCAGTAATCAGTAATTGGATTACTTTTTCAAAGTAATTGTGGCAACATTGCTATTAACGATTTTGTGTCGGCAGTGTAATAGCTGTAGAAACGTGCATACGCCAGTCATGAACTTGGCGTGGTGCACGCACATTTCCATGGTCATTTCACTTTTGATACATCTGAATGTTAGCATGGAGAAGAACGTATGCCACATTTTTGTGCATATGCAGCCTTGTACACGAGGCCCCAGGTCTTTGGATCCTGCAGCATCTGGATCCAACAGCAGGTCTATGGATGAGGTATCTGGATCCTGTAGGTCTTGAGGTACCAGAAGCAAAACCAAAATCCATCCATTCATGTTCTAAACCCGGCTGTTCCAGTTAGTGCTCATGAGGTGGAGCCTGCAGCTGACCAAAATGTTAAAAAACGTAAAAAACATGACAATTCCTGCGGCCAGTAAATGCACCGTGTAACTGCCATGGCAACGGCCACTGGAGTCCCGCCCCTTTTGTAGTACAAGGTGGTGATTTGTCTGTCAACTGTCAATCACGCCAGGTGCTTCTCTCAGGTTTGCCTTCATGCTAACAGTGTTAGCATGCAGTTTCTACAACGTTCTGATGGTTTGAAAGTGACTCAGTCTTTTTTTTTCTTCAGACGATTGTGTCAACTTTGTGTTTTTTTAAAGCACACATTATTTACAAAGAGAGGAAAGATTCTGAAATTGTGTTGAGTATAAATGTAGAAGTCATGATGCCGATAATTAAGGAACTTCTGGAACATTCTGTCAAATTAAACAAAGAAATCAGTCGGGTTTGGAGGTGAGTTATTAGGCTCTACTTTGTATCCTTTATTTGTATAAAGTGGCTTTTCACTGTTTTTCGGCCAAATAAACTCAAAATATTTTGGCTTCAAATGTTAAAATGTACGTGATCTAATCTTTGCTTACATGTGGTTTTTCCTTTTCAACAGAAAATGTACTTTGTATAAATTTGTTGTAATTGGTTTAGGTTTTATTTTCCTTCAGCCTGTAAGGTAGTAGGTGTCCGCGGCTTTGGGCAACGCCAAGTTTAGCGTCCGAGGATCGCCAGACCTACAGGAAAGGAGTACCAGGTCAGAATCTTGGGCAAGGTCAAAAATGGATGACCTTGACCTTGATGTTAAGGTCACAGGCCAAAAATGAATTCTGTCACTGAGAGGTTTCACTGCTGTGGTTTCGCTGTTAGCTGCCAGTATTTTAGATTTTTATTATGTGAAGTTTGTGTGTAATTTTGTTGTAACTTTATTTCTGTCTATACATTTAAAGAGTAAGTATATTGTTAAATTTAACATTCAAATTGACCTTAGGAATAATAAAAAAAAAAAAAAATTGTAAAGTAGTCAATCTGTTCAAGCATCATTTAGATTCCCACACGTTTTAAAAGTATTGGTGTGTGGCACTGGCATTGCAAAAAACGATAAAAAAAATAAAAAAAATCCGTAACATGAACCCCATCATCTCTGCTGTATGACAAGGAAATACCGTAAAATGAACGTGTTTGACATTTACGAAAAACAACAAGAAATGCTGATGAAATTCAACACATTGAAATAAGTTGCTTTGCGCCTCTTTTCTTCTTCTGGATTTTTCCTGTGTTGTGCTTTCTCATACCATTTGTGGTGCTGCCTCTAGTGGCAAACAAAAGGAGAACAGATATGAAAGTGTATGTGAACGCTGACTCCGCTGACATGCAGCAGCAGCACAGGAGTAAAAACCTGAAAAAATTAGAAAATGTTGATATGCCCAGATGTTTAAAATGTACAGTGACATGGATTTTTGGCCAAAGTCACATTGGCTACTAAATTTCCAAAGGTCTTTTAACTTATCTGGCTAACTAACTAACTAAGTAACTGCAGTACATCTTTTGTAAAAGTACAGAACATCACACCTGCTAGCTTTCAGGTATTGTGGTGATATAGTGGTAATTGTGTGTGCAGTGGTAACACTTGTATACATATCAGGACGGAAAATGCTGCTAAAATAAACATGAAGTTAATTTGCATTTTACAAATCATCAGTGATTTACATGTTTTCACTGTGTTTGACAGGAAGGATGTCACGTAAAGGCAACGATTTCCTCAAATAACGAGAGGAGCAGATCGCCGTCAGCGTGTCCAGCCAGCGTCTGTCCGCGCTCCCTCTGAGGGGGTAAGTGATTATGTGTTTGTGGAAATCTTTTGATATGCACAAACACAGATTCTAATGCGCCCAGCAACAGCGGATTTTTGGCTGACGGCTGATTAGGATGCCGGATCATGGCCGAGACCGCGGGGCCCCAGCTGGGCACAGGGAACATCGCTCATTACACGTTTTCCGAGGGTGGGGGTGACGCTAATTCGCACCGCCGCGCAGCATGCCGGTGTAGGTGTAATCATATCATTCTAAATCAGCGGTCAGTTATGAGGCAGCCAGGCTTTGCCTCATGCCAGAGGGCCGGCTGGAGCCTGATTAAAGCCTGGCCAAAGACAAAGTGACACGTCCTTAACCTCATCGGAGGAGACGTTAAGCAAACCATCACTTACACGTCAAGGTGCGAGGCTCGTCCCGCTGAGACCGACAGTGGCTGAGTGAACTGCTCTCTCTCATTCTTTTTTTTTTTTGTAAATTAGAGCGAGGCTTTCTTTTTCTCTGGGAGCCACATGCATTTTTTATGAAGGCATCATGGCTGATGGTGGATGGCTGCCTGGGCGTTGCCGTTGCTAATATGCTAGTGTCCTCTTGATTTAATTAGATGTTGGCCCCCACTATTTTTGACAAGGAAATATCTGCTCTAATTAAGCGGGATACTTCAGCAGAGAATGAACAGACAGAGCGATTCAAGCAGGGTTAATGCAGTCATAAAATATCCATGATTTCCTGCCCTTTGCCCTCCTTAATTATGGTGCTTTTCCCTGAGTTTTCAAATATGATTGTGTTTGCCATGTTTTTTTTTTTTTTTTGGGTGGGGTGGGTGGTGAGGAGCTGTTTGGTTGAAGATTATTCACAGGGAGAGACTCCTGGGTGTGAATGGACTCAGCACTGTTTTGTGCTCTCTTACTGGAAATTGATAATTACTCCACAGAGGAGTCGAACCTTTGCAGTTCAACCTTCCTGTTGAAAGGGAGCGAATGCAGCATTACATATATGTGATTTCTTAAAGGAGTTGCCTGCAGGGATTAAGCCTTAATGATGGAAGTTAATTATGTTAAGAGTAATTTTTAAAAACAGTTCATGAACTGCAAATTATACTTAATGTTGCTCCTTAATGCTCTTAACGGTAATTAAATTGCCTAATATATTTCAGAAAAATGAACAGGAGCGATGGTTCAAAGGAACTTTGTAGGACTTTAGCGGTTAACACCTAATTCATTACATTTATGAAATAAAAATCTACTTTGATTGGCTTAACATTTAATAAAGATGTGTGCTAGTCCTTATGCTAACAAAAACGGACTGGTTCTAAACTTTTTTTGTTTTGTTTTTAAGCTGTAAGCTCGGACCCAGTGTCTGTCACCAGTTGATTGAGTAGCCAAATGTTTTTGTTCCCAAGTCTGAATTTCCAGGTACAGTAGAATTGAGCAGGGTTTATTTTTATCTCAGTCATGCCTCCTTGTTTCTAAAGGCAGCTTGTTTTTGAATAGAATTATATTCACAGAAAGTCCTTGAATTGGAGACCATTTGTAGCTCAGAACTTTCCCTCATTACTTTCCATGTCATTCTTGCTTTGTGAAATCCTCAAACTCTGATGGGGGGTATAAAGTTCTGATTAACCTGTGCTGCTTGAGCGTGACAATCCTGGTGTCACAGACTGAACGGTCCCCCCATAAAAATTGGTCCGCCATGCCCCCACTGCGCATGCGTCATTTGGGATCACACCAGCTGGTCTGAGTCTGACTCTCTACACTCAAAGCGATCAAAGGGAATAATGTGATTATTAACCATCAGATGACAAGGTAAAACCTCTTAAATCATTCTAAAGTCAGTTTTACACAGAAACAGGGCAATAATCAGTGAGTTGCTACTGACGCTTTGAAATGATGGAGGCGCAGCGAACGCAGCAGCAGCAACTCCTCTGGCTGCTGCACTCTGATCGCTTCCTCTGTCTTTTATGATGAAATAATGGCTGAATTTATGTGGAAATGATTGTTTTACAAAAGCTTCAGATATCTGTCACTGAGATAGATGTTGACTGGAGGCAGTTTGAAGCAGAAACAAGGTAATAATCGGTGAACCGGGGCTAATGATGCATGCGCATTGAAGGCAAGGCGGACCGATTTTTAGGGGGTACCGTTTGGTTGGTGACACCGGGTCACTGACTTCCTAATAAATTCATGATTATCCAAGTTTGCATGAGTCTGGTGCAGCAATTGCTGTGATTGATATTGTAGCTAAAGCTCAACTGATGTATTGGCTGACTGATAGTATTGGCTGATATGAACCTTTCATGAATGTATCGGTATCTGCGTTATTTTTTTCTGATATGTAAACTTATTTTACAGAATAAACAATGCCGAAAAACACTTTGACTGTTGGACATTATGTCACGTATTACGTAGTTTGTCTTGCAGGGGACACTCCTGTAGTAGCTAGTACTCTCTCTGCTTCTGCGTTGTGTTACGATTGACTTTCCCACTCACTCTGCTCGGGGCACAAACTCACGATGCCTTGCATGGGAGGCGGGTGCTCTGACCAGTCGACTAAAACCAGCGCTCTGGCCTGAGTGGTCAGAGTATCCTTTGGCTGTTGGGGGAATGAGGCCATTAGCTACCACACACACACAGACTCCTGCTGGCCTCCGTTACACTCCGACAGCATTGTAGACAATGCTGTCAAGCATGGCTGGGACCCCATCACCCTTTGTTCACATTAGCTACAAGAGCCCAAGACAAAGTGACCAGTTGCCATTCATCTTCTTACTTACAGCAACAAGAGACGTGGTCGCTATGCTGCCAGCTAGGTGGGGCCAAAATAGATGTCTATTTTATGCACATACCAAATGTATTTTGCTTGTAGCTTAAAAAGAAAATTGAACAAATGAAGTAAGGTGACCTGTGCTTTTGTACAAAAACACTCCCTGTGTGTGTGTAAGAGTGCAGCGTGTAAGACTCCCACACCCATATTTAACTTTAAAAGGTCAATTAAAAACCAGTTTGTATTAATAAGATGGGTTTTGTGTCCACTAGCACATTCATCAAAACATGAGCAGATGAGTCCGCCGTACCGCTCCGGTTTCCCGACCTCTTGTCCTCCTGAGGATTTATGTTCGCCTCCTTCACTCCTGTGAAGGCTTGATGTGTAAAAGTGAAAAGTGGTTGTCTGTTGAACGTATTAATCCCCAAAACGGTTGACGACGTGTATTTTATTTTTCTTTTTTAAACATGAGACTTGTGTTCGTTTGTCTGCCTGTAATTAGGTGTATTTCTTGCCTGGGATTTCATTTAATGATTGTCTTTTTGACGGCAAGCACTTTTGAAGTGTAATGATTCTGCACGCCGACGACTTAAAAGGTGCAGGGGAAGGAAAAAAGTAACTCCCATCATTCTGACGTGATGCTTTGAACAAGCCTTAATCTGTTCAAAATTTAGTTTTTTCCTCCTTTCTTCACATCAAAGCCTCACAAGAAAGTATTATTCGTTTGTAACCGGTATGTTAAACCAGCAGAATGCCATTGTTAAAGTACTTACAGGAGCTTTTTCACCTCGAAAAAGACTTCTGGAGGCTTTCCGAGTCACGCCATTTGTGCAACTGTGCATATTAAATGGACTTGGAATTTCATGTTGCTGAGACTGTGTTCAGTGTGTGGGGCTAAAGTGCACACATGCAAAACTATGCATGCACAAGCACTCCTGGTATCATCTATCTTCGCGGTGAAGCCAGACCCCCCTTGGCTTTTCTCACTTGTAATCATGTCCAAATTTGCACAGGAAGGCAGGGGGAAGGGGAGAGCCATGTGAACTTGTGTGGGTGTTTTCAGTTTTTCTCTTTTCCTCTGACAAAACCTGCTTCTGATTGCCTCCGATATGTGACGCCGGAGATCCAAATCACCTTCTGAAGCCTTTCAAAACACAGAGATGGAAAATATATAATTTTTCTCCCTGTGCTTTTTCAAATAAAAATGAAAGATGGGCTTTAGGAAGCAGTAAATAAGTGGAAGGAACACTGATTATAGTATTTCAAACATAATCTTTACATTTCCTTCAGTGTTTATTTTAGGTTTTCCCATCAAGAAGCATTTCTCCCATTTGTGTTCATTGGGTTTTGACTGAAATAATTAAAAAATGACAGCCAGCTTCTCATTGTAACTGGATGTTCTACAACTTAAAAACCTTTTTAACAAAACTTTTAACAATCCACCAGCTCCACTTCTGGATGCATATCACGATACACCAGCTCTGGGGGCTGGTAAGGTTAGACCTTACTTGTGTGAAGCGCCTTGGGGCAACTTTGTTGTGATTTGGTGCTATATAATTGAAATAAATTAATTAAGCTCCACGCCTCGATGCATGTCACCATTTAATACGTATCATAATGTATAACTACATCACTGTTTCCAGTAATTATGCAGAAAGTAATCTGTGGTGAATGTTTTAAGAAATAAATTATTTTGCACTATAAATTGTAATGTCTGGGACCTAGCTTAGACATGTATGCACATCATTTAGGAGATGATAACCCAATTGTTCTAGACTAATATGACCCTAATGAACAACTTGGGATATGTGCCGAAATCTCGATCTGGGACGAACAGCCCAAAAATGACCGCCCTTTCATGTCCCAAGTGTTAATTCAAATGCAGCTGTATTTTCTAAACTGCAGCAGCTACAGATTTTCCAAGGTATTCAATATGATATGTTCAGAAGGGTCATAGAAGAGTGAAAAATTTCAAATTTTGATATTTTAAGAGAAAACCACTCAAACGTTAGGCCAAACGACCTACATACAGCCCAGAATCATCACATATTTAGTAACTTAAACTTTCTGTTTTAAATGTTCCCTGATAATCTTTAAAACATTCCCACACGAGTTCTTGGCACATGTCCCAAGTTGTTCATTGGGGTCATATTAATCTAGAACAGTTTCCCAGTTGTATATTTATACATCATTTGATTCTTTTGAAAGTAGTTGACTTTTCATGTATCAAGATAATAATTAAAAAACAATTTGATACAGACTTCATGATACAACTGTCACGATTCACGATGCATGGTTTCACCCCTATTTAACATCACAGATTGACACAGAACTTTGGAAAAAATATTGTATTACTCATGAAATATCTACATTTTGTAATAGATCTGGATAAACAGATGTATGTGGGACTTTAGTTTTTACAAAACTTTCTCTGGTTAGATATTTCGCACTCGTGAAATTATTCAAAAATGTATTGCCTCTTAATTAAGACAAGCTTGGTAAGTACTGTGTGTGTGCCTGGTTATGAACAATTGTAAACAAATATACAATATTAAAATTATGGTTCCCAAAGTAAGAAATTCAATGCAATAGCAGTCAGTGAAAGTTTTGTTCTTTGTTCATAAGAAAGACAGAGATGATGCAGTTATGAATCATTTGACATTTATTACATAGAGGCGTCCTTGCTGCTGTTGTTGACTGTATGAACAGTTCACCTGACATTGGTTGGAGGGGTACAGTCACTCTCAGATCAAAGAAAGTTTAGATTTTGGACTGAATGAGGATCCAGTACTTTTAAAAGTTCAAATTAAAATAAATAAAAGTTGTCTGATTAATATTCCTCTAGTGTCTCAGTTGTTTCCAAGTTATTTACATTTCTGTGAACAGCCCCCTGCCCTGCCCCCCACCCCCCCACCAGTTGAGACTTGAGCACGGTTTGTGACCTGGTTTATTTATCTCTTCTTCTCTACGTTTTCTTTTCTTCTCACTTAATGGGAAATAAGTATGCAGAACTAATTCAGGGTATAGTTAGAAAACTCAAATGTGATCATAAATAATGATGTCCGTGTTGGGTTGGACATGTGCTTAGCCTCCTCGTGCACATCCTCACTCGGTGCCCGTGTGCTCTGAAGCAGCTTGGTGGAGATTGTGGCGCGCGTGTTTGTGTGGGTGTATATGGACCCACCTTGGCAGTGGCCCTAGCTATCAGCGGGGCCCAGCCGGCATGCTAACAGTGCAACTGTTGTGTTTGTACCAACGCCGGTCTGACTAATGCTTCACATTTGTCCCCGGGGTAAAGTGAGGTGGGCTCTTCCAGGAAACATGCTCTAAATGGAACCACGAAGGGCGGCGACGGCATCGATGACGCCGGTGGTGGCACTGCCCGGCTCACTACCACCATGTGTGCTGAGGAAGTCGGCGTGGCACTCAGACTGCACTCATGCCACACAGCCAGGACGCCGAGCCAACATGTCACATGAGACGTGACAATGAGATGGAGTGGTTCGAGGTGTTCAGCCCAGCTTCTGTCAAAATATTCCCAAACTTTATTTCTTGACTTCTCAGGACAACTTCTTGCTCATTTAAATTCCGCAAGAACTCGGAGACATGAATCATAGCCTCCACAAACGAAAGTGTTGCTGGCATTCACAACCCAAACATTGCAAGGAGAAGTTTGTCAGCGACTGACCTGGGAAGTTTTCTGATGATCAGTTCCTCATTTGTGTGATCTCGGCGAGCATCAGTCTGCTGAAGGAGCCGCCGCTGATCACTTCTGAAGGTTTTAATGAGCTGTGTGGTCATGGTGTCAGGGCCTATCAGCTGTGCCGGGGATAGTGATGATGGCAGTGGTGGTGGTTGGACCGGGTGAAGTGGGTCAGCTCCAAAGCGACTGGATATGCTAGTGACACGGCTCTGTGATGTGACCCGTTAGCTGCTGTTGTCCTGACCGAGCTGATGCAGGACGCTGGTTGCCATGGGGCAAACGGACCAGAGTGACATGACTGAGAAGTTTACTGCTCTGCACTGCACAAACATGGCCGACTGCGAGTTATTCAGGGTTTGGATCATTTCTGCCTAAAAATATGCCTTTTGGCCTAATTTGTGTGTGTGTGTGTGTGTGTGTGTGTGTGTTTTTTGGCTTCTCTAAGAACATTATGTGATCACTTATTCACTTATTTTCTGGTGGTTTCTGTTGAAATGACCAATCTTAATAAGAACAACTTTCAAAAGAACACCTTAATTCACAAAGTCAGTTGTGTTATTGCAATCAGTTTCTCAGAGCATATATTCATGGTCTTTGTGTGTCAGGCACGCATACTACTTTCTAGAAGTCACACCTGCCCAAAAATGCCTCTTTAAGAGAGAAAAAAGGTATATAAGTTGCACCAGAGTATAAATCACATTGACCACTTCATGCAACAAGAAGCAAAATCAATTTAGTTACTGCATTATTTATTTGTAAGGCACACAGTGTTAAGGCACACAGTGTTAAGGCACACAGTGTTAAGGCACACAGTGTTAAGGCGCACAGCTAACAAGCTAATTAAAGTTTATATACGAGGCATAAAAAGCGAGTGAACAAATTCTTTAAGCCACTGAACATTCATATTTAAAGTGAATGTGCAACTCAATTAAACATTTGAAAACTTGCATCATTGCAAGTGCATTATTTATTTATCCAAGTATACTCTGCAAAATACAGTACACATTTTTTGACTATTATGTATATCAAGGAGAGAAATTTCATGCAGATTCAGTTAGGGATAGGTATCGAGAACCGGTTCCTTTCGGGTATCTTTAAGAAATGATTCGATCCACCAACATCAGTAAGCTTTGTGCTTAACGATTCTGTTATCGGTCCTTCAGAGTGGCCGTTGCTTTGTGGGGTGTATGTCAGGAAAATGATCATTTCTCTACATTGATTACAGACCCTGCAGCGGGTCCGTAATCAACTTTTCTACAGCGCGGCTTTGCTTTGAACCTTGAACCAATCGAAGCAGTGGTTCGCAGATTGAAGCAATACTTCGATCTATTGCTTTGTTTATTCTTTCTTTCTTTCGCTTAATTTTCCCCCGCTAAAATACCCTAAAGAGCATACGTCTGAGTATTATTTACCTTTTCTATGTTAAACCGACCTGTTATGGTCTTCTGAAACAGTTGATAGATGTATTTTATAACTTAAAAACGGGAGCAATGCTAACGCGTTAGCATGTCTATGGGCATTTTCAATGTTAAAAGTTAGCATTAAGCAGTTGCAGCTGTCATCATGTTCGGGTGCATTTGTTTTTTTTTATTTTATTGAGGATTTATTTCATTCATTTAAAAGAAAAACAGAAAAGCAAAATTAACAAAACATTACAAACCACTGAACGAAAAGGAGCAGTTTGGAAGAACAAGTCTTATATATTCTGCCCCTTTTTTTACAATACAATCTTGCAAAGCATCATCAATCAACGTTTTCAAATTGTAATATTTCTTAAATTTATTTTTGTTTATATATTAATAATCTAATATACAATTTTAGAGAAAGAGACAAAGAACCTGAATAGAAACACAATAGAAAATATAAAAGCAACTAACAATGAACATACATAAATAAATACATACAGAAATAAATGTTTCCTGTGAACACCTAGTGACTCTTACACCTCCATTTCATCCCTGTCTTATTTACGAGGTCTGTCCAAAAAGTATCCGACCTTTTTCTTTTTTGCAAAAACCATATGGATTTAAATCACGTGTGATTGCATCAGCCAAGCTTGAACCTTCGTGCGCATGCGTGAGTTTTTTCACGGCTGTCGGTTGCGTCATTTGCCTGTGAGCAGGCTTTGGGTGAGCAGTGGTCCACCCCTCTCGTTGGATTTTTATTGCGAATAAATGTCTGGACAATTTGGAGCTTTGCTGCATCAATTTTTTCCAGAAACTGTGAGACCTCCAGGTGGTAACCATTCGAAAAATTAATATGGCTTTCAGGGACGATTTTATGGGGATTACACAGATTAAGGAGTGCTCCAGACGGTTTAAAGACCGCCCACAGCGTCTGAGAGTGCGCCGCGCTCCGAGCGCCGATTGACAGGCTGAAACCCCGCTGAAACAACCAGATAATTTCCAACGTGAAGGCTTTGTTGATCCGGGACATCGTCTGACTTTCACAAAAAGGCAGAAGGCGAGGACATCAGCACTTTTTCGGCACATTCTACTGTTACAGGAGTTTTTTTCATGGAAAAAGAAGCGGAGGATTGCCCCACCGTGCCGCTCATGGCGCAGGACAAAACCACCTCCGTGTTGGTCTCACAGGACGGCTTTCAGACGGCTTCCGGTTGCTTTTCAGTCGTGTGAATATCCGAGAAATTGAGCATGAGCTGGACATGCCAGAACATGTCCTGTGAGGCTTCATCACAGCGTTGCTTTGCGCCATGCGGCTCCGTCCGGACGCGCGGCATTCCTCCGCAAGTCTGTCTTAGTGTGCCGAAAAAGTGCTGATGTCCGCGTCTTCCGCAATTCCTGTGCTAGTCAGACGACGTACCGGATCAAGACAGCGTCCAGTTTAGAAATGAATGGCACATTTCACTGTTACAGGAGTTTTTGTCATGGAAAGAGGAGCGGAGGAATTCCGCACGTCGCGGCGGAGCCGCGTGGCGCAAAGCAACGCCGTGATGAAGCCCCACAGGACATGTTTGGGCATGTCCAACTCATGCTCAATTTCTCGGATATTCACACGACTGAAAAGCAACCAGAAGCCGTCTGAAAGCCGTCCTGTGAGACCAACACGGAGGTGGTTTTGTCCCGCGGCATGGTGGCGCAATCCTCCGCTTCTTTTTCCATGAAAAAAACTCCTGTAACAGTAGAATGTGCTGAAAAAGTGCTATTATCCACGCCTTCTGCCTTTTTGTGAAAGTCAGACGACGTCCCGGATCAACAAAGCCTTCACGTTGGAAATTATCTGGTTGTTTCAGGCGTGAAAAAACTCACGCATGCGCACGAAGGTTCAAGCTTGGCTGATGCAATCACACGTGATTCAAATCCATATAGTTTTTGAAAAAAATAAAAAGGTCCGAAACTTTTTGGACAGACCTCATAAGTTTAATGACAGTTTGTTTCGGTCAAACCATATTTTCAATGTGTTAATTTCTTCAGTGATTTCCTCCAGAACTATCTGCCAAACTAGAAAACTGCTTCATCCTTGTAAGAGCAGAATACTACTGGAATGAATTTGAATAAGCAAAGTTGGGTGTTTTTCTCACTAAATGGATGCTGCACTCACTCCAGTTTATTGTCTGGAATAGTCCCAGATTGCATTTCAGAGCTTCTAGAATTCAAACATTTTCGTGCAGGTGGTGTTGGGGGGTAATTTTGGGTTTCAGCTTTTTTTATTTTTCACCACTTTCATCCCTGAATATGTGAAATTGTGAGTCACGTTTGTGCGGATTAAAGTTACTAACTGGGACTCCTGTCTTGTTGCGAGAAAGAAACGAGAATCGTCCTCCGTTCTGTTCACACAGCTCCAAATGTTGCGCGGCTCTGACGAGTCAAGTTAGAACGATAGAATTCAGTCTGAATTAATAACTTCAAAGCGAAACAAGGTTTTGTTTATTTTTTATTATGTCCAGAGATCAAGTGTACAGTGACCAATTTCATATTTATTTACATTAAGACTCAATGAAATACATAGAAAACCTGTAAAGCCTACTTTTAGTACAAAATTCACAAGAGGTATCGATAAGGGAATCGATAAGGAATCGGATCGATAAGCAGAGGTATCGATAAGGGAATCGATAAGGAATCGGATCGATAAGCAGAGGTATCGATAAGGGAATCGATATCGATAAAATCTTATCAATACCCATCCCTAGATTCAGGTGAGGATCTGAACTGGGATGATCTGGATCTATTGCACTCAGATCTGTAGTCAGTTGATGTCAGCTCTCCCCATTTCTGAGTGTTCGAAAGCTATTTGTTTTTGCTTTATTCCACTTTTAAGGGCCTGTGTGAACAGAGTTATAAAGGATATTTGTGGGGTTGTGTATCTTTTTGAATTATTTACTAATACATACAGTAAAAACATATAACACAAGATGAATTGAGATCAATTGAATTAAGTGCTATAGCTGATTTGGAGTTGTTCTAGTTAACTGTCTTGTTCATCTGATTTTGCTTTTACATGTCCACAGTAATTGTGCTTTTTTTTAATCCTCCATCTTGCAATATCACAGTAAGTATGCTGTATTAAATTTGACCAGTAGATGTCAATAGTCTCTTAGTTTAGTTAGTTTTTAAGTAAATATGCTTTTGTTGAAGCAGTTTCCTGCAAGACTTTTTCAAGTATTGAAGCATCAACACTTAAATGAGTCTAATTTTAACTGAATACCTTGCTGTAACAGGTTTTGTTTTTTTCTTTTTATCAGTTTTGTTATTGTCTTTGTTGTTGTTCATCTGTGTCCTGAAAAAACCAATTCATTCATTCATTGTTAGTCAGAACGGTGTGTCGTGGCTACCAGTTGTTGGCTCTGCACGTTGTGGTGAGCTGCCAGTAGGGCTCAGGCTCTGCGAATGCATGAGGTAACAAGATTCAGTGATTTAGATTAGCGCTACAGGCGCTAATCTAAGATTAGATTGTTTTGACTTGAATGTCTGACTTTAAGATAATTAGCTTCCCGCATCCATGTTGTCTTGTTGTTGCATTTTTTTCTAAACTGAAGTTACGCTTTTCACCATTAACAGTGGTTCATCTTGTACACTGTTGACGTTGGCACGTATGCTAGCCCGTATCTTAACTGGCAAACTGTTACGTTCATGCGTGATGTAATCACCTATGCAGAAGCTAAATTGCGATTGCAAGATTTTCACACCATGCTGTGTGTTTTCTGAAGCACAGAGCTAAAGGCTGCAATATAATTAGGGAATGACTCTGTTGGGTGTAGGGTAAGTATAGCCCTTAAGCCCACCCTTAAGTCCACCAAAGTTTTTCTATTTTTCCTATATATTGACATAGTGACTAAGTGAGTAAGAAATTTTAGGGAAAAAGTCAAACGTCTGGAATTGGCTTAAATGGTACCATGGTACCATTTAAGTCCATGTGTGTTCTAAATAAGTCCATAACATCATTTATTGATAAAATTTTATTTATTTCATTTATTGATAAAATAAACAAGATCATCATCTAAACAAATGAAATACATGACAGTGCAGCACACAAAACAATGAATTGGTTAATTTAGTTTCATTTCAGGCACTTCAAGCAGTTAAACATAAACAGCAATATATTTATTAGATAACAGTGAACATGTCTTTTAAAAAAAATTACATTTATATTTGCATATTAAAATTTACATTTTTGTCTGTCTCTCTATCTATCTAGTAAAGTAGATGAGTAATTTAAAGTCACACAGTGAACTGTTACTTTTAAACACTTTTGAACAGAAAAATGTATTTAACTTGTACTAGAGGGAATTCTCTATTAAAATACTTGAGGTGGTCTTAAATGGAGCACACAGGGCTTAAATGGTTCCGCTGTGAGGAATCCTTAAAGACTATGCTTTCCTTTCAAAATATAAGATATGCTTACAAAACTATGCATGGAGCCTAAATATAGTTTGCATCAAACATTACAGCAGTTACTCCTGTGCACACATTCAGAAATATAAAGTTTTTGTCAATGAATATTAACATGTGCTTGCTGTAATTTGCTTGCATTTTGATGGGATGTACCATTTAAGCCCACCTGTTAAAAAAAAATTATGAAATTAATCAGCTACACAGAACAATTTATGCTGCATTTATCTAAATATCAATGTTAAATGAATAACAAAATGCTTAATATTTGTAGCTGACAACCTTAGTTCTTGTGTCTTGGCATTGTCTTGCTGAAATAAGCAGGGACGTCCCTGAAAAAGACGTTGCTTGGATGGCAGCATGTGTTGCTCCAAAACCTTGATGTACCTTTCAGCATTGATGGTGCCATCACAGATGTGTAAGTTGTCTATGCCATGGCACTAACACACCTCCATACCATCACAGATGCTGGCTTTTGAACTTTGCGCTGGTAAAAATCTGGGTCTTTTTCCTCTTTTGTCTGAAGGACACGACGTCCATGATTTCCAAAAACAATTTGAAATGTGGACTCATCAGACCACAGCACACTTTTCCACTTTGCGTCTGTCCATTTCAAATGAGCTCGGGCCCAGAGAAGGTGGCGGCGTTTCTGGATGTTGTTGATGTTTGGCTTTCACTTTGCATGGTAGAGTTTTAACTTGCACTTGTAGATGTAGTGATGATGATCCTTTACACAATGATGTTGGTTTTTAATGCATTGCCCCCTGAGGGATCGAAGGTCACAGCCATTCAGTGCTGGTTTTCAGTCTTGCCACTTACATGTAGAAAGTTCTCTTATGATTATGATTATATTATGGACTGTAGATGATGGAATCCCTAAATTCCTTGCAATTGAACGTTGAGAAATATTGTTATTAAACTGTTGGACTATTTTTTTCACGCAGTTGTTCACAAAGTGGTGATCCTCACCCCATCTTTGCTTGTGAACGGCTGAGCCTTTTGGGGATGCTCCTTTTATACCCAATCATGACACTCACCTGTTTCCAATTAGGTGTTCTTTGAGCATTCAACTTTCCCAGTCTTTTGTTGCCCTGTCCCAACATTTTTGAAACATGTTGCAGGCATCCATTTCAAAATGAGCAAATATTTGCACAAAAACAAAAAAGTCTATCAGTTTGAACATTAAATATCTTGTATTTGTGGTGTATTCAATTGAATATAGGTTGAAGAGGATTTGCAAATCATTGTATTGTTTTCATTTACATTTTACACAACGTCCCAACTTCATTGAAATTGGGGTTGTAGAATAAAATATTACAGGGGCACTGAGGGGGCCTTTATATTTGGAAGCTCTGGATGTTGATCTACAGTAGGGAAAATAAGTATTTGATCCCGTGTCAGTTTTGCAGGTTTTCCCACCTACAAAGAATGTAGAGGTCTGTAATTTTTATCTTAGGTACACTTCAACTATGAGAGACAATCTAAAAAAACAAAAATCCAGAAAATCACATTGTATGATTTTTAAATAATTAATTTGCATTTTATTGCATAAAATAAGTATTTGAACACCTACCAACCAGAAAGAATTCTGTCTCTCACAGACCTAATTTTTCTTTAAGAAGCCCTCTTATTCTGCACTCTTTACCTGTATTAATTGCACCTGTTTGAACTTGTTACCTGTATAAAAGACACCTGTTCACACACTCAGTCAATCACACTCCAGCCTGTCCACCATAGCCAAGACCAAAGAGCTGTCTAAGGACACCAGGGACAAAACTGTAGACCTGGACAAGGCTGGGATGGACTACAGGACAACAGGCAAGCAGCTTGGTAGAAGACAACAACTGTTATGAATATTTATTAGAAAGTGGAAGAAACACAAGATGACTGTCAGTCTCCCTCGGTCTGGGATTCCATGCAAGATCTCAATTTTTGGGGTAAGGATGATTCAGAGAAAGCTCAGAACTACACAGGAGGACCTGGTCAATGACCTGAAGAGAGCTGGGACCACAGTCACAGTCAAATTAGTCAAGATTACATTAGTCACACATGATGATGTCATGGTTTAAAATCCTGCAGGGCAGCAAGGTCCCCCTGCTCAAGCCAGCACATGTCTAGGCCCGTTTGAAGTTCACCAGTGACCATCTGGATGATCCAGAGGAGGCATGGGAGAAGGTCATGTGGTCAGATGAGACCAGAATAGAGCTTTTTGGAATCAACTCCACTTACCATGTTTAGAGGATGAGAACAACCCCAAGAAAACCATCCCAACCGTGAAGCATGGGGGTGGAAACCTCATACTCTGGGGGTGCTCTTCTGCAAAGGGACAGGACGACTGCACCGTATTGAAGGGAGGATGGATGGGGTCATGTATTGCGAGATTTTGGCAAACAACCTCCTTCCCTCAGTAAGAGCATTGAAGATGGGTCATGGCTGGGTCTTCCAGCATGACAATGACCCCAAACACACAGCCAGGGCAACTAAGGAGGGGCTCCGTAAGAAGCATTTCAATGTCCTGGAGTGGCCTGGCCAGTCTCCAGACCTGAACTCAATAGAAAATCTTTGGAGGGAGCTGAAACTCCAAACCTGAAAGATCTGGAGAAGATCTGTATGAGGAGTGGACCAAAATCCCTGTTGCAGTGTGTGAAAACTTGGTCAAAAACTACAGGAAACGTCTGACCTCTGTAATGGCAGAAAAATGTTTCTGTACCAATTGTTAAGCTCTGTTTTTCTAGGGGGTCAAATACTTATTTTATGCAATAAAATGAAAATTAATTATTTAAAAATCACACAAGGTGATTTAGTAGATTTTTTTTTTTTTTTTTTGATTCTGTCTCTCACAGTTGAAGTGTCTCTATATATTACAGACATCTCCATTCTTTGTAGGTGGGAAAACCTGCAAAACTGACAGGGGGTCAAATACTTATTTTCCCCACTGTAGCCTCTTTAGTAAAGCGGATGGAGCTACAACAGTAATATAGCTAATGCAGAATTGTAATTGCTCAGTTTTCGGAAGTATGTATTTTCCAGAACAAAAAAAGGGTTTTTCTTTTGCCCCTGCTCGTCTGTCACATGCCAGGATTACTCGAAAACTAATGGACCCTGTGTTATTGAAACCTGCTGAAAATATTAATCGCTATAAGAGGAGGAATCCATTAAACTCTGTTGATGATCCAGAATGCACCAATTTCCCCATGTCTCTGAAGGCCGAATCTTAAAGATTTTGGGATTCTAGTCAGTCGGGCGTTGATTAGATTGCTTCACTCAATTCTTCTATCAACTGTCTCTATGTGCCTTTAATATGCAAATTGTAGGTATGCAAAGCTCCGATGCTTTTATTTAAAAGACATGTCCTCGGGCGATATCAGGGGGCTTCCAGGGAGAGCTCTGTTTTAGCATGAAATGAATAGTTGTTAAAGGGATCACACAAGTTTGTATCTTCAGAAGATGAAAAGCTAATTGACATGAATAATTCATTTGTTACATGGTATCTTAAAGATATCAAATAGTGACGGATAAATAAAACTTGAGTTCAAACATGTGATCGGAGCCTAGCTGGGCGTCGACAATGTTCAGAGGGAATTACAGCTTTCAGATTAGTTGTCATCCTTTAAACTCATAATGGCATTTGTCCTAAGGTCACTCCAACGCAATTATCAAATATTACCAGAATACTCAGAGGTATTAAGAGTCATGATCAGAATGTGAGTTATATTACTTTTTCCGCTCAGGATAGTGAAAATCTTTTTTTTGTTTTTTTTTTTGGAGGGGGGGTGGGGGGGTGAAATGAGATCAAAGAGCAGATTTATTTCTGTCGGCTGGAGTGCTCCAGTTGGCTGCTTCACATTAACAAACAAATATACACCATCACCCATTCACAAGCAGTGTTGCTGCTTCGACTGAATTGTGTCCAAAATACATGTGGTGGTGATCTGAACTAGGGCTGATGTGGTACGAGTGGTTCATACACTTTAATTCTAGAAGGTTCCTGGTTCAGTCCGGGGTTGAATTCCAGGTTTGTGCTGCAGGCAACCTGCTTGTGTCCTTGGACATGACCAGGTGTGCACATAACTGGTGCTCAGATTGTAGTGCATTCCAAAAGTAAATGATGCACATGACTAGGTGTGCACATAACTGGTGCTCAGATACTCATGCATGCAGGATATCTCTGCAATCAGTAGGAAGAGAGAAGTGACCTAAAGCTCATATCGATCATGTAATCATTTATCAAGATGCGGTATGAGTGACATCATGCTGACATCACAAAAAAAAAAATCACAAAGTTATGCCACTGTGCTCTGACAAATCCATTTATGTGCAGGCAGCAAGTATGGATCCATTCATTTCATTCATTTTCAACCGCTTGTCTGTGTCGCAGTGGCAGCAGAGCAAGCAGCTCATCCCACACTTCCCTGTCCTCTGCCAAGTCCTGTTAACTCTTTCTGGAGAATCCCAAGGAGTCCCCAAGCTAGCTGGCAAATATAATCTCTCCAGCATGTCGTAGGTCTTCCCCAGGGTCTCCTCCTGGTTGGACGTGCCTGGCACACCTTCCTAGGGAGACGACCAGGGGGCATTTTCACCAGGTGCCCGAACCACCTCAGCTCGGTCCTTTCGATGCGAAGAAGTAGCGGCTCTACTCCGAGTCCCTCCTGGACTCCCAACTATGGATTGGCCTCTCTCAGGTCTTTCATTAACTGTTTGGGTAAGACTCTTACATTTTTTTGGCAATCCCCCCCGCTCCAAAGAAAAACAAAAACAAAACGAGACACACAGATTTTAGGAAAAGTGCTTCCCTTACCCACAACACATCTGAGCCAAACAGCTAAACAAGGGTTTAGCTTAACACAATTTTCTTGACAAATTTCAGTCTGGGTTCCGTCACTTGCACTCTACCGAAACAAATGATATTTTAGTGCGCAGCAATGCAGGTGAATATTTGCTCGTACCTTTGGATCTATCTGCTGCTTTTGACACTGTTGATCATGGTGTTTTAATTGAGAGACATGGATTGGCATCTCTGGATCAGCCCTAGATTGTTTTTTTTTTTATCCTGTCTCTCTAACAGAAGTTTCTCAGTTGCTGCAGCTAAATATATGTCTTCCTCTGCCATTCTGTTGTGCGGCATGCACCAAGGTTCCATTCTGGAACCTATTTTCTATGCATTGTATTAGCCCCCATTTGGACACATCTTGCGTTCTTTTGATGATGTATCATATTGTTACGCAGATGACCTATAGCTGTACATCTCCTTTAGTCCACAAAATGTTCCTAAGGTACCTGTCCTTCAAAACTGTGTTAATTTCATAAAAAAATAAACTGGACGGCTACTAACTGTCATTTCTTACAGCAAAAACTGAAGTTCTTGTTTGTGCTCCTGAGGAGTTTGTTCCCTCAGTGAACCTTAGCTTTCTGTCCTCTGCTGTTCACTCAGCAGTCAGAAATCTGGGTGTTACATTTGATCAGGCTCTCAATTTTGACAGGTTACCCGTCTTGTGCAATCTTGTTTCTTCCATTTATGGAACATCGCCCATCTTAGAAGCATTGTGTCTCAAGCTGAGCTGGAAATGATCATCCATGCTTTTATTTCATCACATCTTGATTATTGTAATTCGATGCTCCCTAGCCTCACTAAGTCTTCTCCGGATCACATGCAAACAGTCCAGAGTGCGGCTGCAAGGCTTCTTACAAGGTCCTCTAAGAGGTCTCATGTAACACCCATTCTGTCCTCTTTGCATTGGCTCTCCATTGGCTCCATTGGCTCTCTCTCTGAGAGTCAATGCTGGTCAAATGCCTCTACATCCGTGAACTCTTGCACCCTTATGTAATGAGCAGACTTCTGAGGTCCTTGGACCAGAACCTGTTGGTTGTACCTCCATCAAGGCTGAAGACCAAAGGAGATTGTGTGAGTTTGAGGTTGTGGCTCCCAAACTGTGGTCTGCACTGCCACTGCACCTATGTTCGGTGGACTCTGTTGGAACTTTTAAAGAGAAGCTCAAGACCCACTTGTAGAGGCTTTTAACTAGTTTTTTATTACTGCTGTTTTTAATTTCTGTGTTTCTATTTTATTTTTCACTGTAAAACACTTTGTGATTTTATCTTGAAAGGTGCTACACAAATAAACTTTACTTGCTTACTTAAACGCATGCTGATGCACATATTGACCTTCAGCAGATTTGTTTCTGAGTTTTCTTCTGAAAATAAAGAGGTAATGACTTTATTTATGTGACAGTGAGGCGTGATGCTCCTGAACCAGCTTGGAGTTCCTTTTTTTTCTTTTGAATGACAAAGCCATGTAAGAATTCATGCATCGACTTTACATTTGATATACGAATCTTGGAAAACCACCCACTGTGGCCCACACCCAGAATAACCACGAGCACTCTGTGTTTGACCCCGGCAGAGAAGACACTTGTACATTAATCTCACTCCGCGCCTCTCCTGCCATTGCTTGGCTCTAACAAGAAGACCCAGTCTGGTTTGAGAGAACCCACAATGCCCTCTGTTGTTGTTGTGAACTTTTGACTGCGTGGGTTGCTGAGGAGTCTGTAGCGGGGTGGAATATTTGACATTTCTCAGTGATGACAGCATCGTGCTCATCTACATCTCTACTGTACGGACTTCAACGGCAACACTGACTCTCAGCTCAGTGACCAATACTTTCCAGGTCTTGATTGTGGACCTTGTTGTCCATGTTGTTCTGAAGTCTGAGGAATTTTTTTACAACCCCTTTTTTATGACAAATTCTTCTTCCTCAGGACAGTGAGGGAACTCTTGGACAATAGGACCTTGGAGAATAAATGTTACTTGTTGCACTGTGAATCATTATCATGTGAATACTTTTTTTTTTTTTTAATCAGATGGTGGATCAGTGTACACAGAAACTAAACTCTTATTGTGAGTAGTACTGCTTCAGTGTAACTTATGGTACAATTTCTTATCCCACATTACACCTGGTACTGCTACTGCAGTGTATTCATTTACAGTAGTACGAGTACACATACCATGGGCGGAGCTAGAGAGGAGGTTGGGTTGGCACTGGACCCACTGAAAACTGATTGACACCCCATGTGCCACCCCAGATGATTGACATGTCACGGCATCGCATGTCTGGTTGAAAAAAGCCAGCTGCATTTTGAAATTGGTGACACATATTGAGTGCTAGGTCCCTTTTGTACAGTAGTTGGCGCTGTATACCACAAACAGTTCTAATCCATCTTAGCAGAAGAACAAAAATCTTCACGTCATCCAAACTACAGACTCCTAATGACACCAAAGTTATATCAGTGAGAAAATGACTGTATTTTTATACCAGAAATGAGGTCCAGGTTGTTAAAAGTGCCATTTCTCCTTTTATTCGGGTTGCAATGAATTTGTGTTTTTCTGGTGATTTTAGATGAATGAAACTTGCAGACAGCTAGCTGATTCATGCTCTGTTGGCTTATATGAAATGTAGCGTGAAGATCCTCAGGCTGAACGAAATAGAGCTACTTTATTGGCTTCATAGGCTCTTGCTTGCCTCTACTGGTGGTTGGCTCTCACTGCAGTATTGTATCACTTCCTGTTCCGGAGCACAGCAGTGTTTTTCTGTATCTGTTAGCTGTTTAATCTGCGCAGTTAGATTGATCTAGATAACGATTTGTTTCACAGTGTAATCTTCACGTGCCTTAACTAAAGCACTCCGTCTGCTGTATCACCTCTAAATTATTTACACATTATTCACTTTGTGTGTTTTTAGGAATCCGCTAGCTTAGCGCAGCTACTAGCTCTTAGCCGGTTTAGCATGGCGGCTTCTCCTGTCTCTCCCACACTTTTCTGCTCTGGGTGTGAAATGTTTAGTTATTCCTCGGCCTCCTTTAGCAGTAATGTACTTGTAATAAGTGTAGCTTATTCGTAGCTTTGGGGGCCAGGCTGGGCGAATTGGAGACTCGGCTCCGCACCATGGAAAATTCTACAGCTAGCCAGGCCCCTGTAGTCGGTGTGGACCAAGGTAGCTTAGCCGCTGTTAGTTCCCTTCCAGCAGATCCCGAGCAGCCGGGAAAGCAGGCCGACTGGGTGACTATGAGGAGGAAGCGTAGCCCTAAACAGAAGCCCCGTGTACACCGCCAACCCGTTCACATTTCTAACCGTTTTTCCCCACTTGGCGACACACCCGCCGAGGATCAAACTCTGGTTATTGGCGACTATGTTTTGAGAAATGTGAAGTTGGCGACACCAGCAACCATAGTCAATTGTCTTCCGGGGGCCAGAGCAGGCGACATTGAAGGAAATTTGAAACTGGTGGCTAAGTGTAAATTTGGTAAGATTGTAATTCACGTCAGCAGCAATGACACCCGGTTACGCCAATCGGAGGTCACTAAAATTAACATTGAATCAGTGTGTAACTTTGCAAAAACAATGTCAGACTCTGTAGTTTTCACTGGGCCCCTCCCCAGTCGGACCGGGAGTGACATGTTTAGCCGCATGTTCTCCTTGAATTGTTGGCTGTTTGAGTGGTGTCCAAAAAAATGAGGTGGGCTTCATAGATAATTGGCAAAGCTTCTGGGGAAAACCTGGTCTTGTTAGGAGAGACGCCATCCATCCCAATTTGGATGGAGCAGCTCTCATTTCTAGAAATCTGGCCAATTTTCTTAAATCCTCCAAACCGTGACTATCCAGGGTTGGGACCAGGAAGCAGAGTTGTAGTCTTACACACCTCTCTGCAGCTTCTCTCCCCCTGCTATCCCCTCATTACCCCATCCCCGTAGAGACGGTGCCTGCTCCCAGACCACCAATAACCAGCAAAAATATATTTAAGCATAAAAATTCAAAAAGAAAAAAATAATATAGCACCTTCAACTGCACCACAGACTAAAACAGTTAAATGTGGTCTATTAAACATTAGCTCTCTCTCTTCTAAGTCCCTGTTAGTAAATGATATAATAATTGATCAACATATTGATTTATTCTGCCTTACAGAAACCTGGTTACAGCAGGATGAATATGTTAGTTTAAATGAGTCAACACCCCCGAGTCACACTAACTGCCAGAACACTCGTAGCACGGGCCGAGGCGGAGGATTAGCAGCAATCTTCCATTCCAGCTTATTAATTAATTCAAAACCCAGACAGAGCTTTAATTCATTTGAAAGCTTGACTCTTAGTCTTGTCCATCCAAATTGGAAGTCCCAAAAACCAGTTTTATTTGTTATTATCTATCGTCCACCTGGTCGTTACTGTGAGTTTCTCTGTGAATTTTCAGACCTTTTGTCTGACTTAGTGCTTAGCTCAGATAAGATAATTATAGTGGGCGATTTTAACATCCACACAGATGCTGAGAATGACAGCCTCACCACTGCATTTAATCTATTATTAGACTCAATTGGCATTGCTCAAAATGTAAATGAGTCCACCCACCACTTTAATCATATCTTAGATCTTGTTCTGACTTATGGTATGGAAATTGAAGACTTAACAGTATTCCCTGAAAACTCCCTTCTGTCTGATCATTTCTTAATAACATTTACATTTACTCTGATGGACTACCCAGCAGTGGGGAATAAGTTTCATTACACTAGAAGTCTTTCAGAAAGCGCTGTAACTAGGTTTAAGGATATGATTCCGTCCTTATGTTCTCTAATGCCATATACCAACACAGTGCAGAGTAGCTACCTAAACTCTGTGAGTGAGATCTAGTATCTCGTCAATAGTTTTACATCCTCATTGAAAACAACTTTGGATGCTGTAGCTCCTCTGAAAAAGAGAGCCTTAAATCAGAAGTGCCTGACTCCGTGGTATAACTCACAAACTCGCAGCTTAAAGCAGATAACCCGTACGTTGGAGAGGAAATGGCGTCTCACTAATTTAGAAGATCTTCACTTAGCCTGGAAAAAGAGTCTGTTGCTCTATAAAAAAGCCCTCCGTAAAGCTAGGACATCTTACTACTCATCACTAATTGAAGAAAATAAGAACAACCCCAGGTTTCTTTTCAGCACTGTAGCCAGGCTGACAGAGTCAGAGCTCTATTGAGCTGAGTATTCCTTTAACTAGTAATGACTTCATGACTTTCTTTGCTAATAAAATTCTAGCTATTAGAGAAAAAATTACTCATAACCATCCCAAAGACATATCGTTATCTTTGGCTGCTTTCAGTGATGCCGGTATTTGGTTAGACTCTTTCTCTCCGATTGTTCTGTCTGAGTTATTTTCATTAGTTACTTCCTCCAAACCGTCAACATGTCTATTAGACCCCATTCCTACCAGGCTGCTCAAGGAAGCCCTACCATTAATTAATGCTTCGATCTTAAATATGATCAATCTATCTTTATTGGTTGGCTATGTACCACAGGCTTCTAAGGTGGCAGTAATTAAACCATTACTTAAAAAGCCATCACTTGACCCAGCTATCTTAGCTAATTATAGGCCAATCTCCAACCTTCCTTTTCTCTCAAAAATTCTTGAAAGGGTAGTTGTAAAACAGCTAACTGATCATCTGCAGAGGAATGGTCTATTTGAAGAGTTTCAGTCAGGTTTTAGAATCCATCATAGTACAGAAACAGCATTAGTGAAGGTTACAAATGATCTTCTTATGGCCTCAGACAGTGGACTCATCTCTGTGCTTGTTCTGTTAGACCTCAGTGCTGCTTTTGATACTGTTGACCATAAAATTTTATTACAGAGATTAGAGCATGCCATAGGTATTAAAGGCACTGCACTGCAGTGGTTTGAATCATATTTATCTAATAGATTACAATTTGTTCATGTAAATGGGGAATCTTCTTCAGACTAAGGTTAATTATGGAGTTCCACAAGGTTCTGTGCTAGGACCAATTTTATTCACTTTATACATGTTTCCCTTAGGCAGTATTATTAGACAGCATTGCTTAAATTTCCATTGTTACGCAGATGATACCCAGCTTTATCTATCCATGAAGCCAGAGGACACACCAATTAGCTAAACTGCAGGATTGTCTTACAGACATAAAGACATGGATGACCTCTAATTTCCTGCTTTTAAACTCAGATAAAACTGAAGTTATTGTACTTGGCCCCACAAATCTTAGAAACATGGTGTCTAACCAGATCCTTACTCTGGATGGCATTACCCTGACCTCTAGTAATACTGTGAGAAATCTTGGAGTCATTTTTGATCAGGATATGTCATTCAATGCGCATATTAAACAAATATGTAGGACTGCTTTTTTGCATTTGCGCAATATCTCTAAAATTAGAAAGGTCTTGTCTCAGAGTGATGCTGAAAAACTAATTCATGCATTTATTTCCTCTAGGGTGGACTATTGTAATTCATTATTATCAGGTTGTCCTAAAAGTTCCCTGAAAAGCCTTCAGTTAATTCAAAATGCTGCAGCTAGAGTGCTAACAGGGACTAGAAGGAGAGAGCATATCTCACCCATATTGGCCTCTCTTCATTGGCTTCCTGTTAATTCTAGAATAGAATTTAAAATTCTTCTTCTTACTTATAAGGTTTTGAATAATCAGGTCCCATCTTATCTTAGGGACCTCGTAGTACCATATCACCCCAATAGAGCGCTTTGCTCTCAGACTACAGGCTTACTTGTAGTTCCTAGGGTTTGTAAGAGTAGAATGGGAGGCAGAGCCTTCAGCTTTCAGGCTCCTCTCCTGTGGAACCAGCTCCCAATTCAGATCAGGGAGACAGACACCCTCTCTACTTTTAAGATTAGGCTTAAAACTTTCCTTTTTGCTAAAGCTTATAGTTAGGGCTGGATCAGGTGACCCTGAACCATCCCTTAGTTATGCTGCTATAGACTTAGACTGCTGGGGGGTTCCCATGATGCACTGAGTGTTTCTTTCTCTTTTTGCTCTGTATGCACCACTCTGCATTTAATCATTAGTGACTGATCTCTGCTCCCCTCCACAGCATGTCTTTTTCCTGGTTCTCTCCCTCAGCCCCAACCAGTCCCAGCAGAAGACTGCCCTTCCCTGAGCCTGGTTCTGCTGGAGGTTTCTTCCTGTTAAAAGGGAGTTTTTCCTTCCCACTGTCTCCAAGTGCTTGCTCACAGGGGGTCGTTTTGACAGTTGGGGTTTTTCCGTAATTATTGTATGGCCTTGCCTTACAATATAAAGCGCCTTGGGGCAGCTGTTTGTTGTGATTTGGCGCTGTATAAATAAAGTTGATTTGATTTGATTTATTGTTCCTCTGTTCTGTATAAAAGCTCTGGACTTCACCGCGGTGCTGTTGTGTGAGCTGCGGTGGAGTGCGGTAGGAAGTGAATGAAGAGAGGGAGCCGTGACCGTAAGAAAGCCGGTGAATTACATCAGTAACACATTATTTAATGGTTGTTTCACAGCGGTTACATTCAACAGCACACGATATCTAGAAGTAGAGTCTTCTAGATTTGATGTTGTTTATTCCTGGTTTAAAATGAGTTACCAATAAAATATCTCAGTTGAACTGGTTTAAAACACATTTGATGTTGTTTATTAATTAGTTACCAATACAATATCTGTGTTCAACTGGTTTAAAACATGTTTGATGTAGTTTAACCATTAGTTTAAAACCAGTCTACAAAAACCAGTTTGAACCACGTTCAAAGCAGTTTGTCCATTCGGTTAAAATTAGTTAACAATAAAATATCTGGGTTGAACTGGTTTAACACACATTTACTGTTGATTATTCATTGGTTTAAAATTAGTTAACAATCAAAATCTGGGTTGAATCGGTTTAAAACATGTTTGAAGTCTTTTATTCATTGGTTTAAAATTAGTAACAATAAAATATCTGGGTTGAATCAGTTTACAATATATTTTAAGTAGTTTATTCATCAAAAAACTGTTAATAAAATAACTGGGTTAAACTGGTTTAAAATGTTTGGAGTTGTAAAATCAGTGGTTTTACACTCGTTTATAATTATATGTATGGGCAAAATGGTACAAAATGCAATTTAATATGCTAGCAAACTACCCGCCCTACGTGCAGGAGCTTTGCTAGGTGAATACTTTGAATGCTGAAATCGTATATCCTGGATTGGAATTATAATTCTTGTTTTGTGTTTTACCTGCTGCTTATCGTTGTGATAGGGACTGATCGAAGAGTTTTACTATTTCACAATCACATTGGACACTGATGTTTTTTGCAGCGACGTAAAAGTGATATATTTTGACGCAGCTATTTCTGCATCAGTATCACCAGTAGTGGTGGGAGGATCAATTCTAATATTGATACCAATGTTTGTATCGGCATTGATCCATACTGGTGTAATGAGATTGATGCTTAGTTTCAATTTCTCTCCTGCTGTATTCAGAAAAGTTGTGCATGAAGGGGAGAAATTTTTATTTTTTGTATTTTATTTCCTGAACACACATTCTACTTGAAATTCTACTTGCGTTATAACATTTGCTGTGGAGTGATGATTTTGTACACTTTGTCTATTTAAGAAAAAAAAACAGAAAAGAAGAACAATGAAGGGAGAAATTTTATTTAATTTTTGTCTTTTACTTTATGAACTCTGTTCCTGCAAAAAAGAATGTGTATTTGTGGCTCTTGACAAAGATTTTTAAATGCTCATGGTCCAGGCCGAACAGCCTGTTCACTGTGAAAAATACTGTTCTGATTCAGTGTTTATTAACACTCCTGCCCAGATGATGGCAGTAATGCAGCTGTCTCTCTGCCAACCCCCATAAAACTTCACAGAAGAGTTGTGGCTAGTTAGCCTGCTAATACTTTAAGCTGCGATGATAGTACCGAATGCCATATACACAAAATTTACCCTTCCACCCATGTTACCCCAGTGTCTAGATAGACAACACAGAACGAAACAGTCAAGCCATTTCAGCGTAATGCAAGAACAGTGGAATGGATGGACATTTCACACTCCAATCCAGATGGTGGCAGTAGTGCAAGTATCTGTCTGGTAACCACCGTATAACTTCATAGAAGAGTTGTGGCTACTTAGCCTGTTAATAGTTTAGTCTGAGATGATGGTACCTATTTCTGTATAACTGAGGAGCACGCGAAAATGAACCTTGCTATGTTACTCCAGGGTCTACATCAATGACACAGAATGAAACACCCCCTTTTCTACTTTTTATTTACTAATAGCCCAATTTCATAGCCTTAAGAGTGTGCATATCATGAATGCTTGGCCCTGTTGGATTCGTGAGAATCTACTGAATCTACTGGTAAAACCTGAATTAATCTTTTTAGTCACATAGCACTACTATTATTCTAAACACTACTGTGTGTGTGTGTATATATATATATATATATATATATATATATATATATGTATGTATGTATGTGTATATACACAGTGTATATATTTGCAGATTTATTAAAAATAAAACTAAGAAATCACATAAGTATTCACAGCCTTTGCCATAATGATCAAAATTGAACTCGGGTGCCTCCTGTTTCCACTGACCATCCTTGAGATGTTTCTACAGCTTAAGACTTTGTCTAAATTCAGTTGATTGGACATGATTTGGAAAGACGCACACCTGTCTACATATAAGGTCCCACAGTTGACAGTCAGAGCACAAACCAAACATGAAGTCAAAGAAATTGTCTGTAAATTTCTCATCCAGACAACCAATGATTTATAAAGGAAAATCATGAAAATTATCAGGGGTGCCCAAACGTTTGCATACAATGTATGTACATGTGATTTCTTAGTTTTTAATAAATTTGCAAAAAAAAAAACAAACAAAAAAAAAACATTTTCATGTTGTCATTATGGGGTGTTGAGTAGAAGTTTGGGGGGGAAATGAATTGATTCTATTTTGGAATGAGGCTGTAAAATAAAATGTGGAAAAAGTGAAGCGCTGTGAAAACTTTCTAGATTCACAGCATTACTTGAATTAGAAAATCGGTTGATTAAACAGTTTGCAGCTCTCTCTCTAACTTGATGGTTGCAGTATTTCTATTTAAGAGTTGGTGGTACAAGATGGGCAAAGACTATCTTCATCTGTTTGATCATCAAGGCGATGTGTAAATAAACTCTGTCACGACTGTGCAGATCTTCTGCAGGGGCGTCACACTGCGCTCTAAAACCTCCTTTATTTCGAAGTTGCACAAATGAAGTGCAGCTCAGTAATATGAGTGAGGATATGTAACCTCCCAGCTCGAACGCGGAGCTTTAAGTGACTCTGAATAAAGAGTGTTATTGGGGAGGTGAGGGCTGACAAACACCCTCGCTCTGAGTCGAGCCTGCGAGAGGCCGACTTGTTCATCCCTTGTTATTCCGCTAATGTGTATGATTTAAGGGGGAATTATGCACATCTCAATGTGCCTATAAATGACATTATTCATGCACAGGTGCTGCACTAAGCAGCTTCTGAATGATAATTAAGATAATCTTTCTTTTTTCTTCTTTCACTCTCGCTCACTCGCTTGCTCGCTCCCTTTTTCTCACGGATCCACTTTGTTCAGGCAATATCTCCTGTGTCAATACCTCGCTAGACTGCAGCCCCTCTCCCCTCAGCCATTGTCTGATCCTTATTCAGCACTAAAACCCGCACTAACAAGTGAGACCACGTCTATGTTTCTCCCCCGAGCCCAACGGTATTTCAGAGAAATAACATGCCAAGTTGAATTAAAGTGAGAGAATTTTTTTTAAAAAAAGGAAAACTTTTGGCTAAGCAGAAACTTGGCTGCAGCATTCCCCGGGGAATTCACCGCGCAATGAATTTCTCAAACGAGAATATGAAGACACTGATGTTGAGCACTTTGCATATGATAAGCTCTTTTTCCATAAAGAGACATGATTAGCTTTGGAATGGTTGGGTTAGCCTTGCTGGGGAAATAGTGTTCCAGGATCTCAGCTATTAAGGATATTTAAAATACATTAAAATATCGTCATGGAAAGGAGGTAAATTATGGCAAAAATATTCTGTCTAGAAGAACACAGAGAACACTTTAGTCTACAAAGACCAAACAATCTGGACTTTTTTCCCATTGGCATCCGCAAAATGATTGCATGTTATAACCTTGTTGCTTACAGTGCAACTTTTTTCCACTGTCGCAAGATTAGGATCCTGATTTTTGTCAGCCATTAAGGTAAACTGACTGAATTATTTTTCGTTCATTCATTTATTCATTGTCTGCCGCCTATCTGGGTCTAGGTCGCAGTGGCAGTACACCAAGCAGCTCACCCCATACTTCCCTATCCTTGTCCAAGTCCTGTAACTCTTCCTGGGGGATCCTGAGGTGTTCCTAAGACAGCTGGGTAATATAATCCCTCCAGTTTGCCTTGAGTCTTCCCCGCGGCCTTCTCCCAGTTGGATGTGCCTGGAAGACCTCCCTAGGGAGATGACCAGGTGGCATCCTCTCCTCCTCAGGTGCCTGAACCACCTCAGCTGGCTCCTTTTGATGTGAAGTAGCATGGATCGCCCTTCCCTGGATTGCCACCTTATCCTGATGGAGGGGTTTGTGTGATCCTGGGAACTGTTGTCTGGAGCAGTAGCTCCTGGTAAGGCCACATTTGGCAAATTTGTACCAGGTGAAGAGACAGACAAAGGGTGATTCATTTGACCCTCTATAACAGACACAAAATGGGATGGACTCAACTTGCCCAGCTAGGGACACCAGAGCCTTCTCCTGGTGCCAGGCCTGCAGGGGGAGCTCACAGGTGAGTGCCTGATGGTCGGGTCTACAACTGTAGAACTCGGTCAGGTTCAGCCCAAATAAACAACACGTTGTCACCTCCAAGTGGGCTCACCAAACATGGTGAGTCTGTAGAGGGTCTGGTGCACTACTTTTCCAGCGGTGCACAGGGTTACATGCCCACATGGACTGACACTGGTTTTTTTTAAGGGTTGAAGCACCAGTGAAGCTCGTCAAAGGTCCCTGTTGTTTTTGTTTAGCTTTTTTCTGTTTTTTTTTTTTTTTTCGGCAAAAAATGTGTTTGGACAACCTAAACCAGGTGAAGTTGAAATGTAAAATTTACAGGGTTGGTAGACGTCAGAAAAAGCTCGCTGTATACAAAAAATGGCTGGTGAAAAATGTTAGGTGGTGCTATAAATAATAAAAAACGTGTTAACACTAATAACTTTTGAACCCTGGGGTCAACCACAGGAAAAGTTGATACCTATTCTAACTGTGTAGGCCACACCTGTTTGCTTTTGGAAAACCTTTTCGCAATATTGCGAAATATGCAAATTTGGCCTAAACAAACACATCTCTGGATTTTTGACATAGAAAATGTTCTCTGGTTCGCGAATCTCAATAATTGGATTGGAAACGTTAAAATTTGTTGCTCTATTTGCGGTTTTCATGGCCTTGAGTTTGACCATGTATGATGCTCTTTACTTCATTAATGAGATCACCAAACAACATGAACTCAGTCAGGTATATGCATGGCCTCTGTTAGAGTTGCAGTGCCAAATTTGGTGGAACTGCGCCACTAGATGTCACTGTAAAGCATGTTTTCTTTGAATTTCAAAGGTAAAATTGCTCAAAATTTCATGCGGCTTTTCCTTGAGAGTCCTACAAGGTGCTGCAAAGATGATGATAATCACCTCTTAAAAATAATTATTTAATATTTTTTAATTCATTTTAGAACAGCCGAAACAACTCAAAATGTACTTTTTTTTTTTTTTATTGGATGGACCAAATGCTGCCATATTTGCCAGCTTCAACCAGAATACTGTTTCTGTTGTGTAGAGCACAGTACAAACTGTCTGTATTGTGTTTATGTAAAAAATGGCCAGTAAAAAATGCTAGGTGGCGCTATACATAATAAAACCGCTCTGAAAAAACAAACTTCTAACAAATTCTGATCTGTCAGTCACACATCGCTTATTTTTATATCCTATATATCGTGATCAATGGATTAGGTTCTTTACAATGGTATAGGCCACGCCTCTTTGTGCCAAGATAGGTTTTTCGCAATTTGTGAAATATGTAAAGCCGGTGCAAACTCGTCACTGGATTTTTGATGCAGATAGGCCAGATTAGTGTCTAAACATTCCCTTTTAGGATTTTGGTAGAGCACAGAACAACCTACCCATATCCAGACAATGTCCCTTAACCACTGCTAGGTGGTGCTATGAATAATAAAGTTTGAAAAAACAACTTCTAATAACGTGAAATTTCAGTCACACATAGGAAAGCCTTATATTGTTGCAATCAGACAGAGAGGCCAGATTGGTGTCAAAATGTTCTCTGCATCAGTATCAATTTTATATATTTTGCTCTGTTGACAAGTTCTTTACTTTGAGTTGGACCATGTGCACAGCTATTTAGTTTATGATGCGTTTTCTCATTAACAGGTTAATCGGTAGACATGAAATTTGGAAGGTGTATGGAGAGCCTCTGTTAGGTCCACAGTGCTAAATTTAGATAGATTGCACTGCAACACATATACGCATATTTATGAATTTCAGAGCTCTAACATGCTCCAAAATTCAGTAGATCTTGAGAGTCTTACGTCCCTGTTGGCACAGACCTGGACCTGCAGCGGCACAGGGGTGCTTGGACCTTTACTATTTGCTTGCAAATCTAGTTGTTTGTTTATTTTGGAGAAATTAATTGAATGTTGAAAACTGATCAGGTAATGAGCCAGAATCAGCATCCAGATCCTGATCAATAGGTCAGGTCTGGGAGCGTACACTGATGGTGTGTGTCACCACACTGTCGAACCATTTTTAGTCCTGGATGGCAACTACCCGGGCAGACAACAGGTTCATCCCCACCTCTCCAAAGTAATGATCTATCTGTTGAAACACTGATATTCTCTTGTTCTCAGTTAGAGTGCAAGTGATGCTGCTCATCCGAGTCTTTCTTCATAACCGTTTCTTTGACACAGTGCCATTCCAGCTGTGCACAAGGATTTTCAAATGAGACCTAATACCAAGAACATACTCATCGCCGCCTTAGGTTACTGGTCAGTATTGAATTCTCACACACAGCCATGTAGTAACCCATGAAACTACAGTAACATAAAGACTTGGACCTTCGCTGACGAATGCCAGTATTCACTTGGAAGAAGTTAGACACTTTGTTCCTGCTCTGCACTGTGTTCCCAGTATCTGGGCAGAGGCTGCTGAAGATCTCCCACAAATTCTCAGGACGTCCCACAGAACAGCCTGGACAACAGAACCAAGTGCTTAGAGAAAATCAGCAGAATCTGCAAAGAACCACCGCTGATATTCACTCTTCTGTTCCTTAAGTAGGCGCAGGTTGGATTGTTGTCTTGGGTGTGAAGCCAGACTGAGCCGCAAGCAACTGGGAACAAATCCTATTAAAAATAATCAGCAGCTGATCAACAGCAAATTCAATGGATTTTGCTGCTTCGACTATTTTATTTTGTCAAGTTTGGTGGAGATCTGAAAAACATTTGAACTGATGCTGTTATATCGCAGTCTCACTAGTATATACAAATGAAATTTAGTAAATGCGTTTTTCTGATGTTTGTCCATTCCACCAAGTTTCATTAAGATTTACTTTTTTTTTTTTTTTATTAAACAAATCCTGTTATCGGACACATTTATCACAGGACGTCCTTTGCAGAAGTAAAAAAGTACACACTTTCTTTTCTTTGAAGGAGAAGTCCCATCATTGCTGATGTGTTTGGACAGTAGCAGAGTGTGTGGTGCCAAATCAGAGCATACAAATGCATCACCACAGAGATAGACTCAGTCAGTCCGGCTTAGTTTGGGTTATTGGTGAACCTGAGGCTGTTTGGGGCTGGAACCTGTCTCCGCTGTGGTAAACAGTGAGCGATGATTATCGTTGCTTACCGAGAAGAAATCCAGCTGTATTGTTTTAGCACGGCCACTTGTTTACAGGAAACCCTCTCCAGTAGAAGGGCCATGCTTGATTCAGTTGTCTTTTGTGCGCCCATCACTCGTTCTGTTTGTATTTTTGATTTTCTTGTTGTGTTACGCTCCGGGTCGGTCTTTTTTTTTTTTCTTTTCTGGCCCATGTTGTCAGGGAAGAGATCCAGTGTGTTTGTGGCTTGCATCTGGTCTGAATTACCAAGCTTTTGCCACACCCGTTCACTTCAAATAAACACACTGGCTATGTGTTCCAGACCGGGGACTAATAAAAGCTGCAGAACATTTATAAAGTGTTTGCTTTAAACCACTCAGGCTGCCAGGTAGGTGGAGTTTCCAGATTTTGACACCAGTTCTTCATGTTCCAGGTTTGAGATTTTGCAATTTTTTGGACCTCTCTGCAGATGACATTAACACATTTGGTTATCACCAGGATGTGTGTGTCATGCGTAATTATTGAAATTAAAGGAATAAATATCACAGTGTTACAAAAAGATAAAGGTCTTTGAATCCAATCTGGATTGTTTGCCTATTGCGAAACAAAAGATTTGCCAAAACCAGTCTTGTATATTTTTCAGTGATTCTGTACACAAACTGGCAAGACAACCACATAACCTCTGTCCCACCTCTGTCCGGTGGCAGCTGGTATCGAGGAACCCCTGCAGCTTCTACAGCTCACCTTTGAATGCTTGGGTTTTAGAGCGTGGCAAATCAAATTTCATCCTAATTCCTCAAAATAGTTGGTTTTACCAGCCAATGTTTGGACTGTGGCCCATTTGGACATTATTGTTTCAGAGTAAAGGTCTCCCAATATCATCACAATGAAATAGAGCTGAAACAACTGAGTTAATTGATTAAAATCGATTTTTAAAATAGTTGTCAACTGATTTAGTCATCGATTAGTTGCTAAATAACTTTAACTGCAAATGTTTCATTTCTTCCGTATAATCAACCGAGCTGTGCTTTGAATCTTGAACGAATGAAGTGGTGCTTCAAGCTGCTGCTTCATTGGTTTCATTTGTTTTGTTTTGCTTTATTTTAATTTTTCTCCACTAAAACCCTAAAGAGCATATGTCTGTGAGGAATATTGACCTTTTTTTTATATTAAACTGACCTGTTATAGTCTTCTGAAACAGTTGATAGATGTATTTTATGCTAACGCCAATGCTAACACGTTAGCATGTCTACGGCGTTTTCAGTGTTAAAGTTAGCATTAAGCTGCTGGCATTTCAGCTTGTTTGTGCATTTGTTTTCTGTATAATAATTAATGGCTCAGTGTTTGTTGTCGTAAAAGAGTCAGATGTATTACAAATTATAATTTTTAATTTATTTTTATTTATATATTAATAATAATAGCAACAACAATAATAGTAATAATAACTAATAATGCTACAATACAATTTTAGAGAAAGACACATGAGTCACATGTGTCATTGTGAAATGACCACATAGTTTACAAGTTATACAGAGAATGTTGCACATATAATGAGTCAGGCTAGAGTTTTTGATTTAGGTTTTATGGTTAACTGGTTATGCTAATTGCTCATTTGCAACAACAAAAATACCTCTTTTTCACCATATATTTTATAACATATGTTTCAGTGTTGTTTTATGGCAACTCAGCAGTTTGATAAAGCAATGTCATTTGAAATAATTATTTTTGTTCTTTATTATAAACTGTTTTATTCTTTATTTCTTTGTTGTTAAATAAAGTGATGGAGAGAAAAATTGTTTCCCTGACACATTTTTAAAAAATTCAACGCTAATCCGATTAATCGATTAATCGTGTCAAAACCCCATCAGATTCATCGATGATCCAAATAATCGTTTGTTGCAGCCCTACCATGAAATGCTTTATTGTGAAGAAGTGACGAGGAACTCATGAGTGGGATGTGGCACAGATAAATGTCCTTGAAAATTATTTTAAAATATCTATATATTTATCCTAGTAAGTAAAGTCAGACTTGCCATTTTCACCAAATTATTAGTCTGGCTTCAACCAGTTTACAGGGACTGGATCATGGTTGTATTAAGGTAGTTCAGACATCTTTCCCCCAGCCACATTATCCAGCTTCTCCTCCTCCTGGGGGTTGCAAGGTGTTCACAGTTCCAGTTTTTGGAACCAGACATGACCGTGGCCATGACCCTGCCACCTAAAATGTTGTGTGTGTGACTCCTATATCTGTCCTTGTGGGTGGTGAGGCTCCACCACCCTGTGCCTATGATGCTTCTTCTGACTCAGCTCCTGTATATTCATTTTGTGAACTGTTTTCTGTGAGTTGTTCTGTAATTTATGTTTGTATCATGGCCCAAGCAGAGGGTTACCCCTTTGAGTCTGGTCTGCTTGAGGTTTCTTCCTCAGAGGGAGTTTTTCCTTACCACTGTTGCCCTGGGGGTTAGTAAAGTTAGACCTTACTTGTGTGAAGCGCCTTGAGGCAACTCGATTGTGATTTGGCGCTATATAAATGAAAATAAATTGAGAAAATCCATGTTCCCTGGGAGGTAACAGAAACACAACAGTGTATAAGCAACAGGGGCTCCCAAACAACAAAACAGTACCATTTTGCTGAACGTAGATGATTGTGGAAAACCTACATCCAGGGTCAGTCTAGAGATGCCTGTGCTTGGGTTTGTTTAATGTTGGATGTCGTTGCACAGTGTCAGACAGTCCTTGACAGATTCTTAGCCTGGTCTGATGGGAAACATGTCTGGGAAATCCCGATCTGCAGCCTTCATCCGTCTTCAGACATTGAATGACAATCCTTCACCTCCTCTGTCTGAGCTGCCGTTGAGGACGTTTTGTTCAGGGTTCATGTTGGGCCTTCATGGCTTCTGTTGCAGCCACAGTGCACACAAGGTTCTCTGCTGTATTTCACCCAAACATGCAGTCCCCTACTTGATCCGTTAACCAGGTGTCACGACAGAGATGAGGAGTTAGATTTTGACACCCTTTGCCGAACGTAGTAATATTGTAATAAACAATCATGCTGGTGCAGTTTGGCATTAAGGTGCTAGTTAATGGGGATTACCTCTATCGGTTGTTGACATTTTCTGGTCTGGTAGATGTCGTCAAGGACTCTTGAACGCCTTAAAGTGATTAATCCAGAGTACATTACAAACTCAGCCCGAGGATCGATAAAATGGGAGCAGCCGAAAGAAACGTGCGCTACCAAGTCAATATAATTCCAGGAAATAAAATTATGCCATTTATAATCATATAAATAAACAAACAAACTCTTCACCTGTCAGTTTGAGGAATACCAGTTGGGTTTGTATTTAACTAGACATAATGAATAAATTAGACTGGTAATTTATTTCTGGGTCACTCAAGATGAGTTACAATAAAAAGTTTAAGAAAAAGCTCGGACTGCAGATTACATCTGTCGTTTGTCACAAAAGACAGAATTAACTGTCTAAAACCCAGACTTCCTTTGCAAATGACACTGAATCATATATATGTTTGAACTGTGCCTCCTGGCTACACCGTGTCCTGAAATGTCTTTAATAAGAACGAGGATGTCAAGGGCTTCTATAGCTCCCGTTTTAAATTAGAAATAAGCCAGCAGCACGCTTGACTTACAGAAAAGGTTCGCTTTAAACACAACACATTAATCTCTGTTTCTCATTTGCACGTTGGCTTTGTGGGTCAGAGTGATTGTGTGAGTGTCTGTGTGCATTCTGGAGAAATTCCTGCTGCCGTTAAGCAAATTATGAAAATGCAAATATGGAAATAAACATGTGCCAGGAGACAGGTCCACTGATACTCTCAAACATGATATTTAAAACACAGTACGAGTGCCTTTTAAAATATAAGATTAAAATCAGTAGTTATTTACAACATGTGGAAAGTTTATTTTTCTTACTACACGTGACTTTATTTATGTTGTTGTAGCATGGTGACGGTTTGTACACTTACTTTCCAACAAGAAGTTCAAATCCGCCTATTTCGACTTCCATAAAGATGTTCTGTGAGGTGGAGATGCACACGTATCCATTGTTGAGACCCCGAATGGGAGCAGACAAAAAACAAACAGGAAAAAAAAATATGAGATGTGAAAGAATCTGACTTCCGTGGTGTGCATGTGATGTTTTCTACACCCACCAAGCCCCAGAGCGACCATAGAGCGGAAAATAATAGAATTGCTATTGTATGTCCATTCCCACAGTTTGAATTGATTTGATTATTTCACGTGCATGAGTTAAATAATGAAATAATTTTGACATCCTGCATCTGTACTCATATTTCTACACAAATCAAGTGAGGTTTGGGTGTACTGGTGCTGTGTGTTGCTGTATTTACACCATGTACCTACCACGGGTTCTGGATGGCAACCACCCAGGCAATTCAGCTGGTCCATATCCCCTTCTCAAAGGTGTCAATTTAACTGCTGCAGCCAGGTGAACCTATGCGTCTCCTTGACCTTATGGGTCAGTGCTGGGCTCCTCAACATGAGACACCCGTGCACTGGGTCATACCCAGAGAAAGGCTCCACATGGCCAATAGGTCGTACCTGATGTTTGCTCAGTGTGCAAGTGATACTGCTCACATGATCTTTCTTCTGAGCAAAACAAAATGTATTTCATGCTCAGTAAGTGTCACCATGATTATTATCCACATAAAGTCAATAGTGTTTGTCACTCGGTGTCGCTCTCAATTTAATGTGCTCTGTGTGTGCTTAACTTGGCACAGTGCACAAATTAATTGAATGAGGAAAAAAGTAATGAAATTGTAGAGCACATTGTATATTGGGTGCACACAGGAGTGTTTCAAGTCATCTGCATAGAAAAACAAGGTTTGTTCGTGTGTGTGTGAAAAATTGTGTGTGTAAAATTCCTAAAATCATGCCCTTCAAACTCATAGGGAAAACAAATATCTACAACATGATGAAAATGTATATTTGTTATATGGCTGCAATGCGACACGCGCTCTGATTGGCTGATTAGCGGTTGGATATTTTCTCATATCTGGGCCGGTTACCATGACAGTCGGTCATGGTCACCAGCTAATGACTGGATCATCTGTCAGCAAGTTCTTCATGGAGGTGAAGAAAGTCAACAAGCCCAACACAGTCAGCAGCATATTTGAAGTTTGCATGTTTATACAAAATAGCCATATAAATTCATTTTTAACCTCGTTTGCTCCGTCTGTACAGGGAAATATCAGACCGAGGTGTTAGTACGAGGTGCGAAAAACAGAGGTCAGTTAATAATCCTTTTTTATATATATATATATATATATATATATATATATATATATATATATATAATTATACAAATAATGGATGGTAAGGAGTCTAACATAGCTTATCCAACATCATTTTTCTGAATCCAATATTTCTCTATGTTGGACGACTTGCCATCCATCAATTGTTATGTTCTCCACCCCCCTCCCAAATTACGCAAACAACAAAGAGTCAAGTAAATTAGATCAATTTATTTTGTTGTGAACAGCATATGAATGCTTCTAAAACGTCAGTAGCGTGCTTGTCTACCTTCTTAGTGTTTTTGGCATCCTTGGAGTTCAATATTTCCACCAGTTCCTCCTCTGTGAACTCAGCAAACCTCGCTGGCAGATGATTTTCTGCTGTTGTTGACATGTTTGTTGCCATTTTTTCAACCAGCGTCTGTCAGCTAGTTCCTGACCTTCGTATTCCGTGCTCTGATTGGCTAGCTGTTGGCAGTAAGCTCTAACGCTATTGGTCAGTGGGAACCAACCCAATATAACTTTTGGTCCTAGCCTTTTTGGATCCTTTTGGATCCAACATAACTTTCTGGTGCCAGGAATGCCAAAATACAGGTAAATGATGGACAGAAAGGCTAATCTGTGATTGGCTATTGCAATCTGAGTGGAGAACACACACACATATATATGTATATATATATATATATGTATGTATATATGTATATTTAAATCCAAAACAATGGTGCACATAAGTATACATACTTTTTTAAATTTAACACAACTACATCATCATTTTTCAGGACAGTTTTTGTCAGACACATAAGGGGATGAATACATGAACACATTCCCAAGTTCACTGAATACATCTTGCACTTCACTGACATCTATCGTAGGAATATAAACACTATGATAGTACATGATAAATCTGTCTGGTGGAGGCAGGTCTCAACAGCTGAGTGAATGGGCAAGAAGAAGCCACCAGGACACCCAGGATAACTCTGAAGGAGTTATCTGGATCTGTGGCAGCCTGGTGGCCACTTGGTCACCAGGCTGCCACAAAGACGACTGAGAGGCAAAAAAACAACAACAACAAAAAAACAACAAAATGAGCTTTCTTTGAACAATATTCTGCAAATATTTGAGTGAACTGAGTTCTACTAATTGAACTAATTGAGTTCCCCTAAGAGCAAGACAGTGAACTGACAAAGATGTCAGAAAATGAGTGGGTTAGTTCTGTGACTGAAACTCATCCTCGTCTTTGTGGATATCTGTGTTTTTTAGTACATTAAACGTGACGCTGCCCCCATTTGATATCCAGCCGCTATGATGTGGAAAAGACCTGTAGCTGTTGGCGCTCGTGCAGACAGGGAGGCATCAAATGGCCTTTAACTGAGGTTGTCTTGATTTTGCTTCCACCTGTGTTGCATCGCTTTCATCCTGGGAGAAAAGAGTTTGCGGTAGATCCCTGAAGAGATTTGAAGATGATGTGCATGCATGTTTGTGTTGTATCGCTTTCAATGCTTCCATCTCGAAGATTATACACACCAGGATCAAGCGGGCGGGGATGTATGCAGGCGGGGGGGCTGAAACATCTTTGTTCCCTCTGCTCTTCAGAAAGCCCGTTTCCACTGAAGCGTACAGGATGTACTTGATGTTTCCTTGGCAAGCAGAAAGGTAAAAATTGAGAAGATTCATCTGGTTTGAGTTCCGAGGCACCGAATTACTTTCGGGGTGGGTTTTTTCCTCCCCGTCTTCTTCTTTTTTTTTCCTTGGTCTCTTTTGTGTGATTGAAGCTCAAACGGACCAGGAAATGCAAATAATCCCGATTCTGAAGACGTCCAGTGACGTGATTGTTGGGACGGTGTGAGGGGGCTGGCTGGCTCGCCACATTAAAGGCCGAGTTTGAGCAAGAGATGAGTGGAGACTGGGTTAAGTTTAAACGAGCGGACGGGACTTCAAAGGCTGCTAGGTTGGCCTGCCATGTTGAGAGTGATGAGATGTGTCTCTTGTTAATGGAAGTCACCGTAGCTTTTTGTTTCTGCTCTCAACATGATCCACTGTTCTAATTATCGCAAATACAGCTGCTTCAAAGCTGGCGTCTAAATTCCACCTTATTTACTTAGAGCGGAGTCAGCTGACAGATGCAGTGTTTGTGACCTTTGACATTTGATGCTGGTCAGGTTTTACATCCTTTGTCACCTTGTTTAAAAGAAATATGTCCATGTGTGGACATACACGTTCTCATGTGTCACTTGACAGAAAAACACGCACTGCTAAAATTGAGATGAATTTATATGTTGAGCATCTGCCATATGTGACCAATGCACGCTCGCTTACGGTAGCACAAAGGTAGACTACTGACTATTTTTAGTGCTGTTGTGAAGAGCACCAGTAAGCTGCACTGAGCCAAACAAGACATTTCCTGAATGGGTTTGAAAATAAATAAGACATCAGAAGGCTGATCCACACCACCATATAAATTAGAGCCCGGCCGATATTATCGGCCGATATAAGCCCTTTTCAAAGTGCTCACTATCGGCCAAAATTTTGCTGATAGAATGCCGATAATTTCTCATGAACAGAACAGTTACTGAAATAATTTGGTGTCTGCAATGTAAAATGTCCTTGCACCGGTTGTCCAGTAGATGGAGCTCTGACTCCATTCAACTGAGAGCTGCTTACATCCCTGCTTAAGTGTTCATCACCGGCCCCCGTAGTTCGCCGTCACACTGCACTGATCAGCTGACAAAAGCATACAAGTAAGTTTATAAGGATGTTATCTGTAATAACTTTGCGATTACATTCACCCCACATTTTTCCCGTTTCAGTTCACCTCCGTAGGATTAACTCAGTTTATGTAGTAATGTGTCAAATGTGCTTCATTGCGTCAGTCACGCTTTTTATTAAGCCCACGTTGTGTAGACCTTATTTCTAGCATGAAAAACTTTTGTTTACTGCTAAGAGGTTGAAACATTCAGATTCACTGGTCGTCCGGAAGGGTTCTCGGAATTACTGCCATTTGCCATTAACCCTCTGGGGCTGACTCCGTCGTATACAACGGCTGGGACCAAGCTTTACTAAATTGTAAATAACTTTTTAATGATATGAGATAGAAACTTACTTTTTTTTTTTTGATGAAAAGTTAACCCCGCGGACTTTCGATTCACCGTTGACCATCTTGGTACTCCTCATAGAAGATGTGTGGTGACATGCGCAATGTGAGTGTCCAATCGGAATTGGTTCTCCGTCACATGGTTTTCCAAAATCCAATCGTAGGGCAGATTTACCTCACGTGATATGGCAAAGATCGTTTTCAGGAGTGATATCTTACTAGTTGGCCCGTTTGAATAGCCCCCTAACTGCTCCAGTTGCATTTTTGCATTTTTTGAACTTGAAAATTCTTCTCTGTTATAAAGTTAATCAATATGAGGACAAAGCTTCAGCTTTTAGCTCATACCTTTTTTGTTAAGGGTCTAAAAAAGAACATTTTATTCATTAAAAAAATAATAATATCAGCTGATTTATCGACTGTCGGCAAATCAGCCGATTTATCAATTATCAGCATTTTTTCATTCAAATATCATTATCGGCATCGGCCTCAAAAAATCCGTATCGGTCGGGCTCTAATATAAATGTACAAGTAAATATTAGTTTTCCAAAGCAGTAAGATGGCGGCACGCTTGGACGCAGTGGATCTGTGCTCGCACTTTCAGTGCTTTGTTTACCACTTTCTGTCAAGCTAACACCACTTACAGTCGACATGATGTTTTAAAAATTGGAGTTTCATACAAGAGAAGTTTTACAGTGGAAGTCTTCGTGTTCATACAACATCCTGTGGCTCACCATCCCAACCAGAAGGGAGGTGTAGGGAGCGCAAGCAAAAGTGGGGTTGCAGGGCCGGCAGGCTAGCCAAGCTATGGAAGTGGCCACGCAGATCACCGCTTCCCAGCATCTCCCTCGACAGTGAAGCTCCCTCTGTCATAAAATCGACGAATTGAGGCTGCAAGCGGCCTCAACCAGAGACTGCTGTGAACTAGTCTTTACAGAAACTTGGCAACACTCATCCATCCCACACTCGGCTAGACTCTGTGAATGTCCTTGAGTGGTCCAGCCAGAGCCCAGACCTGAATCCGATCGAACATCTCTGGAGAGATCTGAAAATGTCTGTGCGCCGACACTTCCCATCCAACCTGATGGAGTTTGAGAGGTGCTGCAAAGAGGAATGGACCAAACTGCCCAAAGATAGGTGCACCAAGCTGGTGGCATCATATTCAAGAAGACTTGAGGCTGTAACTGCTGTCAAAGGAGCATCAACAAAGTACTGAGCAAAGGCTGTGAATACTTACGTACACGTGATTTCGTAGTTTTTTATTTTTAATAAATTTGCAAAAAAAAAAAAAAAATGTGTTGTCATTATAGGGTGGTAAATGGTAAATGGACTACATTTATATAGTGCTTTTCTATCTGCATCAGATGCTCAAAGCGCTTTACAATAATGCCCCACATTCACTCCGATGTGAGGCTGCTGCCATACAAGGTACTCACTACACACCTGGAGCAACTAGGGGGTTAAGGACCTTGCCCAAGGGCTGTTAGTGCTTTTCCGGTCAGGCTGGGATTTAACCGAGGATCCTTTGGTCTTGAGCCCAACGCTTAACCACTAAACCATCACCTCCCCTGTGAGTAGAAAAAAAGAAGAAGAATTTACTCCATTTTGGAATGAGGCTGTAACATAACAAAATATGGAAAACGTGAGGGGCTGTGAATACTTTCCAGATGCGCTGTAAATAATTAAGTAAGCAAATTAACACTTGTAGTGAATAAAACATGTTTTATTACTTTTTAGCAGTAATGGATCCTCTGCAGCTGGCCTCACGTCACTCTGTGCAAGTATTTTCAATACTGCAAGAAGTATCGAAATACAGTATCAGCACAAACATCCGTGCACTTAGGTTTTTTTTTAATGAAAATTGTTGAAGTGCAATACATTTTGTAATCCTCGTGGTGTGAAATATGGGGCTATATTGCAATCAGCATGTCTGTCTGTCTGTCTGTCCATTTTCACTTGTTAGTGTGATATCTCAAGAACTAGTTGACCAATTTCATTCATATTTAGCTTAAGCGTGTACTTGGGTGATCCCCTGACACTTGGGATTACTGATTTGTGGGGACCGGGGGATAGGTCATCTCCTGATGACTCTTGTTAAAGTTGATTAAAAAATTAATTAATTTTGTGATTCCCAACACATTATAAAAAGCAAAAAATGACAAGTTTTTCTTGTTGCTTCTGCGTCTTACCTCTGACGATGTCATTGGTGTGTGCTGGTCCCGAGTTCTGTAAATATACAGAATGACCCACAATAATGTTTGTTTTGAGTGGGGAATTTAAAAAATATATTACTTTACCAATGCAATACATGCTTTTTTATTTTATGTATTTATTTTTTAATCGTTAGAAGTTGCATGACGATGATGCCAGTTGAAGAGTTTGCAGTACGAGAACTGTGCAAAAGGGGGACCTGATCTGGCAATAAACAGGTATTTGTGATGAAATCAGACATTATATTGAAATATATGGAGGGCTGGGCACTCCACCAGATGTAATACTGGGCATGCAGTCGTGCATCTGCCCCTCTTCAGGGTGCATCTCTGTAGTTACTCTTTTCGTCTCAATGTGAATCACATTGTGGCTCATTTAAATGTCTAAATTTACTATTAAACTCATGTTTTTGCTTTAAGGCGATCATGCTGGTTCTTCTTCATCTCATCATCCTTTAAACAGTGTAAATGTGTCATAATTGTGGGATCATGACTATAGCGACCCTCTGATGGCCAGATTTGAGCAACTGTTTCTGCGACATAAGTTTGTCTCTGTCTGCAGATCCTTCTGAAATATCATCATCATCATCATCATTTAGCAGCAGCGGGCTGCATCCACATCCTCAGCTGCACACAAGTGAACCCCACACAGTTTCAGAGATGGCTGATTTGCATATTTTGATGCGTGTACTGCCCATCATCCTTTCTCCTCATTAAACATCCGGTATCTCTTCTTCTCCCCCCCCCCCCGTCTGCTTTTAGAAAAGTCTCGATTCAGCCACTTTTATTCTCCTCGGCGGACTTGTAATTGCTGTTTACGTGATTGGCTTTTACTCTGTTCACTGCTTTCCCATAAATCCTTGTCAATCTAAAGTCAGCCTAGCGTGTTATCAAGTGAACAGAAACAACGTGACAGTAAACATTCCATAATTGACTGTTTAGGAACGCGATCATCAGTTGGGGTTTGATTTGAGGATGTAATCTGCTTTTGCGGATGCCGGCCCATTCAAGCAAACGGACACCAGAGTTAATGCCGCTCTAACCTCTGAGCCATTTATGCTTGTTGAATGTACTTGTAATGATTAAGTTTGAAAGAGTTGCGTTTTATCATCAGCCAACGCGAGAGTTGACAGTCTTAAGAAGCAGAAATAATTAGAATCTATTTGAATGCCGAGTGCGGTGCATGGCGCTAAGCTTGTTAACAAATGTGGTGGCAATTAAATGGCTCATCCCCCCCCCCCCCCCCCCCGCCACACACACACACACACACACACCGCACTTTGTTTTTTTTTTTTTTATCACCTGACAATTGATTACAATTCTCAGCATTGCTTGACCACAAAGTTTCAATGTCTGCGACAATGTAATTGTTTTCAGTTGTTTTGAGGTTTTAAAAGGTTTTTCTCACTAAAGTATTTTTAGGTCTGTACGTCCCACATGAAACCTGAGCCGACTACACGGTTAAAATTAGTCTGCGCTGCTTATATCTCACCATCCCCCCCCCTTCCCCTGCTTCTATGCTTTTAATTTCTTCACATAGTTTAACGTTAAAAATCAGGTCAACCTTTAAGATTTATGAGCAGAGAGGAGAAAAAAAGAATTAATGGTATGCTATTTTTATTCAGTCAGTCGCCTGTTAATTTGGTATGACCTTAGTCAAAGGCGGTGAAATAACAAACTCTACTTAGTTCTTCTTAAGACCAATCCGCCTCTCTCCCATGATGCTCTGTTTCTCCAGCTCTTATCTGCAAAACTCAACACGCAGGACTTTCAGTGGCGCCAACAGAAACCAATCCTCTTTCATCTCATTTCATTCGGTTTTGTTTCAGTGAAACGGTTTCTATTAGTCGATTGAAAAATTGCTTTTGAAACAATAAAAGTGCCATTTAGCAAACTAGAGTCGCACATTTTCTAAATTAAAAAGGCGCACACTGCGGTGCATTCCACCGCCAACGTGTAAAGTGTGAAATATTTCAACTTGAAAAAGAAGAAAGAGGGCACTCAAATGCAAACGTGCTACAGAATTTAGCACTGGACCTAACATCTCTGTTGTATGTTTACAGCTTTATGTCTTAAACCTGTGTAATAATACCAGTGGGTATGAAGACTGGAAAGCTGATTTGACTCCATGACCTCAGGCTGATCTTGCCTGGACAGTTCTGGAATCCATCTGAGGGTGGGCCACATTTGGTCCAAATTAGATTGAAAATCAGATTCCTTGACTTTTTATCAAAATAACTTTGTCAAAATTTATTTTTTAAACATTGACATACCAAATTTGTCAGAAATCAGCAGAAGGATGTAGGAGGTGTAGGCCAACAAGCACATAGACAGACATGACTTTGACCCCAGTAACTGACCTATGAGAGTTTGACCTTTCCTGGGCAATTCCAGAACTCACTGCCACATGTGCCAAGTGTGGTGCAAGTCAGTCACAACATCAATATTGACCTTTAATCCCGCTGATCTTGACCCCCAACGATTGACTGTAGACACATTTGACCTTAACTGGGCAATTCCAGAACCCACCTATGAGTGTGCAAAGTTTGGTTGACATTGGATTAAAAAAAAAAAAATCACAATTTTATCCTTGATGACCTTGACTTTCACTGAAACAAACCCTTTGAGGGTAATTGTGGTATCTCATTCACATTATGTTTTGTGGAAATTGGCTAAAGGACCTGGTACGAGTCAAGGGACAAACAGGAAAAAAAAATACATTTTGATCTTTGACCCCAGTGACCTTGACCCTTGCAAAACAAAGTCCTTAACGGTCACTGCTATTTTACTCATAGTAGTGACTGTTGGATAATCCACCAGGCGGTGTGTCCTGGGTTCTTGCTTCAAATTTGGAGTGACTAAACCTCATCCCAACCACTTGTAGGTCCTGTGTTGTAAAATACATACAATACACAAGAAAAGCCAGTGCAACCCTGTGCAAAATCACTCAAATGATTGCTGTAAAAATGATGATTTAGATGTTCTATTAACAAATCGACATACGTGTGTTGACGTTTGCATTTTCTGTATTTTCAGCATCTTTCAGTAGTATTTGTTTTTACCTGTACCTGTGAACTTGAGTAGAAGTAAGTCCTGTACAGGCCCCTTGGTGGCCTGGATTCTGTAGTTTGAAGCGGATGAGAGTCTACAGCTCCCCCTGGATGGGACACCAGTCTGTTGTAGGTACCAAAGCTGGTACACATGGGTATACTGGAACAATGCCTCTTCAAGGGGCATTTTTTAAAATATGCGTGACTTATACGCTGGAAAATATGGTATAAATATATATATATATGTATGTATTTTTATTTCATGCCTGGTTGTCTTTGAGCAGATCTCTCCCAAAGTGTAGGGTGTTCAGCCTGAGGTGTTACTCAGAGGTTTGCACAGAGTTGCGTGCAGATCGGTTAATTAGCTTGAGTGAACCTACAAACCACCAAGATAACAGATGTGGGCAAAAACATTGTGTCCTTTGTGAAAGTAACAAACTCTGACAGCCAAATGCAGCTGCTCATCATCTGCTGACACGAGTGAGGCTGTGCTGAAGAGTGACGACCATCAAAGGTTACCGTGTCATCACTTCTGACCTTTGTCTATGAGACACTGAGCCGAAGCAAAGGTGTGTCGCCTCCTTTGTTCCTGATGATTTTCTCACTGATGAGTTCCCAGTGTGACTCGCCTGGTGACAGCGTCCCACCTCTGTTGGTGCACAGACTGGAGGACTCACAGCTCCCTCATTGAAGCGTCGCTGCAGGGGTTTCCCAGAGCTTCAGAGAAGGCCTGGACGGGAGGGGTGAAGGTGAAGGTTTGGTACCCAGCGACCGATCCCTAACAGCGGAGGCCTTTGTTGCCAGGTTGCTCACGCTCGCTGACGTGGAAGAGCCAGGTGGCCTCTGACATGACCTCTGTGCTGAGTGAACCGGTGTCTGAAAAATAAAAAAAAAGAAAGATAAGCAGAAAAGTCTGTTGGAGAAAAGTCACAGAGGAAGGCGAGGTGGTGGAGGGGACGGCGTGAAACAAAGTGTTCAGAAATAGGTCAACCAGTATCTCATTTTTCTTGCTAAGCTTGTAATCACCCCTGACAGGCACGCTGTGGAACAGCCTATTCAACTGGAACTCACGGCTCATCGTTGAATAACGGACTCAAACCAGCAGCCTCGTGTTGGAAGGACACACTTAAAAGATGAAAGGTTTTTTTCTCTTTTAACATTAGTAGCCGGTGGGTGTTGCATTCAATTTCATATTCTGAAAGGACTCAAAATAAATTTAAACACCAAGTGACTTGAAGGACCGTATCTGCTTTTTTTTGTGCAAAATTCACTAAAGATGATACATCTAAAAGTTCTTGCTTCACATTGTCCAGTCACATCTCCGTCCTAAACTTATTTCACTGCGCTCACAGAGTTTTACAGTACAGACTTCACTCGAGTGATCCAGCTGAAGAACTGGAACATTGGTGACGGCGGCTCCGGCGTCATCTATTGTGTTGAGGAGAGGATGATGGGGAGGTGATGGTCTAGTGGTTAAAGCATTGGGCTTGAGACCCGAAGATCCTCAGTTCAAATCCCAGCCTGACTGGAAAATCATTAAGGGCCCTTGGGCAAGGTCTTTAATCCCCTATTGCTCCCGGTGTGTAGTGAGCACCTTGTATAGCAGCACCCTGAAATCGGGGTGAATGTGAGGCATAATTGCAGATGGAAAAGCGCTATATAAATGCAGTCCATTTACCATTTATTGACAGTGTGAAACATGAAATATAAATATCTGATCACACAACTGCATATGCAATTTATTATACTCAAAAACTGGGTAGCAGCATGATATCACCATATATGTACATCATTGTTTGCTTAAGTTCATAATTACTTACTTTTTTGACATAATTTTCAAAGCTGTATTTGTATTGTTCAGGACATGTAGTGAAATTCAATTAAATCTGCATCCACCCAGATACAGAGTCTGTTACAAGCACATCAGGTACAAAGTTGGTTATCCTCCAAGTGCTTAATGTTTGGTATGTAACTGTACAAATTAAATCTCATAAAATCACCTTCATGTGATTGTCTTCTACAAAATAGGACTACCTTTTTAGATAAACAAAAAAAAAATCATTTTTAAGGTCATAACATTGATTTTGATGGATATGTCAGATTTTATGTTTTCAAAACGCACCTATTTGAATTCAGGGTCATGGGGGATTGGCTAGAGTCTGTCTAAGTTGTCCTTGAGCAAGAAGCAGCGTACACCCTAGACAGGCCCCCGGTTTATACCGTAGGATTGACACACACAAACAAATACACTCTCACCTACAGTCCGTTTCAGAATCAGAAGACTTTATTAATCCCAAAGGAAACTGTTTATATTACAGCTGCACATACAAGGAGAGACAAGTAGACACGGAGAGCAGGACATAAGAAATTAACCACGTAAGAAGAAAGTAAAAAGAAGATAAATATCCAAATTATTAAACACTGACACATTGCACCTAATACATTTGATAATGTTGCACATAGGAGCGATGTATTGGACATTCTGAGTTCTTGCACATAGGAGCAGCTCCAGACACGTTAGTGTTGCACATAGTCATATAAAAAGGAGTATTGATGAGACAGGGAGGAAACAGTTAAAGCAAAAAGTCATGGGCATCCAAGCAAAAAAAGGGAAAAGTTCTCCACGCTTCTGCCAAGCACAAAAATCTGGTGCAACCAGGTCAGGACAGACTTGTAGAAAAGGAGAACCACTTGCCCAACACACAAGTCTGTGCAAAACACAATAAAGAGACTAACGTTTCGATGTCAAGATTACACCTTCATCAGAGTCAGAGGCATGTTGGGTGATCTGCACACTAACTTACCTGTTTTCATCCATAAAGCAATAAAATCTTCACAAATTATTCAAAACTCCACCTGCAGATTAAAGAGCCTGGAAATGAGTGTGTGGCTGATTAATGTTCATCAGGCAGAGATTCTACATATTGCTGCAGATTTAAATGTTATCTTGTTAAGCCACCAAGGGAGTGAATCTCGCCCATGGGGGGTCCAAAGGATACTCCGTCGCTAATGAGGTGTGCACGGGCCCTATGGGTAATGGCAGTGTCACGCCAAAGCCTCTGCGACCTCAGGGCAGCCGTACAGTACGGCCCCGGCTCTCGCCTGCCATTTGACGCTTATACAATAAAACATGCCAACCATAAAACTGGGTTTTTATTGGTGGTTTTGATCCCCTTCTCCTCTAAATACCTATTTTAATATGCACTTTAGCCATTCTGAGTGTGTTAATAAGAAGTCTCTTTGAGAATGTGCCCATTGTTGAGCGAGTGTGTTAATTATGACAGCTCAAAGTGCCGCTGTACTCTTCCTCAAAAGAAAAGTGATTATTCATTGTCGGCGATAAGAATTAATATGCAGTAAGGCGTGCTCCCGGAGAAATATTGCTGTTTTTCCACCAAATCTGAATGCTCCAAATTGCAGTTTGAATCTGTCTTTGTTTATACATTGAGCCCTGTTAAACATGGCAGCACTTTGTGACTTTTAAAGACCCGTTGCTTATTTGACTTGGAGGTGGCATCATCAAGTGACAGTTTGGAAAACGTTCGCCATCAACTGAGCATTTAACACATTTACATTACCCCGCCTGATTTACTCTATATTTTTAGGTGATTACAGTGACATACAATAGATGTTTTTCTGGTGACATCATGGATCGGTTTTTGCTAAAGAAGACCGGAAAGAGAGCAGCACAATGACAGGTGCTCGATAAGCCAGGGAACTTTATAATGGTGACAGGATCAGAAACCCCTGCTGTTTGTATCCAGAGCATTTAATCAAACTGGCACTGTAGCTTAAAGTTTGCTTACCTCTCAATCCCAGCCAGGAACTTCATAATGTTGACAGCAGCTCCCAATTCATCCAGAGACTCAGCAACTAAAAGGATAAGATGGGAAATGGGCTTTAAGGGGCTTTTTAAAAGACCTGGTGATTTCCTGTCACTGTGCTGCTAACACCTGAACGCTGCCTTCGTCTTACACGGAAATAAAGACACTTTGTTGACCGCTCGGTATTCCCATGAGTCGCAGAAGCTGGTTTCTGTTTTAAACGGTTTCAGATAAACTGTCAGCTGATGGAGCGGTTTTGTGGGCTGCTGTCTCAGATGGACGGTTTGTTCGAGACGATCTGTGATGTACTGGAAATGTATACAGTACCACGTGTAGTACTACCGCATGATCAATATTACATCATCATACCAGCAGAAAGACATTTCTTTGCAGTTTCTCTTGTTAAGAAACCCAGCAACCTTCTGATTTTCTTTTAAAGATTTTACATCATTTATCTCATCCAGAAAGTGTAAAACCCTATTTTCTAGATGATCAGTTGCTCCTTTTTACTATATTATCAGCTCTTTATTTTTGTTTTGGTTTTGTTGTTGTTGTTTTTTGCATTTTTGTGGTATATTTTTATTTTTGCCATTTATTCTTTTTCTAATACTTTATTTTGTTTAGTGCTTTGCTGATTATTTTCAGTATACAAGTCACATTGTGATGAAATCCCCTTTTTTAGCTTTGAGTTATTTATTTTTCCTGATGGAAGCATCCGATATAAATGTCCAAGGACTGTCAAAAAATGGAAAAATCATTTTTCAGAGTATATTATTATTATTATTATTATTAGTTTGGGAGGTCTTGCAACATATATTCTGATATATATGGTAGGTTTTTTTGAAATATTTGATAATCTTTGGACTGACTGCTTCAATCAGGAAAAATGTCACCACATTCACCACAGTTATCGCCTTGGGTCCTGAGTGGGTTTTCTGCCTGGCAACACCGCAGTAGGCAACTGATCCGCTATTATCTTTCTGCTGCAGCCAGGGGAAATATGGGCGTGTTCTTGGCCATTTCTCCTTGCTGGCATCCTCAACACTGAGGCACCTGTGTGCTGGATCATGGCCAGGGAGATGCAACACCTCACCAAAGTGTCATCCCAGAAGTCCACAGTTCAAGTGATCCCCTTCATTTGAGTCTCACAATCATACAGTAAGATAGGAAACACCAGGACACTTAAGACTCCTGCAGAGGTATCGGCATCTCCACTGTCCAGTGGCGTCATGACTCCATAAGCTCTTCCCAGATGTCTCTCAAACCCAAAGTGTCTCAACAAGTTCAACCGCTTCTGATGAGTCCAGGAAGTTATTAAAAGCCACAACAATCCAACCCAGACACTCTCATTCCTCACTCAGCTCCTGCAGTCAGGAAAAGCATTGATCCCTGAAAGATCACAGCATCGTCCGCAAAGTGAAGGTCAGGAAACATTTCCTCACCAACAAAGACATCTAGACCTCTGGTCTCTGACAGACCAGCAGTCACGTGGAAAAACAAATTCAAATCCTCAGCTGAACTGCCATAGGAACAGTATGTATAGCATGTCTATACAATGGCCTTTTTTGAGTTCCACCTACTTTAAGCCATGATTCTGCCAAGAGGTGCAGAACGTGCAGGTGCAGTGAAAAATGAGCCCACAGTGAGTAACAGGAGGTTAATAAAGTATTTGGTGATTCACACACCATGTAATACTCCAGAAATACTGTAAGAAAAATAGGTTTTGCAGAAAAGACAGCAAACGGAAAACAAAGCAGAAGCAGCACGTGATTAGATGAACAGTTTGAGTTGGATGCAGATGTTGAAGCTTCCGTCAGATCGGAGCGTTCACATGATGTCCCTGCAGCCAGCTCAGAGGCTGCGGCCACGAACGTGTTGCTGCGTGTTTGTCAGCGTTGGTGTGCAAGTGCACGTACCCGCAATAATATAACTGAGAATCATGATGCAAGCTTTTCGCCCAAAGTGTTTTGGAGCTCATTTTCAAATGGTAATTTGCCTTATCCGAAGCAAAGTCACTGAGTGTAAGTAAGCGATTATTTGCATGGCTGACAATCATTCTGCACGCCTGCGGTCTTATTCCATACTGCTCCAGTTTGTCCAGTCTTTGTAGAAAAAAGGAGAAAAAAAAAAGAAAAAACTACATAGGGAGGGCCAGTTCTCTTTGAAAAATCCTTTCATTTACCTTATCATGAGACACAAATGTGGTGTTAACAGTGGAAAAAAGTCTGGACTATTCACACGGCTGATGAAGGCTGTGCAACTTAAAAAATAAAATAAAAAAGAAGCCTTTTTGTGACTGCATTTTGAAGCGCTTTATTCACTCTTTCTTTTAACTTTTCTTGGGTCGAGCACCTCAGGATCTGGATTTTTATCAAAGAGTTTAGATTCTCTGCTCTTATTTAATTGGTCATTTCACCATTAGAGGCGTGACACTTGTTGGTGAGGTGCAGAACAAGAATGCACTGCCAGAAGTACAATGACTTTCTAGAAGCTCTTCTTGCACCTGGCTGAGTTCAGCACTGAATTCTCCTGGACAGCAGCTTGGCCGGTGAGTCTGCTGGGGGGCTGCTCCTCCGTCTGGATCATCCAAGTAGGGAAAGTTGGTTAAATTTGTGCCACTTTAAACATGTTGAAAATATTGGGGATTTAGGATGGAGACCCTGCTGCTGTGGTTTGGCTCTGGGCAGCCTGGGTGTTGGCTCAGAGCAACTCTACATACAGTTTTTATGCTGAGTACAGAAAAAAAGTTAACCTGAGATAACAAGGGTTGGGGAGGTCACCCAGGATGTAGACAGTTTTGATCAGTTATGCTAAGTTGTGCCAGGTCTGTCTAGGGCTGTTCTAAATCGAGCACCGATCAGACCGTGATGTGGGGAGTCCAACTGAACTATGGAAGCATATACTAAGTGGTGTGCCTGTTTGGGAGGATTCACCACCTAACGCTGCCAGCTGAGCTCTGCTTTGGGGAAATGAGTGGTGGTCTGCTGGGTTAGTCACCCTTTGAGCCCAAATGGCACCAAACTTTGCCAGTTGTAAGAGTTGCTTTCCCATTTACCTTCCTCCTCAACCTCACTCAGATGTCAACAGTGGATTCATTCGTGTCGAGACACAAAAACATTTCAGCGTACTAACCCACAACCAGTAGAACACCAGCGCTTTGAGGAACAAGGAGAACTGCTTCTACAAAACCTTGTGGTTCCTGTGGAGGTTTTCAAGTCCAGCCCTTGTCAAGTTGTGTAACTGCTTCCATTGTCATCTTCTCAAATTTCCTCTCAGTGAGTTTTAAATTAGGATTTTTAGAAATAATACCATGTCAGACCCAATGATATTGTGAAAAAAAAAGAATGCATTATTTGCATTAAAAAGACAGTTTGTGGACTTTCTCTGCATATGGCCTACCTGATGACATCACAGAAGGGACTTTCATTCATTTTATTAGTAATTGGAGCGGGCCGCAGCCTCAACTAAATTCTGGGTCTTTTAATGAAGTTTAGGGCTAGCGGCCGGCGATCACCTTAGTATTTCTTCTGTTTTTCTTGTTGTTTAATGCTGGCAAATTATACAGTATTTCTTGTCTTTCTGATGCCTGATTCTGTTTTTTTTCTCTCTGTTTAAGGTGCAGCTCCATCCAGAGATGGGAGTGGTATTTGTGCTGGAGACCCTCCTGTCCTATGCACCAACAGCAATTCTTGTATATTCGTCCGTGAATCATTCTGTAATTTGTTTGTATCATGGTCCAAGCATGATAATTGGAATTGGATGGATAACTGGAATTATCCTGTACATCAATTTAATTATATATATCATAGCCATAATTGTAAACTATTATTAAAAAAAATGATAATAATGATAATAAAATCTTACTATATGTTTAATATAATAGATGTTAATATATTTGCATAATACCTGTTATTGGCGGTGTCATAACCATGGTCAAAAGTATTATTTTTTACATCATGATCCTGTAGTTGAAATGCTAGTCAAATAGAAGTATGGTGATGATGGTAATAACTTAGAGAGAGGGGGAAACATGTATATGTATGTATGTATATATGTATGCGTATATATATGTGTATGCGTGTGTGTATGTATGTGTGTATGTGTGTGTATGTATAATATGTATGTATATTTATGTTTATTTATATGTGTATATATATATATATATATATATATATATATATATATATATATATATATATATATATATATATATATATATATATATATATATATATATATATATATATGTGTGTGTGTGTGTGTGTGTGTGTATGTATAATATGTATGTATATTTATGTTTACATTTAGATAAATATGTACATATGTAAGTTTATTGATACATAAAAAGACTTTTCCTTTTCTTTCCTCCTTGTTTCCCCCTCTTACATCACTTACATCATTATCACCAGATCAGGGTCGGCAAGTGGGGGTCTGTTGCTCAAAGGTCTCCCCCTTCTGCCAGCAGACTCCAAAACCTTGTCTTTTAATGCAGAGCCTAGGACATTCAGCAAAGGGTGGACCTGTGTCAGGGGGCGACCCCTCTCTGGCAGCAGGTTTACAAAATACTTTGCATCTTTTAATGCACCACACACATGACAAATGGGGAAGGAGGGGAAGGGGAAAAAAAAAGAAAATAATAATAATAATGATAATGATAAATTAATAAAGTTAAGGTAATTAAATTAATAAAATAAAATGAATGTAGCATAATTGTATATATGTATATGTATTATGTGTATACATGTGTGTGTGTGTGTGTATAGGTGATGTATGTGTGTATTTTGTGTATGTTTGTTCGCATGTATGATGTGTGTGTGTGTGTATATATATATATATATATAGAGAGAGAGAGAGAGAGAGAGAGAGAGAGAGAGAGAGAGAGAGAGAGAGAGAGAGAGAATTACCATCGACACACACAAGAATAGTCCTTTTAAATAGTCATTTTCTGAGTAAATGTGGGGAATTTATTGACATATGAAAATGGCTTAAGGAATGACACCAGCAATATCAATAGCAATTTAAAAAAATGATAGTAATAATAATAATAGAAATAAAAAAAAACAAAAATTTTTGATTGACAATAATTATTGTCATTATTACTGTCTATTATGGTGGGAATTGTTTTTATCATCATTATTATTATTATACATACTCATCACTAATATATGATATCAATTACATAGTAATAAAAAAGGAATATTGGTCACACTCGGTAGTCGTAATAACCTATGGGTATTTGGGGGTGGGAATAAATAAGTTCGTCTTCATCTCACCCCTTTTCGGGTTAAGTGCGCGGGTATGTATGCGTGTATGTTTGTATCTCCTGTTCTTTTCAACCCAATGTGGGTAAATGTAGATGTCAAAGAAATGCTTATTTTGTAAAACTCAAAATAAATGATCAATCAGTCAATATGTATGTATATGTACATGCAGTATGTATGTGTATATATGTATACATGTGTGTATGTATATGTGTGCGTGTATATATATATGTGTATATGTGTAGGGGTATGTATATGTATGTGTAGGTATAAATGTATGTATGTGTATATATATGTAGTGTATATTTATTTATGTGTTAGTGGGTATGTATATAGGTATATATGTGAGTGTGTATATGTGTGTGTCTAAGTGTATATAATGTGTGTGTGTATGTATGTACGTATACAGGTATATATGCACGGCCCAAGCAGAGGGTCACCCCCTAGAGCCTGGTCTGCTTGAGGTTTCTTCCTAAGAGGGAGTTTTTCCTCACCACAGTTGCCTAGTGCTTGCTCTGGGGGTCGGCAGGGTTAATATGGAGTGACTTGGGCCAAGTTTGCTGTGATTTGGCGCTTTATACATAACATACTTATACATGAATTGAAATGTAATTGAATATTGAAGTGTATGTCTGTGTTGATATGTAGTGTGTTGTGAATTTGTGTATATGTTGTTATGACTGTTATAATTGTTGGACTCATTCTAGCAGGGGCGGGCGTTGATAAGCTTTGCTTCTGCCCACACCCTTTCGGACTCACAGGCTAGTTTATATAACATTCATATTATTGGTATGTTTCTGTTCTTTCGGATTTGTGTGTGTGCCGAATAAATCCATTCATTCATTCATTCAAGCAGAGGGTCACCCTTTTGAGTCTGGTCTGCTTGAGGTTTCTTCCTTAGAGGGAGTTTTTCCTTACCACTGTTGCTCTGGGGGTTGGTAAGGTTAGACCTTACCTGTGTGAAGCGCCTTGAGGCAACTCTGTTGTGATTTGGTGCTATATAAATGAAAATAAATTGAATTGGATTCACATTTTCGATCATTATCTTGAACTGTCCAGCCTGTCCGCCAGTTTATCGTGCAAACTCTGTCAGCAATATGACTAAATGAGAGAAAACAGTCCTACCTACTGTCTTTTGCATCCAAATGACATTTAACTTGAAAGTAAAATCTTTGGGATGGTTTCAAATCAGGTTCCTGAACCAGATAAATGGTAAATGGACTGCATTTATATAACACTTTTCCATGTGCATCAGACGCTCAAAGCGCTTTACATTAATGCCTCACATTCACCCTGATGTGAGGGTGCTGCTAAACAAGGTGCCCACTACACACCAGGAGCAACTAGGGGATTAAGGACCTTCAGATCTGAATCGTTTGAGTAAATTCCAAAGTAGTTAGGGCCTCTATGTCAGAAAAGTCAAGTACACGTCTGTAGACATGGTTATGTATTGATCACATTTGGAGAGTGTAAAGTTAAAATTGAGAAACATGAACAAAGTATCTCCAGGGTAGATTTGGGAACAAAGGCACCAGACTGAATTCAATACGTTCACCCTCGCACTGCCAAAGCAGGGAGGGAGGAACTAATGTCACAGGAGGCCTTCATTTGCCGTGCTCATCCATCAGTCAGAATTTAGGACATTGACAAGGGGTAATTTAATAAGCAGTGACCTGGGCTGGCAGGAAGGCGGCCTGACAGACAATACAAACTCATTTATTATGGACAAGTCCTGCTGCTGTGGATCCTCAATCTGGTCCCGTCGGCCAAACGGAGAGGGCTCGGCTTGTGTGATGTTGATACGGTTTTATACTTGTTGCACTTTTCTCACCGTGCAATGAGTGTAAAACTGTCTCAGATTAGAGTGTTTGCATGTTTTTTTAAGGACTGTGAGGCAGTCTTGAATTTTAGCACCTTTTTAGGGTGTATGTTTTGGCTTTTTGGGCAGGGACTGCAGCAAGAACCAAGTATGACACAACAATGACTCATTGTTGGTTATTCAAACTGCTGATATGACAAATTCATGACTTGTCATCAACCACACGGGGGCAAGATCAGAAATCCACCTTCATGAACTCCACAGCTAAAGCCTGTGTATTTAGTCAGAATACGTTAATTTGTTCCTCTACATTTAACACATTTGTTCCATTACTTGTGCTGCTTGTCAGCATTTATTAAACTAGAGATCTGATACTCGCCTTAGTCACGATGGTGGTGTTGGCCTCCAACCTGGAGGTGATCCAGTTCTAACAGAGCATAAAGTGTTCCAAAAAAGACATCAGTTTAATTTGCACCCAGTCTTGAAACTAAATTGCATTGCCCAAATAAATCCCTGTGGAACATTTCTACACAGTATGGAAAAGTAAAGAATTTGATTAAGTAATTTCCAGGTCTGGGTAAGTATAGAAAAAGGAAATTAGGGTATGAAGAAATATTTGTTTTTGCAGACATTTGCCACTAATTAAAAAAAGAAAGTAGCTTAAAATTCAGATAAAGTGTTTGGACCAGAGAAATATGTTGTATTTAGCCAAGCGAAGACGTGCAGCACCGTGATTTGTTTCTGTGTTGAATCAGTGAAGACTGTCTGGTGTGTTCGCATGCATCCACAACTCACTACCAAGTAGATTCCACACAGTTCAGAAATGTAGGCTACTTCATTTTCCTTTTAATTTTGAAAAATTTGATTCAATAAATATACATTTCCTGATCTGATAACCTAGTTACTGTAAATAAAAATAAATAAATCTGAAGTGAGATGTTATGCGAGAAGTCTCCCAGCAGTGAACTATTTTACATTAGCTCGTGGGCTACGCCGCTAACATTAGACCAACATAAAGTCAGCGTGCATAATTCCATCAGAGCTGAATGGCTTCAGACAGTGGGGAACTGCAAACATTCTGAGGGCTGGTGAGCGAATCCGAACTACAGTTGTGTTCAAAATAATAGCAAAGTGTTTAAAAAAGTGAGTGAAGTTCAAAATCCTTAAAATAGCTCTCATTTCAATCCACACAAATGCACTGGGAACGCTGCACATTCTGTTCCAAATCAGAAGAAAAAGGAATATGAGGCTGTTCATAAAAATATCAGTGTCTGCATTTTCCTTACAGGTGGCCCTTATTTAAGGACCAGGGCAGCAAATGTTGTACTTGCTGATTTTAGTGTATTTATCTCCAAAAAATCTGAATAAAATGGGTTGTTCCAGACATTTGTTGTTCAGAAGAACAGTGTGCTTTGGTTAAAAAGTTGATTGGAGAGAAGAAAACATAAAGAAGTGCAGAAAATAATAGACTGCTCAGATAAAATGATCTAAAATGCTTTAAAATATCAACCAAAACCAGAAAGACTTGGAAGAAAACAGAAAACCACCATTCAAATGGATCAAAGAATAGACAGAATGAGAAAGACAATGATCAGCTCCAGGGGGATCAGAGAAGGTCTAAAGTTACCTGTGAGTACTGTAACAATCAGAAGACACCTATGTGAAGACAAACTACGGACAAGAAGACCCCACAAAGTCCCACTGTTGGTTCGGGGAATGACGTGTGCTGTAGAGGTCACAGTTTGACAGAAAAACACTAAAGAGAAATGGAGAAACATTTTGTGGATTGATGAAAGCAAGATTCTGTGACCTGGTCCTGGATAAGCCGTTGAAGATGAGTGAGTGAACATGATTGTCCTTTTTGGATTTAGGGCCCATTTGTCAGACAACCAAAAACTGAATTGAAGTCACTGTCCACTGTGAAGACAGTGAAGCCTGGTGGAACATCATGATATGGTGTCGAGCCTATTTATCACATACCAGGGATCATGGATCAGTTTGAATATATCAGAATACTTGAAGAGGTCATGTTGTCTTATACCGAAGAGGAAATACCCTTGAAGTGGGTGTTTCAATGAGAGAGTGACCCCCAAACACACCAGCAAGTCAGCAGCATCTTGGTTCCAGACTAACAAGATTAACATTATGGAGCGGCCAGCCCAATCCTGGGACCTTAATCCAATAGAAAACCTGTGGAGTGACATCAAAAATGCTGTTTCTGAGGCAAAACCAAGAAATCCAGAGGAATTGCAGAATGTAGTCCAATGGTCCTGTGCTGGAAAACCTGTTCACAGGCGCCAGAAGTTGGTTGACTCCATGCAACACAGACGTGAAGCACTTCTCAGAAACATTTATACGACTAAATATGAGTTCAGTAATTCACAGGAAACATAAATCTTTAAGCAGTTTTCAGTTTGTACAGTAAATGTTTGAGTTTGTAAAGAAAAATACAGACAGCTATTTTTTGAACAGCCTTATTTTTTTCATCACTTTCTGCAAAGTAATAACAAATTTGATTGATTTTTCTTCATGTTTTGAGAAGGAATAGAATGTTGCAGTGTTCACAATGCATTTGTGTGTATGGAAATAAAAGCTATTCTAAATATTGTGCTGTTATTGGTCTGATTTATCAGTATGTTGACTGCATAGTGTAATCCAAATTGTGGTGCACTCTCACCTCTGTGATGACTGACACTGGTGTGCCATCCACCCGACTGACAGTGACAGCTAAATACTCAGTATAATCATCGTCATGCTTAGGCCCCTTTACACAGGACGGAGTTACGGAGTCTGTCGTGTGGTTTAAAACACACCCGATCCTCAGAGGGGATGTGAAAATACCTCTCTGCGTAACTGCTTCAGCGGCCCTTGTGTGTGTTGTTGTCTCACGTGGAGTTTGTGCACAACGGATGATGTCACATTTCACCGGAGATCTACCATTTTTTTGACATATATGCTGAATTTTGAGCAGTTTGTTGTCATATTTCCCGAGAGAGAGGGGTTTTTAATTAGTTAGCGCTACAGGTTGCCATCATAACGCGGTCTGTATTTGTGTGCTTTCGGTCTTGGCAGCTCTCCTGCGGAATTCAGGTGCAGCTTCGTACTTCACGGTGACCATTGCAATCTCAGTGGTTTGTGAAAAGATACCAAGAGGATGTTGTAGATGAGATTAGATAGAATTTTATTAATCCCTTGGGAAGACTCCCTCAGGGAAACTGAGGTTCCCTCAGTATTAGACAGTAGAACACAGGGTAAGAAGCACACAGAGTATCAAAAGTACAAGTAAGAATTTGCAAAAAGTAAATACAAATTGAAATACCAGAACTACTGGCTTACTGGCTACTCCCGTTCCTCTCCTTCCTGTCCTCTGTCTTCCTGTTACTCCTCCTCCCCCTGAGTGAGGATTTGTACAGTCTGATGGCCTGTGGGACAAAGGAGTTTTTCAGTCTGTTGGTCCTGCACTTGGGAAGGAGCAGTCTGTGGCTGAAGAGGCTCCTCTGTTTGCTGATGACGGTGTGCAGACGGTGACTGGCATCGCCCATAATGTGCAGCAGTTTGTCCAGCGTTCTCTGCTCAGCCACCATCATCAGAGAGTCCAGCTTCATGCCAGCCACAGAGCCAGTCCGCCTGTTACCGTCCGCTTCACACAGAGGCAAAACTGAGTAATTTTAACATTATTTCATTTTATTTCTTTGTGGCTGATGGAATAATTTCATCACCTGTGGGAGAGACCCAGTGTGAGAGAGGAGATGTGACGGAGCAGCTGTGTCACAGAGAGACTTTGCTTCAGTCACAACAAGGAATTAGTATTTTTAGATGCCATTTTGGATAATCAGGACGCTTTATGTGAATTATTTTTCTTCAGAATGCAATGAATTCCACTGAAACTAACAGGTAATAATTTATATTTTACTGCATGTGTTTTACTCTGCCCATTTAAGACAGAGGTGGATTGAGCTGGATTTGAGTGGGATTTGGAAGGTCTTGACGCAGATGTGGCTATAATCTGGCCATTTTGCAGATTCTGATGTCAAACTTTGTCACTATAGTAGTGTTCAGAATAATAGTAGTGCTATGTGACTAAAAAGATTAATCCAGGTTTTGAGTATATTTCTTATTGTTACATTTGAAACAAGGTACCAGTAGATTCAGTAGATTCTCACAAATCCAGCAAGACCAAGCATTCATGATATGCACACTCTTAAAGCTATGAAATTGGGCTATTAGTAAAAAAAAAAAGTAGAAAAGGGGGTGTTCGCAATAATAGTAGCATCTGCTGTTGACGCTACAAACTCAAAACTGTTATGTTCAAACTGCTTTTTTAGCAATCCTGTGAATCACTAAACTAGTATTTAGTTGTATAACCACAGTTTTTCATGATTTCTTCACATCTGCGAGGCGTTAATTTTGTTGGTTTGGAACCAAGATTTTGCTTGTGTGCTTGGGGTCATTGTCTTGTTGAAACACCCATTTCAAGGGCATGTCCTCTTCAGCATAAGGCAACATGACCTCAAGTATTTTGACATATCCAAACTGATCCATGATACCTGGTATGCGATATATAGGCCCAACACCATAGTAGGAGAAACATGCCCATATCATGATGCTTACACCACCATGCTTCACTGTGAACTGTGGCTTGAATTCAGAGTTTGGGGGTCGTCTCACAAACTGTCTGCGGCCCTTGGACCCAAGAACAACAATTTTACTCTCATCAGTCCACAAAATATTCCTCCATTTCTCTTTAGGCCAGTTGATGTTTTCTTTGGCAAATTGTAACCTCTTCTGCACGTCTTTTATTTGAGGGACTTTGCAGGGGATTCTTGCAAATAAATTAGCTTCACACAGGCGTCTTCTGTCACATCACTTACAGGTAACTCCAGACTGTCTTTGATCATCCTGGAGCTGATCAATGGGTGAGCCTTTGCCATGCTGGTTATTCTTCTATCCATTTTGATGGTTGTTTTCCGTTTTCTTCCACGCGTCTCTGGTTTTTTTTTTTTGTCCATTTTAAAGCATTGGAGATCATTGTAGATGAACAGCCTATAATTTTTTGCACCTGCGTATAAGTTTTCCCCTCTCCAATCAACTTTTTAATCAAACTATGCTGTTCTTCTGAACAATGTCTTGAACGTCCCATTTTCCTCAGTCTTTCAAAGAGAAAAGCATGTTCAACAGGTGCTGGCTTCATCCTTAAATAGGGGACACCTGATTCACACCTGTTTGTTCCACAAAATTGACGAACTCACTGACTGAATGTCACACTACTATTATTGTGAACACCCCCTTTTCTACTTTTTTTACTAATCGCCCAATTTCATAGCCTTAAGAGTGTGCATATCATGAATGCTTGGTCTTGTTGGATTTGTGAGAATCTACTGAATCTACTGGTACCTTGTTTCCCATGTAACTACTACTACTACTACTACTACTATTATTCTGAACACTACTGTACATCTGTGCATTAACAGGGTCCTCTTCACTCTGGCTGGCAGTGTGTCTGCAACAGCAAATAACCTTCTGTCTCTGCGGCACCTTCTCACCAAGAAAATCTGAAGGGTTCATTCCCTTCAGTTTGTTACACAAACCCGTGCTCCAGATCCACACACCCGCCCTTCCACGTCCACACCCACACTCCCGCACTCTGACTTCCAGACACATCTCTTTTGGCTTGAGCCAGATTGAATATGAACACGTGTGTAGGATGAGCAGAATTTGAAAGACAGGTCTGAACACGATCCGGCAAGAAAGCAATCCAGATTGAATCTGGTTTGAAACAGATTGCCAACCTCAGTGTCAACGCAAGCAGTGTAACCACATACATACACTTGGACACTGGAATCACCCTAAATGGGGTTCATGTTTTGTGTTATGTGGCCCTCAAGAAACTGTCATGAAACGAGTGTTTCATGACAGTTTCACATATTTTCTGAGGACACTGATCTTTATTTCAACCTTGAACCTGTAGCAGAATCAAACCACATTCAGCAAATGTCACTTGTATTTCCATCTTAGTTGCATAATAAGGTCAATGTGAAGTCTGGAACATTGCATATACCCCCGGTCTGCAATAAATACTCCATTAGTATTTGAAATGAACATGAAGCTGATCTGTGTTTGTCCACGTACAGTAACATCACATGCGTCTGGGAGCGTACAATTCCCAAATCACAGCCCGTGGGCAGGGCTCCACGTGAAATGCCATTACACCACGGTGCAGCAAGTTAGTCAGCCTGCCGATGACTGAGGCGCCACATTTGACTCCTGAGGAGGCACTAAAAGCTGTAATGTGGATTTTAATGTGCTGTAATGATCACCTGTTTGTCAGTGGAACAGGAGTCTTGGGTTCTCTCCTTTCCAGCTGAGTCCAGCTGCACTCACGGCAGCCGCGGCATCTTCTTCCACCTGTAAAAGTGAGTGCGCTCATCATGATGGTGATGTGTTGATATTACAGAGTGGCACACTGGATCATAAAACTAACTCATTCATTAACAAAGAAATAAGGTGCTGTTCTCACATCAAATAGAGCAAAACCAGTTTTCTAGGTGATTTGATAAGTGACTGTTTGATAACTGACTTCATTCCACTGTTCTAGTCCCACTTGGCTGCATGTTTCTGAAAATGAGGTAACTCTTTATTCACTTTGATGTTTTATTCTACCCTTATTTGTTTCCTGTTTGTTTATGGCTGTTTTTTAATTTAATCTACATGTAAACAACGCTGCATCGCTACATGTACAAGTTTATGGAATAATGAGTGTAGTGATGCAAAGGTTCCTTTAAATTCTAACAACCTGACAGGTTTCTAAATTTCTGGCCTTTTTGCGGTTAAAAGCCATAAAACATGTACTTTTATAGACATTTCACAAATACATTCACACGCTTAAGCGGTGTCGCCAACCGAACGCTCCCCCCTAAAATTTGGTCTGTCCTGCCCTCACTGTGCATGCGTCATTAGCTGCGGTTCACTGATTATCACCTTGTTTTTTGCGTCATACTGCCTCCAGTCATCATCTGTCTCAGCAACAGATATGTGAAGCTTTTGTACAACAATCATTTCTACATAAATTCAACATTATTTCATCAGAAAAGACGAAGGAAACGATCAGAGCACCACGGCTACATGAGCTGCTAGCTGATGCGTTCACTGCGCGTCAGTCATTTCAAAGCGTCACAGAGTATCATCTGGTTTCTGCTTTAAAACTCACTTTAGAATGATTTAAGAGGTTTTACCTTATCTGATGGTTAATAATCACATTAATCCCTTTGATTGCTTTGGATGAAGAGACTCTGTCTCAGACGAGTGGCTCAGCTCTGAAATGACGCATGCACAGTGGAGGCAAGGTGGACCGTTCAGTGTGCGACAGCAGGAGCTCTTCACCTGGATGTCAGTTAGATCCCCAAAAAAGAAAAAAAACATGGTAACTTACTATATACAATAGCTTACAATAAAAATAAAGAACATGCAGAACGTTGCTTTGTGGCGTACTTGGGTATACGTACATATATGTGTCATCTGTAAACATCTGGGATAAAAGAGGTAAGATGGCAGTGGCGTAGTACGTCCAAGTTGTGTTCCGACTATTTGCTCAGTAACCTCTTGTACATACAGCAGTAATGGTTGGATACTATGTAGTAAATGACATTGAGCGCATACCAAGTATTTGGAGGCATTAGTTGACCTTGGTTTTCTATTGTTCATCTGTGGTTTTCTGTGCATTAAGTACTCGTGCTACTCCCCCATTGGACATTGTAATGCCTGCACATTTAAGAAGAAAATAAGGTCAGGGGGACGCCTTCTGAGACGTCATGGCCCGTGCACATGTAGATGCATGCATACATAAGCATCCTTGAGTAGGATTGCTGAACTTTTATAATTTCCTTTGGGATAAATAAAGTTGATCTTATTCTTATTGTTTCTGCCGATTGCCTCAAATTGTAATGAAATGGTCAGTCTGATCGAGAGAACAGATTCAATTTTAGTATTGTTCAGAGTATAGATGTGGGTTCTGAAAGTCTCTGTGATCGTATGCCTCTGTCCACTGCCCACTGAGATTCACACTGAGATGCTGAAGTCTCTGGAGGTTTCTGACATGCCTATACAGTTTTGTATGGAATTTGAGGACAGTACCTCTGGATTGGCAAACTGGGGGGTGTAGGATGTTGTATTTAAATTAGGGGACTGTAGAGTGTGTTCGTTACAGAGGGAACACACTTCTCAGCCTCCTCAGGAAAGCCTTTGCGAGGGTGCCAGAGAGGGGACTGAAACAGATAGCTGAACCTCAGATTCAGGAGGAGCAATATAGGTTCCAGCTGGGTCACGGAATGATGGACAAGCATTTGATCCTTGTATGAATATTGGTGGGGACTTGACATTATGCCCAACCAGTCTGTATGTGTTTATTTGTTTTTAGAAAAGGCCTATGACCTGGTACCCTGAGATGTCTCATGGGAAGTGCTGCTGTAGTATGAGGTACCGGGTCCACTGCAACACGCGATCCGGTCTCTGTACAACCAAAGTGGGAGCTGTGTCCCTGTTCTTGACACTTCATCAGACCTCTTTCTGATAGTTGTTGGACTCTGCCAGGGCTGCCCCTTGTCATCAATCCTGCTCACAATTTTCATGGACAAGATTTCAAGGTGAAGTTGGGGACCGGAGACTTGTCCAGTTTAGTGACTTAAGAATTACATCTCTGCTTTTTGTGGATGGTGTGGTTCTGTTGGCCTTCTCAGACAGTGACCTCTGATGTGGACTGAGCAGGTTTGAGACAGAGTGCGAAGCAACTGGGATGAGCATCAGCAACTCCAAATCTGAGACATGGTCCTGTTGGAAAAGGGTGAATTGTCCTCTCTGGGTGAGGGGAGAGTTATTGCCCCAAGTGGAGGAGTTAAAGTATGTTAGAGTCTTGTTAATGAGTGTGGGTTAAGATGGACTGTGAGGTCAATAGGGTGGCTGGGGTTATGTCTGAGGTCCTACAGGTGCAGTGCTGGACCATTGTGGTGATGAAAGAGCTGAACCAGACGGGGAAGGCTCTCTAATTACTGGTCCATTTATGATCCCATCTTCACCTGTTGTCATGAACTTTGGGCTTACACTCAGGGATGAGGAGAGAAGCTCGAATATGTGGAGGATCTCAGAGTGGAGTCACTGCTTCTTTGCATCGAAAGAAGCCAGCTGAGGTGGTTTGGGTCTCTGGTGGGGATACCCACTGTTTGTCCACCCAGAGAGGTCTTCCAGGCACATCCAGCTAGGAGGTGGCTAAGCGTGACCTCAGTGTGTGACTGTGGGTAAGACCCAGGACATTCTGGAGGGATTATATCACCCAACTGGCTTGGGAATGCCTCAGAATCCCCGAACAGGGATGGGAAATGGGTTATTTTAGTTCTTGTTAGAGGTATGGGCTCTAATAAACACTTTGCTACATCTACCTTGAGGCCAGTGCAGCTGTGGAAAAGTCTGTTGGCACAGCTGCAGTTCCTCCTGCTGTCCTACAGGTGTCAATAAAGGTGCAGCTGCTTGATATAAAACAGGTGTGACATGTGATTTACAAAATGTGAGTAAACTCTGTCCTCTGAACTCTCCGTCTGTGATCACTAGAATGCTGCAGACAGTCGACTCTGAGTCCAGTGGAAATCAATGGGATTCTGATTAGTGCAGTCCAAGAGGGGACTCATGATTATAACCAATAAAGAGAATTAGATCAATGATTTTTTCCTTGGTTGGGGAACTCCAAACCCCACATTCTGATCAAATTTGACATGGAGTCATCAGTGGAATTGCTGTTGGTTTATAAATAAGATAATTGGTCCACCTTCCTCCCCGTTTCTGCTTCGCCGTGCTCCCTGTCTGGCAGCACAACACTTTTATTGCTTAGTCAAATCCTCTACTTCCATTTTTAAATTGCCTATTGAGTGGATTTCTCTGCCGACCTGCCAGACCACCATTAGTATCACCTTCATGCGGCTTCCTTTTCCAGTGAAGGGACTCGACACAGCAAACATCCCTGTGCGTAATTTAATCACCCAAAGATACACATCGTGTTTGTGTCGGTACAAACAAAATGTTCAGAGTGCCTCCTTAAATAAATAAAAGATGTAAAAAGAATAATTAAGTTTGCAAAGATACAAATTTAAAGATGGATTCAAAAAGATAAATGTAGATACACAGTGGGGGAAATAAGTATTTGATCCACTGTCATGTTTGCAGGTTTTTCCACCTACAAAGAATGTAGAGGTCTGTATTTTTATCGTAGTGACACTTCAGCTGTGAGAGACAGAATCTTAAAAAAAACAACAAAAATAATCAGAATATCACATTGTATGATTTTTTTTAAATAATTAATTTGCATTTTATTGCACAAAATGAGTATTTGATCCCCTAGAAAAACAGAGCTTAACAATTGGTACAGAAACATTTGTCTGCCCTTACAGAGGTCAGATGTTTCCTGTAGATTTTCACCAGGTTTTCACACACTGCAGCAGGGATTTTGGTCCACTCCTCCATACAGATCTTCTCCAGATCTTTCAGGTTTGGAGTTTCAGCTCCCTCCAAAGATTTTCTATTGAGTTCAGGTCTGGAGACTGGCCAGGTCACTCCAGGACCTTGAAATGCTTCTTACGGAGCCCCTCCTTAGTTGCGGCTGTGTGTTTGGGGTCATTGTCATGCTGGAAGACCCAGCCATGACCCATCTTCAATGCTCTTACTGAGGGAAGGAGGCTGTTTGCCAAAATCTCACAATACATGACCGCTTCCATCCTCCCTTCAATACGGTGCAGTCGTCCTGTCCTCTTTGCAGAAGAGCACCCCCAGAGTATGATGTTTCCACCCCCATGCTTCACGGTTGGGATGGTTTTCTTGGGGTTGTTCTCATCCTCTAAACATGGTAAGTGGAGTTGATTCCAAAAAACTCTATTCTGGTCTCATCCGACCACATGACCTTCTCCCATGCCTCCTCTGGATCATCCAGATGGTCACTGGTGAACTTCAAACGGGCCTGGACATGTGCTGGCTTGAGCAGGGGGACCTTGCTGCCTTGCGGGGTTTTAAACCATGACAGCATCATGTGTTACTAATGTAATCTTTGTGACTGTGGTCCCAGCTCTCTTCAGGTTATTGACCAGGTCCTCCTGTGTAGTTCTAAGCATTTCTCAGAATCATTCTTACCCCACAAAGTGAGATCTTGCATGGAATCCCAGACCGAGGGAGACTGACAGTCATCTTGTGTTTCTTCCACTTTCTAATAAATAATCATAACAGTTGTTGTCTTCCACGAAGCTGCTTGCCTGTTGTCCTGTAGTCCATCCCAGCATTGTGCAGGTCTACAGTTTTGTCCCTGGTGTCCTTAGACAGCTCTTTGGTCTTGGCTATGGTGGACAGGTTGGAGTTTGATTGATTGAGTGTGTGAACAGGTGTCTTTTATACAGGTAACAAGTTCAAACAGGTGCAGTTAATACAGGTAAAGAGTGCAGAGTAAGAGGGCTTCTTAAAGAAAAATTAACAGGTCTGTGAGAGCCAGAATTCTTGCTGGTTGGTAGTTGGATCAAATACTTATTTCATGCAATAAAATGCAAATGAATTATTTTTAAAAAATCATACAATATTTTTTTTTTTTTTTTTAACATTGTCTCTCACAGTTGAAGTGAACTTACAATAAAAAATACAGACCTCTACATTCTTTGTAGGTGGAAAAACATACAAAATTGGCAGTGGATCAAATACTTATTTCCCCCACTGTATTTATATAATTAGTGTATTTATGTATTATTTTGACATGCATATTTATTTATTTATAATTTACTCATTTATTTTAATTGCCATTTCTGCATTTTATTTTTCTCTAAACATGTTGCCGTTTATTTATTTCTGCTAGTTAGCACACTTGGGATATTTTAGTATTTATTTAGAGTACTATGCAAAAGGCACCCATAGTTATGATAAAAGTAGCATTAATAATAATAATTTTATTTGAAGTGTACTGGCCAGTAGAATACCTCACAAACAGTTGCAAATGATCATGCAATTTTAAAATGACTGTAAAACACAATTTAATATTATAAATTCTACTCAGGTGCTACTTATATACTGAAAAATCACATGTAAGTAAAATCCAGTTTTTATATAAATTATCAGGGAAGTTGAAATTCACACATTTAATTTATTTATGAATATTTAGGTTTTCAAATTTAATGCTTTTTGTGATGCATTAAATGTGCCTAAAACATTTGCACAGTACTGTAAGTGTTGAAGATTAATTCTCTTGCAAAGTGAGGCTTTGACCTTGACACTTTCCTTTAACAATTTATTTGGCGTACAGGGACGTGAATTGGGGCGTGATGACCCCAGCAACAGGTGGAGTTGAGGACATTTACCGGCAAAACTGGCTGCAACAGGCTGACGAAAATGTGCAGCTCATGAAGTCATCAGGATGTAGGAGGCGCATTTGGTGGGCATAATGTTGAGGATTTGTCATGTGGCTGAGTGACTGAGGCTTGAGTTGATTATTTTATCACTTTAAAAATCCCATATATGAACTTCCTTCAAAAACTGTGATGGAGTTTTGTAGCTTCATGCTGAGCACATGCTCATTGTTTTTGTGAGGGACTCAAACCTGTGACCTCTGCTTCAACAGAAGGTGTTAAAAAAAAAACAAAGGAAATGCACCTCAAAAAGAAGATTGACAGTCAGGTAATTTACTGCTGTTGAGACGAAAAAACAGACACTTCACTGCCGTCTAATTTTCAGATGTGTTGCAATTTTTACTTTCCATTTTCAAAAATACCTTTCAACACTTGTCACTTGACAAACGCTCCATATCTGCTGTTTGTGATTGGTAGTGCGGCGTTTTTCTCACCACGCCGTGTCACGATGCAGGTGATAATTTTGTCTGGGAGTTGTGTTTTTGATGTCTGTGCTGAATGGATCATCAGCTCAGATTCTGCTTTGCTGTTATTCGCGGAGGCGCGTTGTCTCATTAGACACGTCTGGACGTCGTCTCTCTGCAAAATGTTGAGTTTAAAGAGGTGCTGCGTGAAATGTTTGAAAGCAACGAAGATGAGGGTTTGTTTCGTTGATGACGTTATCTTGTGCATCTTGCGTTCGGTGCTCGCTGGACAAAGATGCACATCTTCATGCAAGTACAAAGATTTTGCAACAGAAAATTGCAAAGCTTGAAAGTCGCTTATTTAGTCTCTGGTTTTCAACACAAAGGAGAAACAGGAAAGACAAGTAGACAACTGCTGTTGGAGCGTGTGGTGCTAACTGGAATAAAAGAATTAAGTTTTATCAGTGGTGCGTTTATGTCAGTTATTTCCTAAACTACCTGCATACTACATCATCCTGGCAGCACAGTTGCCTCACAGCAAGAAGTTCATGGGTTTGATTCCCACCTGTGGCCTTTCTGTGTGGAGTTTGCTTGTTCTCCCCGTGTTTGCGTGGGTTTCCTCCAGGTGCTCCGGCTGCCTCCCACATTTAAAAACATGCAGGTTAGGTGGACTGGAAACTGTCCAGGTCTCCCTTTCAAAAGAGGTCTCAGTCTCAGTGGGACTAACCTGGTTAAATAAAATTAAATACGCTGTAGAGTAGAATTGAAAGCAAGCTATTACTGCATTTTCTGGATTATAAGTGATCGTTTTTCTAATTGTTTGGGAGGTCCTACAACTCATACTCGGGTGCGACTTATAGACCAAAAAAAACACGTTTGTTATTCATAATAATAATTATATTGACTATTTATATCCAGTTTTCCCAGGAATTAAAGCGCACAAAACAAAATAAACTCTGGTAGTAAAATGTACACTACAGTAGTGCCTAAAAATCCCAAATAAAAGGGCTGACAATACAGGATTTATACTCCGGAAAATATGATGTATTTACATTCTACAATGCAGCTCCACTTTCTCCACTGTCTGCAGCCACTTCTGGAAGGGTACTGTATTGCTTATGTCTCAGCCACCTCAGGAAACTTGAAACTCATTTTCCTGTAAGTGGTTATGGTCAAGTTCAAAGTTCAGATGTCTCTGAAATAAACAAAAGGTCAATACTTACACAACGTCATGGATTTGCACACTTCCAAAGAATCTAAGAGTGTTTGATGCTGCGTGACACATGACTGGGGGACGGGGATCCAGTCGTGCATTAACTCTGGTTTGTGCAGTAAATGCAAATTAAAGCAGCATTCGTTATTGAGCATACGTCCTACAAGAACCAAAGTATCCTCTCTCCTCCTGTAAAAAAAAAGTAATAGTTATGTGGATCCATTCCAGACATCACCAAAATTTAAATGATTCCCTGTTTAGAAGAGACCGTATATAAAAACTAGCATAATCCCCACAGATAAATCCACTGTAATCCAGCCGAAGTTCCAATAAATACAAACACAATTGGCTAATATTAGCATGAAATCTCGTGGCTAATGTTAGCATAAATACTTACTAGCACCACATCACACGATGCTAAATGACTAGCATTAGCATGAACGGAGCGCATCTATTGTGAGCAATGATTTTTTTTTAAATGTGCTTTAAAAAACATATTTAAAGTTCTAATTTTTCTGTTTTTTTTTTTGTTTGTTTTTTTTTTACTGCACATCTTTAGGTAAGATGACATATTCCTGGAAAAAAAAAGTTAGTACCTTACTGATGATTTCTTTTGGTTTTTCAGGTTGTTTCCCCCAGGCTAACATAACAAGCTCATAGATTTGCACCTCAGAGAATTAACAAAACCTGTTGGTTTAAGGTATCAAAGTAATGTGACAAGCAGTTAATTCAGTCGCAGTCCTTTTCAGTACAGCAAAGCATTTCCCAGGTTAAATTCAAAGTATTTAAAATAAAACTACTTTCGGTGTTAAATCCGGGTTTGCTGACAACCGCCTCACAGGCTAAACGTTCCCCAAACAGCCACCTGCTCGTGTCCTGTGTTTGTTGTGATCGTCCTCCTCTGCTCAGGGACAAGCTTTGCCTGATGAACAGCTGCCGCACTGCCTCCCCTGATGTGTGCATGTTTGTGTAAGTCACCTGAAAACCTCCTGTAGAGGAGGTATCAGCGGGGCGCAGGTTGCATAGCGAGCCCCGGGGAGGTGGCGTGCTGAGAGGGGGCTGCACATCCTCACGGCTCAGATGGGATTACAGGTTGCTAACACTTGATGACACAAGCTGTTTCTAACATCTCGCCCACCGCATGTGCTGAACACTTGCAGATTAGACATGCACCAAACCCACATGCGTTAACATGCTCGTAAAACTGCAAGAAAATAAAAATGCATGAATGCAAAAGTTAAACCTGCCTTCACAATCCAGCACTGACAAAAGTTACACAAGAAACTACAAGTTAGCTTGTCTCACTCATGTTAATCATTTGCTTGTTTTTTTTTTTTGACGGAACCAGTGATTTGTAACTAGTTGCTTAAAATATCTGCGTGTCAGCATTACTTGGAGTACTGCCTATGTGAAGTGGGTGTTGAGGAGGGTCGTAGAAACCAGCAGCGCAGGTGGTTTATTGACTCAACTTTCAACTTTGCAGATGATGCTGTGATCTCTGAGAAATCATTAGATATCTTCATTTCAGCACTGGAGAAGCTGAGTGAGTCATCAGAGTGTTTGGGTTTGAGATTGTCCGAGATCAACACTGGATCCAGACTTTAAATGTCTCTTTGGAGGATCCTTGAATACTCCTTAAATGACTTTGGATCAACAATCAGTTGCTTAGGGAGACTAAAGAGGAGTATCACTTGTGTTCTCAAGGAGTAGCGGCTACATTGTTTTGGTGATGTGGTGCGTTTCTTTGTGTATGATGCTGGTATCTCAGTGTTGACGTCTCTGCATGCTGGAGAAGGACACACCTCACATTTGACCTGGCTGCACCACAGAGATTGGTACTGGTTGCCAGTGTAGCGGCTTTCTCTGCACTGTGTTGTGTTGTTGACTCCTCCCACTTGCTCCCCTTGAGACGCAAACTCACAACCTCCGGCATGAGAGGAGGATGCTCTGACTAGTTGGCTATAACCCGGGCTCTGGCCTGAGTGGCCAGAGTATACTTTGATTGTGGGGTGAGGCGTATTGACTACCACATGCACAGTGACTCCTGCTGGCCTCCATCACACCTGCCTTAGTGGTTGTCGTCCACTATTATGGGCCTTTCACACTGAATCCGTCAGATGCGTCAAATGCGTCAAAAACCGGTCTAAAAAGCATTATTTTCAATGAGACACGTTGCGTTTTAGATGTGTCGCGTCAAAAGCCGAGCTAAACCGACGCATCTGACGGGAGCGCGCATTGCCGCTTGTCAGCAGGCTGACGGAGTCAAAGTTCAATCCAATCCAACTTCCGACTTGCTGAGCTGTGACGTACCTTTGTGTTGTCCAATAGGAACGACGCGTCAGGCCAAAACACGGAAGACAGGTGGCAGAAACCACTGATCTCTACAAAATGGACGGTGCAGAAACCACTGATCTGTGCAAAACAAACGTGTCACAGGACTCCTCATTTATGGAGGAGTTTTCTGAAGAAAAATCCTTCGAAATGTTTTTTGTTGTTGTTACCTCATTATTTCTGATTACTGTTAAAAAAGTTTAGAACACTTGTAATTAAAATAGCTAAATAAATCAATAAATGGTTCTTTAGAAACCTTTTGTCTGTAAATTAAAACCACCTGTTATTTCATATTATTTCATTTCTTGTTTAACATAAGGAACCTCGGACATTTATTTTTAGACAAAATAACATGGAAATTTGTACTTTTTTTTTTTAAGTCTGGTAGATTATTTATATCTCATTTTAAACAGAAAAACAGACACTGTAAATAAATACAAATGTTTATTATAAATGCAACAGGAAATAATATAACAATGACTGCAGTGTGATTGTAAAGTAGGATTTCTGTGACATAAAGCTCATGATGATTTTTTTATATATATATAGTCATTTCAACTTGTAATTTCGCCAAAATATATAATTACCTTTAATGTTGCTATCAGGATAGAGTCATTTCTAAAATATGAATTTGAGCACAATAAGTGGAGAGCTTCTACCTGTGCAAATGTCTTTTGACTTTGATCCCGTGGACATTTTTAATGATCTGTTCATTTATTGTTAAAATAGAAAATGAAACGGCTTTTTAAAAAATAATAAAATTGTTGCTGTTCAAAGAGCCTTTTATTTAGAAGTAGGTGATGTTCTGCTGGATTCTCAGGACCAGATGAAGGTCTCTTCTGCAGCTTTGAACTCTGGTGGTGTTGCTGAAAAGCAGAGATGTTTTCTTTCGACTGGACTTCGTGGTGTTCAGCTCATCAATGGAAGTTTGGTTGTCTGCACAGCAAATGTTCCTGATTGGGACAAATAAAAATATTTTTTTAAATATAAAGAAACACTAAACGGTTTATATATTTAAAAAAGGGGAAAAAACAGGAAAAAAAAAAAACAATGGAAAAAACGCCCAAAAAAATAAGTTATTTAAAGTTGAGCTTTTGTGGCGTCTGAAAAAAGCTGTAGCTTTATTTGGTAAAAAATAAAAAGACTGAACCATTTAGAAATTAAAGTGTTCACTCAGATCAACTGTGCTAAAAGGCTATGCTAACGTTAGCCGATCATTAAACCTTCAAAGCAGTTCAGTAAACGTCACGTTTTATTTTTACATTATTCTCACCTCGATGAAGCTGCAGAACTAAACTTCGTTGGGAAACTGGGACTTCGCATATATCCAAAAAGTGGGAGATTTCGGACTGAGTGGGTTTGCTCCATCACCCCGGCTGCCTGCCTCGCTCTGCTCAGTGATGATGCCTGAAGGCCGGCTTCTCCGTGCGGGTCGACCCGCTGTTGCAGTTTGATCGATATCCCACCAAGTCGTCGGTCCTCCCTTGGTCGGCGGTCACTCCGAGGGAGTGAAAAAAAAGCTTCTCCCAGCAGGGTGATGGGAGAATCGGGAGAATCGTTCTACTGCTGTTTTTGAAAGCTTTTTTTGTAGTTCAGGCGACACAAATTCAAGATGGCGCTCGCTAAACTTTTTCAGATTGTGGAAACAGCCAGAGTGTGACGTGGCAATCTCCGCCCCCCACCTTTTTTTTTTTTTTGGCCTCTTCCAAAGCGACGCGTCTGACGTCATACGTCGTATCCGTCGGAAAACGCATCCAACGGATCTGACGGATTCCTGTGCGTTGACGGATTGGCCTGACGGATTCAGTGTGAAAGGCCCATTAGTGTCCCATTATTGCCCCTCCCCACATTTACAGAGTCATTGTTTACATTGCTGTCAAGCATTTATGGGACCCCCCCCCCCCCCTTGTCCATTGATCACATTAGCTGCAAGAGATAGATGTAAAGTGACTAACTGCCATTCAACATAACATGACAGTGGGCGTTTTGCAGTAATAAGAGACGTGGACACTATACCATCAACTAGGTGTGGCCAAAATAGGTGAAAAGTTTATTTTATGCAAATTCTGAGTGATGCAGCACGGAAGCTGCCAATCCAAGTAATGGCAGCGTGATGGGCGGTGGTTGATTGGTTATATTTGTAGTTTATAACAAAGTTAATGCTTAAACTGTAAACCATCAAACCTCAATTACATTTCATGTCATAAGGGTTTAAGGAAATGTTTGGCGTATTTTTAGTATCGTATCACCCCCCCAAAAGTGAAAAATTAAATAAATCCATATTGGTTGAGCTGTAGAAATCATGTCTATTTTTGGAGCAACTTATATTTCAATAAATACAGATTCATAATGCAACAAGCCCTGAACTGTTTTACTAAATCTATTAATAAAGAAAAGAGGTTCTGGTTTTATTTTAACAATGCCGATCTTGTACCCAAATGACAGCAGGTTATAAAATCCTTGTGCACACCGGATCTGTAAATTCACAATCACAGGGATCAGTTGCCTCATGTTGACACTTCCGCAACAAAGGTCATCAGAGCTGTTGACTATTTATTGATTGCTCTTGGTGTATGCACTGCACCTGGAAAGTATTCACAGCACTTCACGCTTTTCCACATTTTATGTTACAGCCTAATTCCAAAATGTATAAAATAATTTTTTTTCTCAAAACTCTACCCACAATATCCCATAATGACAATGTGAAATACACACACACCAGTCTATATAAAAGGTTTCACAGTTGACAGTGGATGTCAGAGCACAAACCAAGCATGGAGTCAAAGGAATTGTCTGTAGACCTCCAAGACAGGATTGTCTCAAAGCACAAATCTGGGGAAGGGTACAGAAACATTTGTACTGCTTTGAAGATCCCAATGAGCACAGTGGTCTCCATCATTTGTAAATGCAAGAAGTTCAGATCCACCAGGACTCTTCCCCGAGTTGGCCACCCATCTAAACTGAGCGATCGGGGGAGAAGGACCTTAGTCAGGGAGGTGACCAAGAACCCGATGGTCACTCTGTCAGAGCTCCAGCATTCCTCTGTGGAGAGAGAAGAACCTTCCAGAAGGACAACCATCTCTGCAGTAATTCACCAATCAGGCCTGTATGGTAGAGTGTCCAGACGGAAGCCACTCCTTAGTAAAAGGCACATGGCAGCCCACCTGGAGTTTGACAAAAGGCACCTGAAGGACTCTCAGACCAGGAGAAACAAAATTCTCTGGTCTGATGAGATAAAGACTGAACTATTTGGCATCATGCTTGCAGGAAACCAGGGACCATCCCTACAGTGAAGCATGGTGGTGGCAGCATCATGTTGTGGGGATGTTTTTCATCAGCATGAACATGAACTGGGAGACTAGTCAGGATTGAGGGAAAGATGAATGCAGCAGTGTACAGAGACATCCTGGATGAAAAGCTGCTCCAGAGCGCTCTTGACCTCAGACTGGGATGACGGTTCATCTTTAAGCAGGACAATGACCCTAAGCACACAGCCAAGATATCAAAGGAGTGTCTTCAGGACAACTCTGTGAATGTCCTTGAGTGGACCAGCCAGAGCCCAGACCTGAATCTGATCGAACATCTCTGAAGAGATCTGAAAATGTCTGTGCACCGACGCTCCCCATCCAACCTGATGGAGCTCGAGAGGTGCTGCAAAGAGGAATGGACCAAACTGCCCAAAGATAGGTGCACCAAGCTTGTGGCATCATATTCAAGAAGACTTGAGGTTGTAATTATTGAGCAAAGAGTTAATACTTCTGTACATGTGATTTCTTAGTTTTTATTTTTAATAAATTTGCAAAAAAAATTCAAAATATTTTTTTCCCATTTTGTTATTATGGGGTGTTGTGAGTTGAATTTTTAGGGAAAAAATGAATTTACTCAATTTTGAAATTAGGCTGTAGCATAACAAAATGTGGAGAAACTGAAGCACTGTGAATACTTTCTGGATGCATTGTAAGGCCTCATTTGAACTTTCCTCACTGGTTTAAAACTCTTCTAAGTATCAGATTAATGTGGAAACATTTTGGGATAGATTTGTTTTTCTTAAGGACCTGTCACAGTGACACACTTTAGTGACCTGTGCTCACCACCGTCTGCAGGCTTCACTTGCAGGGTAAATTAATTTTTCTCCTTTTTTCTGCCTACAGTCACTTAATATCCACTCAGATTCACATTCGTTATTACCTGCTCACCTCCTGCTCCTCCCAGGCCCCTCCAGATACATCGTGCTCTGAATGACCACTGTGTCTCCAAGGCCTAATTAGAATTGAACCTCTCCTCGTTTAGAATTGTCAACTTTCACCTCAAGCCTGGAAACCTTTGCTGTCAATTTCAAACAGACCCTGTAACGGTGGAATCCTGCAGCTGCACCCTGGATAACTTTGTCCTGATCTTAAATCAGTGACGCATCTGCACTATGAGCAGCTGGATTACAGATACCAGCGCTGAATACAATCATCCTTTAATTGTTTTAAAAACCTCAGAGTATATTTTCCTAACTCAGCATGTTGCCATAAACATCACAATCCATCAGTCTTAGATGGGTTTTTTTTTTTGGGGGGGGGGGGGTATACAGTTTGTTTTCACACTTAAGGAAGACATGAAATGGAGTGTCCTTAACTTAATCACCACCTTGTTTTACTACATTTGCATTCATTTGCATATTAATTGGACCGCTGATTAAAATTGGTTTTGTAATTTTAATTAAGTGTCCACAAAGGTATATGATTAGCACTGTTTAAAATACAGCCTGACATAACTAGAAGCAAAAAAGGCTCATTGCTGCAGATTTTTCTTTGCTTCTCTCTCCAACCACCCCCCGAACGCCTCCTTTCAAAGAGGAGGGATTACTTACAGGGAACACTCGTTTCATGATAGCCGTTTTTTAATCTGCAGTAGATGAGGCTGCCATGGAGACGGGTGGGGGTGGGCGGGGGGGTGGGGGTTATTGTGTGGTCGGTCTCATGTCAGTAGTTGGTAAACCGGCCTGAAACTGACTTGTGAATTAGCATGTGTTCACGGCACGTCAGGAATAGTTCCAGTGCAGGTTTTTAGTGTCACTTACTCCAGTTGCAATAATCAGCCAACGTGGTAGAAGGATGATGGTGGTTCAAAAAGCTCACTGCTCGGAATGGAAATGGTGAACACTTAAAGTGGCAGCTCACTTCATCCGATTGAGTTTGTGCGATCAATCTGGATCCATTTCAAAGCAAGCATCTGTATGTTTACTTCTTACAAACATCCAGACTCTGGTAGGATGAAATGGTCATTCCCACAGGATAGAACGTATGACACGGGGATATTGGCAGATCCATTATGATTCTTGGGTGTTTTTTTTTGGGGGGGGGGGGGGGGGGTATTTTATGTACACTAATGTTGTCGGTGCAGACCTGGACGAAAGAAAATGAGACCTGCCTTTTGATGTCACTGTACACTTGGACAAGCGACACACAATAACACACATATAGTCACATCCAGGCCACTGTAGGGCCACATAGTTATGATTCACCTTATTTTGAAGAGATTTACATTTGGCTGTTTTTCCAGTTGTGCTCTAACTGGTGCTGCCAGCGTTACAAATACATCCAAAATGTGTAAACCAGACTGGACAAACTAAGTGACAAATAATAAATGAATCAGCTGCATCTCGCTGATCACGGAAAATATTGTCGCGCCGCCCAATGCTGCTTCGTGCATCACAGGGCTTCGTAATGTTGCATATTTCAAAATTCCATAAGATGGTCATTAAACATCTGACTGCCATCATTATCTTTGTTCAGCCACAGTTAATAAGACAGTAAACATGGATGTCGCTAACAGCTAGCAGTGCTAACTGCTTTTAAAGTCTGTGTCCACACCACAACTAATGCTAATAGCTTACGCTAATAGCTAACTCAATGTGTCTTCTTCTCCAAGCCTTCACGGTCACACTTGCAAAATCTGATTATCTTGTGTAGCTTTCCCATAAAAAATAAATGAAGACATGAATAAATAATAATAACAACAATAAAATATAAAAATAAATCATGGATATCAAGCATTGTAAATAATGGGGCTGGAAATCTGTCTGACTGGAGACGAAAAAAAAATGCAAGGATTTTGGCCAAGCAATGCATTCTGGGTCGTTTTTTTCCTAGATGCTGTGGAGAGAATTGGCAGATCTTTGTTAGCATTAAATGGTAAATGGACTGGAATTCTTTTACACTTTCCCATCTCATGCATGCACTGTTTTACAGTGATCACACACACACACACACACACATGCGCGCGCAGTTGTGTGCTATCATGCAAAACGCTGAACATTGTGATTAATTTGGGGATTGATGCCTCTTTTCCACACACCTCTGTGTACGTAGCCTTGATGTCCATTTGCACATTCATCAGAATACAAATGTGAATATTGACAGGGCTTTCTTGCAGTCTGTGTTGATTTTCACAAAGTAAGGCTGCTCCCTGGGACATCCCAAGGGTTTGTGGAATTCCCAATATATTGCTGGACATCATAGTCAGCTTTGACTACTACTTGGTGAATTCTTGCATTTGCCAGAGATGTATTATTCTGACCTTCTACTGCGTTCAGAGGTTCCATGAACTGGGTGTTGGGTCAGGGTCATTGAGTCCAGTGACTTGGGTTCTTTTGCAGATGATGCTGTGGTCTTTGTAGAGGTCATGAATGTCTTGGCTGCACTAAGAAATCCATAACGTAACATCATGCCTTGGGGCAACTGTTTGTTGTGATTTGGCGCTATATAAAAAAAAAAAAAAAAAAAAAAAAAAAATTGATTGATTGATTGATTGATCATCTCCTGACCTGGATGACTCAGAACCTTCATTGATAAACTTTGGTGTAATGTCGTATTTGTGGGTGGTTGTGTTATTTGCAGTGCCCCCTGCTGGTTGTAAGTGTCACACGTGTATGTTTTCGGTGGTACTGCTTGTCTGCGGTGCTTTTCGCTGCATGCATACATACAAGCCTTCAGCTGGGAAAAATTTGAGACATATTGTCTCCCACAGTCTTAATGAGTGCCGTTTTTGCCAAGTGAAATGGCCTGACATGTAACAGAGAGAGAGACAATTTTTCTGATGCAATTACCGCAGAGTCGGGGTATCATACTGGGGACTTTTCAGAAACGTAATATTACCTCATTTTGTCTTTGGTGTGGTCTGGAAGGTTTCTGAGAGACATTTGGAAGCATTTTACTCATAAAATACTTAACCATTTAAGTGATAGGATACTGTTTCCTGGGCTCTGTCCCTCCTGCCAACCGCAAAAGATTGAAAACTGAGGGGGGAAAAAGTGCAGTAGGTTGGTACATTTTCCTCTGTCATCCATTATGCCCCTTCTGTGCGTTCAGACCAACAACAAGCGAAGCAGTGCTTTGAATTTTATAGAAACTCGGATCTCTGTCTTGCCAGAATATCACATTTCCCTCTGAATATTCCAGGATTGCCTTTTTCATTCCAACTGTGACTTTGAAGAGACAAAAGGAGGCCTCTTCTTCCCTTGGTGCAATCTGTCAGTGATAAAGCCTGGCACGGAGAAAGTCCTCTCATTACCAGCGCTCAAACCACCTCTATGATGACGAGCCGCTCTGTCATCCAGGCCAATCCTCAAAGCTGTCATTTGGGAGCCTTCGGAGTTAAGGCATTAGTTTTGCTTTCTTCCCTTCTCCTCCCTTCCCCTCAGTCGCTCCTAAATTGCCTCTTCTTGAGTTACTAAGCTGCTTTAATAGGTACAACCTGCGCCGACTCTGTCCTCACATGGGCCGTACCTCTCCTGACGGCTGCTTTGCGCGTGGCGGATAAAGACCTATCCCATGATGCACCCTGTCACACACGATACCAGGCTCCGTGTGGTGATTTTTCTTTTCTTTTTTCTTTCGCCTGGCTCCTGAATGTCGTCTTTGGCGCCAGTGATTTTAAATGTGTTTCCTATTTCTTCCTTTGCTGTTGACATCAGAATGTTTCCAACCTCAGTCTTTTGTGTGCGCTTATTAAACACCCAAAAACACACAAACGCACATGTGCAGGAGGACACTTGCATTATTGCACACAAAAAAACTTGCATGCAAAAAAATCACACAGCCATCTGCAAACACACACACACCCTCCAGTTATACACACTCAGAAAAACCACAAACACACTGAGTCAGAGTCCTTCACAGGTCCACTTAGTTAAACTGGAGTCTGACCTTCACACACAAAACCCAGGTCTGTAACTTTCTCAGCACATCGTGAACCGCAACAAACTTGCTCAATTGATCTGACCAAAATCGTCATTCACAGTTCCACAGTCTGCAAATATATTCTCTTGTCAGCAGCATTTGTCTGTCCTTCCGGCTGCAGCTTTTTAAATTTAGCCCCAACATCACAAAACATCTCAGTGGGCTTCACATTGTCTCAGATGTATGACTCTTTTTGTCTCGGAACTCTTTTGACAGATGAGCATTACTGTAGCAACAAAATGGATCATAAACTTTAATTCAATAAAGGACTCAAACCAAGAAGACCAAGTCAGTCAGGGAGATGGACCTCAGCAAGAAGATGACAGATGGTCCAAGCCCTGACGATGAAGACCAGTGTGTGTCTCAGCTGAACCTATACTCTGGGAAAGTCTGAAAGAAGCAGGGTTTGGAAAGAACCATAGACAAACCCTCCATGATTCACCTATAGGTCTTCTGAAGGGCAGGTTTCTAACTCAAATGGGGTGCATCCAAATGTCGCCTACCTTCTGGCCAACCCATAAATGGGTGAAGAGGTAGAACATGGGCAAGACCAGCTTGTCTTGGGCTGGGCAAATGGAGCCCGAACACGCCTCCCCACAACTCACCGTGAATAAACAAGCTAACGCTAACAGCCTAACCATGATTCAAGTGTTTAATGTATTTTTTTTTTTTTTGCAGACTGGGTGTTAGTTTTCATAACCGGTAGATTGGGTGCAGGTATTAAAAACTGCACTGCCTCAGTGCAATAATGGTGGCACCACCAAGCTAACCTCAAACAGCTACAGCTATACAGTACATTCATACAAATTAAATTATACTAAAAATATCTTTCAACAGAAATGCCATAACAGGCGGTCTGTTAGTGTAATTAACCACACAGCAAACCACATTCTTTCAGTTACTTGTAATGAAACATATAGAAAAGACAAACACGGCTGAGTCTACAGCAGTTAGTGGACTTGGCTAGCTGACTTTGCTAGCGGGACCCTGGACTCAACAGCACACTAGCCGTCACTCAAAGGGACTATGCCCCTAATTATTTATGACTTTACAGCTTAAAATAGCTTCACCTAAGGACTTATGAAAAGTTATCGTGAACGTGAAAACAAGCTGTGGAGACTATCGAACCAAAGACCTTTATTTATTTATTTATTGTAAATCTGGCTGTCTGTAAACATGTTGAGTTCTGGTGTGCAGTTAGACATTTGAACATGGGCATCTATGTATGAGTGACTTACTTTTGGAATCAGTCTGAAGTGGCCTCATGTTTTTCAGTTCTGTCCAACAATGGACACTACATCGGTGGTAACAAATTGTTCACCGCTACTGACTGATTTACTTCACGATGAATTCTATCATCTTGTTAGTCTCCAAATTCCACGGCTGAATAATGATGACTAACTCATTAAAAATCTGGGGACTCACTCGATCAGTCCAAAAAGCAGCTTTGTTTTCTGTTATCAGCAAGCCACCTGCTGGATGGATGATGGAAATTAGGAGCAGGTGTAGTTGAAGTTACATGTCTGTTTCTTTCATTGTCACAGCTGAGGTCTGTGGGCAGTTAAACGGACAAAAATGTAACATTACTGAAGAAAGAGAGAAATGCCTAAGAAGACTGTGTGTGTCTGTTATGGACGAGGATTTTGTAATTGTGTCTGTGTGGAGCTCCGTTGGTAGGAACAGGCTTGACAGTATGAAAAGGAAAGACAGCGCTCATGATTCAGTGTTCGTGTTGTCATTCTGCATGTTTACACCTGCATGGCGGCGAGGTGCGAGTGCGGCACTTGGAGCCAGAAAGGAAGGTCTAATGGCTGATATGTGATGCCGGTGTCACTTTCCCACAGACCTGTGGGCGTGAGAGTGATGCTGAGTGCACAAATCACAGACGTCTGCCGCACGCTGTCGGGCCACATAGGTGGCTCGGGTGATGAATGCTGCTCCCCTCCATGCCTAAGCATTGTCATAAATAAAATTGAGCACAAACAGCAGCCTTTGCGGTTTAATGGAATTTGTCAACATGAAAGAAGTGTTATTGAGCTGCGCCTCTCTCTCTCTCTCTCTCTCTCTCTCTCTCTCTCTCTCTCTCTCTCTTTCTCGTTTCTCTTTGCTGATGCCTTGCCAAATACTTATCCCCTCTCTGGTGAGCATTTAGCGTTAACTTGCGGGCGCTCCTGGGAATCGCACGGCGTAATGAAATTACCTCGGCACAAACAAATAGGGTCAAACTCTCAAGGAGACGAGCATTAGGGCCGCGTTTTGCTAATTACGTGGTACGTTCTCGCAGAAGCTGCACAGGATCGCCCCGATCTACAGGACGCCACCATGTCCAATCTCGAGTAAACACGGCGTCAGGAGAAGAGTCGAGGAAATTAAACTAAGCAAAATAGGATTACAACAAACAACACCTAATATTTTGTCGATTTGCAGCTGATAATTAAGCAAATTTCATGCTGATTTGCTGAAGGAGTGATGAGACTTCTGGATAAACACAAAAGTGGGAAAGCGCGTTCTCTGTGAGTTAAACGAAATTGCGTGCGGCATCTTCCTCCACAAGCGCCGCTCGCTTTGATGGGAATGGCGTTTCTTCACCAAAACACTATGAACGTGTTTTGTGCAATTCGTCTCACCTGTGTTATCGCTGCCAGCAGAGCAAGAGATGCTATTAGCGACATAACCGTGACAGAGCGTTTTGTAATTATTGAGCATGCCTGTGTGGTAATTACTTCAGTTTACTGAATTACAAAAGATGGAAGGAGAGCGAGAGAGACAGACAGAGGGAGAGAGAGAAGCCTCACACCGCTGCGGCCCTGAGCCGAGTACGAGACGGTGGAAGGATCGCGCTCATCTGCCAGAGACTGTTGACACAAAATGTGCTCCATCAGCAGAAGTAACCTCACGTTTTTTTCTCCACAGTGCAGCTTGACAGTCTGATGAAAGACAAAGCTCTCCAACAGCGGGTTCCAATAAATCTGACGACTGGCAGCAGAGCGGAGACCACCTATTCTGCCTCCTACGTGAGCCGTCTCAGGCGCCGCCACTCGCTTTTCATGTTTATCCTGCTTTTGTTGGCCACCTACTCTGTTAGCAATCCACGTGCTAATCTTACTGCTGCCCCCTCTGTGCCCAAATCCAGCAAATTGAGACGGGATTACACCCGCGAACGTGCTCGTAAATTTTGTATTCATTCAGAGGTGACTTGGCATTGATGGAGGAATCCTCTTCGACTGAATCCCCTTCGACTGTAGGCGTCTGTAATCTCGATGTTCGTGGTTGTGATGGAGGCCAGCAGGAGTCACTGTGCAATAGTAGTCAGTAAACCTCACTCCTCGACAGCTAAAAGGACTTTCAGGCAACAAGACCACAGCCCTGGGTTTAGTCTTCTGGTCAGAGAGCCCGCCTCCCATGCTAGAGATCGTCAGGTTGTGTCCTGAGGGGAGCGAGTGGGAGGAGTCAAAATCACAACACAGAGCAAGCCGCTACATGGCGAACATTCCGATGTGAACAAACTGTTGCAATATGTTAAAAATAATCTTTTTTTTTATCAGGACTACAGTGGAGTCTTTCAGATTTTTAATAAGTGTGTGAGTTTTGTTTTATCTTAATTTTTCATAATTTGTTTCTTTTTTTTTTTGCAGTTTGGTTATTCACTCATTCATTTATTTTCCACACCCACTTACTCCAGTTAAGGGTCACGGGTGGGGCTGGAGTCTTTTCCAGCAGTCATAGGATGGAATACACGTCCTATGACTGCTGGGAGTCCTGATCTGATGCCTCGGGACTCTGTTGGGTTTGGATTTGGGGTGATTTACTTTTAATAGAGTCGAGTTGGTAAGATCTTACGGTCTCATTGACATGAATGCAAAGTGGAGGTCAACAGATGGATTAGGGAAGACTCAACAAGGATGGAGACGTTGGTCCAGACTGTCTTGTTGCAAAGGGTTCCATGTATCACAAGTAGAAAGTGAAAAATAACAATTCCTGAAAATATCTAAAGTGGTTTTTGATTGATTGATTTGAAATTCAGCATGTACTTAATAACAAAATGTAAAAACACAACAATTTGAACAGTACATATAGAATTCTGAGGATAACGTATAAAATCAAACGTATTCCCATTGTGGTCCTCAAATCAAAACAAATAAAACAGATAAAAACACTAAAATAGTGGTAGAAGAAAGGAACAAAGAACCTCTAAAAACACAAAATACACCTAAATCAATTAAAGTAAACAAATAGTTGAACAGAATTCATAAGATGACCTTTTGACAACTTTCTTTAAAAAAATTGTCACTCCTTTTTTGGGTGTAGGTACACATGCCAGCAGGGCGGAGTCACATTTAAAAAGACTGGCAGCAGCAAGTGGAAACAGCCAAGTTCTGAGAGCAAATACATCATCAGCTATGAAATGATTATTTTATATAGCGTGGGGTCCCTCAGGACAAAGCGGGATGCATTGGCACAATGAATTGCGCAGCAGTGCGGGGACCAATTTTGTGCAAGTCAAGGTGCCTTTAGTCTCCATTGACATATACCAATGTACCAAACCAAAGCCCTTGTTACTCTCCGTTTCTGAAAAGTACAAGTTCTGTTTGAGGTACGGTTGGTAACAGGAACGTAGTGTTACTGAAAACTTGGTGTTTTCAATCCAAAGTGACAGTTGGAATGTGTGAACAGTCGAACAATTTCCATCATCAAAATTCCTCAACAGCTGAAGTGTATGTGCTGTCAGATGAGCTTTTTGTGCCATTATATCCAGTATCTCTGAGTTAAGCTGAACAACTTGAAGAATTATCAGTTATATTTCTGGATGCTGTGGGTCTGGTGTCTACTGCAAACTGTTTTAGATCTCATTCAGCGGCTTGTTCTACTTAGATCAGATCTTTGTATTTGAGCTTCGCCCCACAACTTGTCAAAAACCTGCATGATGACTACCGCTGGATATACAGTAGTGTTCAGAATAATAGTAGTGCTATGTGACTAAAAAGATTAATCCAGGTTTTGAGTATATTTCTTATTGTTACATGGGAAACAAGGTACCAGTAGATTCAGTAGATTCTCACAAATCCAACAAGACCAAGCATTCATGATATGCACACTCTTAAGGCTATGAAATTGGGCTATTAGTAAAAAAAAGTAGAAAAGGGGGTGTTCACAATAATAGTAGTGTGGCATTCAGTCAGTGAGTTCATCATTTTTGTGGAACAAACAGGTGTGACTCAGGTGTCCCCTATTTAAGGATGAAGCCAGCACCTGTTGAACATGCTTTACTCTTTGAAAGCCTGAGGAAAATGGGACGTTCAAGACATTGTTCAGAAGAACAGCATAGTTTGATTAAAAAGTTGATTGGAGAGGGGAAAACTTATACGCAGGTGCAAAAAATTATAGGCTGTTCATCTACAATGATCTCCAATGCTTTAAAATGGACAAAAAAAACAGAGACGCGTGGAAGAAAACGGAAAACAACCATCAAAATGGATAGAAGAATAACCAGCATGGCAAAGGCTCACCCATTGATCAGCTCCAAGATGATCAAAGACGGTCTGGAGTTACCTGTAAGTGCTGTGACAGTTAGAAGACGCCTGTGTGAAGCTAATTTATTTGCAAGAATCCCCCGCAAAGTCCCTCAAATAAAAGACATGTGCAGAAGAGGTTACAATTTGCCAAAGAAAACATCAACTGGCCTAAAGAGAAATGGAGGAATATTTTGTGGACTGATGAGAGTAAAATTGTTCTTCTTGGGTCCAAGGGCTGCAGACAGTTTGTGAGACGACCCCCAAACTCTGAATTCAAGCCACAGTTCACAGTGAAGACAGTGAAGCATGGTGGTGCAAGCATCATGATATGGGCATGTTTCTCCTACTATGGTGTTGGGCCTATATATCGCATACCAGGTATCATGGATCAGTTTGGATATGTCAGAATACTTGAAGAGGTCATGCCCTTGAAATGGGCGTTTCAACAAGACAATGACCCCAAGCACACTAGTAAATGAGCAAAATCATGGTTCCAAACCAACAAAATTAATGCCTTGCAGATGTGAAGAAATCATGAAAAACTGTGGTTATACAACTAAATACTAGTTTAGTGATTCACAGGATTGCTCAAAAAGCATCCATCCATCCATCCATCCATCCATCCATCCATTTTCTTCCGCTTTATCCTGAGTCAGGTCGCGGGGGCAGCAGCTCAAGCAAAGCCGTCCAGACCTCCCGATCCACACACACCTCCCCCAGCTCCTCCGGGGGAACCCCAAGGCGTTCCCAAGCCAGCCGAGAGATGTAGTCCCTCCAGCGTGTCCTGGGTCTTCCCTGGGACCTCCTCCCAACGGGACGTGCCCGGAACACATCTACAGCGAGGCGTCCAGGGGGCATCCGGAAAAGATTCCCGAGCCACCTCAACTGACTCCTTTTGACATGGAGGAGCAGCGGCCTCACCCTATCTCTAAGGGAGCGCCCAGCCACCCTGCGGAGGAAACTCATCTCGGCCGCTTGTACTCGCGATCTCGTTCTTTCGGTCATGAGCCAAATCTCATGACCATAGGTGAGGATCGGAACGTAGATTGATCGGTAAATCGAGAGCTTTGCCCCCCTACTCAGCTCTCTCTTCACCACGACGGTCCGATACGGCAAAGCACCTTTTTCCGGTCGAGAACCATGGCCTCGGATTTGGAGGTGCTGATTTTCATCCCAGACGCTTCACACTCGGCTGCAAAATGCCCCAGTGCACGCTGAAGGTCCTGATTTGACGAAGCCAACAGAACCACATCATCCACAAACAGCAGAGACGAGATTCTGTGGTTCCCAAACCAGACCCCCTCTACACCCTGGCTGTGCCTAGAAATTCAGTCCATAAAAATAATGAACAGAACCGGTGACAAAGGGCAGCCCTGGCGGAGGCCAACGTGCACGGGAAACAGGTTTGACTTACTACCGGCATTGCGAACCAAGCTCCTGCTGCGGTCGTACAGGGACCGGATAGCCCTTAGCAAAGGACCCCGGACCCCTACTCCCGGAGCACCCCCCACAGGGTGCCCCGAGGGATACGGTCGAACTCCTTCTCCAGATCCACAAAACACATGTGGACTGGTTGGGCAAACTCCCATGAACCCTCGAGCACCCGATGGAGCGTGTAGAGATGGGCCAGTGTGCCGCGACCAGGACGAAAACCACACTGCTCCTCCTGAATCCGAGGTTCGACCATCGGTCGAATTCTCCTCTCCAGTACTCTGGAATAGACCTTACCGGGGAGGCTGAGGAGTGTGATCCCTTATAGTTGGAACACACCCTCCGGTCCCCCTTCTTAAACAGAGGGACCACCACCCTGGTCTGCCAATCCAGAGGCACTGTCCCGGATTGCCACGTGGTGTTGCAGAGGCGTGTCAGCCAAGACAGTTCCATAACATCCAGAGACTTAAGGTACTCAGGACGGATTTCATCCACCCCAGGAGCCTTGCCACCGAGGAGCTTTCTAACCACCTCGGTGACTTCGGCCTGGGTAATGGATGAGTCCGCCTCTGAGTCCCCAGTCTCTGCTTCCTCTTCGGAAGACGTGACGATGGGATTGAGGAGATCCTCGAAGTATTCCTTCCACCGCCCGACAGCATCCCCAGTCGGGGTCAAGAGCTCCCCACCCGCACCGTAAACAGTGCTGGTGGAGAGCTGCTTCCACCTCCTGAGGCGTCGGACGGTTTGCCAGAATCTCTTCGAGACCTACCAATAGTCCTCCTCCATGGCCTCCCCGAACTCCTCCCAGACCCGAGTTTTTGCCTCTGCGACAGCACGGGCTGAGGCACGCTTGGATTGCCTGTATCTGTCAGCTGCCTCCGGGGTCCCACCTACCAACAAAGATAAGTAGGACTCCTTCTTCAGCTTGACAGCATCCCTTCCGGCGTCCACCACCGGGTTCGGGGATTACCGCCGCGGCAGGCACCAGAGACCTTGTGACCACAGCTACGAGCAGCCGCATCAATAATGGAGGTGGAGAACATGGTCCACTCGGACTCCATGTCTCCAACCTTCCCCGGGACCTGGGAAAAGCTCTCCCGGAGGTGGGAGTTAAAGACCTCGCTGACAGAGGGTTCTGCCAGTTGTTCCCAGCAGACCCTCACGATACGTTTGGGCCTGCCAGGTCTGACCGGCTTCCTCCCCTCCCAGCGGATCCAACTCACCACCAGGTGGTGATCGGTCGACAGCTCTGCCCCTCTCTTCACTCGAGTGTCCGAGACACGTGGCCGAAGGTCAGATGATACGACTACAAAGTCGATCATTGACCTCCGGCTCAGGGTGTCCTGGTGCCACGTGCACTTATGGACACTCTTGTGCTCGAACATGGTGTTCGTGATGGACAAACTGTGACTAGCACAGAAGGCCAACAACTGAACACCACTCAGGTTCAGATTGGGGAGGCCGTGCTTCCCGATCACCCCACTCTAGGTCTCACTATCGCCGCCCATGTGGGTGTTGAAATCCCCCAGGAGAACAATGGAGTCCCCAGTCGGAGCGCTATCTAGTACCCCTCCCAGGGACTCCAAGAAGGTCGGGTACTCTGCACTGCCGCTCGGCCCGTAGGCCAAGACAACGGTGAGAGACCTATCCCCGACCTGAAGGCGTAGGGACGCAACCCTCTCGTTCAGTGGCGTAAACTCCAACACATGGCGACTGAGCTGGGGAGCAATAAGCAGTGCGACCCCAGCTCACCGCCTCTCCCCGTGGCAACGCAAGAAAAATGAAGCGTCCAGCCCCTCTCCAGGAGTTGGGTACCAGAGCCCAAGCTGTGAGTGGAGGTGAGCCCGACTATCTCTAGTCGGTATCTCTCAACCTCCCGCACAAGCTCAGGTTCCTTCCCCCCCAGTGAGGTGACATTCCACGTCCCAACAGCCAGGGGCTGTGAGCATTGACCGGGCCTCCGGGCCACCTACCCTCGACCGCCACCCAGTCCTCTCTGCACCCGACCCCCATGGCCCCCTCTGCAGGTGGTGAACCCACAGGAGGGCGGGTCCACGTCGCTCTTTTGGGCTGAGCCTGGCCGGGCCCCATGGGCTAAAGCCTGACCACCAGGCGCTTGCGCGCGAGCCCCAAACCCAGGACTGGCTCCAGGATGGGGCCCCGGCTCTGCCATACCGGGCGACATCTTGGTCCTTGATTTTTTTACTGGTCATGGAGGTTCTGAACTGCCCTTAGTCTGACCCGTCACCTAGGACCTGTTTGCCTTGGGAGACCCTACAAGGGGCACAAAGCCCCCGACAACATAGCTCCTAGGATCATCCGGGTACGCAAACTCCCCCACCACGATAAGGTGACAGCTAGAGGGGGAGGCTAAAAAAAAAAGCAGTTTGAACATAATAGTTTTGAGTTTGTAGCGTCAACAGCAGATGCTACTATTATAGTGAACACCCCCTTTTCTACTTTTTTTTTTTACTAATAGCCCAATTTCATAGCCTTAAGAGTGTGCATATCATGAATGCTTGGTCTTGTTGGATTTGTGAGAATCTACTGAATCTACTGGTACCTTGTCTCATATGTAACAATAAGAAATATACTCAAAACTTGGATTAATCTTTTTAGTCACATAGCACTACTATTATTCTGTACAAGGCGAATGGGCATGGTGGCCCCTCCCACCAGTGCGTTAGTTATTATTCTGTATGTGGGAGTGTGGTGCAGTGGACACATTCCAAACGAGTGGATTTCCTAGATTTAAAAACAGAAAGAGCAGTGGTTTTGAGTCCGCTTATGTCACATCACAACATCTCATATCATGTTGTATTATGTAAAGTGTGATGGAGACAAAGCACCAATTGCCAGAAAACTGGTTGGACAACATGTTCTACTGTCCTGTTGTTTTCAAAATATGGTTTTTGACATTCAAACATACATTTTTTTTTTTCTGTTCTATAAGTGGATTTTGCAGCAAGCCCGTGTTTCAGTAACCTGATGTGCTTTTATACGCGGCTGCTTTTTGTTCGAGATTCAAAATAAACGTCGTAGATTTGGAGCTGACGGAGGGTTAGCGCATAGCACAAGGACACTTCAGCAGCCTTGGAAGACAATTGAACCTTGCACTCTCTCTTGTGTACTGTCCTCTTGAGCCCTGCACAGAGTTCATCCTGCAGATTTTTGGTTATCCATGTGGCCCTCGGCCCTCGCTGGCGCTCCAGCATTCGGGATCAGTCAGTGAGCACTGTTTCCTTTTAGAAAAACTCCCCGGGACTCAAACTGGAACCCGTCCAACCAACCAGGCAGCTTCTCTGGCCTCCAGGCCATGGCTGCCTGTTCGCTGCTGCTAACAGGTATCGACAGAGCTGATGGGGGGAATCATCATCTGGGAGGCTTTTTTGTTGTTGTTTTTCGACTGTGATGCCTTGTGTTCACTCCCTGGGCATCAGAAAATTCCAGATCAGGAGGCCTCACATCCAGACACTCCAGTACCTGAAGGGTATTTAGAGATGTCTCGTGGAAGACAAAATAACTTCCACCTAACAAAATCAAAGCCCCAGCCTTCTTTCTTCAACAACAACATGGAGAGAAGAAAGGACTAACTGGCAATGAAGGCAATTTGTCGCTGGAGCTCGCTCCCCGTTCTCTTCTGCACCATCCAGATTTCCCATAAGGAATGTGCTTTGGTGTAATTCATCACCGGGCCCATACGGCAAACAGCTCGTTCTGGCGGTGAAATATGAGTCAGTGTGGGGAGGCATTTTCACACGGTAGCTCAGCTGAATGGGGTATTATTTTACCAAGTTCCCATAAGATCCTGCAACACCTTTTTTCTGCTGTTGCAACATACTGTTTATCAAACATCTCTAGACGCGGGAGGCACACAATAAACATCAACTGCCGCATTACAAGCTCTGATTTCCGACATATTACAGTGTCCCATAAAAAGGTAGTGGGATTTTAAAAAAAACCCTCAGCACTCCATCATGTTATAATAACAGACCTGTTTATGAAGATGGAGGATGACACCAGCGTACCTGCCCATGAACATGAGGATGAATGATGGCATTCATGCTCTACCAGAACACACACACAGCTGTACGGCGTCAATGCCACTTTGCTAATTGGCTGAATTATGTGGAAAACTGCAGTTCAGTTGAAACGTCCACTCTGTGGGGAAAACGTCACTTTGCTTTTCAGCATCAGAAGAAGATGCTTTATTTTCAGGATTTGGAGCAAACTTAGCAGGCGTAATGTTGAGTGAAAATAATAAAACTCTTAATATCATGTTTTTAGGGGTGGAACGATGCGATGCAGTATACATCATGATACAATTCCATACATATCATGAGGCACAATTACCATACTTTCTTGAATAAGTCACACATGTCAAAAATTCCACTTGAAGAGAGAAAAAAAACCAAATTGCTTTGCACTATAACTCAGGCAATTGTTCTGTATGTGGATCACACTTTTTAGAACAGTTTCCCTGCGAGGGGGCTTTCAAATAACAAAATAATCAAGGTGAACAAATGAATGTGATGGGCAACATAATGGATGTTGTTTGACAAAGTCTGAAAAAAAAGTCAGATGGATATAAATTGTGGACGATAGTGTTGGAAAGGCAACAATAAAACCGCGAGTCCATTTGATTATTTTATTTTTATTTTTTTTGTATCAGCTCTTTATTTTACAATTTTTGTGCATTGTTGTAGTGTATTTTTGTTGTTGGAGTTCTTTTGTTTTGTGCATTGATTCCTGGGAAAGCCGTGTAAGTAGTTATTATTATTATTATTATTATTATTATTATTATTATTATAAGTAATAACAACAACAAATGCATGGTTGTTTTGGTGTATAAGCCGTACTGGAATATATCGCAGTCACAAATTAGTAAAACAAAGAAAAAAAGCTTGTGACTCTTAATATTTTCCACAATAATTACCATATTTTCCAGGATATAAGTTGCACCTTTTTTCTGTATTGTCAGCTCTTTAATTAGGGATTTTTGTGTGTTGCTGCAGTGTACTTTTTATTAATTGCCATTTATTCTTTTATGATTATTTAACTTTTATTGCTTTGATTCCTATGAAAGTCAAATATGCCATAAATAGTCATTATTATTATTATTATTATTATTATTATTATTATTATTGATATTTTATTTTTAATTATGAATCTGTGATTTTTGCTTTATTTATTTTTTGTATACAAGTCACACTGGAATACAAATTGCATGACATCCCAAACTAATATAGCCCCCTCCCCCTGCAACCTATACTCTAGAAAATAAGGTATATTGCAATTAATCACAAGTAAATGCTTTAATTTTCAAGAAATAAAGTATTCTTAAGTATAAATTGAAATCATTGATGTCATCTGTTTCCTACTTGTATATTTTATAAATCATCTTCTGCAAGAGTTCATTATTTCTTCTATGCAGGAGTTGACTTTTCATGGTATCACGATACTCATTTCAGTCAATAGTACAATTCCATACGTGCTCCACATGATGTGTACCACTATATGTGATGCATCCCCCCCCCACCTGTGTTATTGTAAACATTCGATTATTCACCCTTTATCACTAACTGTTGAATGCTTGTCACTAAATGTATGATTTATTTATGTCCATATCCAAGTTCAGAAAAACTTAGAAGAAACCAGTTCTGCATGTCATTTGTTCCAGATGTAGTACTGTAGCTATATTCTGTCCAGTGAATTTCATCACCAAGATCTATCATACTGAGCTCAGTGTACTAAATCATTACACAGTATCTGTAAGGAGTACTTAACACCTTAGACCTTTCTAATTTACATCAAGGATGATATAGCAGGGTATCTCAAAAATTAATGTCCTAAATTCAGTAAACGTTTGTGTTGACGTTGACCGCGGGTCAAAGAAGAGTTGATAACCCTGTGGAGAAACAGTTCTATTGTCTTTGGCTTTTGGCTTCTTCCATTTATTTCTGGCTCACCACAGTCAATCCACTATAGAGCCGCATGTGGATTTGCCACAGGTTTCACACAGCATGATCTTCCTGAAGTAATTCCAGATGTACAAGAAGAATAGACATGGGTGGCCTCAAACCCGTAACCTTCGCTTATGGAGCCAAGCATGCTAATCACTTGCACCAACTGTCTAAATCACAAGAATCATATTATAATTGGAGCAGTTTTTTTTCTTTTTTTCTCCTGTTTGGTGACCTGCACCTCTCAGGTCCCTGACCGTTTTCCAACAAACTTGGTATGTGGATAAACTTGACCCTGGATGTGACTTTAAAGGGTTTGTGTTGGCTAAGGGCAACGTCATGGGGTCAGAGATCAAAATTTTTATTTTTTTATTTATTTTTATTTTTTTACTTTAATATCCACCAAACCTGGCAAACATACAGTGTGTCCAGTAAAAACGTCTGGACACACTGTATGTATGTTGAGTTCTGGAATGGTCCAGGCAAGGTCAGATTTGATGAAGGTCAGTTATTGAAGTTGAGATCATTGACATTAACCGGCAACTTTTCCATTCTGATTGTCACCAAAAATTGCCAGGCGAAATCAAATTTTCCAAAGGTCAGTCATTGAGGTCAAGGTCATATTAGAATTTTTGTTGGCCTGTTCTTCCAAGATCCTTTAACCAATTTCTACCAAATAAGTTTTAATGTCAGTCACAGAATTGGCCTTAAAGGTTAATTTTGGCAAATGTCATGGACGAAGAATGTGATTTTTCAACCTGATTTGGACCACACTTGACCTACATATGTAGATCGCTTCTGGAATTCCTTCCTCAAGGTCAGCCAAAGGTTGATTATTTTATTCAAGTCAGTCATTTGGGGTCACTGTGTTGTTTCCCAGGAAACTGTCTGAAACAGTGTGACCTTGTCCTTATTGATGCTGTACCTGCCCTACATGTCGGTCATCATCGTGCCTACAGGGACTCTTACGTACTTCTAAAAACAAGACCAATCAGATCACTTGGTGTTAACTGTGTGAGATGAGTTGTGTGTTCGATGTGCCACTTCCTCTCCAGTGTCCTGTGGAATTATGAGCAAACTCCTCGTTAGACGTCTGGCCTCCATCGGTGAGCGCTTCACGGCATCAGCAGCTTCTCCTCGACTGAGCCATTTTCCTCTTAACACTGAGAAGTTTAGAGGACGGGGTGCGTTTAATGCACAGTAAACAACTAAAGCACTTCAAGCCTATAAGTCCTGACAGGAGAGAGAGTGTGTGTGTGTGTGTGTCATGGAGTGATTGGATGAGGGAGGGGTGTGCGACCAAGGGAGAGTCTCTCTCCCAGTGGGAGATGACAAATGCCATATGTCCTAAGCACAGCGCTTGTGTTAATCCTCAGTCGGTCCCGCCAGGACCACATCCGACTCTGCAACCTCTGCACTTCCTACCCGCCTCTCCAACATCCTCCCTCTGCTTTCAAAGCGATGATCAGGAGAAGCTCAGACCTTTAGATGGAAACATAAAATGCTCTTATCCTGTAAAACAAAGTTGCTGCTCGGCATGTCCGCCTCATGTGATGGCAACTCGCGTGCTTGTGCATCTGAAATGATGCTCTTACCTTTTGACCAAAACAGATCACATCTAGACTCTGGCAAATTGTAGCTGAACTATCAGGTCTTCTTTTGAATAAAATCCTCCTCTGTACCACTTCATCATGAAGCTGTATAACTGGTGTTGCAAAATGCAAAACTTGCACTTTGCACAATTTCTCCAATCACAGCCGCAGAAGCCTGTAACTTTTTCTGGGTTAGTCTTGGTGTCTTGGTGGCTTTCCTCACTCTTCTCCTTCTTGCGCAGTCATTCAGTTTTTGCAAACTGTCTACTCCACACAGATTTACCACAGAGTGTCATACTGTTTGTATTTCTTCATAACTGATATAAATAAAGTTCAAGACATATTCAGTGACTTGGAAATGTTCATGTATCATCCCCTGACTTGTCTGAAGAAAACTGGTAATTAAACTGATTATTTACAGGTATTATACCAAAGCGTTCCATTACTTATGCAATCCATCATCTTGGCTTTTATATTTTTAATTAATTTATATCACGTTGTACAGATTTACTTTCAATTTGAGTTTAAGGAAGATAATTTTAGAAAATTTTATTTATTGCAGTTTTTTGTATTTAACGTGGCATAAAAAAAAATTAAATTGTGTGAAATACCAAGTGTTCCAATACTTTTGAAGGGCACTGTAAGTGACTTTGAACGTGGCATGGCTGTTGGTACCAGACGGGCTGGTCTGAGTATTGCAGAAACTGTTGATCTACTGGAATTTTCATGCACAACCATCTCTAGGGTTTACAGAAAATGGTCCAAAAAAAGAGAAGATATCCAGTGAGCGGCAGTTTTGTGGATGAAAATGCCTTGTTGATGTCAGAGGACAGGGGAGAATGAGCAGACTGGTTGAATGGGCAACTGCATGATGCTATCATGTCAGTATGGATCAACATATCTGCCTGGATTGTTGCGGATTTTCTGCCTGTGATCCCCACCCCGGTAATTTTATGTGGGGAGCGAACTTAAGACTCAAATATTGACAGGAGACAGACTTAGAAAACCAGATGCTGTATTAAAGAGATGCCAACATTGAACAAGAAAGTCACCATTACAAGACCTTGTGGTGGACATTTGTGTCAGCATTAGCATAGAACAGGATATTTCATGACGCTCTGTCTGCCCCAGGCGGAGACATGTAGACCTTCAGTTGTATCAGGTATTTATCATATACCTATAAATGATACGCCAATATGATTGGATAAAACGCTAAAGAATAGATAGCAATACACCCTTTTTCGCTGACTGGTAATATTTTTCATACCACCCGAGTAATCAGCCAATCCGGACAGCGGAGCTGCGCACAACGAAGATGCGCGGTCAGAGGAACTGTGAAATACTGCTGAGTCACTATTCATAATTTCTTACGTATCCAACCTTGTAGGTTGATTGTTAAAATTAAATTTGTTAGTTCTAAAAGCCATTATAATTATTTATAGGAAAACGTTCTATTTTTTTTCTACTAAGGTTTGAACTTTAAGTGTTTACACAGGAGAGAAAAGTCAGAAAATGTTAATGCCTGTTTGAGAAAAGTGTATAAAGTGTGCAGTGAGGGGTTTTACAGTCTTAAAACATCTATAATAATTATAAAAAATAACGCTGACTACTTCACGGATTTCGCCTATCGCGGGTTATTTTTAGAATGTAACTCCCGCGATAAACGAGGGACCACTGTATATGATAAAATCGTTATCAAGTTGTTCACCAATGAATATGGCTTTTTACACCATTCAGAAAACCATACAACATTTATCATTTATAGGTATATGATAAAATCATTATCAAGTTGTTTTACCAATGAATATGGCTTTTTACACCATTCAGAAAACCATACAACATTTATCATTTATAGGTATATGATAAAATCATTATCAAGTTGTTTTACCAATGAATATGGCTTTTTACACCCTTCAGAAAACCATACACCCTTTGGCCTCAGGATGTATGGTTTTCTTCAGGGTGTATAATGCCATCTTCATTGGTGAACAACTTGATAGCTGATAGTATCATGTTGGTCCGAAGACAAGCATCATGAAATGTTCTGCCCAGCAACTTCCAACACCTTGTTAAATCTATTCCACAAAGAATTAAGGCAGTTCTGGAGGCAAAAGGGGGACCAACCCCGTACTAGCAAGGTGTACCTAATAAAGTGGCTGGTGATTGTATATTTGTCTAGAACACTGTGTATAACTGAGATCTAGTAATAGGAATATGATTAAAATGGTGACCAGATGCCCCCCCTGCCGCCGCCTCAGAAAACCCCAAAGGAACAACAAAAAGAAAACTGTGTTGGTGGAATCTACTCAAAAACTAAGCTTTGGATTTGCTGCTTTCATACCACAAACAGCATCAGGGTACACTTGGAAGGTGACCAAGTCTACTCTTCTCCTGTGTGTTTGATCTGTACCAGAGTCTGAATACAGTACAAAACACAGCAAACCATCCTGGCATTCCTTTAAAAGGCATCAGTGATGTCAAAGAGTCTTGAAATTGTGCTCTGGTTTTTGTGGTTGCTGGTTGAAAATGTTGCCGACCTGCAGAAGGTGATGAATTGCAGTGTAGAGGTTGGAACACGCTTTGTGTGGACCGTAATTGTACAAATATCTTGTGCAAAATTTGTTAATCTATCCCTCAACCTAACCCAAACCTAAAAATACAAAGGCGTATTTCTGAACATGCAAACCGAACTTTGTGCATGCACTTGGAAATTTGTGCAACTATGCACAAAATATAGCGCAAAACGTTTTGTATTGTCATATGAAATGCATCATGTGAACATGTTGACTGTCACAGGCTGCTGGTGAGGCGGTGAGGAAGCCGCTACAGCCAGCAGGACATTTCCTGTTTGGTGACTCAAGTCTCGATGCTGCGGTTTGTGTATGTGGTTTTTATTCTGGAGATTAAAAAAATAAGATTTGTTTGTTTCTGAGCCATCGGTGCATGTTTATAACGATGTGTAGCAGTTTGGAACTAAAAATGTAGAAAATCAATGAGTGTTTAATGTGCGAAAACATGAAAAAGCATTTGCACGGTCTGAAAAGCACGACTTTCTGTCTCTGTCTCTTTGTTTGCGACGCTGTGAGCAGCTTTTTCTCGTCACTTTACAGGATTTTTGCATTTTGAGTGACTTACCATGATCAGAACTCTGATTTAAATCTGGACTCAGTCTGTTTTGAATCCTCGGCTTGCTCATTTGTCAGTGCTCAGAGCCCAAACAAAGCTCTGCCTCGGCCTCTGTTGAACCCTGAATGACACCCAAAGTGAAACCTGGAGGCTGTTCAGCTGTAACGATGTGGTTAAGGAACGAACTTTCCTCGTTTACGAGCTGAGTCAGCTTTTTACCTCGATGAAGCCAGAGTCAGGAAGTCTGTTTGTGGCTGCCTGATGACCGAGAACACAAAATAAACTGAATTAGTGACTGGATTTAGATGTGTTACATTAGTTTGACCCACAATATTCTAGTCACGTTTTACACATTAACTAGTATTTACATAAAAAGACAAACTACAGTTGCAGTTCATGTTGGATGCGACCTCTCCACCTCAGTTTGTTCGTCACTGACAAACACGACTTATGCTAATGTTATAAATGGATTTTTATGAAATTCTTTGTTGCAGATTATAGAACTGGTTAAAAAAATGTTTTGAGGGTTATGCAAAATTATATGTGGATACTGGATTTCTACATATATTTTACAGTGAGGAAAATAAGTATTTGAACACCCTGCTATTTTTCAAGTTCTCCCACTTAGAAATCATGGAGGGGCCTGAAATTTTCATCTTAGGTGCATGTCCACTGTGAGAGACATAATCTAAAAAAAAAAAAAGAAATCCGGAAATCACAATGTATGATTTTTTTTAATCACACAGACCTGTTAATTTTTCTTTAAGAAGCCCTCTTATTCTGCACTCTTTACCTGTATTAATTCACCTGTTTGAACTTGTTTCCTGTATAAAAGACACCTGTTCACACACTCAATCACACTCCAACCTGTCCACCATAGCCAAGACCAAAGAGCTGTCTAAGGACACCAGGGACAAAACTGTAGACCTGCACAAGGCTGGGATGGACTACAGGACAACAGGCAAGCAGCTTGGTAGAAGACAACAACTGTTATGATTATTTATTAGAAAGTGGAAGAAACACAAGGTGACTGTCAATCTCCCTCGGTCTGGGATTCCATGCAAGATCTCACTTTGTGGGGTAAGGATGATTCTGAGAAAGCTCAGAACATACAAATACTGCAGCAGTAACATACAAATAAATTATTAAAAAAATCATACATTGTGATTTCTGGATTTTTTTTTTTTTTTTTTTTTAAGATTCTGTCTCTCACAGTGGACATGCACCTAAGATGAAAATTCCAGACCCCTCCATGATTTCTAAGTGAGAGAACTTGCAAAATCGCAGTGTGTTCAAATACGTATTTTCCTCACTGTATGTTCTTTGGTTAACTCTGCATAAGTTAAGTTTTTATCACAGCTTGTACCTCTCTGGATCTCGATCTGTATTCTGTAGTTTCTTCAAGAAACAGAAACTTGTTTCCATTGAGAAATTGCTGTGATTTTCCACAGTGACCGTGATCTCCATTGAAATGTCACTGACATACGATCCTCTATCTCTGGCCATTGTTTTGAATATTCTGAAAGTCTTTCACAAGATTCGATGTGTCCCTTACAGTATTATAAACCTGGAAGTCCACCAGGCTAACTACAACCCCTGCCAGGCCAGAAAAATTAATGCCAATTAAAAATATGACCAAATAACCATTCATTTGGACTGCAGTAATCATTTCAGTGCTTCCACTGCCCTTTGATCCTGGTATTCTCTGTCATGAACAATCTTCTGTGGAGTAAATGTTGTTGTTATTATATTGATTTGACAATGCGCTAACCATCTAATTATTTTTTTTTTTTTTCAATCTTAGGGTTGGTCACCTGACAGCAGCATGACCTTAAAGACTCTTGCTGCAGCCCAAGTCAGTTTTCAACAAAAGGAGTCATTTGTCAGAATCTGACATCTGCTCCACAAATTTTGACGAGTAAAAAAGTAAAGTCAGACTTTTGTCTCCTTCATGAAATGCTCACTCACTGTTGGCGCTGCTTAAAAATTCCTAATTAACTTGTTTCACATGATGTGAGTGATGGTTTGTAGGGCAGTTAGCTTGCCGTTCTGCATCAGTAAGGGTTACTAACTGATGCCCCTCAGGCCACATAAGGCCCAGTCTCCTTTGTGAGGTCATACTTTATCTGTATGTCTGGTAGAGGTGTAATAATGAATTGTTATAATTACAGTTATAATTGTCATAAAACTTGTATCAAAACATATTTAATTTTTTGTTAGTATTAGGTTACTTGCAGAAGCATCCAAAATGATTTATGAAATATGCAAATGGGAAGCTGAGACATCCATTAATAACAATTTATACTTTAGAATATTTGTTTCTTTAAAGTTTAACACAGATTAATTTTATAATAATTAGTTGGAACATTGATGTAATTATGTATTGTGATATGTCTCGAATCATGAGGTGTATCGTTCCACCCCGAGTATCTGGACTTAAACTTTGAAGACAAAAGTGGGTGCAGATGCAATTCTGTCACTGGTGATGGGGGGCGTGGGGGATTCTGACAATAGTTCTGACAATGAATATGTACATTTTGCTTATAACCAGATATATTGAGTGAGTCGAGTCTTTTGGTATTCTTTAATATGAAAAATACTTGTGTATTGTTCTGTGAAAAGCTTTTTAACTGCAAATGCAGTAACTGTGGCAGGATTACATAAATAATGAGCACATCACTTGTTTCTGACTGCCTCACATTTCTGCCAAACACACCTTGAGATTGGGTGGGTCAGTGAGTATCACTGGTCCTTAAAAAAATAAAAATAAAAAAAAATAAATCTTGGCCAGCAACTGAGATTGTACGTCACCATGGCTTGGTTCTCCTCCAACATTAGGTGGATGTGGGACTAAATTTAATCATTTTCAAAAACTCTTTCTTCATTTGATATGTTGACTTTTGTCTGTGGTGTAATGGCAAAAAGTGATTGGAGGATTTGGGACAGTGGTCACCTTGTCTTAGGCTTCCTCCAAGATAAGCCAAATTTTGATGCAGATCTTGGTTTGAGATATTTTTCATGAGTTTTGACTTTAATAGAGAGGGGGGGGGGGGCACATTGTACATACTGACCTTTACCTCCGGTCAATGCCTTTGATGGGCTTGAAAGTTTTACACAAGGTTCGGTGTCACCCTGGCTCAGTTGTCCTCCAAGATTAGCTGGATCTGGGTTCTATATTTATTAATTAATTTATTTATTTTCAGTCATTCTTTTTTGTTAATGTGACACACTGGTCTTAAACTCTGATGTAATGCCACTAAATGACTGGAAGAATTTTACGAAACACAGGGGATGATTTTGACTTTCACTTCCTCCAAGATCAGTAAGATCTTTATCCATAGCCAGATTTCATTTACTTTCAACAGTTGTTGACTGTTTAAAGCCGTGGCTACTTTTGACTGTGACCTCCATCTCTGGTGAAATTCCTTTGGCTGACTTGGAAATTGTACACAAAATAATGTCACCATGGGGCAGCCTTCCTTCAAGACCAGTCAGATCCAGAGTAGGATACAGATTCTGGTTATCCAATGTTCTGGAGCAAAACATTGGCTCCCTGAACTTCTCAGCCTTTGGACACATTTCCCTCTTTAAAATGAAGGAAAAATAGACTTTTTTCCCCATGTGGTACTGAGCCAACAACAGTTTGGGACATGGTTAGAAAAAAATCCACATGGTCTACCAGTTTATATGAAAATGAACTGCTAATTTGAACTTTTTAAAGTACAAGTTTTATATGTGATTGTATCAGGGAATTTATTTGTTGATTAGGATTTTTGTATCTGAAAAAAGGTCATTAGTTCACATATGACCCACGTCTCTTCAGTCGACTCTCTTCTCCATTATGCACCGCAAATGATATAAATGCAAAATGAGGTGAAGAACTGGTAATTAATCTGCCTTGCTGACACCAAGGCATGGCCAACCCAACCCCCTTTTTTCAGCCTAACATTAAGGGGCTAATTCTCAAAATCTAGAGTGCAGTCAATTTCCCAGAATGCCTTGAGGGGGTAAAAGGTAGGGAATGACAGGAGGAGCTAATTTCACCCAGTTTATTTACCACTATGCATCATCCCGCCGCGCTCGTCTGACACCACTGACAGTGGGATTGAAATTAGAGCGACTGTGGCGGGCGTTGAGAATTTATGACAGCGGCCGTGTGTTTGTTTGTTCACGGTGTGTGTTGTGAATCTATCAGAGAAGAAGAAGAGACTGAGGGAGGAAGCGCGGGAAACCTGGGAAATACATCTTTTTAATAACAGTCAGTGAGGTTAATGCACCTTACCTTAGAGTGCCGACAGCATCGGGGGGGGGGGGGTTATCCGACAAACGCAGTTTACCTTCACAGGAGTCAGACCTCTGTGTCGGATTGCTATTTGTATTACAAAGGATGGAAAAAAATGGGGGGAGGCAGAGGGTGAGGAAGGGAAAAAAATCAAACTCTTAATACTATTGTGTTCCTATAACCATCTGTCACTGCTAGCCTGGAGATGAGGCCGAGATTAGGAGGAATAAACGTTGGTGCTGTAGAGCATTGGTAAAGCCTTCAGGGCAACAACAAGGGAAAAGCAGAAGAAGAAGAAAGTGGAGAAACGAGCCGAAAAATAAAACTCACAGGGCATTCTAATTCTGAGGCAGCCAAGGATTACAGATTGTAACCTGCACTGACAACATTGGGTGGGAGGGGGAATGACGGGCGATATTACAGCGAGGCTTGGAGGGGTCATGATGATGATGATGATGATGATAGCGGTGGTGATGGCAGTAATGACGGCGCTCCAGCATTTTTATCTTGCGTTACTTCAAACAAAAATGAAAAGGGAGTGGCGAGGAGTAAGCACGGGTGCTGGGGGGAATGACCCCCCCCCCCGGTTGCCTCACCCCTCACTCCCCCGCCGAATGCCAAGGGCTTAAGGAAAGGCATTTGGTGGCTCCTGAGGCATCCGCGGATCTTTCCTCCTTAAATTTACCGTGAAGGTTCTTAGACTCACTATTCAGGCAGGATGTTCTCGTTTATTGCTTTTGGAAGACAAACCTCACAAAAAGTACAGTGTCATTGCTTCTGAAGAGCTGAGCCCTCAAAGATTTTCTTTTTCTTTTTTCCTTGCTGAATTATTATTTAGAATATGATACAGAAAGCAGCAGAGAGTCTCTTAAAGGTTTAACATGTTTTATCTTTTAAGAATCTCAACACAAGAGCAAAATATGAAATTATTTATCAGCGTAATTCATCTGTGTTTATGTTTAACTGCACCTTTGACCTTCTTTTTTTATGACTGTGCACAGATTTGACATTTGAATTTCAGGTGTTTTCTTTGAGTGTAAAAAAATAAATGACCTTAAAACACTTGATTGGTTGTTTGTTTGTATTTTTACCAGCTTGTGTGGAGGCTGGTTGTTGGATCAGGAAATCGTTCATTCAGTAAATTTTTGTGATATGTCACAAAATAAGTCACATTTTTGTGGCACAGTCAGGTTTAGTTCACTATTTTTAACCAAAACACGAACCACAACCCCCAAATGTTGTGATACCGTCATTAAATAATTTTGTGATACTGTCACGTAATGTTAAATTTTCATGATGTCATGAACTAATAGATTAAATCACTTTTTGTGATGCCATCATGAACTGGCCTGATATCTATATTTTAGTCCATTTGCTTTTTCTTTTTTAACTTTCTTCCCTTCCGGACATCACAAAGACCTGACGGGGAAGTAGATTTCAGATGCCTCTTATGAGCTGGTGAGGACGAGTGCGCTAATTGTCTTTATGTTTGCACCGCTACTCACCGAAGAAGGAGGATGGTGTGTTTTTGTTGTAAAGTCGAGGACTGATTTTTGAAGACATTTTCTGACAGGACGGTGCTCGGTCCAGTTTACTTCTCCAAGCTGATGTTTTCTTCCTCTTGCGTGTAAATGTTGTTTCCTCTTCGACGATGCCCGACAGGCATTTTAGTCTCTCGGTCTTGTGCATGTGTGTGCGTGCGTGTGACTCTTCTTCCCCTGTGTGCTGTGTGTGTCGGTCCAGCTGCCCTTCCCGCTGCCCTTGTCACACTGGTTCCATTGCTGCAGGGCTGGCTGCTGGTTGGACAGCTCAGGTCAAGGTCTTTCCTCTGCTCTGACCGACAGGCTGCCACGTCAGCAACCAGAGTGCTGGCCGAGTCCGCAGGCTCGTCCTCACATACGGGCCTCCACCCTCCTGCAGATTGACAGGGAGATTTATTGCTGCTAATACTCCCAGCTGGAACAGCAGAGCAGCAGCATCCTAATGGGAAATGGACTCATTTCCTAACAAGATGAGTGCCAGGGTGCAGCGAACGCCCATATTTGGTCAGCATGGGCAGATATTCTAGCTAATCTCCTCCCCATTACTCCAGGATTGGGCCGTCCACGCCTCAAAATCGGAGAAAAATGACATGCTTGAACTTTTTTTGACACACCAATTATTTACTGCTTAAATCTCCTCCATTCAGTGATGCAGCTTTTTGTTCGGTGTTTAGTCAGTACTAGAAATCTTACATAACAGAAGCCACCACCTATGGAAACCCAGCACCACATAAGGTCATAGTCCTTTTTTGAAGGCTCCATATTCTAAAAAGTTCAGACAGTATAGGAAAATGCAAATAGGAAACCTGCAGTGATCCTGACTTTGCCCACTGTTTTATTTCAGACAGTATGAACCCAGTATATTTCATACTTTGTGTGACCATCTCCATTTCATTTGTTAACACACATACATTCCTGCATTTCAGACCTGTAACACATTCCAAAAAAGGTTGGGTGATGGAAGCATTTACCACTTTTTAATGCTGGTAGTCCTTCTCACAACATGTCGCTTGGCACCAAGTGATGAAGCTTTTCAGGTCTTATTTTGTCTTAAGGTCTACAAAGTACGGTGTTTCTGCCTTTATCTTTTCAATATTCTCTACACATTCTCTGTTGGGGACACGTCAGGACTGCAGAAAGAACTGCAGTCTTGTACCCGTACCTTCTACTTCAGCAGCCATGCCTTTGTAAGGTGTGCAGAATGTGGTTTTGCATTGTCTTGTTGAAAAATGGATGAACGTCCCTGAGAAATGTCATCCTGAAGGCACCTCATGTTCATGTAAAAGCATAGTGGACTTTTGTGCATTAATGCTGCCATAGAAGAAGAAGAAGACCTTTATTGTTGTTGTCCATGCATGAATACAAACAACGAAATTTGTCCTCTGCATTTAAATGTCCTAATTATAGTTGGGCACAATCCAACCACGATGAACAGTGGGTGGCCACAGTCCAATGCCAGGGACCAAGTCCAGATGTAGAGACACTGCCTTGGTCAGGGACATGTCATGTATTTTGTTAGTGGAAGAAAACCGGAGTGCCCCCACACAGACAGGGGGAGAACATGCAAACTTCACACAGAAAGGGCATGCGTGAAATCAAACCCCAGACCTTCTTGATGTGAGGCAAAAGTGGTAACCACTGAGTCACTATGCTGCCCAGAGTGTAAAATACCTTTTGCTGAGGGCACTGACACAACCCCATGTTATCGTAGATAACAGGCTGGATGGTATTTTTCATCTTTCGTCCGGAGCACATGGCATTCATTTCTTACAAAAAAAAGATCTGGAATACTGAATAGTGATTCATCTGACCACAATAAACATTTCACTGTGTAATGGTCCAACTAAGATGCCACTGTGTGATGCCTGTAAGCCCAGAGAAGTCGATGCCACTTCTGCACGAGGGCACAAGGTTAACATAAGGCTTCTTTTTTGCACAGTCAAGTTTTAAGTGACATTTATGAATGTAACTCAGTACTATAGTGCTTGCCAGTGGTCTGCCAAAGTAATTCTTGCCCATGTGGTTATATCAGCTATTGATGAATGCAAGGGCGTAGGTTTGGTCTCAGCTTTGGTAGGGACAATACCACCCCCCCGGCCCCCCTGCCCACCACCCCCTAACCCACTCATACCATTAGACGCACAAGTACAGCATAATACATAACATATGACGACATAATGCTGAATAATTTAACACTTTATTTACAATATTAAGCGTGTAGGCAAACAAACAAATAGCTTAAATAACAAAATTGCACCCAAAATCACGAATCTATTCGATAGGCCTACACCTGAGAGAACAAGACAACAAAAAAATACTTGTGGAGCTAACAAAAAAAAAAAAAAAGTTTTTGCAACCAAGATGTATAATTTATTCTCTTCATCAATAATGCAGTTGTAGGTATCTGGCAACCTAATTTAAAAAAAAAAAGGGATTTCCAATGATATATATGGTGTATTACGGTAAACGTAAGCCTGTGATGTCATAACGCAGAGGAAAAACACGGAAGTTTCACACTAATGCGCCGCTGATTCTCATTACCGTAAGTTCTCATGTAAGCCCTCACTCTGAAAAATTTAACACTGACAGCAAGCCAAAAACCCGTGCTTTCCAACAGCATGCTATATGTTGCATATATTACGGTAAAGTGCGTTCGGTGACTTTTGAAACGAGGCAAAAGTATGAAAAAGAGCGCAAAAGTGACAAAAAAGTACAGAGACAGACAGCAAACATAAATGTAGTAATTTCTGAGGAAAAGGCAGGATGTTAGTGTCATTTGTGAAGGTGTGTGGGTGTGCAGTTTATTTTAAGTGTGGCGCACAGCATTGTTCGCAAGCCCTCCACCCCGCCCTTCTTGTTTTTCTGCACCGGAGCAGTGTTGCCAGATATGAAATATGAAACTATCGTACCAAAACCTCAAAATTATCGTATTTTGGGAGAAATGATCGTACACAAACAAAACGCATACAATGTAGCTATTTTAGCGTTTTTTTTTTTTTTTTTAATTTCCAAAGAATTTTATGTCACATTTTTAAACAGTAATTATAGTAATGGGGAAACTAGAACGCACTACTAGAAAGATTTTTTTTTTTCTGTGAAGGGACACAAACGTGTTAATTACCAGACTAGAAAGAGTCGAATTCAACCTCGAGGTCGCTGTCGTCATCCGATGCCATGGCCACTTGTGCAGATTTTGTTGAACACAGAAAAAATGTTGACACCTCCATAAGGAACTTGAACTTTTTTTATTTTTCTTGTATATCTCTTTGCTCTTGTGTTTTGTTCGTTTGTTGTTGCATTTGTTGAAATAAAGTTTAAAAAAAAAAAAAAAGATGTTGGTTGGGGAATCTTCCTGTCACGGCACAGATTGGATGGAACTCATTACTTTGTATGAGAGGGGGCGGGCTTTCAAATGACGTTGTCCCGGGCGGCCAAAGCTGTGTGTGTTGTGTCTTTGATGCCGCCTGAGTGCAACGCCTGCAAAATGATTCTTGGGTGTCAGAGAGAGATGTGTGTTTGGGCAACCAACTGAAATTATCGTACATATTGGATTTTTTCCCATTATTGATCGTACATCGTACAGAGGGCAAAACTATCGTACAAATACGATAATTATCGTACATCTGGCAACACTGCACTGGAGCCACCCATCCTCTGTGCTCCGGGACCTCCCACTTTACAAATGAAGCACTGCCTGCCACGAGATGCACTTTGTTTACGGCCATGTGAGAAGAACGTGAGCCAATGAAATTGCAACATGGGTAACCCTGTCACTCTGGCACGTCGAAAACACAAAACGTGACGACTAAAATTATAGTATCGAGTTCGCAAAAAAAAATAGTGAATGATTTTGTTATATAAACAAAAATGCTAAATATTGGTAGGGACTATTTTGCCATCCCAAAATAATGGTTGTGACTTGTCCCTATGGTCCATATGCAAACCTACGCCCCTGGATGAATGACTGTTCTTGATGCAGTGCCATCCGAGGGATCAGAGATCATGAGTGGCTGAATGAGAGGGAGGGAACGAGAGATGTGCACTCAGTATGGCATTGGCCAATGCACTTAAAGCATTTTAATAGTTGGTGCACCATCTCCTGGTAGCTTGATTTAGCTACAAATACTTTGAGTGGAACCAAGGACATACACATATTTGTGCATGTATGTATACTGTGTTTTAAATGGGTACTGAATGTAAAACAACATACAATATAAACTTAATGGAATTCACACTTTCTGTTACTTATCTTTCTAAAAAAAAAAAGTTTGTTTTGGAAGTACCTATTTTTTCCACAACACCTTAGCTTGTGCCAAAAATTCTAAAGAATTTATATTCTGAGAAATTGGGTGATTTAATTGTTTTTAAGGTACAACTTTGGTGTGTGGCTTTGAAAACTAGACAAAAGCACAAATGAACTCATTGATAATTTTTCTTTTAAGTTTTTAAGGTTGTAATTTAAAAAATGTGATAGAAAAATATAATCCATCACGCAGAGAAACATTTTTGTTCAGATTGAATTATTACACCACTAATAAAAGTTTCATGAATTAAATTTTTCATGCATCCAATATGTAGAATGTTTTTTTTGTTTTGTTTTGTTAATGGTGTAGTTTTATATCTTAAGTTGAAGTGTCACCATTTTTGGCACCAGTGTCTGTGGTCTCCAGTATTATGACTGAATCTGAACAAAGCTTGTGCTATTTTGGACTTTTCTCCATTTTTCTTCATTAAAACCATTAGTGTTTCATGAGGCTTTCCAGCGTCCTCATGCTAATTAGGTGTCTATATTTCTATATCTCGTTATTAGATTTATTTTATATTGTGCTTTATAGTAAATAGTGTTTGAATTTTAAAACACACCTCTTGGGTGCAACATAAAGGAGAATTTTTAATCACATTTTCTGTAAATGAAAGAACTCGGCCTGCATTTTTTTTTCTCTCTCTCTTCCAAGAACATGTCCTAATGAGTTTGCAGGTTTTTCTTAAGCAGATACTTTTTGATTATTTTATTTTATTTTTTTCTCCCCAGTGTGTCCTTTCCACTCTGGTCACAGCAGGAGAAGCAGTCTAAAATGAGAAACTGGTGAAGGGGGGGAGCGCGAGGTGGAAGGTGATCATCGCTATCATGATCAGAAGCAGTAAAAAGAAAGATGTCGGTGGGAGGAAGATGGTTGATGATGGTGGCCGCCAGTTGCCTCGACAACCTCTTTATTTTTCATTATTTATTCCTGCGGCTCCGGTGATGAGGCTTCCTAATGTACCTCCTCTACCTGCTGATGGGCGAAGGCCCGTCTCCTTGCGTTTCAGCCTGGCTTGACAATTAAGACCTGGGTGACTGTAGCCAGGGGTTAATACCGCTCATTAAAAGAACTAGGTCATTAGTGAAGAATCAAGGCTCTTAAGGCGGCTGGGGATGTGGGGGGGTTGATGGAGAAGAGGAGGGGTGGCGGTGGCGGCGTAGTAAACTCTGCGCCTCTGTGAGCATGCAGCCCCTTACATTAATTAACCTCCCTTTTTTCCATGTTGGGGAGGTGTATGTATGTGTACAGAAGGGAGGAAGGAAAAAAAATCCTGTTATCATATATGCACATGGCTGTACACCAATTAACTGCAAGAGGAGGATAAAAAAAGGAAAAGAAAGCTAGTTTACGGTCCTCCCTGTGGTCGCCCCGTGTTCCTGTGTGAGCCAGAGTTACATTATTTCAGAGATGAAGGCGGTTTGAATTGCGGCGGCGGGTGGGGGGGGTGTCTCATGTCTGTATGATGAGTAAAAAGGGTATTAAAATTAAGGAGGGGAATCATGGTAGAAATCAGCCTTTGCTTTACCACAGGGGAAAGGAGCAAATAAAAGCCACGGAAATGAAAATAAATAAGCTTTGCTAATACCTCACCTTAAGGAGCCGGCGCTGTACCCAGCTGAACCGGGCCTGTTTGCCGGTAATTTGTTTGTGGACTTTATTATTATTATTAAGCTGTTACAGAGGCTGTTTGACCTTCAGCGAGGAAAGCCGCTGGGGTCTGCCTTAAAAGACTTCTGTAACATCAAGTGACCTTTTGGATAAAATATGACTCTTTTCTCTTTAGCAAAAACCTCGTTGCGAAATATGGTTAAACCAGTTAATCTGACACCTCGAGTAACTCAAATAATAATCGAGGGAAAATTCTTTTGCACAATGAACAAATAACCACCTGACAGGAAGTCCCATCCTGATGTCACAGAGAGGAAGCCAGTCAAGTTACATTATGCAGCTTTTTATGATTTTTGTTGACTTATTTATTTTTAATGAGCTGCAGCTGGGTATGTCCCGATCTGATTGCAGCAATAGGAATTGGCCTGATCACATTTTTGATTGATCACATTGTTTCAGTAACAAATGTCTGGGTTTCATATGGCTCCTTGCTGGGGGATTATTTTAAAACTGATATTTATGCTCTGCTTTGCTTCACATATGCAACAAGTCTGTTTCTGACAGATGGCATCTGTCATGTGCTTCTTACTAGCCAATCAGATAGATTTCCATATAAATACTCAAGTTTTTCACATCGTCTTGCCTGCGTCCTCCTGTACAGTGTACTGGCAAGAACGGTGAGGGTTTGGACCTTTTGAGGGAAGCATTTTGTTAAGGTGTTCCCATCTTGTAAAATGTGTAGTGCCCCTTTAAGGATTTAGGCAAATATTCAATAGCCCCCCAGACCTCTTCTGCATCAAGCAGAAAATGCCAGAACAGACTCCAGTAGGCTCTATATGTGAGGAAAAACCATATATAGTATATTGGTTTTAGTTCGACTGTGTACTTGGTCAGTGTCATTGTTGGCGTCTGAATGTGGTTTTTACAGGAATTCCTGGAAAGTTGCTGCTCTTCACTATCTTGATAATATTCAGCTAGGTGGTGAGCAGTAAACTCCACAGAGAGGGACTCCGACACACTCAGCATGCACAGTCCAGAGCCTTATGCGTTAAACATGTACGCGTAGCCAGACCAGGAATATATATGGGACAGAAAAGCTCAGATAAGAAAACACACAAAGGGAGCGTTGCTTCATTCTCTGCCATTATGTTAATAACTTCTTTACATAGGAAAATGTTGCTGGTAGTTAATAATACAGATGACGTGTTTTGTTCAAGGACATAAACCTCGAGCACAAAACCTGGAATTGCTCCTCGGCCTGTGGGTTGATGGTCCAACTGCTACACCTGAGAGCCACCTGCTCTCCTACTTTAACGTTATTTAAAGTAGTGCATTTTGGTGCTTACCTCACAGAGCAAGGTTCTTCAGACAAGGAGCTCAGTTACTGTTTTTAGTTGTTTCATTTTGGAAAAGTGAACACGTGACCTTTCAAACCGTGGATATCTTATTCTCAGAACAGAACTCTCAATAGGTAATTGTTCTTTCATTTCCAGCAATAAACTGCTGACAAAGTCAAAGGTGGCGGGGGGTAAATTAGCCTGAAAATCAGGTCTGTGTGACAGTGTTTTCATCTGCTAATTTCTCAAGCGTCATAATGAGACGGTGCCGAGCGATGGAGCGATTTGAATTTAAATTATATAATACTTGAGATAGCCCTAATTTACCCATACATATTTAATCTGCCACATTATCTCAGTCCGGTGTCTCCCTGATAGATGACAGGAAGGAGCGGGCAAAGTGCAGCACTTTGGAGCTTAAATAAAAGGTGGTGGTGAATTCACTCGCTGTAATCAAACCCACTTTATACACAGAGTGGGTTTGATTCTTGGTGCGACGGATGCAGAGATTTACCCACAGTTCCACACGGCGCTGCATCACGTCTGGCTGAAGAGGGTTTCTCACAAAATTCTGATCAAAGCTCTTATTACTTTATACAGTTCTGCTTTAATGGTTTGCTTAAAGTGTGTGTGTGTGTGTGTGTGTGTGTGTGTGTGTGTGTGTGTGTGTGTGTGTGTGTGTGTGTGTGTGTGTGTGTGTGTGTGTGTGTGTGTGGCGGGGGGGGGGGGGGGGGGATAAGCCAATTGGGTTACACCAAATGATTTATCTTTGTGGTCAATGAATCTGTTGATTACTCACTTGTCTTTAGTGTATCAAATGAAAGATCTTGGGAAAAACAAATGCAAAGTCAAAGTGACAACTTCAGGTTGCTGCCTTTATTCAGGCAGTTGTCAAAAAGAAGACAGTTATTGAAAGCACCAAAGAAGCTCATAGCCTAATTGCTAGCAGGCTTCAATATTGGCAGTTTTGCTTCACTTGTCCTGCGTAACACCGTGGTACAAGTCGCTCGTACACTTGCCTCCAAATGAGAAGATCCCCAGTTTGTGCATCTAGACTTGCATCGGAAAGGGTATCTGATACAAATCTGGTGCCTAATCTACACGAGGATCAATACTAAATGAATTGGAGTAAAAAAACAAAACAAAACAAAAAACAGCAGCAGCTCAAAAAACCTGTCCTGGGGACATTTTTGTTTGTCCTATTGTAAGAGAGGTCACTGGTGGGTAACATTTTGAGGTGAAGCTGAATGGTGAAATCTCCACATTAAATAAAATTGAAATCAATAAAGCCTCGGTCACACGGCACTAACAAAGGACACCAAAGCCAAAACAAAACAAGAAATCTGGACTTACATTGACTTTCAGAGACATCATTTAACCGTCAGCCAGCTTCGTTCCTGCAGCTGGCGCTATGTCAGAAATTTCAAACTGTTGAAAAATGTGAACGAATCCAAACGACGGCTTTGATTCGTCTGTAATTTGTTTTGCTTTCTGTCTTGATGGTTCCTCATTGTTTGCGTAGTTCCCGTACCATCAGAATTCTGTTTGACTGTCGTCCAATGTCATCCAACCTCCCAAGTCCAACAACTTGCACGAACATTGACGATATTTGAAAGGATCAATAACTAAAGATCCGACGAGCTGAATGTGACTCATCCATGTGTGGGACGAAAAGCAATGTTGTCGTACAGAAACAATAGTGGCAAGAATGTTTTATCAACTATTTTAACTATTTACACACGTTCCAACCATTTGTGGCTGGAATGTGCATGTGCGCACACGTTGTTGTTGTGAAGACAGTTCTCGCAGTTGCAGGTGCTGTGGACAGCACAGGCTGGCTGCAGAAATGATCACAGGCTGGCGCTCAGTCTGATACCCATTGTCAAGTCACGTCATCATGAATGTTTCGTTTTGATTTTGTTTAAAGTGACAAGTTCACCGTTCACTTCATTTTTCTTTTGATAGTTTCAATTTTGTTTCATTCTTTTATGCGCTGTGGAGTCGTAGGCTTTTCAGTGATGGGAGAAGTGCCGGCTCATTTGTCCACTTTTTCTCAATGATTTGTGACTTTGTGACTTTTTTCCTTCATTCAGCTATCGTCATGTGCCCTGTGACCGAGCCCTTCAAGCCCTTTTTTTTCTTTTTTCTTTTTTTTGACAGCTTTTGACAGCTCTTGCTTGCCTCTACTGGTGGTTGGCTCTCACTGCGGTATTGTATCACTTCCTGTTCTGGAGCACAGCGGAGTTTTGCTGTATCTGTTAGCTGTTTAATCTGCGCAGTTAGATTGATCTAGTTACCTAGATGACGATTTGTTTCACAGTGTAATCTTCACGTGCCTTAACTAAAGCACTCCCTCTGCTGAATCACCTCTAAATTATTTACACATTATTCACTTTGTGTGTTTTTAGGAATTCGCTAGCTTAGCGCAGCTACTAGCTCTTAGCCGGTTTAGCACGGCGGCTTCTCCTGTCTCTCCTGCACTTTTCTGCTCTGGGTGTGAAATGTTTAGTTATTCCTCGGCCTCCTTTAGCAGTAATGGTACTTGTAATAAGTGTAGCTTATTCATAGCTTTGGAGGCCAGGCTGGGCGAATTGGAGACTCGGCTCCGCACAGTGGAAAATCCAACTGCTAGCCAGGCCCCTGTAGTCGGTTTCGGACCAAGGTAGCTTAGCTGCCGTTAGTTTCCCTCTGGCAGATCCCGAGCAGCCGGGAAAGCAGGCCGACTGGGTGACTGTGAGGAGGAAGCGTAGTCCTAAACAGAAGCCCCGTGTATACCGCCAACCCGTTCACATTTCTAACTGTTTTTCCCCACTCGACGACACACCCGCCGAGGATCAAACTCTGGTTATTGGCGACTCTGTTTTGAGAAATGTGAAGTTAGCGACACCAGCAACCATAGTCAATTGTCTTCCGGGGGCCAGAGCAGGCGACATTGAAAGAAATTTGAAACTGCTGGCTAAGGCTAAGCGTAAATTTGGTAAGATTGTAATTCACGTCGGCAGTAATGACACCCGGTTACGCCAATCGGAGGTCACTAAAATTAACATTGAATCGGTGTGTAACTTTGCAAAAACAAAGTTGGACTCTGTAGTTTTCTCTGGGCCCCTCCCCAATCGGACCGGGAGTGACATGTTTAGCCGCATGTTCTCCTTGAATTGCTGGCTGTCTGAGTGGTGTCCAAAAAATGAGGTGGGCTTCATAGATAATTGGCAAAGCTTCTGGGGAAAACCTGGTCTTGTTAGGAGAGACGGCATCCATCCCACTTTGGATGGAGCAGCTCTCATTTCTAGAAATCTGGCCAATTTTCTTAAATCCTCCAAACCGTGACTATCCAGGGTTGGGACCAGGAAGCAGAGTTGTAGTCTTACACACCTCTCTGCAGCTTCTCTCCCCCTGCCATCCCCTCATTACCCCATCCCCGTAGAGACGGTGCCTGCTCCCAGACCACCAATAACCAGCAAAAATCTATTTAAGCATAAAAATTCAAAAAGAAAAAATAACATAGCACCTTCAACTGCACCACAGGCTAAAACAGTTAAATATGGTCTATTAAACATTAGGTCTCTCTCTTCTAAGTCCCTGTTAGTAAATGATATAATAATTGATCAACATATTGATTTATTCTGCCTTACAGAAACCTGGTTACAGCAGGATGAATATGTTAGTTTAAATGAGTCAACTCCCCCGAGTCACACTATCTGCCAGAATGCTCGTAGCATGGGCCGAGGCGGAGGATTAGCAGCAATCTTCCATTCCAGCTTATTAATTAATCAAAAACCCAGACAGAGCTTTAATTCATTTGAAAGCTTGACTCTGTCTTGCCCATCCAAATTGGAAGTCCCAAAAACCAGTTTTATTTGTTATTATCTATCGTCCACCTGGTCGTTACTGTGAGTTTCTCTGTGAATTTTCAGACCTTTTGTCTGACTTAGTGCTTAGCTCAGATAAGATAATTATAGTGGGCGATTTTAACATCCACACAGATGCTGAGAATGACAGCCTCAACACTGCATTTAATCTATTATTAGACTCAATTGGCTTTGCTCAAAATGTAAATGAGTCCACCCACCACTTTAATCATATCTTAGATCTTGTTCTGACTTATGGTATGGAAATTGAAGACTTAACAGTATTCCCTGAAAACTCCCTTCTGTCTGATCA